>NW_028262290.1:54505000-55130000 GCF_047370975.1 Nipponia nippon | reverse complement strand
CAAACTGAACAAAGTTATGATATGAATAACCTATAAAATGAGACCAATTAGATATAATAAATATGATGAAAATACAAATTAATGTAGCAACATTACTCTTCCGTAATAAGTGATCTCATAGTTAACAGGATCCATATTTTTGACTTAGCTTACCCATCTTGTAAAAGGATTAGTAATGACAAGCCTTTGCAGCCTTTATACTTTCCTACAGTAATTAATCTTATTTTATAATCTTCAGACTATTCTGAAAGAATAGTCAGGTTGCTCTGAGACCAGAAGTGATTTTTTGCATTGCTAACTTGCATGAGGTGGTCTTTGTTGGTCTTAAGAGTAGTTTTCTGAATGTATCTTCAGCAAGTATATTTTTTTACCAGTCTTTGGGGAATGAAGTATCAGAATGACAGTCTTTTCCAAACATGATGAGAGGACCAGAAAGCCATGGCAAAATCAAATTTCCTAGATGAGAAGCCCTTGTCACTGAGAGGGAAAAATTCAAATACAAAGCATTTCAATTCTTTAACCTGTATTGCTATTTTAAGTATTGGCATCTCTGGAGCGGAGAAGGTAATTTTAGAAAGGGAATAGCAGCTGCTAATTTGAGAGCTAGAAAGACAACCAAAGGTATTTATGGTAGTTGTAACAGTATGAAGTATGACCTCCACAAAATCTCAAGAATCTGCAGGGAAGCACTTAAGAATGGACTACTCTAATTATTAGCAAAGCTTCAATTACAACCCACACCACATGCCAACAGTTGTCAGTGGCTACAATATCAAAGATACTTAGTGAGCCTACAAGGGTGTACTATAAGCCTGGTTCTCTGTACCCCTGTTGTCATAACTTATTTATTGTTAATATTCCTATGACACTACTGTAAGTACTTCAAACATAAAAGAAAGATTTTTTGCCAAAGATGAACAATGATAGATCTCCTTGATTAGATCAGAAATGCAGTGAGTTGTCCAAGAGGAGGGAGGAAAGTATAGTGTTTTAGTGAACTTAATGAGTGAATTTTGAACTCCAGGTTAAATTAATGGTTTTAACCTGGACATGCTTCTCTGACATCTACTATCTCCTAAATGCCTCCACATCCATAAGTAGAAATCACCTCTGAAAAAATGTGCACAGGTTGGATATAATAATCAGATATCCCATTTTAATTTGTGGTTACTGAAATGACAATATCTTGAAAATCAGATAGCCCTGTCCTACACAAACCGGAGTGGCCAGTTGGTCTGTAGGGGCCGCTGAAGCCACCAAACATTGAACAAAGAAGCCAAGAAGTAAAGCATGATTTTAAATAAGGATTCATAAGAGGTAAGCCTCATGCAGACATGGAAAATTTTGGACAGAAGAGTGGAAGCAAATGGACCAGCTTTCACAGTAGGAGAAGACCAGTTTAACTGTTGGCTGATGTAAGCCAAGACAACACAAGTCTCCTTCCTGAGTATAGTTGCTGTACCCTCAAAGATTCCCTTGAGGAAGGGTGAGTTACCTTTTACTTTCAGGATGCCTCTTGTTTTTTTAGTTATCTGTACACATTTGGATTCTGTTTTTAGATAAAAGAAAGTGCTACAGTTAGAGATTTGTGAATAGCATGTGTGTAAAGCAGAAAGACTCAAAACTGCACGAGGATCCTGAGAAAGATGGGTAAGGGGTCTCTCTGAGAAGTCTGTTCTGGACTCAGTGTCAGGTGCTTGTATCTCAAAGGCCTGATTGTCAGAGGACATGGTAGGCAAGGGTTCACATTCAAAGAACAAGAAGGCCCACAAAAAGGAAATGCCTCATACTTGTTGGCTTAAGCAGAAGTGGAGATTTTCAATGGGTGAATTTTGATGAAAAATCAACCCTGGTCCCAATTTAGTGCTAATTCATTAAGTTAAATGGGAGACATAATGTCTGCCTACTTTCACTTCTGTGTTCCATTCACGTATACTTTGCACTTCTATAGGTTTTTCTAATACTGCAAAGCCTTTTTCTAACAAGAACGAATGACCTTACTATAACCTGTAAAGTAAGTATTTTATTCCTATTTTATGGGAATCTGATGCACTGGCTGATTAGATGACTGACCTGGTATTACACCCAATAGAGCTGTGGCAGAACTGAAAGCAGAACATCGATCTTTTCTTACAGCTTATTACCCTGTGACTTTTTATGGCAGAAAGTCAAACTATTTAGCTTGCTTTCCCATCGGTTCATGTCTTTTGTACTTGTACCTCAGCCTCAGAAATCTGCCTACCAATCCTCTCGATGCCTTCAGATCCATCCTCCTGCATCTTTTCTGAGGTTTCTCAGAATTTCTCAGCAATTTCAGCTGCCCTCTTCTCTCCATCGGTGGTCTGTGAGGTACGTGCCATAGCTTGGCCAGCAGCTTGTGTCAATTGGCTCATCAGCAGGCAAAACACCAGAGATCACTGATCTTACGGGTTTTGCTCAGAAAAAGCGTTTCTCTTCTCTAGTCAGGTGACAGTTTTCATGAAACTTGTATGAATTTAACTGTCTTTAAGATTTTCATTCTCCCATCAGGCCTGTTTAAATTGGCCAATCAGCTCTCATAGGAGAGAGGTTGACATAAAAGATGTGATTGAAGTACACCTTGCCTCCAAAGAAACCAGTTAAAACCAAACCTAATCTAAAATGAAATGCAAACTCCATACATTGAGGAATAAATTGCTCTACACAGAAGACGTAAAAATAAACTTTTCTGGGATTGTTCCTAAAACAACCTAGTACTGAGTTTCTTTCACTTTTCTTTGAAATTTCTGGTACTTTTGGATACCTGATGCAAGGAGAGAGACTTCAAAAGTCAAGGCACAAATCTTTGGTTCTTCTTTTTTCCAGTCAGAGGAGAAACTGCAGTGAGGAATAGATTCCATATGGCAATTGATCTATGAAGCTGAGCTGGATCATTCAGTCTTTCACCCCTAATTGTTCAATAGATCCATTACACACCAGGATTTTTCATAGCCAATTTTTGACTAAGGAAAAGGCCACTGCTTGACAAATGGCCCTTCTGTTCCTGTTCTGTCTGAACCTCCCGATTCCCCTTTGTTTCTCTGTCTGGCATTAGCCTTCTGTTTGGCTGAGGTGCAGGTGGGTAGTGTTATTACACCGGGAGCGCTTGGCTTGTGCAGCTACATTTCTGTCAGTATTTATCATAACAAACACTTTTTCCCTTTCAGTGGATTCCTAATTAGAGTCTGAAAGCTGGCTCAAGGCTGCCTTAATGTATCAAGGGCCCAATTTTTCTTTCAATTACACAAAAGTGAGTCCAGGGCAGTTAGTAGAATCAATATAGATTTATGCCAGTGCGATCAAAGTCTTATCCAAGTTTCTGCTAAGGAACACATTTGCAGCTATTTGGGGGAAATAAATAACTTAATGTATTTGTTGTGTTAGTAGCTTGATGAGAAAATGGCAGTTTCCCTGATGAAGATGTTTTCCCCTCTGCTTAATTCCCACAGAGGATGTCTGGTCCTGATGAACACCTGCAGGTGAGAAGGCTGCAGGCAGCATTATTGGATGTAGGGTCCAGGTTAGCTGTCTGTAGCCAGCATGGGTTAAACACCTTCAAAGAGCTACAGTAAGGAAAAACAGTGAGGACAGGCTCACTCCACAGCTGGTGACAGGATTGTCCAGAGGCACAAGGTACTTTAGGGCCTCTATTGCCCCTTGCACAGATAATGTCAAGTACAGAAGATTGATAAAGACGTTTCTTGCAGGAATGTAATGTCTCCTATCTCAGAAACAGTGAGCTAAAGTGAAGATCTATTCACACTCAAGCAAGCACACTGGACTGAGCGTGCTGGCAGTCAGGGTGTTGCTTTAGGAGAACATAAATATATGTTCATAAACATAAACACAAAAATACCAACAGGAATTCTAGCAGCCTCCCCCAAAGGGAATCTGACATAAAGATAATGTTGGTGGGGGATATTTTTTTCACTAGGAGACACTTCATGTTTGCAGATGCACTGTGAACGAATCCACTGAGGGTTGGAGATATTCACATAAACTACTATAAAACACAGCACAAATGAAGACCCTGGTCCTTTTAGTCTTAACAAGAGACACAGGCTTGTCCAGCACTGTCATGCTCATGCTTAAAGCAGTCTGAGCTGGTTTTCTTTAACTGAATTGATTCAAAACTATCATAGGTGATTTTGATTTTTTCCAGTAAAAAATGAAGAAGTCATACTCTCTCTGTCATGCAAACACTCATAGGAAATTTGCCTCGTAAAGTCTCGTATGGAAATAGATTCTGAATATGACATTTCTTTTTCCTTAGATCAATGTGAGTGGAGTTATTAATTCCCAAGACTTTGCTATTTTTCTGTTCCTTAATTTGATAGTTCAGTTTTAATTCCCAATTTAGTTTGCATATATCAGTTTATTTTAGTTACAGGACATCTGAAGTAGTTTTGTCATTGAATTCAACATGCAGATGTGGAATTAGGGCAGTAGAGCAGGAAGCAGATGTCCAAAAGTTTGCTGCCAAACCAAGGCTTAACTACGTCAAGTCCAATATAAATTCTTACCTCTCTCTGATTTTCTTTGATCCCGGGTCTGTCTTCTGACCAAAAGGATCAGATTTAGACCAACATTGTGTTTATTCTGACTTTTGATAGCTAGAAAGATCATAACAGAGGAATCAGTTGTTGATAAAGTATGAGAAGGTAGGAAGACAAAGAATGTGTTTACAGGCTTGGTCAATGTTTTCTCTGAGGAACCTACGAAATAGGCTATTGCTTCACACAGGGTAGGTATTTTTGTTCCCAGAACCTCAGAACTAATTAGTGTGTGTGTAATTCTGGTTCAATCTCACTTTACCACCTTAGGACAATTACTTATGGCTGCTGTAAAAAAACACTGTCGTGTGGAATCTTACAGCTGTATCTGTATCAATTAAATTTGAAGTGGGCTTTAGCAACCCCAGGCACATGAAAAACAGAGAGTGTGGAGATTTCCAAACCGCTAGAGTGTTTTTCAGGACTGTATCCTGATACCTTAGTTAACAGGAACCAATTGATCCCAGAGTATAATATGCTGAACAACACATTCCTGAAAGGAATCTGCTGATGTATTAACAAATGGTGATCCCAAGCTGTCCTGCTTTAAACTTGATCCTTGATCAAGGTTTCTTTTCCGTGGGGCACTTGATATCCTAGCCACATTTAAAAGGGAGGCTGAGTCCTGAGAAGAAAATGTAATCATTTGTGGAACAGCAGTGGCATCTTTACGAAGGAAGCCGGCTGAAGTAGCAGGGTGTTTTCAAAACTTTTCTTGTAGACAGATGTTCAGTTGAAAAAGCTCTGATTTTTCTGCAAACTTGCAGGAGGAGGCATAGGCACTTTGAGAAGTAGATTTGTTCACAAAATCACTTCTGTTTGATGTTATCCCTTCACACATGGATAACAAACAAGATAATCAAGCAAATGATCACGGCTGTTAAAAACCAATTGTGTCAGGAAGAAAAGCATGTGCGAGGAATTTCCCACAGAGTGGTTTTGAATAATACAGCTCCATTGCTGTCCATCATGCAGATGCCTTTTCTCTTTTGCCAAAATTCTATACACAATATAAAGCTATTTCACATAAAATCTACATGTAAAGAACACTTTACTTTTTTAGATTATTTAGGGACAGTTCTATAAAATTCAGCACCTTTCCATCACAGAAGTAGTAACAGAAAGACAGTTTTAACAAGATTTTACAGAAAGCTACAAGCTTTCTATAAAAAAAGTACAGGTAGTTAACTAACAAAGTGTCAGTCCAATATTTGAGATTAAAATGTATATATACATACATAATTTTAAAATGCTAGGATGGCAAATTTCAAAAAATCACAACTTTAGGATGGATTTCCAACAGCTGTGTGCCTATATGACTCAGCTCATCTTCTTTGAGAAACTGGTGTTGATTGCAGAATTTTTCAGCTAAGGTTTATCCTTCATTAAGTGTCATTGCAGGATCACGAAACAGAGAGCTTCTGTTTTCTTTTCCTGTTTTTCTGTATTTACACTTTCAGTCTTTTTGGAAATCAGATGTCAATGTTCCTCTCCCCTGAATTAGAAAAGGGGTTTTGGCATGTAGTTTTTGAAATACATTGAAAAACTGATGAACTATCAACTAATTTCCTCAAAACATGAATTAAAACATAAAGTTTTGGAAGTTTCAGAAAGTGATAGCCATAAGAAAAGCACTAATATTCTCATGGTAATAAAAGTTTGCAAGAAATGTCTTGTGTCTGGCAATAAATCAATTGTGGTCCATAATAAATTCCAACTAATTTGGTTTCCCAGTGTTTCTAATAGGTTTGTACCCTGGAGTTAGATTTTCTTATTGTCCAGAATTTGTTGAACTTTAAGGCACATGAAACTGTCTTATTTGAACTTTAAGGCCATTTCCTTTCTTAGGACTCTACCTAAGGGTGTGGGGAAAAAAATCTTCCTGATTTTCATAGGTCAAAAATTTACCTTTGATTAATTAGTTTAATCAAACTAATTTGGTACTTTTAAAGTCATTGCATTCATTTAGGTAATTACGGCGCACATGCCATCATAATTTAATCAGGTAAATATTTCACTTCTTCAGTGAGGAAATGGCTGACCCTCTTTCAGTAAAACAATGTTGGATAGATTTCAAAATACTTTTTCATGATCTGTGATGGAGCTAGATCGAGCTAAATGGAGTTCAAGGAAGAAGGAAAATCCTATGGTTGAGAGTGTTCAGTTTTCTGCTGCAGAACTAAAGGGAATACATTTCTTAAGACTAAACTAGGTGTAGATTGCTGCTATTTCTGGCCACCCAACACATTTAGCTCATGTTTCCTTGCAGCCATTTGGTACATGGAATTTGCTTTAAATTTTATCTAAAATGTAAGCACGTCTGGGAGGGCCTCTGAGGTCCTATGTTAGGTATGCACATCCATGAGATCCTGCCTGAATGTCTGGATGGCAGCATTTGGGTGAGATGTGTAGCTGCCCCTTTCCATCCTGGATTGAACAGGAGTCTGGGCACACATACAAGGTCCATGTGATCAAGGAAACAGGATTGCATATTCGCTGTGAAGCATACCTACTTGTGCAGTATAAACACAATTTCTGTGACTTCACTCCTTGAAACAAGTACACCTTCCAGTACAGGACCACTTACATTTAGAATTGGGCTTTTTAAAAGGTGAATTGATTAAAAATACAGATAAAAATCACACAGAAACCTAATAAATGGTCTATGTGATATTTGTATGATTAAACAATAAATCACCTGGGATAGCTACCTTCTCTGAAGCAAAAGAATATGCTGTGAACAGAAGTGTGCACACTTTGGTAAATATTGGAGCTGAAGCTGCACAGACATCCAGACCCGTGCTGAACATGGGCATATATTAAAAATATGATCTGGCTCAGATAAGAGGCAATGGTGGCCTGAAACATACTTTATATAATGTTTGTAATGAAACACAACATTACTAGTGGTATAATACGTAATTGTACAACTCTTTCAAGAAAAGACTTGTTTACAGCTGATTGAAAAATGGCAATCTTTTTGCCAAAAATGTTCCCCTTTTTCTCCTGTTTGAAAGGAGAAAAGATTAAGCCAGTTTTGTTTACAGAGTGTGATTACACTCAGCTGAGTGCTGTTAAAAGGCAGCTTGCTTAACCTTAACTCAAGCCAGTGGAATCAGCAGAAATAAGAAACCATCATTTGAAAACACAAAATCTATAATATGCCTACCTGAGTTCCTCAGACAGGACATATTAATATGTGTGCTATTTTATTTTAGCATTCTAAAACAATGTAGCTGCTTTAAGTTAGTTGTCTGTGTTGTCTGTTGCTCCAAGTCAATGACAAAAGAGAGGTACATCCAAAGGGGAAATCTTTTCCCAGATGAAAAAAAGATTTCTGAATTGACAAAATTTCCATTAAACAGGTCAGGAAATGAGCCACAGGATCACCCAGCATTTGTTCAGAAGGGCAAAAGATAAAATTTTCCAGACATTAAGTCTTACAATCAGTGCTGAAGGAACAGTGCAGTGATCATTCAGAACTGTCAAGTGTAATGCAAAATGAAGCAAACATTAATTGCAGAACCATATGATTTAAAGTGGATACAAAAGTACAACGTAATATTATTATAAGGAAATTATGTCTTATTTTAACTATGGAAACAATAGAGAAGCTTAAAGCAAAATTTGTTTCATGTTCCAGACATAAAAGCAGTAAGAATATGTGTAACTATTCAAATATATATTTTTAAGTAGTATCACTTTCTAAACAGGAGATGCAGTTGCGTTCCTGCTCTTAAGCTGTTAACCTTCTGTTCTAGTAAGACAGTTAAAACTGAGTTTGCTGTAAAAGCCAAAGAACCGTGTCTAGTAGGCAGAGACCATATTCTACATATCCTGATATTTTCTAAATCCTAAAACGTAATTTATTCCAGTGATCCTTCTCCAACAAAAACATAATTTCCCCCAGTCAGCAGGGTAAAGGCTAATAGTGATAAAAGGGGAAAGCAAAGACCTTCATGAATGAGAAGATGGAAGAGCCTGCATCTTTAGTTGCTGATTGTATTTGCAAAGACAAAATGAGACTGACTGACTCACACAGACTTTAATAAAACTTTATAGTTTAAACATTATCTCAGAAGATTTCCTGTGACAGCACAGAACTCCCAGAAAGAGAATTCTCTTCAGTACATCTAAGTACAATGTAGGATTTGTATTTAGAAAGACAGGCTTCATGTTCTAGGTTGTTTCATATATTATTCAAGTAGTCTACATTTAAGCCAAGTTCATTTGATATTATTATTAGGCCTAAAATATATTAAAGAGCAATCATGCAGATCTTGGAGTGCCAGCAGACAATGAAGTTACAACAAAAAAGGTACAATATGGGTTAGGAACCATTAAGACAGACTGAAGGATTGAGGCAGATTTTCAGTGAGCAAGAGAAAAGCAAGAAGTTAAAAATCAGTCTAACAAATCAGTCTACCATACCCTTATCTATTAGAGATGTATTTTGAGCAATGAGAGCTTAAATGGAGATAAAAGTACAAGCAATAGGTGATATATCTGAGAAATCTCAGGCAACTGCTGATGGAAGCAGAAAAGGTAAAACTGCAGTTCTGCAAGGCACAGATAAGGCAATAAGGGAACACAGTCCCTGTCAGGAAAATCACTGCAGGGATCAGCACTGCCATGGCCCTTAGGTACAGAATTATTCAAGAGACCAAAATTACCAGTATTACCAAGTCTGTGTAAGCATGGTAGAAACTAAATTCTCATCAGTTTACTCAATGTGATAGCAAATGTGTTGGTGCATCTTTAATCAGACAAGTGAGTGTAGGTAAACACCTATAAAATCAACTATATATGCTACAAACAAACTATGTGTTTCCAGAAATCTGAGCTTAAACTCAACTGACTGGTCCAATTTTAGTGCTTGAATGGTTCATAAAAGTGACAAAGCAGCACTGCTGACAAATCTGATTACTAAGTGCCTACCTCCTGATTCCCAAGGGCTTATTGAACATGACATGTTCTACATGTAAAAATATTTTGCCACATCTGGTATAGCACAGACAGACTTCAGAAAGCATGGTATGACTTGTTAGCTGTCTGTGTCTATATTACATTGGCCAGACAGATTTCCCAGTAGCACACAGAATAGTTCCTATGTTCCAATAATAATAATTCCCAAAATAATAACAATAATAGTAGTAACAGATCTAAAAGGAATTTTGATCATCTAGTTCATCCCTTTGCTGAAATATTTCAGCTAAGACTTTTCTCATATAGGAGAATGAAAGGATAGCTTCCTATGTCTTGTAGAGAATAATCTCTTTTATAGATCCTGGTTTGGCATTTCCCACCCCTGTTTTTCTTTCAAGAGTATAACATTGCTAATTTGGGTTCAATTTGTGGTCCACACTAGCCACATGGACTTTTTTCTTTAATTCCCTTCTGTGTCTCTATTTGTGTAACTAAGCAGTCCTACTGCAATTTGATTTTCTTATTGAAAGATATAAGAAGAACATTTTGAACTTAAATTTTGTCTTCTAGCTTGCTTGAAACCACTTAAAGGCCTAATTTGAAAAATAACTTTCTCTACTGTCCAGACCATTAATTTAAATGTGTAATAGTGCCAGATCCATGACAAATTATGGAACCTTTTTGATTGCTATAGTATTTATCCTAATTTGTACACAGTTTTCCCTTTTGAACATTAATCATAAGCTCTCAAAAAAGAAAGCTTGTTCACAGAAATACCTGATACAATTCGTTATGTCAATAAATGTCAAATTATGTCAATAAATCCTCATCAATCTGTGGCTAAAACTAGACCATGTAAGAGCTTATGAAAACGAAAAGGGAGACACCCAGAGGATGAAAATGAGTGAAACCTGCTGAACTGTAAAACAAAACCAAATGTGTTCCAAGTACTGGTGAAGACTCTAGGTGATGGTTTTCTGTTGTGTTTTTTGTTAGGTTTTTTTTTTTTTTTTTTAATGCGTACTAGTCCTGTCTCATTTTACAGTAGCATAGTGCATAATTTTTAATGTAATTTTCTTTTTGGGTAAAATCCTCGAAGCTAATGTTTGTGTTGATGAGCTTAGCAGATGCAAGAAAGCTTAGAAGAAGTACAAGACAGTACTGAGTGCAGCAATAGCATGCTGAATTGTATGAATAAGGATTAAAAAAATAAAATTTGGATCATCCTAATGAATGCATATGCCAGTTTCTTCATCAAGGAGTCAATTGTTCTTTGAGCAGACTACTCCATAAATTCTTCACTCCAGAGTTCAGAAAGGTAGAATAAGAAACATCTAATCCAAGTTAGAGACAAAATATAAGATAGGATAGAGTGGTAGTATAACATGGTGTGACAAATAAAATGTCTTTGAGTATAATCTGTTTAAAAATTAAACAAAAAATTGATTTGTAAAGCTGCTGAAACTTTTCTTCCTTCTGGCTTTGCAACAAAATGTATCTTTTAGCTTCTGGTTAGTGTATTCCTTTTAATAATTGCTGCCGATATACATCTGCAACACAAATCAAAATATTTTAATATAATTTCATTTGTCAGATAGGTAACAGTCCCTGTTACATTCTTCATTTCCGCATAAATAAACAATGACAATAAAAAGCTTTATTTGCCACTAGTGCAAAAGTTTCCCAAATACTCTTCTTCATGTAACTATGTACAGGTACATAGTGTTTTGCACAATTACAGACTTAAGAGTACAGTGAAATAAACCAAGTTGTATTTAGTGTTCACACCTGGAGGAATCCAATCTGCGGTTTAGTTATCCTAGGAAAAAGGCTACACATACTATATAATGGAAATAAGAAAAAGTCAGTTGCTATTGTTAAGTGATATTCAGTTATTTGGATCCAATACAAGATTTATTTATGACAGCAACATTATTATTCACAATAACACTAATGTGCTAGTTAGATAATACTAAAAGATTGAGAAAATAACTTTAACATCTGTTCAGATACAATTCCTGACTGATTCCAGAGAGCAGCAGTATCAACACTCAATTGCAGCTGAGACCTTTGGATTTTTAATTGTATGTGGCAAATCCTACACATATACAAAAACTCCAGCCATGTTTCTCCATAGAAAGTAGATTTCTTCTCATGGGACTGGATTCCACTGAGTACTACATAGATTTGCCAATAGTCACAAGCCAAAGTATGATTCACTCAAAGTTCTACCAAAGTGGATGTGCAAAATACAGAACGTGAAGCACTACCATGCTCAAAGGAGGAGTTAAGGACATGGTTATGCCTGTATGAAGCTACACTGGCTGTTGAACAACTGAATTATCTCCTGGTCTCACATATGAGTGTGGGGAAATTCAGTTTGTGGTACTCCTTGTTGGGGCAACAACCAGACAACTGTGCTTTATTAGACAAGGTTTTACAGTTGACAAAACCAAAAGACAAGCACAAAATTCACAAATACAGTAATGAATGAGTAATTATTTGTATACTTAGTATTTGTCTCACCAGGCTAATCCTACTTAATCCATTGTACAGCTCTTCCAGAGTATTCTGTGTTTAGAATAGAAAACAGATACATTTAAGAAAAATAAGAATGACAGAAGTATAGTAAGTAGCAGTAACCCAAGTAGGATAGACTTTTTTTCTCAATGAAAAGTGGTAAGTCATCTCTAAAATCTAAATTCTTCCTCAAGGAAAAAGATATTAAAGATCTCAAAGTAGATAATTACATAATGAGCTATGAAGTGTTATCAAATTAGGTAATTCAAGATAAATCTTCAATATAGGAAGGAAAAACTGCTCAGAAAGAAAAAAAATGATTTAGGAATGCTCCATTGTCTAAACCTCTGGAGCTAGAAACAATATTGATTGTCATAATGTTTAATGTAATATTTATTTATCATAATGTTTCTGGAATCAAATATTCTCCTTCAAATATTTTAAAGATTTTGGGGAAGACTGATTTTGGAATCTATAAATAAACTATTTTTAGGTATAGTAGTCAACTTTTATCTTGGTTGATGAAGTGAACTTTCACTTGAGAAGTCTACAAAAAAGATTAACTAGGGCAAGCCTATTAAAGGAGTTACTGAAGATTTTTGGATGTTTGCAAATATAAGTTCTTTCAGATGAACATTATTAAAAGTACGTAAATCTGTCTGTCTAGCTATCTTCAACAGGCTTATCTGCAGACAAATCATTGTAGCTTGAAAACTGAGTATCCCTCAGGTATCTTTATACCTGCTCGTGTCCTACACCTGAGTTGAGGCAACCCTCGGTATCAATACAGGATGGGGAATGAAGGGATTGAGAGCAGTGCTGCTGAGAAGGACTTGGGGGTACTGGCAGTTGAAAAAATGGACATCAGCTGACAATGTGCCCTCACAACCTGGAAAGCCAACTGTATCCTGCGCTGCATGAAAAGAAGGTCGAGGGAGGTGTTTCTGTCCCTCTACTGTGCTCTCATGAAACCCCACCTGGAGTACTGTGTCCAGCTCTTGGGCCCCCAGTACAAGAAAGACATGGACCTGTTGGAGCGGGTCCAGAGAAGGGCCTCAAAAATTATCAGAGGGATGGAATACCTCTCCTATGAAGAAGGCCGACAGAGTTGGGGTCGTTCAGCCTGGAGAAGAGAAGGCTCAGGGGAGACCTGATTGCATCCTTTCAATATATAAAGGGGGCTTATAAGAAAGGTGGAGAGAGACTTTTTTCCAGGGCCTGTAGTGACATGACAAGGGGTAATGTTTTTAAACTAAAAGAGAGTAGATTCAGACTAGATATAAGGAAGAAATTTTTTATGATGAGGGTGGTGAAACACTGGAACATGTTACCCAGAGATGTTGTAGATGCCCCATCCCTGGAAACATTCAAGGTCAGGTTGGATGGGGCTCTGAGCAACCTGATCTAGTTGTAGATGTCCCTGCCCATGGCAGGGGAGTTGGACCAGATGACCTTTAAAGGTTCGTTCCAACCCAAACCATTCTATGATTCTACGTCCTTTTGCACTGAACTTGTCACTGTTCTTCACATGTTAGTTTTCCGTAAAGTCTGATGCAGATATGATAATGTTCTAAAACTCAATGCTGCAAGTTTGTGGTATGGCTGCTGTATAATTGCTTCTATTTAATGAGCCAAATCAGCCAACTTTTCTGCTTCTGTTTTTCTTAGGCAATGTCACTGAAGTTGCCTGCAGCAGAATATAAATCCACTGATAGCTGCTTTGGAGCAGAACAATAACAGGACAAAGTGAAGTCTGCTTATATCCTTATGCAAACACAGTAGTGGATCATACAAACGCAACTTTGGAGAGTCATTTATAAATGCCTTTTCCTTGCTTTCAGCACAACTACTCTTGAATCTTCTAATGATCAAAATGATGATCCAGTTCAGCTTACCTTCTAACCAAATTAGTCCCTTTAATTAAAAAACCTGAGGGTTTGCATCCATAATTTTAATTTAGTTAGTAGTTTTAAATCTGCAGCTTTTTGGTAGTTCCTCACATTTCCTAATTTTGCATTTTATGGTTCTACTGTTCAGTCTGGAGTTTTTACTTGTGACTAATTGTACACCATTCATCAGGCATACGGTGAAGAATTTTTAAACTTTTATTATATTGAGATCATTTTGTTAGTTATAAGATTGTGGACAAAGAGTTTCAACAAATGTTACTTATGTAGATTCATAATTTGTGAAAACCCTTTGAAATTGTGTTACTTTGCATGAGAATGATCTGATTATGAGAATACCTTTAGGATGCTGTGCCACTAATCACACATCTTACAGTTCTGTCTTCCTTTGTATACTTTTTCCTGCGTATTTGTGCTTCACAGAACATTACTTAACATTTCCCAAACAGTTTCATCAGGCTTAATTAAAATTCAGTACCCTTGGAGAGGCAGTATTAGTATTCCTGTTCTACAAATGGCCACTCTGAAGTCCAGTCTTGCTCAAGGTCAGCGTGGCTCAGAGGAGAAGAGAACTGAGCTGACTCTAGCCCTGGGTATAATCACTTCCCTGGGGCATGAACCTAAGCCCAGAGGAATCTTCCCTCTGCCCTTTGGAATCCACGTGGTTATTTTATAAAGTTTCTTAAAGCTTAATCACCACTACAGGAAATTTCAGTTAAATGAAGTTATGCTGGTGAAGGATAACAGAAGGACTAAACAAAGCTGTTTTAGCAGCTTGTGTTTTATGAGAAACAGAGGTAAGGAAGAAACCACCCACTCATTCCAGGATGACAGACACAGTAAGAGGGTATGGTCCCTTTGAGCTTTTGAGTGCTATGATAATCAACAGAGCTAAATAAAATGCAGAATTCCCCAGGCTTTTGGCAATGTGAGCCTTCAGAAGGACATAAAATTATAGCCAAAATAAGATCTTAAAATCTTGGTTTTAAAAATCCTTCCTGCTTTCTCTAGCAGCACTAAATTGTTCCTGAAGTTGGCTGTGTATTCTGTCTGATCTCCCTTTTTCAGAATTAGATAAGGGAAATGAGGTTACGGTATCATTGATCAAAACAACTGTATTAATGGCCTCCTTTTGGATTAGGCCAAAGTAAGTCTCTACATTTGATATGCTAAAGTTGAGAGAAAGCCTACAGTGTTTGTGAAGCCTGGGGCCAATATGGTGGATATGAATGTGCAAAACAGAGTCAGCAGTAACATGCTGACTGCTGTGAATAATAGATGGTAATATTCGGTGTGAACTGGTAAGGTTAGTCAGCCCAGTAAAGCAGCCAAAATCTTTGCTGAGATCCTCTCTCTCTCTGGATGTGCACTTACCCATTGAGAAAAAGGCTCTCTAACATACTATTGCTCAAAATGCTGAATTTATGAGATCTCCTAATGCAAATCCTTCAGTTCTTCTTGCTTTGCACCCAGGGAGCTTCCCCATTCATTACCTGGACTCAATCTTCTCCCACTGCAGACTGAGCAGGCAACTAACTTGTTTGCCAAAACAAATGTTGCCAAGTCCAGCACAGGGCTTCAATAAACTGTGGCATTCAGCTATTGTATGGCATGCAGAGTTTACTTGGGGGTAAAAAAAAAAAACAACAAAACCAAAAACCAAACACTTTGGAGAGTAGAAAGATATTTTATAAAAAAGAAAATCCCTTTGCACTTACAGGCCTTTAAAGAGACTGCTAGTGTTTAGCGATTGACAACTCTAGTTGATACAAAAAGAGCATCTTCATAGTAAGTGTCATGGTATTATTAAGCTTTCAGGCCATTGATCAATGAATCTTCATAGGACTCTGTCCACCTCAATATCCTACTATTTCTTAGGGGGAAATCTTGTAGAAAGGCTGTAGAAACCCTATATAAAATTCTACCCTTTCTTGCTTCCCCATGATCCGGGGACACTACCCCTCAGCGTGGCTCCCCATCTGACGTACCTGTCAGTTCCGGGGGTCTGATGCCCCTTTACAGCAGCTCTGTTCTGCTACAGATCTTTGCTGCTCCTTTTTACTGCTGGAACTCGCTCCAGATAACATCTATGAAGAAGAAAGTGGTTTGGGCAGCATAGTAGAGCCAGCTCCAGCTCTGGCCAAGGCACAGAATGGTACAAGACTGTTCAGAATAAAGCAACGGGATCCAGGCCTGAAATGTTCAAAATCATGGTTAAAGAATTGCAAGAAGGCTATTTCTGAAAAGAGAGCTTTAGAGAAGTTACAAACAAAACATTTTTTTAAATTGGCCAAACAGAGCCTCATTATGAATTCTTTCAAGCTATTTCCTCTTGGCCAGCCTAGTTCAGCTGGAGGGCTGCTGCAGACTGGAAGCAGTATAGCTGTAGCAGCTTCACCCCAGCCGAACGCTTCAGGAGAGTGGAAATGCAGAATAGTTATTCTGTATTCTTAAAGTTGAGGCAATTCAACTGTAAGGTGGAATTGCAACAGCTCAAGCCGAATTTCCTGGATAAATCCCCAAATCCCCCAAAACTGGTACCTAGAGTTCCTTTTTCTTTGTAAATTAGTTTTTAAAATGTGAGATAAACATAAAGATGAGCTATTTAAAGAAAGGAATGATGAATGTAAGTAAGTAAGTAATAAGTGTATATGGCTGATTGATCACAGAGAGGAAGTAGATTGGTACAATTGTAGGGCAATAGCATAAATCTTCCATGTTTTAAAATCATGCACTGCCAGTTTTCCTCTGCAAATTTCATCTTATAGGAAACCAGTGAGTATAGAGAAATAAGGAAAAAATATGTGTGGCCTGTGCAACCCACATACAGTCAGGAGACTTCAGTAAAATAAGAATCCTAACTTTTAATTGAGAAAAAGTATAGGGGAAATAGTGAGGAATTGCCTCCCCCAAAATATTGGGAAGGCTGTCACCCCAGCCCCAGCTGTAAGACTGAGGCATCTCAGCACAAGTGAAGCCAGGATGGCTCTGCTCATGCTGGCCAGCACGGGAAGAGAATGATCAGTAGAGGAGGGAAAGGGTGAGAGAAAGCAATGCCAGTCCAAAGCTGGCCTGGCGGTCTTCAAAGAGTGGAGTTGTCTCTCATAATGGCTCAAAAGTAGACTGGCCCTGAAGCTATACCAATTTAGCCAGGATTGGGGCAGCTTGTGGACTGGGAAGGTAATTGACCCTCTGTGTCTTCTCCATTCTCCTTTTCTTCTTGCATTAAGGATATCAGAGAATCAGAGAATGGCTGAGGTTGGAAGTAACCTCTGGAGGTCATCTGGTCCAACCTCCTGCTCAAGCAGGGCCACCCAGAGCTGCTTGCCAGAACCATGTCCAGGTGGCTTTTGAACATCTCCAAGGATGGAGATTCCACAACCTCCCCGGGCAACCTGTGCCAGTGCTCAGTCACCCTCACAGTAAACAATCATAGAATCATAGAATCATTAAGGTTGGAAAAGACCCTTAAGATCATCGAGTCCAACCGTTAACCTAGCACTGCCAAGTCCACCACTAAACCATGTCTTCAAGCACCACATCTACCCTTCTTTTAAATACCTCCAGGGATGGAGACTCAACCACTTCCCTGGGCAAAGAAGTGTTTCCTGACGTTCAGAGGGAACATCCTGTGTTTCAGCTGGTGTCCATTGCCTCTGTTTCTGTCACTGGGCACCACTGAAAAGAGGCTGGCTCCATCCTCCTTGCACTGTCCTTTCAGGTATTTATATATGTTGATAAGATCCCGCTGAGCCTTCTCTTCTCCAGGCTGAGCAGTCCCAACTCTCTCAGCCTTTCCTCACATGTGAGGTTCTTGAGACCCTTAATATTCTTAGTGGCCCTTCACTGGACTCTTTCCAGTATGTCCATGTGTCTCTTGTAACGAGCAGCCCAGAACTGGACACAGCACTCTAGGTGAGGACCTCACCGGTGCTGATTAGAGGGGTAGGATCACCTCCCTCAACTTGCTGGCAATACTTTGTCTAATGCAGCCGAGGATACCATTAGCCTTTTTTTCAGAAAGGGCACATTGCTGGCTCATGTTCAACCTGGTGTCCACCAGGACCCCCAGGTCCTTTTCTGCTGAGCTGCTTTCCAGCAGGGTTGCCCCCACCCTGTACTGGTGCATGGGATTGTTCCTCCCCAGGTGCAGGACTTGGCACTTCTTGTTGAAATTCATGGGAAAGAAAAGAATCTGACCTCTTAATTTCCCTACTACTAGAAACTTTACTTTTCTAAGAGCTTTGTAAAAGGATCTTCCATTAAAATAGACAAATATATAAGACAAATATTAATTAAAAATATGGACAAATATTTCTCGAGGTATCCTCTAGTTCTACACTTGGTTTACACTTGTACTAATCTCCTCAGTAAAGAAGTCAGACTTACAAGTTTCTTGGTCCCGCTGGAGCTTCCAAAAAACATCTGATAACACATTTGCTACACTCCAGTCCCGAGGTGCCACGAGAGTCTTAAAGAGAAGTTACATAATGGTGTTATTAATTTAGCTGTTCATCCTTGAGAGCTCTTAGAGCTCTTGGGGGCACACGATCCCGGCCTGGTGATGTTTTTAGTGTTCATATTGTTGGTTTATTCCATGGCCATTCCTACAATCACTTAGGTTTCAGACAGGCCCTTTGCTGAGCCCACTCGAAGAAGGAGGTTATGGAAGGGGAATTTCTCTTATTTCCACAGCAAATGTCAAGGCAAAGAATTTGTGTAACATTCTGTCCTGATCATCAGCTGTCCCTACTAAAACTGTGTGTGGGTTTCTTCTCCTGATATGTTTGAGGGATTTAGTATTAATTTTTATTTTATTTGCTAGTTATTAGCTTCAAATTCTGATTTATTTTTCTTTTAATTTGATACGCTTGAGTTTCTATCATCCCCTTTGTTATATTTATTTGAATATGCATGATTTCAGCAATTTGAAAGATGTTTTCCGGTTTCTAGCAAACTCCCTTCCTTGCAATTCCATCTTGTTTTCATCCTTATTTAAGCCTTTCTTATTGCAATACAATACACACGTAGCCTGTAAGAATTTAATTTTCTTAGCTCCTCCTTTCAGCCTCCCTTTTCACAGGCTTCCTCATTTTTATATAATGCTTTTTCTTCATGACTTCATGAAATAGTGCATGAACTGGAAGAATTATTTTGCGTGTGTAATCTTTTTCTTGTTAGTAGAAAGGTGTACGAGGTCACAAATTATTTTTGTTCCCATAGCATCAATTCCTGTATGCTAAAAACAACGTGATTCAATAGAAATGGACTAGACAACTTCTTGAGCAGCAATTGTATGAGTCGTGGTGGAGAATGATCATCCAGATGTGATCTCCAGCTCAGGAAGTCGTTACCTAATTGCTGGAAACTGAGATGGTGTACCAGGGGAAATATTACCCTTTATGCATTCTCCATCTCCTATATACCTCCCTAAGCACACCAATCACTGTCCAAGACAGGATATTGAGGCAAATGGCTTTTTTGATATAACTCCATATGCTTGTTTTTATTAAAAGTAAATCTGTTCAGAAGGAAATGCTTCATGGAGTGAGTTAGAGTTCCCCAGAACTTCATTTCATAGGAAAACAGCGGAAATAGTCCTGATGTTATTCAATTATTCATTTTAAAACTACTTTAAATTTAAAAGTACCTGTTAGTTTATGAAAAAAGACAAAAATGAAGTGAAACAGTTTTGTTGCAACATAGAGTTTTTCCTCATCCAAAAGTATTTTTCTTCCAGTGTCTTCCTTTCAGAACCATGTCACAATGGTCAGCGTTAGATCCTTTCAGAGCATCACAGACTTTGCAATCTATAAAAGCTTTCACAAATCAAAACATTCAAAGCCTTGAAAACACAAACGGCCTCAAGAATACACAAAATATAAAGTCCTTCGTGGCATATGAGAAGAGAACTGGTTATACTGAAATGAAAGGCTCCTGCCTTTGGTGTTTTCTTGCAGTTTCTATTATAAAAAAATTAGGGCAAAACCAGACCAAGAAATGCAAATGTAAAAGTAAGGTACAACCAAGATGTAACTTGAAATGCTTTCGTCCTCTATTACATGCTTCCCAGTCACACTCACTAAGCTTCATTACAGTTTGATTTCACCTTTGTATCTGAGTTATGGTTCTTCCCTTGAAGCCTGGTTACCTCACCCAGCTTTCATCCTGTTAGCAATGGACATAGGCTTTTTTTTTCTTTCTTTGGAAAGGCATTTGGTTATAAATGTGAACTGATCTTGAAGCTATTTGGTGGTCATCAGCTTGGAGGAACACACACAGTTTGTTGTGATTGTGGGCTATTTCTAATGGTATGCCCATACAACCTTCTTCACTGGTCATTCCTGTGAATTGGAATGGCCTGTTTATTTGGCCTATTGTGGAATGTAAAAATTCTGAATTACATAATAAATTTTAAGTATTAACTATGATAGTTTATCAATGTATTCCTAACTGCTTCAGAAGACATATCTTGTTCTCCTTGCTGTTTTATTAACCACAAATTTATACTAACTTTAATAAATATAAGTAAATAACATAATTTTAATAAATAAATTTTTATTTTATAACATTCATATGTATATCCTAATTACAAACATATTGAATCCTATGAAAAGAAGCAGAAATTTGATCATTCTTGAAAAGCATTGCCTGACTTCGAACAGAGCAGCATAACTGAGATAAAAACTGCATTTAAATTAAAATGCAATGCTGTGAAATGTAAGTTTGACACCAAATCAATTTTATGATGTCCATTGAACACTGAAGTTGCAGGAAAGGCTCAGTACTTCTACTGAAAGAGCTCTCATCTTAAACTGCTGGGAAACAAATAAATATTCATATTAATGCTTGGCCTGTATTGGGGGACTTGAGCCTATCCCTGGTAGGAACCTTACTGCATAGGTTTAGTTTGTATGGGGCTTTCCCAGCAAGAGAAAGGATAACATGGGTAATTTTATAACCAGCCCTATTGTAATAACTTGGGTGCAGATATCTGAAGTGACATGCGTATTTCAGAATCCACAGTGCTGAGTTAGTTTTCCTTCTGGGGTCCAGCCTTACTTAAAAGGAAGGCTTTTTTGAAGGAAATCAATTTACTTCAGTAAAAATTCTCAGAAGTACTGCATTTTCCCTCACTTTTTGTCAGGATGTGAAACCTGCCTTTATATCTTTCCACATTTTCTGTGAAGCCTTGAGCCAGCTCTGCCGGTTTGGCTATAAAGCTGTTACCCAGCTGTCAGCTTGTACGGTGATATTTCTAATAGCTCCGATATCTCATGCTAAGTCTGCTTAGGCTTCCAGGAAATACGTGTTCTGCCTTGGATGTGCTCAAGTGCACGGCACAGTTGTTAGAGTGGTGACTCCATACTAGCTATTATCATATCTGTTAAATTCATGATTCCCCTTGCAGTCACGAGAGAAGAAAGAGCAATGTTTAAAGCACCATCTCCATTTATTGACTCCTAAGTCTTGCACCTTGCCTAGTTCTTAGTCCTTCTTTCTTATTCCTTTTTCTCCACTGTTTCTGCTGGGCCCACCTCCTTCCTCTGCTCTTGCTCAAGCATGCACATTGCTGCACAGGAGGCCACACTGGTACCTCCACAGCAAAATTAGTGCTCCTAAGATTTTCCCTCTCACTGCAAGGAATGAACCATAGGTTTAAAAATCCAAAGACTCACATTCTCACATAATTGTGGTAGCAATGACTTTAAGAAAAGATTAAAAAAAGAAATAGTAAAATACTCAGACTGAAAACACAGCTGCAATATGACAATATCATTTTTTCTTGCTAAAAGGAAAAAAAGTTTGGAAGAAAATTTTAAAACGTATTTTTAAAATTGGACCTTTCCTAGAGAGAAAAATCTGTTACTTTATAATGGCGATTTCTAATTGGAGGAAGCTTTGTTTAAAAATGTTGCTTACCTCTAGTTTCTTATTCTTTCTTCTACACAAGGGCAAGTTTTCTTATGTCCTCAAAATACAATAATCTCTAAATGTAATAATTTTTACGTGTACATAAACCCTCAAAAGACACTGACAAAACATGAGGCTTATTTAAGTATACACGGGTTCAATTTCATACCAAATTTCAGATGCAGAATCTGACTCAGCCAACTCATTAAGCACATACTTTGCTTGAAGCCAGGGATAACTCTATTGACCTTAACAATTCTATTAGCAGGTGTACCTTGATTTTAAACCCACGAATGTCTCATTAAAATAAATGACACCAACTATATAGACTTTTAGCTCACAGCCCAGGCAGATATACATGATTAATCTTTGCTGGGTCAAGACCACAGTATGCACTGTCTGACAGCTTTATCAGTTATGTGTGATAAGGTATACAATTAAGTATAATTATAGGTTCTCATGTCTGGACCAATTTAAAAAAAATAAATTCCTGCTTTGGAAAAGTTTTGAAATAATCTATGTAGTTTATACAAAGAATATGTTTTCTTTTCTCATCCTGCACCCAGCACAAAATATTCCCTTCATCAAACACTGACCTGGATTTTTCCCCTCTCTTATTTCCCATCCTAGAGATTAATAGATCTTTTGTAGTTGCAACAACTAACAATTTAAAAATTGGAAGAAAAATACTGTAATGATTTTAGAGACAGTGTATATTTATTTTTCAGAACTTCCAGAACATATATTTCATGCCTTGCAGTGTGAATGTACTTACAGCTTTGAAATCTACAGCCTTTTAATGACTCTTGCTAGTCACTTATTGCAGTCATAAATTTTGTAACGTCAGATAAAACATTTGTAGGTGGGTTCTCAAAGAGGAACTCAAGAGTTTAATGTGCTGTGCTGCTTATATAAAACACTGTGCTAACAAACTGACAGAATTTCCTAATTAAATGAGGTACAAGTTGTATAATGCAGTGGTTAGTAAATCTATATCACTAACTCAGGAGCAAGGCACACTAAATTATACATGATGATCACCAGAAATTAAAACAGAATATCTGCAAGTTTAACAATCAAACAACAGACGATTAAATGTAGGCTTAATTCCCCTTTTAAACCCACAGATAGTTTTAAAGCCCATTTTAAAAATATGAAAATGCAGGTAAGAAGTGTAGTATTGTTTTTGGCAGAATATGTACTTTTTAATCTAACACTTCCCCAGTGAGCTTAGTCATTAAAAAAACCCCCCAAAACCCCAGAAAGCTCCAATCACAGAAGCTGTGAACGAAATGCAGTCCACAACTCAGGAAGCTGCAGTCAAGAGGGAACCATCAGCTGCTCTATATGACAGGCAGGTGCCACTGATTGTCACCCAGCTATTTATTCCTTTACTAAGGAGTTCCTTTAACATAGAAGCAACCAGGTAGAAAACTTCTGAGCAGTAGAGTTGCAAGAGAGATAGTTATTTGGCCTAGAAGTGTACAAGTAATTAACAGGAGAGGTGGAATTCTTAGTAGGTATTGATACTTTGTGGACAATTATCATTAATAACTGATAAAATTTGAATGGATTATCTATTCATGAATAGTATTGAGAGAATGCACATCTTAAATGACATTCAAAGAAAACAAACATTTTAACAAAGACCACAACAAAGCAAAGAGCTATTATGTTTTAACAATGCAACATACAATTTAACCAGATGTAACTGAAAGTTAGTTTTTCTGCTGGATAGGAGAATGACCTCTACAGGAGGTCATACTAATGGGAATGGTTATCTTAACTTTTTAATCAATGTGCATTAAAATAATGAAATAGAGCGTGAATTTTAAAGTGAATGTATTTGTGGCAATGGTATGTATAACACAAATCTCATCATAAAAACTTAGGTTAGATGGCTCTAATAACAAGACTGTTTCAAGGACCTTTTTTTCTGCAGAAATTGGAGGTGTTTATAAGTGACAGAGAAAGAAGCAAAGCAGGAGATGATTGTTTTTCTGATGGATGAATTACTAATATTTTCTACCTTATCCAAGGATTTTCAATAGCCAACAAAGAAGTTAAGTGATTAACTTAAGCTGTCTTTACATTTCACTCAGGCCTGCACTACAACAGTCCTGTGGTATGCCAAAACACTGAAGATACAGTAATGGATCATGCATGTATATGAGTTTATATATGTTTATCTGTATGCTCAGGTGTGTTGACTGACATTTAATTCCCTTGCACTATGTGAAAAGAAATATTTGAAAAGTAAGGGTTTACTGAATAAGCTTAAATGCAGAATAACATCTACTCAGAGATGGATAGACATTAGTTTTACATAATATAAATGCAATCTAATGGCAAGTATTAACTGATTTTTTTTTAACATGATCTATTAACCAAAATAATTTTTTATGTAACTAAATACTTAGAATGTTCTAGGATGACTCCCAAGGACTCTGGTGACCTTTGGATCAGGTCTTCAAAAGATCCAGCATGTTAAATGACATTGGCCCATCCACTCATGGCATTTTTTATACTATACTATTGGAAAACGTGTGCTTAGAAAAAAAGCTATGGGCAGTTTATAGTGCAAGGTTCTTCAATAAACTTTGAATTATTTATCTATCTTTGAAAATCCAAGATGTTTATAATTAAATATTAAAGTGCAATGTTTTAGACTCCAAGCAAATGGTAAAGATACATTAGTAGCTGAGATACCATCTGGTCATTATCACTAAATGTCTATTCTTACCTGAATAACTTATGTGTGCAGTTGACAGTAGGTTTTCCTCCTACAGAACCACTTTAATTTCTTAAGTAACAACACCTCTGAACTATTGTACCATTATTTTTTAAATGTCTAAATAAGGCTAAACTTGCTGCTATTGAAACTTTGAGTAGAAGCTATTCTTTCAGATAGGATAAACTTTAAAAAAACAGCTACTGTTATTGGTATGCCGACAGCATTTGTACTATTTCTTGTACAAGCTAATCCGCAATTTTTAAACATCAGCATAGAAAAGGTGAGAACACATGACAGCTGTCCTTCACAAAGGGACAGATTTATTTTCCACAGATAAAATGTATCTTTAAAATGATGAAGGAATGTAGACTAAGGAATAATTAAGAATTAATATTATGAAAAAAATACTGAACAATAAATCACAGCATATTAAACATATCCATAATTAAATATTTCAGTTTAATGTGATATGTCATAGGAAAGAACATTACTTATAACACAGTCATTGGCCATGTACTGTAAAAAACGAATATCCTGAGAGACCAGGAGAATGATTGTTGCTAATCTATTTGCGAAAGAAAACGTGAACTGTCCCAGATTTCTTTCACACAATTATTCTCTATATTCTTTTGAGAAAAATTACTCTGAGGCTCAACGCTGTGTAAGAGTCTTCTGCCTGTGCTATACCAGTGGTAGATGATAACCCTACTTTTATTAGGTGAAGGTTCACAGAAAGATAGACAAATATGCTGGTTTTATACTATACCAATCAGGATGACACAAATCTACTTGTGCTTGGATCAATCTCACTGTTATGTTTAGTCAAATAATTGCTTTTAAGTAACATTACTTAGTCATCTCCTGCTGAGTGATGTGACTTCATGAGTCTTGAGGAGTTTATTTGGAAGATAGTTAATGAATAAACAAGCAGAGGGGCTCCTTGAGACAGGACTTCTGCTGAACCTCATGAGTTTCCAAGAAGATTAAACACACCTTCTCTATGTAGCCTCTGCCTTTGAAATCTTCAGAGTGCTGCTGGCTGGAAGCTGACCTTGCTGTTCATGCCTTACTCTTCTACTGTTCCCCAGCCGAACCCTCTAGGTGGTTCTTTGCTCTCATTCAGCTCAGTATTTCTTTGTTTTTTATGTATTTGCTTAGTCACGTGAAAGTGGGTAAGACTTTTTCACACATGTAACAAGGGGGCAAGATTTCTGGAAGCAAGAGGATGGCTACACAACAGGAATTAACTTCAAATAAGTTTTCATCAGGCAGTTGTGCCAGGTCTTTCTACGCTGAATGACTTATACCCCGTGTGAGTGCCACCAAGCATGTACATTTCTGTACAGGCAGCTTATGATAGGTTCCCTTCATCTGAGAAAGTGGAAAGAAGAAAACATCAGATGATACCAGATGAAAGAAATTTCTTGATCGTGTTATCTCCAGAAAGCCTTGGAGGATCTTGACATTTTTTTGCTATGAAAGGTCCATGAGGCAAATGGCCAACTTGAGTCTCTCGTGGAAGGAAATCCTGGATAAGACGGAGCTGGAACAACACAAAAGATCCAGCTGGTTTTGTAAGTAAGTCTAGCATTTTGGAGAAGGTGACAATTGGTGAAGGTGTTACACTGAAACCACTTGTTATGTAGTAACACAGCTTAAAATAGTCTCCACAATCACAGCAAACTTCAGAAGTCCTTTGGCACAACCTTCTAATTCAAAATTGTTGGCAAATAACACTGAGCAATGATAAGATGATGAAGGAGTAATACTAAGGCAGTCTTGATAAACCATCCAATTTGATTGATTACTTCAGTCTCTCATTCACCAAAGTAAAAGAATAACCTTCCCTTGTACTGATAGTTGGGCTCATTTCTGAAATGAAAAGCTTGAAAATTAATTGCCGAATAGTCCCATGAAGAATTTAATAGCTTCTGTTAGAAACAGAAACAGAAACCCTGTGTTCAGAGTAAAACACTGTTATACTGCAAAGATGTCTGCAATAACAGAATGTGAAATGAAAGCTGAAACTAGCATTTATAAGCTATAAAACTTACACTGTTTGTATTATATGAACTGCCTTGTAATTTCATGAAAATAGTGTATATTTATTTGCTAGGAAATACTGGGACAATCTTGTACATATTCTTTTACATGATAATATTTCTTCCAAACTTATTTACTCATTACCATAATATGATCCATCTTGCAATTAATCATTTTAATGGTCATTTCACGTAAAATAGTTTTAACAGCGAGCAGTTCTTTAGCTCTAGAAGTTGGTCACCAACGCAAGTGAGCTAATTGGTGATGTCAAGATTGGAGGCAGCCTGGGCTGCAGTGATCATGCACTGGTGGAGTTTGCAGTCCTGAAGGATATGGGTCAGGTGAAGAGTAAAGTTAGGTCCCTGAATTTTAGGAAAGCAAACTTCCAGCTGTTCAAGGAGTTAGTCAATAGGACCCCCTGGGAAACTGCCCTCAGGGACAACGGAGCAGAACAGAATTGGCAGATCTTAAAGGATGCTTTCCATAGAGCGCAAGAGCTCTCAATACCCAGGTGTAAGAAACCAGAAAAGGAAGGCAAGAGACCAGTATGGCTGAGTTGAGACCTGCTGGTCAAACTAAAGGGCAAGAAGAAAATGCACAGGAAGTGGAAGCAGGGACAGGTATCCTGGGAAGAGTATAGGGATGCTGCCCGGTTGTGTAGGGGTGGTGTCAGGAAGGCCAAGGCGCAGCTTGAGCTGAACTTGACAAGGGATGCAAAGAATAATAAAAAGGGTTTCTACAGGTACGTCAGCTAGAAAAGGAAGGTCAAAGAAAGCATACGCCCCCAATGAGCAAGACTGGCAAACTGGTAACAATGGATGAAGAGGAGGCTGAGGTACTCAACAAATTTTTGCCTCAGTCTTCACTGACAACCTCTCTTCCCACACCTCTTGAGTGGACGGACCGCAAGACAGGGACTGGGGGAGCAAAGCCATTCCCCTGCAAGAGAAGATCAGGTTCGTGACCACCTGAGGAACCTGAACATACATAAGTCTATGAGACCTGACGAGATGCATCCCAGAGTCCTGAGGGAACTGGCTGATGTAGTTGCCAAGCCACTCTCCATGATATTCGAAAAGTCATGGCAGTCAGATGAAGTCCCTGGTGAATGGAAAAAAGGAAACACTGGAGCCATTTTTAAAAAAGGTAGAAAGGAGGACCCTGGGAACTGCCTACCTGTCAGCCTCACCTCTGTGCCTGGGAAGATCATGGAACAGATCCTCCTAGAAGCTATGCTAAGGCACATGGAGGACCAGGAAGTGATTCAAGACAGCCAGCATGGCTTCACCAAGGGCAAGTCCTGCCTGACCAACCTAGTGGCCTTCTATGATGGAGTGACTACATGAGTGGACAAGAGAACTACAGATGTCATCTATCTGGACTTCTGTAAGGCCTTTGACATGGTCCCCCACAACATCCTTCTCCCTAAATTGGAGAGATACGGATTTGATGGATGGACTATTTGATGGATGAGGAATTGGTTGGATGGTCAATCCAGAGGGTAGTGGCCAACAGCTCAATATCCAGATGGAGATCGGTGACAAATGGTGTCCTTCAGGGGTCCATATTGGGGCCAGTGCTCTTTAATATCTTCATCAATGACATGGACAGCAGGATCGTGTGCACCCTCAGCAACTTTGCAGATGACACCAAGCTGAGTGATGCAGTTGACACGCCTGAGGGATGGGATGCCATCCAGAAGGACCTGGACAAGTTCGAGAAGCAGGCCTGTGTGAACCTCATGAGGTTCAACAAGGCCAAGTGCAAGGCCCTGCACCTGGGTTAGGGCAACCCCTGGTATCCATACAGGCTGGGGGATGAAGGGCTTGAGAGCAGCCCTGCAGAGAAGGACTTGGGGATACTGGTGGATGAAAAGTTGGACATGAGCCAACAATGTGTGCTGACAGCCCAGAAGGCCAATTTTATCCTGGGCTGCACCAAAAGAAGCATGGCCAGCAGGTCGAGGGAGGTGATTCTGTCCCTCTACTCCGCTCTCATGAAACCCTACCTGGAGTACTGCATCCAGCTCTGGGGTCCTCAGCACAGGAAGGACATGGACCTGTTGGAGCGGGTCCAGAGGAGGGCCACAAAAATTATCAGAGGGATGGAATACCTCTCCTATGAAGAAGGCCGACAGAGTTGGGGTCGTTCAGCCTGGAGAAGAGAAGGCTCAGGGGAGACCTGATTGCGGCCTTTCAATACTTAAAAGGGCCTTATAAGAAAGGTGGAGAGAGACTTTTTTCCAGGGCCTGTAGTGACATGACAAGGGGTAATGTTTTTAAACTAAAAGAGAGTAGATTCAGACTAGATATAAGGAAGAAATTTTTTATGATGAGGGTGGTGAAACACTGGAACATGTTACCCAGAGATGTTGTAGATGCCCCATCCCTGGAAACATTCAAGGTCAGGTTGGATGGGGCTCTGAGCAACCTGATCTAGTTGTAGAAGTCCCTGCCAATTGCAGGGGGGTTGAACTAGATGATTTTAGAAGTCCCTTCTAACCCAAACTGTTCTATGTTTCTATGATTCTAAGTGTTTCAGTCTCTGCATTTAATGGCAAACTTTTCTATGAAGCATAAAGATGCTCTCTTAGGGAGAATGGTCTACATGTAAGGTTTAATTTCTTTTCAGCACAGTCCTGTAACATCCCGATTTTTGTTTCCAAGGCCCAGACACAATGTGAGACAGTCCTGCTCTCTTTCTGGGTGAAACTGCAGATTTCCTTCCTGGTTTAATTTTGGAAGCTGCACACAGCAACCTTGGCCTCCTGAGTGCTGCTGAACCCAACGTACCTAATTTGTAATTTAAGCAACGTTTGACAAGTTTTAATTTTATATTGAAAAACTAAAATCTCTATTCTTTTAAAAAAGACACACTCCAAGCAAAAGAAGATTTAAAATGCAGCATTTAGAGACTTGCATTGTAGCATGTTTATTCCAGCAAGTGTAATCTTTAGCAGAAGTTAATGGCTTTTGTTTTACATTAAACAAAGATTATTGCAGGGAGGGGTACCCAGATTTCAGACTGGGAGCAAGGAAAGCAGCACAGTTCTGGAGCAGCTTCAACAAGAGACCTAACCAGAGCTGCATCCTCACACTTTAAAAAAAGAATTTGCCTTTTGTTTTTCCAACTTCCCTGAGCTTCAGAAGGTAAGATATAGAAGCACTTCCTTCTGTCAGGGAGTTCTTGCACCAGTGTCTTAAAATCAGGATATCCCCATGTTTCGCAAAGGTTGCAGAAATAATTCTGAATGCCTCATTACCTGCCAGGAGAATATACTAATAGGAGCTATGTCCTCTATTATCAGAGCTCAAACAAAATCTATGCCTGCCACAAAAAATTATTGCTTGATTGTGGCAAATCCTCTGTGCTCCTCATTCTTCCACCACGTATAAATCATGGGCACACAGGCCCTGTAAATATGAGCTACACTAAATAATAGTGTTGCAGGGGTACTTTGGGTCCCAGTGAGGCAGTAGTTCAAGTTTATTCTCCTCTGTGAGCAGCTGGCTGACTTGGCTTTTTTACTAGTGAATCGGTTCAAATATTGGCCAAATAAGGTCTAACCTCTCACCTTCCCTCTCCCCTCCACCTTGGCTGATGTGGTGGGTGCTCCCTCCTCACATGAATCATCTGTGGCCATAGGATCAGCGAGGTCAGCCCTGCCTCTGCCCTTGTAATAAGTTCTAATATTGACACAGCTTGCATTGGCAACAGTGTGGTTTTTGCCAGGATCGCTTGTAGGGACTTCCTTGAATGAAGTAAGCTGTGTGAGAATTTAAGATTTTGCTGGTCTAACTGGTGGACGCAAACCAGTAGGCTGAAGTAATATTCCAGTAAATATGTTTTATGTGTAGACATGACCAATGTGAACCTTGCAGAAATAAGCAGAAGAGTACCATGAGTTAGGGTTGAATTTGTGTTGAGCAATGTGAGCATTACAAAATAGCTCTCTGATTAGCTGTTTTATCTTAGATTAATAGGACTTTGTGTTGCAAAATATCCTGCAGAGATTTTCCAGTGCTCTTTGCATGTGTGCATGGACTTATGTTCTCAGAGAAGCATGTTAACAGATGCTTATACTTACATATAAGTACCTGTATTTGGAAAACATATGACCTTTAATTTAGTACTTCTTTTGCTTCTTGCTTTTTCTGGTTATCTTTCATGATGTCACAGTTAATTGAACACAGGATTAATTCAATCGACACTTTATTAACAAGAGAAATAATGAAAAAGTAGGCTGGCATTCTCAGTGAGAAACAACGAATTTCCTGATTTGACTTGCCATGCACTATTTTATGACAGAGCTGATTGATTGACATTCTTCTGGTTACTGTTTACTTAAACACAAGCTTTCTACCAGAGACTAAACAATGTATAATCCCTACAGAAACCTGAACTGCTTATATTAAAGTCAGATGTGATGTAAAATGGAGAGTTTTTTTTATTCTTGGCTCAGCAATATGCAGTTATGGTAATTTCTACCAGCACACTCAGTGCCTGTGCTTTTGTGACAAAACAGAAGGGGTCTTTGCTTGGCTCATTCTCTTCCATTAGTGACAGGATGACTTAACCACGCTAATGCAGGCTAGAGACTTTCTGTCTCAGAGATGGCTTTGCCTGCACTTGAGAGATAGAGGAAACGTATGGAGGGGGTTTATAAGGGAAGTGCTTTATTATGCACCGAGGCACATAGGTACGTGAACACAGAGGTTGTTATTCCTCCCAAGTGGCCAACATCTTCCTCAGTTTAATGGCTAGCTCCCAGAATGAGGTTGCTAAAACCCTGTTAATAGCTGCAGGTCCAGCTAAGTTTAGCAATTTCTTAATAGAGGCTTAGAAACCACTGGCAGGAGCAATGCACAGAACAGTAGGGAGTCAGTGTACTCTGTTGTCCCATAGTTTGTTAAAAATTCCTATGAATGTCAGGTATGGGTGAAGGAGACAAGAAGGCTTTTACCAGAAACTCCAAAACTCTATTAAGAACAACAAAGATTAGAAAAGTAAATAACTAATTTAATAACTAATTATAAAAAAAAATAAATAACTTCTCAGTTTCAATACGTGATGATCTGTTGAAATAATGCTGTAGAATGAAAGCTAAAGTGTTTTTTTTTTTTTAATATTTCTATTCTTTATTATCAACTTGGCAAGGAGAAAGTGAGAAATAAAGGAAAAAACCCTTGCTTTGCATACTGATGGAGAGGAGGTTGGATTCATTCTACTCAACCTACAAACGTGTGAAGTAGGAGATGGAATACTATGTTCACAGGAAAAAAACAGGTCTTGCAATTTATATTTCCATTTAGCATAGAAAGTGAGAGCAAACAAAATTAGAAGAGAATTAAGCTTTTTTTTCACCTAAAAAGAAACAATGTGAACAACAGGAGATGTGTAATTTCTTTGCCAGACGTGAGACTCTCATTACATTTGCTAGAGCTATCTAAGTAATAATATTGTTTCTATTGTCATAGGCATCATTAAACAGAGTACCTACAATTTGCCTGGAATACACATTTCCTGAGTCATAATCACTATTAACTTGAATTATAACTATTCATATCTCAGAGCCTTCATTCATAATAACTGTTAATATTTTCTAGAACCTACTAATGATTTGCAACATAAATGTTGTAGAAAGATGTTGGTTTTTCCTCTAAACAATCGACCACCAAAATTGAATATTGGAATATACATAAGGCTAGCATTCACATTCACTAAGAAACTGGCATCTGTTTCAACAAACAATAAGTAATTTATGACCCCTAGTCAAGTAGTTTACAACACTAGGATACCACCCAGATGAGGGTGTAGTAAGTTCTGTACTCCCTAAAACAGCTGGTCACACATGCCAAGATAGAAAATAAAAGGTTTGAAATGGGCTGTTTGTTACGTCTGAACATTGACCTCCCTTGGGGACTTGCGATATTTTCAAGTTTTTGAAAATTATGTGCTGGGCAATGAATTGACAAACTGGCAAGTGTTACTTTTTTTGCAGATGATTAAACCCTTGCTCTTAAGTAGGGTAATTATGTAGCCAGTGGTGAAACATTAACCACATTACCAATGTACAATTTGTAGTTTACTATTTAATTGCTTTGTGAATTTTAAGGAGTAGTGTCATTGCTGCATACTGCATCTTGGTATTGTCACTGTGTGGAGTTGAGTGTAACCACACTGCAACTTTATGTCAAAAATAGCTGAGTTATTTATATTTCCCACCTCTAAGCACTGCCCTCTCAGAAAGCCTTCTTTTCACAGTGGATGTTTCTGATCATGACTCATCAGCTGGCTCAATAAAATCTAAACAGATAAAAGAAAAAATACTTTTATACAATTTAATGTCTATGAGAACACACTAATTCTTCTGCATATTTCTTCAAAGTTTGTGTAAGGCCTCTGTTATTAGGTTGATTTAGCTCAGAGGGACACAGTATTTTGCTTTTATGACTCTTTGGCCTCTAGTTAAAGATGCATTGTCCCCTGACTCACAACAAGTGATGAATTACAAGGTAGCACTGCCAATTTTCCAATACAACAAAATGAGAGATATAAACAATCATTTCCTCATAAGAGCAACATGAACTAAGCTCGGCTCAACAAAACTGAAGTAAAACCTGCACAGTAACAAAAATAATTTTTCTTACAGACTGTGATTCAGTATCTCCTTTGGGTTCCATAATTGAAATTTTGGGTATAAAATATGCAGAATTCATTTCTATAAGCCACCAACCAACCAAGGCCAAGTCTGGATAGCATTAATCTATACATATGCACAGGTATGTACCTATATGCATGAATATTCACACATGCATAAGTGGTCAGTATTATTAATACTCCACATAGGACAATAACTCAGAGCCATAATTTCCTAAGCCTTCATGTACCTTCTCACAGTGATTTTTTTTTTTTTTTTTATTGTAGGTTTAAAATTGAACAGCTCTGTACCTTAAATCAGGAAGATCTCTTTCTGAGAGTCACCTTTTGCCCTGAGTTCAACTTCTGCTAAAAACTCTGAGAAACCTTAGAAATATTTCCCTTTCCTCAGAGCCTTATTTCTGTATTTTATTTCAAATGTTGTTGTAACAAAACTATAACTTAGCCATATATTGTGTGTGTGGTAAGGCTTTGTTTTAATTACCATGATAGTCAGAGGCTTCAGGATTGCTTTGCAAACCTTCTGTGTTCACCACTGTTTCCTTCGACACCTGCAAAGCTTCATGGTTTGTGGAACCAAAAATTCAAATTACCCTGTAAACTGAGCCATGCAGAAAAAAAGGACACCTTGTAGATCAGTAGGGGAAGAGCTACGGATATATACAAATATAGCTATATGCAAAAATGCAGAAATGCTGATGCCTGCACATGCAAACCTTGGAAAAATTCCACAATATTCATGAATCTTCCTCTCTGCCTTCACTGTATGTTTTTTGGAGTAGCAAATGTAACCTTTTTTCACTGTGTTTGACCCTGAAGTATCTCTGTGAGTATCTATGAAAGGGTGTAACCCTCCTTCATTATTACTCATAGGCACCACAATATTATCCAGGGCTGCTTTTCCCAGCTTAGCAGCCGAAATCTCCATGAAGAATAGCGTTTCTCATGAGGAGAAGAAGAAGAAGAGAAAACTGAATCACAAGTCAGAGTGAAGGTGAGTTTTGAAAGTGAGCTAAAAAAAGACCAAAAGTAATACAGGGATTTGAAGAACAAGTCATACCATTGCAGACCAGTAGGAAGCCAAGATTTTTGGCTATGATGCTTTGGTTGGTCTGAAGACTGCAGAAAAAGGACCTGAAAGAATAGGTTAGAGCAGATGTAAGAAGAAGTGATTAACCATGTAGGAGAAAGTGGTGACAACAAAAAAGAGGCTGGTAGGATTTAGTGAAAGGGCATTTTAGAGGAGGTGAAGAGAGAAGAGTTGGAAAGAATCCACAAAATCAGGCAATCTAGTAACATAGAAACAATAATGGTGTAAGGGATTAAAGAAAAGAAGGGAAAAGAGATAATTATTTAAGCCATCTTTCCATTTCAAGCAGGCCATGATGATGAAATCTACCAAAACCCTTGCAAAATACAATATTGATTAAAATCTGGGAGTTTGGAAGTAATGTATTCCCTTCACACTTCTAAAATCAGCAACATTACACAAAGGGAAGATAGGCAACTTCGGAACTGAGTATCCAGGCAAAAAGCAACATGAAAGCCATATGTCTTCTGAACCATGAAGCAGAGATGTGGATGAACAGTAGAAAATTCATACTCTAGTGCACAGAGGGGAGTCTTACAGAAGAGATCTTTTTGTAGCTCACAGTGCATGTTTTGCAAAATGTTGCATGCAAAATGAGAAGAAGGGGACAAGATATCAGATGTGCCAGTGATATTTGAACGTTTGGCTTCTGTACATGCTAATTGCCATAGCACCAGCAGAGGTCTGTGTCAGCTCTTTTAGTGACTCTCATTATCAGGCTAATTTTTGTGAAGCAACAATTTTTGGCTAGGATGTTTTTGTTAAGATGAAAAGAAGACAATAGAATAAAGGGCTGAAAAAAAACAGTTGAGAGATTAAAAGAATACTGCCAGGAGATTTACGTTTCAGAAGGCTTCCCCTTTGAGCAAAGCTGTTTTACCTAAATCTTGCTTGCAACCTGTCTGCAGGCTCAAACTGAGATCTAGAAGCTGTTATTTATGCCAGAAAGGTGATGTACGAAAACCACCGTATTCTGAAATCCTGCATGTGCAAGATAGCAAATGATAACAAAGCATTGATACTATCACTGTACCCTGTAATATCCAGTAAAGTTGGCTGTGCGTGTACTGGTGAGGTAAGCAGAAGCAAAGTATAGGTGCAAGTGTTGTCCCTCAGTCATCTATACGTATAGACTGACAATGTCAAGTTGCCCTCTCCCAAATACAGCCTGGACATAGTTTAGGGGTAGCCTGGACCAGGGACTTTTCTGAACAGGCAGTCTGGATGAGGTCATGGCATCTGTGTGGAGGGTGCTGGTTCGCTGTTGCCCTCCATGACCCTTCAGGGCCGAGGGCTGCCTTCACTGCTCCATCTCTGGGTGAAGGGACAGAGAGACAGTGAAAACATCCCTCTCCTTCTGAATCTGTTTAAATAAGTATGATTCATGTATTCTTGGAAATGAAATTTTGTCTTACAGTAGGGCTGCAAAAGACTACTTCCCCAAAGTAAAACCTCTAAATTGTGTAATGCTTATGTTTAGACTCATGCAAAATTACTAAATTCACAACAATAATTCTAATATCTGAATGGGTACATAAGTATATTCTTTATAGAGGTAAGACAAAATGGATATAGCAATTGACATATTTCCACATTTTACATGTTCATGATGAATACAGTTCCAAGTCAACAAAAATGCTAATAACTGCATCAGTGAAGCTAAAGTGGGAGGCAGTACTGTGCATAGAAATTTGGAAAGATGGACATCAATGCAATTATCGATAGTAGCTAATTTTACAGACGTTCTCAATTTTTACCTCAAAAAAGTGTTTAGGTTTTGTATTTAACTCTAATGCTCTTTAAAAAATGTATTTCTGTAAATGGCATCTGTAAAATCTTCCAAAATGTTCAAGGTAACAATATGCTTTGAGATTCACATACATTCACTTTTCTCATCTCAGGTAAGTAGTCAGAGAAAAGAGTCTTTGTTTATAGTCAGCAATGACATATGAACTAATTATAACTACCTTTACGTACTTTTTTCACCCAAACTTCCACAGCTCTAAAGGAATTTTGCCTAAGAAGAAAAAAAAGATATTTCTCAGAAGCTGGGGTCTGTAACTACTTCCACCCATGACTTCAATACAGCCCTACCAATAAACAATGCCGTAATTAGCCAGGATCCTCCCTCAATTCTCTGCAAAAACACTATCATGTTTGTTTACATGTTCAGGCGGTTTTGGTGCATGTCTTGTTCTATTGGCAATTCTGAAAGGCATACATTCTTTAGCAATGACACACTCTTGGATTCCGCCCCAAAAGTGCATCAGACTGCACAGGATGTGTTGTTATCTGCTCTGGAACACATAGATGGTAAATTAACTGCTATCAGCCAGATGACAGACAGCTAAATTGAAAGTTTTCATATCGTTTTCTTTAATTGGCTATATTTCTTGATACCTATCTTTTCTGATATTGCTCCCATATCAGATGTGAGAAGATTAAGTCTGTCAGAACAGTGGCGGAAATTATTATAGACAGCAAAGATACGACACTCTGTCAGTGGCAGGCGTTTTTCAAACGAATGCCCTGTAGTGTGTATTACAGACATTCACAAGACCTCATTTCATGGTTCTACAAGTGTATTTTATCCTATGAAAAAAAAAGAGATTCACAGCTTTCTCAAATGTGCCAGCAATTGCTCTAAGTCCTTGAGGAGCCTAAAATAATTGTATATTGCAGTGTAATATATTTAGGAATGCACATTTAGGGGGGCTGTGGTTGTGTTTTTAGAAGGATTTTATGACTTTTCAATTGAGTGCAATTGGATTCCTTATAAAAAATGAATTTCAATATGTACCTGAAGGTGAAAATCCTGAATGCACAGAGTATAATTTGGCAAAATTATCCTTTCAATCAAAATTAATAAGTAAGGAAATCCAATAGTCAGAAAAATGCCAAATTCACTCATTCACTGAAGACTAAATGATATTTTCAGTGCATGTCTCTCAGCTATTACCTTACTGAAAAAAATCATATGGTCCAGTAATATGCGCTAGACTTTTATATAAATGCCTGTCTAAGAATTTACAAATTTCAGTGAAAGTTTCTTATTACTACAATAATTCAGGATGTGGCTATGCCGCCTGTCATGAAAAGCACAATGGTGGAACAGAATCTTCTGACATGAATACATGTTAATATATAAAAGTCTCTGTCTTGTTCTTTCAGAACATATCTGTGTTATGTTTTATAGCAATACTGATACATGCTGTCTACACAGCTGAAAGAAAAAAAAAAAAAAATTGCAACATGTCACCGCACCAGAAATATGATCTTCTGCAAAATCTAAGTAACCAGAGATGTTACAGCAATTAATTAGGCTTGTTATTGTTACTAGCAATCATTTCTGTGTGAAAAGGAGTTTCTTGAATTGCTGTGTATGACGGTGGTTTACTAGTTGGCTTACAAAGGTGCTTTATCTGGAGGACAGACAGCAATAGTTTGTGGTAGAAAATAACTGTATCATGAACAAGTTTGTACCTTATGTAACATGTTTTTAGATTGTCTCAAACACGCCCAGGAATCACATGGGGTTTTGGAGGGGGCAGCCCTTGTACCAATGGGAGTGGGTAGGAACGCATCGTAGAGTCGAAGGCAAGGACTCCATAGACCAGAAAGTTGCATTTTTACAGAATGAATGTTTAAGCCAGCTTTATACAAGGTCATTTAACACAGTGTGTTTTAGGACAAATATATAGAGATTTTCTGTCTCCATGTTGTAATCAGCATCTCTGATTAAAACATTTGCTTTCTTATTTCTGCACGCTCTTATGTTCATGACAACATAAAATGGTAACTTTTATCAAATCATCTTTGCCTATAGTTTCTGGTATTTGTGTCCTACAGGGCCAAGTATATACTCCTTATATGCTCCTGCTTGATAGACAAGTCTTGACTTGCTTCCTTTTTTTTTTCACTGACATTTGAAAAACCTCCAATCTGCTTTCCTATTGGTTACATCTTGCATCATAGTTTTTGTGGAAAAAAAAAAAAAGAAATAAAAAGTTCCCTTGCCCTGTGCGTCCCCTAAATTATGAATTATTCAACCACTACGCTTAAAAACATTATCTGTGTTTTTAGTTCACAGTACATTAAATGCTGCACTGACATCAGTCAATTGACTTTATTGTGCCATCCTCAGAACTGTGTATGAACCAAATTTCAGCTGCAGACAGACCTGTAACTTTGAGTACACTGTTTCTGTACAGTGGCACAAAAGGAGCCCATTATAAAGTAAATTTCTGTAGAAAATAATCAACAGATAGAGTAACAATGTCACAAAAAATTGTAAGAGAGATTTGTAGTTCAGTGTAGAAAATCCCTTAAGCCTATGTACTGACCGTCATTAGTCTTGACAAGTACATCGGGCTGCATTAGATAACCTCATTAGCCAAGCACATATTATTTCAAGTCACAGATACTTTTTGGAAGGTTAAAACTGATAATCACTTTTTGGTTGTAAGATTGATGTTGAGAATAAAGGTATGTAATTTTCCTTAGGTCAAAAGCTGAGGGTTTCTTGTATGTTTTATAATGTTTTTGCTTTGTTCTTCTGGAATTAAAAACCTAAAGGTTGGCAAGGAACGTGGGAATTTAAAATTAATAATGCCTCTTCTTCTCAAAATTTTTCTGTTGATTTTGTAGCCACGTACTTGATAGCTCATAAAAACAATGATAATTTCAGTGGCAAAGTACAAAGAAGAAAAAGCAGGTAATGGTTTTCCAAAGCTACAGATACTATAGATGCTGAAATATGTGGAAAAAAAAAAAAAAGGATTGTTGTTGGCAGAACATGGAGGGCAGTGATTAATCTCAGGAAGAAAGGGGCAGATGTCAGACATTCGCCAGCATGCAACACAAGTGAACAGCATTTAGAAAAACAAGATGCTTATGTTGCCCCAGGGTAGCTCATCTTTCAAGCAAATATGGTAAGTATGATGAAATCAACATTTATCTTCAAAATATCTTCTGTGATGCATGGCACAATTTTTCTTTACTTCACACCTTTTTGCACTTCTTAGGACATGTTGATTGGAACAATTTTTCTTTACTTCGCTCCTTTTTGCACTTAGGACATGTTGACTTTCTGAAATGAAAGAAAGATCATTTGAATACAAGCGTTTGTGTATGGATTGCACAATGGGAAGAGGAAAGAATTATATTCATGCATCTTTCTGATTTCTTTTTGTAGTCCTTGGCACATTTTCATTAGATAGACTTAATTGCTTTACTTCTGCTGAATTATGAAAGCATCCTCAGAGATCCACTGCAAGTGTCTCCACATAATATTGCTTACTGCGTTTGTGCATTAAATCTCAATTATCTTGGGGTAGAAGCTGGAGTCACATCTGTATCATGATAAAAGTCCACAAGTTTGTGGGTGCTTCGTACACCAGTCTGGAAGGGATCTTCATTTTCATACTGAGATGAAGAGTTGTTTGTGCAAAGAGGTTGATTCCCAGTGCTCTAAAGGCTGTTAATGAGCATTTATGCACAAGACATGCAAGAGTGGCTGCTGCTTTTTTATTCCTGTGCAATGAATGTTTCATCACTGTATACTACAAAAGGTGAAATGTTTACAGTCCTGTTTGGTGCTGGTAAGATAAGCAGTTTTTAAGTTATATGGGAGGAATTAACGCAAACCTTAATTCTAATGCTCTGTATGTTTAGCTGGAGAATATCCAGTTCTGGATAAATATATGACAAATTGAGTCTAAATTCTCCATACCTGTGGCTAAATGGTGTCAAGGAACACCGTTGGTAATCTGTGCTGGTAAATGGTTAGAGTGGTCCCTGGCATGGGGACCAGCACTGACAATACACAGCACAGCTAGGGTGTTAGTGTGGGACAAGCACCATCCCCAAAATGAAGTTTGGATGCTACCAGCCACTTCTAAAGTGTAAAAGAGTTTAAAATATGGATGGGCTGCTCTGTGCTGGCCACTCTGTGCCAGGGAGCATACTGTGCATGTTGAACTTACTGGTATAAACAGTGCTTTTTTTGTTTGCTCCCTGCATGCTCTGCTTTACCATAGACTATGTTGCTTTCAGGTGAAACCAAGAGACTTTGGAGACAGGGGCCATGCTACCGTCACCTGTGCCTAGGGCAGCTACTGTAATGTGGCATCAACCTTTGCAGCACCATCACTTGCCGAGGCAGAGGTGGGGATGTCAGCCTGCTGGGAATGGCCTTAGTGCTGTGGGCCATGATAGCAGATGGGTATGAAGACATCCTGAACATGTCTATTGTCACCACAGAGGGGACAGGGGCAACTGAGCTACACTTCACACAGCCCAGCAACATAGACATCTGGAGCTGATCCAGACACCATTCTGGGCCTTACCCTTGACATCTCTTCCTTTCACTTTTTTCCCCTTTGGCTATAAAATTAACCATTGGCTTTTGCAGGGATTTGTGGGTACAAGCTGCTAGACACTGAAGCAAGTTTCATATAAGCATGTCTGAGCTTCAGTACTGAAGCAAGTTTCATATGAACATGTCTGAGCTTCAGTGGTGTACGGCAGTAATATTTTTTCCAGAGAAAGAGCACAAGAAGAGAATAATCTCTTCAACCTTCACTTCGTATTAGTTTGCACTTCCCCCGCCCATCTTTCAGAGACCTCTCAGTTGGACAACTTTGGACTTTCACAGTCACTAACCCATCCTATAATTTACAGTGACTATACTTCAGCTTTCATGGTATTATGCCAGAGGCTTATGAATCAGCCTCATAAATTCACCTACAGCCCCAATTCCTCTTGTAGCAATGGTGAGTACCTCCTGCAGGTCACCCAGTTACCATGTAAAATAGCAAACAGTGTGGAAAGTGTCTTGAGGATGTATTCAAGGACTAGCCTTAAAAGCGTCTGTTCTTATAAAAGGAAAACTCAGCAGCGGGGTGTATAAAATTGTGACAATATTAATTACAATACAGAACCTAAACAAACACCTCTCATAATCATTGGAAGTAACTACAGCAGAGCTATAATATTTGCAATGTGAATACATGACTCAACAAACTCCCCTGATAAAAGTCTGAGAGCACTTGGAGAAGATACTTAAAATTTCTGCTGATCTGATTAAGCGTTTTTTTGTAAATAGATTAAGCAATATAGGCTGCAGGACACCAGAGGAATGACTTGTCTGAAATATTGCTGAATGCCTTCTGAAAGACATATTGTTGAGATAATCTCTCTGGTTGGGAACAAACTGGATTATGGAAGTCCTGTCAACTAGAAAGATTATATTATGCTTATATGGATTCATCCAGCAGCATCAAGTCAATTGCCATTCAGGGAGAAACCAAGCACTGAATTAAAAGTAGGCCCATAACATGTTCTCGCGACAGTGTCCAGGTTGCATTACAGTTCAAAGCGAGTGTGAGTTCAAAAAAATCTTCAGTCATCTCTCTATTGCACAGTAAATAAAATCACTTTCTAAACAGTTGTGATTCATTGCTAACAGGCAAACAATGAAAATCGCATCCCATTGAGCACTTTTTTTTTTTTTTTCCACACAGTGTTTAACACTCCTGTAGTTGAAGAACAGAGCACCTAGGTCAGTGCTTTTTTGCCACATATTCCATGTTTCTTGCATCAGGCAGGGATCAAGCTTCACACATGATCCTGCAAATAGCACACATCTGGAAATCCAGAAATAAATGCATATGTCATGTAACACTTGCTGATTACTGAAAGGCTTCACTGTGGAGCTATAAGGAGTCACACCGAGACCTCACAAAGTCTGACTGCTCTTCCTTCCATGTCGCTCCCACCTCATTCACACACTTTGGCAAGCTTTGGCACCTGGAGTTATCCGGCCTCAGTTTTATATCCGTCCAACCTATCCACTCATCCCATGTGCTTGTAATCTGTAGTAAATTTAGCTTTTTTTATTGGCAGAATTTATGAGCTGAGATTAGTCTATCTTTGTAGTAGAGACTAGGCGGATACTTCTGTGGCAACATACTATGAATAGTTTTCTGAGAGAATAAAACACTAAAAGTCACCCTAGCCATTCTGGAAGATGAGATCAAAATTCCTTGGAAACAATCCCATAAAACTGCTGGAAGTAATACTATTTTTAGGGTCTAGTTTTGTAAAGACCTTTGAGCAGTGCACTGCCAAGCTCTGCAAAGCCTATGTCCATTTTCAAACTTGATTCAAGCAATAAAGGTGAAAGCCACAAAGCAAACCTCATGGTGTGATGGTAACTTGGGGCTTGCAGCAGGGAGATGAGAGATGAAGTCCTTGCACAGAGAAAAGTGACCTGAAACTGAAACTTTCCTATTACAGGAAGGCACTCTGACTTCCTTACAGTTCACAGGATACAGGTGTTTATCTGCTCTGCCTTCAGCCTCCTACACCCTGAGGTTTTTTTTAGGACCAAATCTGGTAAGTGTGGTCTGAGAAGGCAAATCAGTTTGGCCCCCCCAGGTCTTTTTTTGAAATCTAGTGTAGTCGAAATATGAGATAGCTACCTTGTCCCTCACTATTACCAAAGATTTAGGATGCTCTAGGCTTGTCAAAGAAACAATCTGGGAAGTGTGCAAGGAAGGATACGGATGGCAATTTAGGAGCGTGGGGAACTCGGGCAGGGCTTTGTGGAGTATGGATTTGGAGGTGGTGTCTAGGCATTTTGTTCTTTTGTGGAACTATTCTTTAGTCTTGTTGAATGCCAGTGGGACTTAGTATTCTTCATGACCAAGTCATGACTAAAAGTGAGTCTGGCTCATCTAAATCACTTTGATCTTCTAATATTAGGTGAACTCAAGAGTGTCTTCACATTTACTCTCAGGAGGTGTTTGGGCAGAGCCTGATCACAGAAGAGGTGAGTCATTTCTTCTGATAGCGAAAAAGGAGGGTTTTGTGGTAGAAGAACAGGCCAGAAGCTTTTGAACTCATGGTGGGAGGAGGAAGAGAAGATTTCATCAGCAGGAGGTACCTGCAGACTCTGCCTCCAAGCCCTTATCCAGTCTCATTCCCCTAGGCTGCAGCAGCTAACACAGACCTTATTGCATTTCCTTTCCTCACAACTTCCCCCTCCCCTGCCAGCTCCAAGTGGAGCAGAAAACAAGCAAATTCCTCTGCCCTGCCCACAGCTTCCCTCCTTTCTCTTGCGCTGTGCAGTGTTGCTGCTCATCAGCAATGGTTTCCCTGGCCAACCATTCAGACCTAGCCCTGTCTGGTGTCCCCAGGGCTGCTGATACGATACAGCACATCTCAGAACACAGGAAAGGACCAAAGAAGGCATAGAGGCTTGAGAGGGCAGTCACAGTAACCATGGGTTGAGTTGTGCCATGTGCACATGCGTGTGAATACTTGTCATGCTCATGCCTTCAGCAGTGAAGGCCCAAATAGCATCCTGAACATGAGTGCCATCCTGATACACTGCCTGCCTGGTCCTTGCTGTCCCAGTCCCTTTTTGTTCCCAGAGGAACAAAACCTCAAGGTGGTTGTGCAGAGCACAGCAGGGACCTGAAATTCAGAGGATGTGGGGAATATTTGTGTCCAGTCAGTCACATAGGCACCATTACCTTGTAGGAAGGTCTGTCTTCACAAGGGCATTGTCCCAGTGTACCTGCCACCCCTAGAAGAAAAAGGTCACCATTCTCTTTCCCATTACCCTCCACCAAGGTGTGTTCAGTTGGCAAAATACCAAACATGAAGCCAGGAATGGTGCAGGCAGCAGGTACTGTGGTTTCACTCCTTAAACAGCAGACATAGAATGAACAAGAACAGAAATAATTTCTTGCTTCATGTCAGACCTCATACAAAAGGCAGCAGTAGGAGCCGATATATGCTCCCAGCATGTCAGTGGGAAAGACAGAAAAGACTGGGATTGAATCCCCAGTTCTGCCTCCTTGTCTAGAGAGAGAGGAGTCTCCTCCAGCCCATGAATGGTGGCTGGGGCAGCTGCTGGTTGTGAAAATCTGAGGTTCACTAAGACAGCCAGAGCAGCAGCTCTGAAATTATTGATTCCAAAACAACATACATTCAACTTCTTGCAGTTGCTGACAAAGTCCATTGCATGCTGTGCTGGATTTTGGTACAGACCCTGACAATCTCAGAGGTTCTCAAGACTCTGTAAGGAGGTAGCAGTGACTGAGTAGCATCAGAATGAAAATTTTCTCTGACATCCATCTTTAAAAATGTATCCACCTCAGCAATGACACTGTTTGACAATGCATTCCAATGGTACACTATGATGTAATAGAAAGAAGATAGCGTTGTAGGATGAATAGTGTACACTTAAAGGAAAATTAAGATCAATGGTTATGAATGCTTTTAATATTAAAGCTGTCACTGAAATGAGGTTTGATTCTGGTAAAGCTGAAGGCTGTTTCTAAGTTTGGATGCTGAATCAATGCCATCTAGTGGTGGTAGGGTTGGGTTTTTCTTTTTTCTTTTTTTTTTTTTTTCCAGTTTTATGGTCATGAAGTTCACAGTCAGTTTAACATCATCAAAGTTCCACCTTTCATACCTTTGTGAAAATTGTCTAAATATTCCCCCAGGCTGAGCAACTACAAGCCACTGATATATAACGATCGAGATATGCACAAATTCAGAAATACTTAAATTTCCATTAGTTCAAATAACCATATCCACCACAGACTAAGACTCTTTTCTACTGAAGGCAGCATTGCATCACAACTTATCCAACACTCTCAATTTTAAAAGAACATCTTTGCTTTACTATGGCCTAAGGAGATAGGAACACCAGACGGACCAGCACCAATAACCTTGTATCAGTTGAGCTAAAAAAAGGTATTTCCTCTGATGATGGGCCTTACAAAGAGCTGCATTTTCTTTGCTTTTAATTATGAGCATCAAGTTCCCAGGTGTTTGTCATCACACCTGGCCCCTCAGCAATAAATTCTTATATGTCAACAAGAGTTGACAAGAACAGGAGTTAACAAGCAGGACTAATTTCAAAGCTTCGCAGGAAAACAAAGACATTCTGAGCCCCCTCCAGTCATATATATGAAAAATGAGCTACTTTGGTGGTCTGTTGTTTGCTTGCAGAGTACTGGCAGAAGTAAAATGTCAGAAACAAATGTAGCCTTGTTTCATTACCCCTACAGGCTGACTGTGGTACTGAGTGTAAATTAGAAGACATACACGGTTGTGAGCATTGTACTTCATACTCATAAGGCAGGAGTGCTGAAAGTGCATCCTAAGTATAACTGATCATTTTCTTAATGTATTCCTCACTCAAGTGTTTATATTAGAGTAGATACATTCATAAATGTTTGGTATTCTGTTCAGTGTCATGCATTAAATGCAGCTCTTGGATAAACTGTTGCTCTAATTTGTTTCTATTATCAGTGCTGATCTACAGCTCACCTGGCAACAGGGACAGAGGAGATGAGGGTTGTACTGAAATGTGAAATGGTGGTGTGCTGAGTACCAAAATTCAAAATTCAATAAAGACTGAGTGCCTAAGACAAAACTAAAGGTAACAAAAGCAATAACTCTGTGGGCAGGAGCTTAAAGCTCTGGAAAAAATGAGTGAGAGAATTCTTTGCTTTGTGTTTGTTATACTGGTTTTTGTTATGTTGTCCTCTTTTTATGTTTACCCCTACTCTTTTTCTTTTTCCCTTATGGGTTCCATGAGGCTCGTCAAATCTGTCCTTTTACAGAGATGCAAATTCAGGCTTCTCTTGTAAACAGTGCTGGTATAGGAGATTGGGTTTTGAAAATTTGATTGCTACTGCAAACCTTTTCCCCCTTGTGAAAAACCCCTCTGACACTTCATTTAAAGAAGGCAACAACACTGGTCCTTACACCTGCAAAGTTCTAATACATTTTTATAAACATAAGTGAATGAATCTGAAATCTAAGAAATTTTGTAAAAGAAAAGTATCTTTACCTATCTAGTACATAAAAAATCTCTACATGTACATTGAACATCTGCAACTGATGCATATATATATATATATATAAAGCAATATGCTTTATATAATGGACTGGAATCGCATAAAATCCTTGTTTCCTTTCCAAATAGTTGTAGTTTATGCTGTTTCTGACAGTACTTGAAAGAATTAAGAACTGCTGTGGTCTGCCCCTGCAAACAGGAGAAAATCAGCAATAAAGGAAGGAAAACACTGTCAGTGACACGTTGCTTTTTTTCCATCAGAGGTGATCCATTGACAACTAGAATTACTGTTACCTTTCAGCAAAGTCCATTTTTCAATGGGAATTTGATACCTGACCTGTATGAACAGTATGAACCCTCAGAAATGGTCAAAAATGCCTAAACCACTGTACTGTAACATCTTCTCTGCATATCTTCTCACTGGCATCTGCTGGGGTTTCAAAAGCTGATTAGCTAGTATTATTATCAAACACTGCTTTTCCTGAACACAAAGTCATAGATTTTCCAGCTGAACTGGATGCTTGAGAATTACTTCAGAGGGCAGTTAGAGCTTTGGCAGCAAGTCCCTTGAGATGTGTTTGTAAGAATGTGGCACAAACACAGTAGCTGGCAGCAGAGTGAATGGACTGTGTTTCTTGGTACTCAGCCTTTCCTGTACACTCCATCCAGCATTTATTTTAATAATTTACAATAACAGCCCTGCTTTTAAAATCTTGAGAGCCTAAGAAATGAAAAATACTTTTTCCCACCTCTTTAAAGCTACATAGGGATTATGGTTGAAGTTTAGACTGGGCTCAGTGTTGAGTTTGCCAGATGTCCAGTTTAATCTCAGGAGGCCACCTGATGAAAGGCTTAGGGGAAGCCAGCTAGCATGGACTTGGCCATCCTCTGCCATCCCCTCTGCCTTGCGGTGACCTCCGGTGCGTAATGTTGGGCAGACAAGATGGGCCCTGACTTTTCCTGCAGCAAGTATCACATATCAGGGATGAGGTTTAATGGTCAAGAGAATACAAACCACTCACTGGTGGAAATTTGTGTCTTGTTACCAGAAGCCACCAGCTGTGTCACTGTCACATTTGCACTCCCACTAAGCCACTGGAGTTGAAACTCTGTCTTGGCCTGTGCCTACCTCCCACCACATTAAATCCTGACATTAACCTGAAATGGCAGAGTATGTCTATCCAGCTGTAAATTAGACAATGCTGTTCAGTGTCGGCAGCTGTAGCACCCTATGTCGTGAAGCCAAGCTTGGTCAGGTCTGGGAGGCAGCTCTGGCATTACTGGTCACCCATTGGCCAGGGCTGTATGAAGCTATTCTGTAAATCTTCATTTTTACAGATGGGGGCTGCATAAGAGTTAGAGAGCTCAAAAGTGAAAAAAAGGAAAAAAAAAAACCCTTGTCCTTGCCAAGGTCTGATGCAACAACAGACAGCTGAAAACTTTTGGGCTTTGAAAAAAAGTTCCCCTGTCTCTTCCCAAAGCCTTGCACTAACATTGTTCATAATTTCAACAGAGTAGTGAGGGATGCTGCAAGAACCAACTCTGCAGTTGGTGATGGTTATTATGATCTAATTGGTTAAATAGCACTGGCCTCTTTTGAATGTGTTTGAAGATACTTTTAATTATAAAATCCAATGAAATATCCTTCATGCTTTATTAAGAAACAAGAACTAGTAGTCAGTATTATGAAGAATTTTTAACTGATGAAAGAAAATGAATGTCAAATAAAAGGATAATGAAATGACACTTAGAGTTTTTCTCCTGTGACTGAATATGGTATTAGAGTTTTACTTCTGCAGAGCTTCCGAGCCCTCCTGGTATGCCTTTGCACAACAGAGAGCTCATGGCAATTCCTCAAAGAGTTACATCATAAGAATATTATAGGGCTGTAGATGTGCCCTACTTATACACAGGGTACCCAGAGGCATTTTCTTGTTCCTATTCTAATTTCCTGGTGCTTAATATTTGCTGGAAAGTTCTAAGAAAAATGTCTATTATTTCCTGCATCTTTAGGTGATTAAACACCTTTGAGAACCTGAACCTAGTACAATTTTGGTAAAATGCATTCTTCTTGTATCAGTATCAATTGCAATGACTAGTGCTGTGATGCCATCTTTCTACTAAAGAATCCACTTTTGAAGGCGAAACAAAACTCAGTCATCTGAACACAATATTGCCCTTCTGTTTTCAGTCACTGCTCCAACACTTTCCTTTTCTCACCAGGTGTTTCACAAGAAATGGCTGTTTTCCTGCAAAATACCATGTAACTTTAAGCAACTGGTGGCCGATCAGGCGTTACCAGGACAGAACCTTTTTAAACCAGACATTCATGTGACAGCTTAATGAACAGTGTTTTGCAGGCAAAGGATAAGCATTATACATGTGCAATGGTGTTCCAGGAGCTGGAAGCCTTTGCGTGGCAGGAAAACTATGATGTGGTCACCATCACAGAAACATGGTGGGATGACTCACACAACTGGAGTGCTGCAATGGATGGCTACAAGTTCTTTAGAAGAGACAGGCAAGGAAGGAGAGGTGCTGGGGTAGCCTTGTACATTAGAGAGTGTTCTGATTGTCTAGGGCTCAACGAAGGTAATGATAACGTTGAGTGCTTATGGGTAAAGATGAGAGGGAAGGGTAATAAGGCAGATATCCTGGTGGGAGTCTGTTATAGCCCACCCAACCAGGATGAGGAAACAGATGAAGTATTCTACAAGGGGCTGGCTGAAGTCTCACAATCTCTAGCCCTTGTTCTCGTGGGAGACTTCAACTTACCAGATATCTGCTGGAAATACAACACAGCAGAGAGGAAACAGTCTCGGAGGTTCCTGGAGTGTGTGGAAGATGATAACTTCCTGACGCAGCTGGTAAGCGAGCCAACCAGGGGAGGTGCCCCGCCGGACCTGCTGTTTATGAACAGAGAGGGCCTGGTGGGTGATGTGGTGGTCAGAGGCTCTCTTGGGCACAGCGACCATGAAATGATAAGAGTTTTCCATTCTTGGAGAAGTAAGGAAGGGGGTCAGCCAAACCGCTACCCTGAACTTCAGAAGGGCAGACTTTGGATTGTTTAGGAGTCTGGTTAACAGAGTCCCTTGGGAGGCAGTCCTGAAGGACAAAAGAGTCCAGGAAGGCTGGATGTTATTCAAGAAGGAAATCTCAAAGGCACAGGAGCAGGCCGTCCCCATGTGCTGTGAGTCAGGCAGGCGGGGGAGAAGACCGGCCTGGCTGAACGGAGAGCTTTGGCTGGAACTCAAGAAAAAAAGGAGAGCTTACCGCCTTTGGAAGAAGGGGCAGGTGACTCAGGAAGACTACAAGGATGTTGTGAGGTTATGCAGGGAGAAGATTAGAAAGACGAAGGCCCAGCTAGCACTTAAACTGGCCACCACTGTTAAAGATAGATCACAAAAAAATGGTTTTACAAATATATCAGTGACAAAAGAAGGGCCAGGGAGAATCTCCCTCCTTTGTTGGATGCGGAGGGAAACATTGCCACGAAGGATGAGGAGAAGGCTGAGGTACTCAATGCCTTCTTTGCCTCAGTCTTTAATAGTCAGACTGGCCATCCTCGGGGTTTTCAGGCCCCTGAGCTGGGAGATGGAGATAGGATGCAGAATGAAGCCCCAGTTGTCGAAGAGGTGGCAGTCACCGACCTGCTCCTCCACCTGGATGCCCACAAGTCCATGGGGCCAGACGGGATCCACCCGAGGATACTGAGGGAGCTGGCAGAGGAGCTTGCCAAGCCACTCTCCATCATTTATCAGCAGTCCTGGTCAAGCGGGGAGGTCCCGGATGACTGGAAGTTAGCAAATGTGACGCCCCTCTACAAGAAGGGTTGGAAGGAGGATCCAGGGAACTACAGGCCTCTCAGCCTGACCTCGGTGCCAGGAAAGGTCATGGAACAAATCATCTTCAGTGCCATTACATGGCACGTGAGGGACAACTGGGGGATCAGGCCCAGCCAGCGTGGGATTATGAAAGGGAGGTCCTGCTTCACTAACCTGGTCTCCTTCTATGACAAGGTGACCCACTTAGTGGATGAGGGAAAGGCTGTGGATGTTGTCTACTTGGCCTTTAGTAAGGCCTTTGACACTGTCTCCCCCAGCATTCTCCTGGAGAAGCCGGCTGCTCACGGCTTGGATAAGTGCACTCTGCGCTGGGTTAAAAACTGGCTGGACGGCCGAACCCAGAGAGTGGTGGTGAATGGAGTCAAATCCAGTTGGCAGCCAGTCACAAGTGGTGTTCCCCAGGGCTCAGTGTTGGGGCCAGTCCTGTTCAGTATCTTCACTGATGATCTGGATGAGGGGATTGAGTGCACCCTCAGTAAGTTTGCAGATGCCACCAAGTTGGGTGGAAGTGTCAATCTGCTGGAGGGTAGGAAGACCCTACAGAGGGACCTGGAGAGGCTGGATCATTGGGCTGGGGCCAACTGTATGAGATGCAACAAGTCCAAGTGCCGGGTCCTGCACTTCAGTCACAACAACCCCATGCAATGCTACAGGCAGCAGGACCAGGGAGTTGATAGTGCCCCTGTACTCGGCACTGGTGAGGCCACACCTCGAGTACTGTTTTGGGCCCCTCACTCCAAGAAGAACATCAAGGTGCTGGAGCGTGTCCAAAGAAGGGCAAAGAAGTTGGGGAAGGGTCTAGTGCACAAGTCTTATGAGGAGCGGCTGAGGGAGCTGGGGTTGTTTAGTCTGGAGTAGAGGAGGCTGAGGGGAGACCTTATTGCTCTCTACAACTACCTGAAAGGAGGTTGTAGCGAGGTGGGGGTTGGTCTCTTCTCCCTAGTAACAAGTGATAGGACAAGAGGAAATGGCCTCAAGCTGTGCCAGGGGAAGATTAGGTTGGATACTAGGAAAAACTTCTTCACTAGAAAGGGTATTGAGGCATTGGAAGAGGCTGGCCAGGGAAGTGGTTGATTCTCCATCCCTGGAGGTATTTAAAAGATGGGGAGATGTGGTTCTTGAGGACATGGTTTAGTGGTGGACTTGGCAGTGCTAGCTTAACAGTTGGACTCGATGATCTTAAGGGTCTTTTCCAACCTTAATGATTCAATGATTCTATGATTCTATGATTCTATGATTATCAAGTGCAATGTAGCCAAATGCACTGAGAAAAGATAGCACTAATTATGAATTTACAAAACATCCCACCTTTTTGGGAATGGCTCCCTCAGCAGTGGAATCCCCCTTCATTTGAAATCCATTTAACTTTGTCACATTGAGCATCCACATGACTCCATGATTCAAAAGCTGACTGGAGACTGTCAGGTGGCTCTAGGACAGAAATGTTGAACCGATGTAATATATTTCTGTATGTTTCTGACACTAGGTGAGGTAAGTCCAATCTCTTTTACTGCCTGATGAATGATTTTTCTTTTGGCAGAAGTGCAGCAGATATCACATTTCTGATTAGACTGCACAAAGAGACTGAAGTATATGTTCCTCAATAATAGCTGTGCATAGTATCATAGAATCATAGAATCATTAAGGTTGGAAAGGACCTGTGAGATCATCAAGTCCAACTGCTAACCAAACTGCCATGTCCACCTCTAATCCATGTCCCTAAGCACCACATCCACATGTTTTTTTTAATACTTCCAGGGACTGTGATTGTACCACTTCCCTGGGCAGTCTGTTCCAATGCCTAACCTCTCTCTGTGAAGAAATTTTTCCTAATATCTAATCTAAATCTCCCCTGGCCCAACTTGAGCATGAATATGTGTATGTATAGAGGACACTGATAATGTAAATAGGGTTTCTCTCTCTCTCCCTCTCTCTCTCTCTCCCCCTCTCTCTCCCCCCCCCTTCTTTCTTTCTATTTCACCTGTCATGAAGTCTCAGTTATTTTTACAGCAACTTCTCTTCAAATAAATATTCCGCTATACAATGTATTTGCCATAGTTTCTTAGACAAAGCAGGTTTTGACCTATGCTTCATATGAAATGCAAACATGTTTCTTCTTCTTTCTGACTTCAGGAAAGATATTTTCAAAAGCTGCTCATCAGCCAGCTCTCAGTTTTCTTGAAAAGAAATCTTGCATCCTTTGATGAGGAATAACAGCCATATCCCCTCAATGACATTCAAAGGGAAATTAGAGATTTAGAGCCATGGGGTCAGAATAGTCGCTTATTGTGGACAGGACTTGTTTAGTATGCATGGGTATCTTCCAGAAATGAAATTGCATTTAATGAATTTCATTCCTACAGCAACCCTCCTCCCCCCAAATCAGCTCCTCTCCTCTCTGCACAGCCACTGAGAAAGGAGGGAATAAAAAATACTGTAAGCCAGGCACAGCTGTCCATTGCTAGGCCTAATCATCAGCAATTGTGTCACAGAGTAAAACCTGGAGCTCAGTAACTCTGGGATTATGCATTTAAAGTGAGCTTTAAAATGGAGATTGCAAGAGTATGTCAGAGCTCTCTCAATGACCCTCTCTCTCTAGATTTCCAGATTCTCTCTGAAGTCTCAAGGACTTAGATAAGGAACCATCTAATACCAGCTTTACCCCTAGTTTCTTCCTCTATGAAGAAAGCTGCAACAATTTGCCATGCGGGCTATAAATATACTTTTGTCCTTACAACCTAGCAAGATCTGATTTCTGTTTCTGTCAATACTGCATTACACAAGCAGACAGGTTTTTGGTTTTATTGGTTTTTTGTTTTTTTTTTCTTTGAGCTAGGCATATTTAAATAATATTGAATAATGAAATCGGGAAAGAAATTCCAACTATGTTAAAAGGATACACTGATTTGCACCTTAAGTGATATGAAAAGTAAATAGAAAGGCTTGTCTAGATTATAAAGGTAAGCAAAAATTCTTAGAAAATGTTTCTAATAAACACATCTGGCAATTTAGCCACATCACTGAATCCTACCCATGACAGAAGGCAGTCTCACAACTGAGAGAAAAATGCATATGCTTGCATTTCCTATACACATCTTCAAAGTGGCAATATATATAGCATATTTTTCAGTGAAGATAAATAAAATCACAACAACATATTACCTGGCAAAATTGTAGCTATGCTTCAGAATTACTCTTACAAATAGAATCTAAATGGTACCACACTCCAGGGGAAGGAATATGAGTTAGAGCCCAGAGTCAATGCACTAATTGGTGAGATCACTGCAGCAAATCAGAGCAAGAAATGAAGAAAACAGGAAATGCTGCCTGAGAGGAACAGAGATTTTGAGTAGCCTGGAAGCTTTTCTACATTGGACAGAATCAAAAGCAGCAGGAAGAAGAAATAGCAGCCAAAGGACAGGAAGTATTAAGCAAGATGTTTTGAACTACCACAACAAAAATGCGTATTGTCTGCTAACAGTGTTTACTTAGATATTCACACATTAAATGTTCAATTAATGTAATAAGATCAAAGCAGCTGGAAAGTAGTGCAGGAAATGTCAAATGTTGTGGTATGAATTCTTTGTGCTCTCTCAGACCACTGGCCACCCAGCTCAACAGCATGTCTTCAGAGGTGGTCAGCTACTGATGCTTCAACGGAAGGCTAATAAACAAAGCAGAAGGAAAACAGAAGTGATGCTGTGGGAAAAAAACATCCTCTTTAGTTTTGTCAAGACACTGAATGAAACTCTGGAACTTGAGTTATAATACTTGTTTTAACATAGACCTACCAGTGTCAGGAGCATGTTAGGTGCTCCAAAGGAGATGGATAAACATGAGAACTCAGAACCCCACATTTCAAGCCCAGAAACGCCATGATTATTATTTGTCTAAGCTCTCACCTGACATGTTTCTCTGTACGCAGGTTGGAGAATGTGTGTCCCATCCCCGCCCCCTCCTCAAATAAAGAGCACACTGAAGATCTTTCTAAAAACTGTTTCTAAAACTCTGTTTCATACCAAGGATTCTCAGTGATGGCCTGGTCACCACTTTCCATAGTTAAACTGGATGAATATTAAACCAGATTAGTTTCCAAAACTTCTAGTTGCAACAGCTGGACCTTCTCATCAGCTCATCAGACATTTAAGAAGACCTCATATTTGTTCCTGTACCTAAACGCAGTGGTCAAGTTTCTTGTGATCTTCTTCTTGGGCATCTGAATCAACCACAGTCCTTATGCGCCTATTTGAAGTGGTGTTTTCCAACTCCTGCATCTTTCAGTGTATTTCAGTTTTCATAGTCATCTTGAAGCACAGTCAACTGCTACAAACTGTGGCTAGGCCCCTTCCTTACATTTGTGTCATCATCCCTCTTTAGACAGCTAAAGATTTCCTTCATCATAGAGACAGAATCAAGTAATACATTTCTTATGAGAAATTCTGAGGTAATTACCTACCACTTCTCAGAGTCACTGCTTTCTGTGACTTCATTTCCCATCCCATAAGCATTCAAAGTTCCAGTTTTAAAATATTCCACTTAAAGGGTAACACTGTATGAAATGAGTGATTTCCTATTTGTTTAGTTTTACTGATAACTGAAGACATTTTTACACATCTAAGTTCATATATGGGGAAAAATGTTATTTCCAATGGAAGAGGTTGAGTTTATTTTGGAGTTCACACTAGGCAAAATAGATTTTCATATTTTTTTAAATCAGCAAAAAAAAGGTTGTTGGAAGAGGACACCTATAAACAAATAAATGATTTGATTTTATACTGTCATCATTGCATAGTTGCTTTTCTCGAGTTACATTCTATTTATTTGGGGGATTATATGGCTTGAGAAGAAATTAATCTCCCTGATTATCTAATCTTATTCTAAAGTCTGTACTATTTTAGACTGAAAATCATGAAGAGCTTGATGAAATAACTGCCTTCATTTCTAAAGCTGTGTTAGTAAAATGTGGCAATTTAAAAAATATAATTAATTTACATTTGCTTCTAAGTGATGATGATTACTCCATAGCTTAATAAGAGGACATAGGCACCCATTCCCAGTTACAGATTCAATTCAAGACCCAATTTTTAGTTTACAGGATTGAAGACTGTATCCATCTGTAGATGTAGGTCATTATACATAGACACTGAGTTCAGTTTAGTAAGTGTCCTGTTTACTGCAATAATTATGATAGCTAGAACTTTATTAATACACACAGTAAAAGCATAGCAAACAACATGGCGTCTTTGACACAAACAAGCTTGTATCACATTGTGTAATGGAAAATTTCTCAGCTTCTTCATCTTTTCCACATTTGACAGCAAATGTAAAGTACTTCAATTTTCTATAGCACCTACACAGTTCTTTAGTAAGTAACAATGATCATTCTTTGTAAACAGACACCAAATCTAAGGTCAATTTGGGGTAATTTATTCTAACAGACCTGGCCTGATGATACGCATGAGAAGATGTTATGCTGGTTAAATATTTCGAAGTACATACGATACATATTACTGAAGAGCCTACAATAAAATCAGATTTGTGACTCTTCATTCTATTTACACAAGATAAACCCTATGTAGACTGCAAATATTTAATCATCCTAATTTAATTTAGTCTCTCTAGTTTAATAGCTTACTTCCTCTTTGTCATTCCAGCTAAATTTTGAATGCTAACTAGCCAACCAGATTAGTAGCAGCTACAACCATAAGCAGAGCTGACTTTTGATTATTCAGAATGTTAAGAAAATATGGACAAGAGAAGTCTACTGTAAGAAGATGTGAATCTTCATTTACTGAGGCAAATGCTCTAATCATCAGAGTTGATTCACTAGACCATGACTACGTCATGACTATAGTCAGAGCAAGATTATAGTCTGTTGTTTAGGGCAGTCACCTGGGAAAGGGAACAGGAAAACTTGGGTTTCAGTCACTTCTGCAATTACTCCTTCATTTAAATACTTAAATGTAAGTAACATCAGATCCTTCGTGCTGCTGGAAGCCTCTTCCATGTTCTTTTTGAAGAATATTTCTTTTGTTGGAAAAACCTTGAGGATTTTTTTCTTCTTTTTGATGGGATTTTTTTCCCACTAGCTATGTTATACTTTGCAATGAACTTTGGTTGACTGCCTATTTGCCTTTCTGAACACTGATAAGCAGGATTTCATACTTGTGACCTCAGGGATGTTCATCAGGAGTCAGGACATGAAAAGCAACTGGGAAAGAAAAGGGCATACTGGAAAATAATTTTTAAAATTCTGAAAACTTAGAAAATTTAGCCTCCGTGTGTGTGGACTGTGTAAGAGGTGACAGTGACGTATGAGGAAAAAGGCAGACAAGAAAAGAAAAAAATAGCCAGGAGAAGCAATAAGAATTATGAAAGCATGCATCAGTTAACTAACCGATTATGCATTTGAATAATATGCTATTGTGAACATTGCTCTTCCAGGAAACTGTGCAATTTTGAAAATAGCATTAAAAGGTTTTCTATACTTATAGCTTTCTGATGAAATTACTGTGGGCCAAAAATGTATCTAATTACTAAACTACATCCGAATGTGCACGGCATGACACATTAGTATCAAGAACAACTGAGCTCAGAAATGCAAAACAATGTAATATGTACGAAAATTCTTATGTTACTAGTTTTCACATGTATTACATTGTGTTGTTACCACTGTTGTTACTAAATATCATAATAAAATAGATTTAACTCAATCCTTTTGTATAGATTATTTTTCATAAATTATTAAAGCTCTATAATCCATTTGAGTAATATCTACATCAGATATGTACAGAATTAAGAATATATTTCACCTTCAGCAACTATTTCTGGAGCATAATACCACTAAGCATAACAAATAAAGCTTTAATATGCTGAAATAAGGAGTGGATTTTCAAACTAGGAAAGAACTATTACAGAAAGATATGGTTCACCCATTTTTCATTTTACATTAATTCTTCCTCTGATGGGATCTATATGAATTATAATGTCTTACTTTAGAGAATTCTCATTTTTAAATGTTTTATTTAATGAAAAATATTTAAATAGCTCTGCACACAGAGTGCGTCTGATTTAATTAATTTCACTAGCAAAAATGTTGAATAAAATTTTCTAACAATTTCCTAATTTTTTAGCTTTCATGAAAGTTGGCAGAAGCACTAATTATGAATAAGGTCTGTGAAGAAGTGTTCTTCAAAATGTTTAAAAAAGGTAAACAAGGAAACATCACACTCATTCTTAAAAAGGGTAAAAAGGAGGACTCTGAGAACTACTGGCCTGTCAGCCTCATCTCTGTGCCTGGTAAGATCATAGAATCATAGAATCATAGAATCATAGAATGTCCTGAGTTGGAAGGGACCCACAAGGATCATTGAGTCCAACTCCTGTCCCTGCATAGGACAACCCCCAAAATTCATACCATATGTCTGAGAGCGTTGTGCAATTGCTTCTTAAATGTTGTCAGGTTTGGTGCCGTGACTACCTCCCGGGGGAGCTTGTTCCAATGCTCCACCACGCTCTGGGTGAAGAACTTTTTCCTAATGTCCAACTTAAACCTCCCCTGGCATATCTTCTTGCCATTCCCTTGGGTCTTATCATTGGTCATCAGGGAGAAGAGATCACCACCTGCCCCTCCTCCTTCCCTTGTGAGGAAGCTGTAGACCGCGATGAGGTCTCCCCTCAGTCTCCTCTTCTCTAGGCTGAACAGACCAAGTGACTTCAGCCACTCCTCGTATGGCTTCCCCTCTAAACCCTTCACCATCTTTGTGGCTCTGCTCTGGACACTTTCTAGTAGCTTTGTATCCTTTTTGTACTGTGGCGCCCAAAACTGCACACAGTACTCAAGATGAGGCTGCACCAGTGCAGAGTAGAGCAGGACAATCACCTCCCTTGACCGGCTAGCAATACAGTGCTTGATGCACCCCAGGAGATGGTTGGCCCCCTTCGCTGCCAGGGCACACTGTTGGCTCATGTTCAACTTGCCATCGACCAGAACTCCCAGATCCCTCTCCCCAGGGCTGCACTCCAGCCTCTCATTCCCCAGTCTGTATGTACATCCAGGGTTGCCATGTCCCAGGTGCAAAATCCGGCACTTGCCCTTGTTAAACTTCATACGGTTGCTGATTGCCCAGCTCTGTAATTTGTCCAGATCTCTCTGCAGGGCCTCTCTGCCCTTGAGAGTGTCAACGGCTCCTCCCAATTTTGTGTCATTGGCAAACTTTGATAACAAACCTCCAAGTCCTGCATCCAAGTCATTTATGAAGATATTGAAGAGCACTGGCCCCAAGAAGAATCCCTGCGGAACCCCGCTAGTGACTGGTCACCAGCCCGATGTAACCCCATGGAACAGATAATGGAACAGATCCTCCTGGAAGATATATTGAAACATATGGAAGATAGGGAGGTGATCAGAGACAGTCAGCATAGCTTCACCATGGGCAAATTGTGCCTGACTAATCTAGTAGCCTTCTATGATGGAGTGACGACACCAGTGGTCAAGGGAAGAGCTACAGATGTCATCTATCTGGACATCTGTAAAGCCTTTGATAAGGTTTCCCATAGTATTCTTGCTGCTAAGTTGAAGATAAATGTGTTTGATGAATGGATTGTTAGATGGATAAGGAATTGGTTAGATGGTCATGTCCAAAAAGTTACAGTCAATGGCTCAATGTCCAAGTGGAAACCAGTAACGAGTGTTGTCCCTCAAGGGTCCGTACTGGGACTAATACTGTTTAATATTTTCACCAATGACATAGGCAGTGAGATTGAGTGCACTCTCAGCAAGTTTGCAGATGACACCAAGCTGAGTGGTGCAGTTGACATGCCTGAGGGATGGGATGACATTCAGAGGGACCATGAAAGGCTTGAGGAGTGAGTACCTGCGAACCTCCTGAAGTTCATCAAGGCCAAGTACGAGGTCCTGCACGTGGGTCGGGGCAATTGCCAATAGCAATACAGATTGTGGGATGAATTGATTGAGAGCAGCCCTGTGGAGAGGGGCTTGGGAATACTGATGGATGAAAAAATGGACATGAGCTGGCAGTGTGCACTTGCAGCCCAGAAAGCCAATTGTATCCTGGGCTGCATCAAAAGAAGCATGGCCAGCAGGTCGAGGGAGGTGATTCTGCCCCTCTACTCCACTCTCATGAAACCCCACCTGGAGTACTGCATCCAGCTCTGGGACCCCCAGTGCAAGAAAGACATGGACCTGTTGGAGCGGGTCCAGAGGAGGGCCACAAAAATGATCAGAGGGCTGCAACACCTCTCCTATGAGGAAAGGCTGAGAGAGTTGGGGTTGTTCAGACTGGAGAAGAGAACGCTCAGGGGACACCTTATGGTGGCCTTTCAATACTTAAAAGGGGCTTATAAGAAAGTTGGAGAGAGACTTTTTACGAGGAACTGTAGTGACATGACAAGGGGCAATGGTTTTAAACTGAAAGAGGGTAGGTTTAGACTGGACATAAGGAAGACATTTTTTACGATGTGGGTGGTGAGACACTGAAACAGGTTGCCCAGAGAAGCTGTGGATGCCTATTCCCTGGAAGTGTTCAAAGTTAGGTTGGATGAGGCTTTGAACAACCTGATCTAGTTGAAGATGTCCCTGCCCATGGCAGGGGGATTGGATTAGATGATCTTTAAAGGTCCCTCCTAATCCAAACCATTCTATGATTCTGTGATTCTAAAAGAAATATAGACTTATGAAAAACAAAAAAACAAACCAGAAAACAACTTTCCCTCTATTAACCACAAATAATTTTTCTACCTTCACGTCTAACACAAAGACCAAATTTAAACTGCTCTACACCATAATGTCAATTGTCCGAAGAAGACATTTCATGAGTAGATCAGACTTGTATGCTATTGCCCATCCTAGATCCCCAAAGCCTTTGATTTGTAAAATTTATTTCTAAACTAGTCAGCCTCATTCACTTTGATTTCTGGGAAAATCATGGACAGTGTCCCCTTGGAACATGCTTCTGGGCATGCAGAGGAGGAGGTGATGGAAAGGAGCCTTCATGGCTCTACCAAGGGTGGGTGCCACCTGAGCAGCCTGACTACCCTTGGTGATACAATGACTGTCTGGATGGATGAGGGGTGGGCAACAGATGTCATTTATTGTGACTTTAGCAGAACTTTTGGCACTTTCTCCTGCTATCTTCTTGTATACAAGTTAGGCTGTTACAGTCTGGATGGAGGGCCACCAGGATGGTTGGGGCTGAAGTACTTGTCCTGTAGGGTGAGGTTGAGGGACTGGGGCCTGGAGACAAGAAGGCTTTGGGGGCACTTAACAGCAGCCCCTGGTATGTATGGTGTTACCCAGAAAACAAAAACAAGTTTGTCACAGTGGCACATGGTGGGAGGGTGAGAGACAACAGGCATAAATGGAAATAGGAGGGGTTCAGACTGGATTTAAGGAAGGTTTTCAGCCTGAAGACAGTCAGGCAGGTGCACAGGTTGCCCAAGGCTGTGGAGTCTCTGTCCTTGGAGGTTTTCAAGACCCGACTGGACAAAGCCCTGAGTGACCTGATTGGATCTCACAGCTGCCGGAGCAGGAGGCTGAACCAGAGACCTCCCAAGGTCCCTTCTCACCAGTATTATTGTGAGATTAAAACTGATATATAGCTGTCTAAAATACCCACTATAACTGCAAAAATTTCAGCTATTTTGAGAAATCCTCTTCCTGTTCCCTCAGGCCTGTGAAGAAAAGATGATACTTGCAAAGGGTCCTGTTGCTTACTAGGACTGGTATAATATCTGCAGCTTGATCTCTGGAGAAGTGATTGTCAACAGCTTTGATATAAATACAGTAATCAGAATTCATTCATCTGACAGTGTAACATGTCATTTCACTTTACAGAACAAAAAAAAAGAAAATATTTCCCAAGGAAGCAGAAATCTTTTACTTCTCCAGAAAATGAACACAGGCTGGCACTCACAATCACAGCTTTAAATTAAGTGGAGTAGTTTTACAGATAAAGGGGTGCTAGTGTCACAGTGAAATTTCTAAAGGTTTTTTTATTTGGAGCTCAGGAAAAAGGGAGAATAAAACCAGAGAAAAGTGGACTGATTTTCAAGCATATACTTAAGTGCCTGGCTCTTTCCATGACCTCTCAATCATAGATGCACATGACAGGTGCTGTGTGCGCTACTGGGTTCTGGGGCAGACACGCATTTAGCTGAAGTACTGTCAGTCTTGTCGGCTTACGTGAAAACATGAGAATAAATGGGAAAAGCCTATGTGGATTCAGTGTGTGAGCCTTGGAAAAATGCTCTAGTCTGAATGCAATGGGCTTGCATTAAATCATTGAGAGTCAGACTGATGTCTATGTCCTCAAATAAAACTTTTGTTTGTGAATGCTGTGCTGTGGCAAGAAACATACACTGGTGGCAATACTACCGTGGCATTAAAAAAATATGGGTAGTACTGACTCTTAGTCTTCCAGCGCTAAGTAACTGCCTCTGGAAAAAGCATAGGCCACACAGTTCTCTGTTGTTCTCTATCTTTTCAAGCCTCTAAGTGGCACTAATTGTTTTTGGCCAGGAAAGAATAGTTAGGAGCTTTTAGCTCAATGAACCGATCTTGGTGGGGAACGGCATTTTGGAAATATATTAAGTCTGTAGTATTTTCACCAGTTGCTGACCTGTTAAGCAGGCAAATGGGCTAACAGATTGAACTCTGAAGGTATCATGGGGTGATAATCGCAAGGCTACAAAACCAGTCATACAGTATTACTGGTACTTTGCTTCCAAAAAGCCCAGTAATCCCAAGTATCCATGTTTGGTGCCAGATATATTAACAAGCTGTAGCTGTGCTAATTTTGTTTTTATATACCATACAGGAAAAGTGTCATGAATAACAGCTAAGCCATCTTCCAAGAGTAACATTAATACTTTAAGCTTCTGTTAACATAGATATACTGAATGAAATAGGATGTTAAATACTCCATGAAAGATGGCTGCTTCACAAAAATCTGTTCTGCATTCAAAGTCCCCTCTGACAATATAAAACTGAAATGTGTGTGTATATGTAGAACTGTAGCCATTTGAACATTGTTTATCATTGTTCCAGGATCGTAAAAGGGACCTTAGTGTAAACATGAAGGAGATGGCGGACAAGCTGTACAGCAGGGCTAATTTTGATTTGAACGAGGCTGTGAAATACGAATTCATGTAGTTGAGAGCAGTTCTGCGTACACCATTCTTTAACAAAATTAGCCCTGCTATATCATTTTGGGCACATGCATATTTAACTACATATTAATTTTTTAATAAATTAACAGAAAAATATGGTATTATGAGCAACTGATGGATTTTATCCATATTAAATACTAGCCAAAACTATAACAATAAACATAAGGAAAGCATATTTGTAGCTTTAACATTTTCTTGTTTTCACTTAATGAATCTCCCCAAGGAAGTTATTTTCCATTTTTCAAACAACAGTCACATAAAAAGTGAATCTTTAATCAACTGAAGTCCATGACAAAACTCTGTTTTACTTCAAAAGGATCAGAATTTCACCCTTGCTTATATTGTGGGTTTGCTGGAAAGGTTTCCAAAAGATACTGAGGAAAAGGCCTAAGGGTTATGAAATGTGATTGTAGACATCCTTCTGCAACAAAGGCTGAAGGATTACATAGCATATTCAGAAGTGTGTTCTAAGAAACTCACATTTATTTATGAGCCCAAACAGTCAATAAGCCAGTATTAATGCAAGTGATTATTACAAATGCATGTTGTTCTCTTATCTAGAAGAAATTGAATTTTAATCAGAAATAGACTTTGATAGTTACTGGCATTTTAGAGCATATATTCATCAGCAGATTTACATATTGAATAACACATCACAGCATTTAGTCTTTCCCTCTTCTTTTATCAATCATGTTATTCTTTGCAATTAATGGCAAGAACTTCTAACAAAAGACAAAAACTAAATGGCCTCATAGGAGAGCATACCAAATTATTCAGGGTTTAAATATCTTAGTTGTCAAGCTGTAACCTCAGACTCCTCACTCCTCCTGTAGACATCAGAAGAATAATTGGACAGCAAGGAGAGGAGCACTCTTTGTCAACTGGTTCTACCAGATTAATAAATGAACCCTGACTAAATGGCTAGTGAAACACTGTTTGAACATGTGTAATTCAGTGGATGCTGAGGAGTGATTTTAAACTTGATTAATTTAGATTAAAAAGGTTTTTCAAAAATTGCTGAAAATGTCTAGCAGCATGTTTTTGTATTTTTAGAGATTTACTGGAGAGAATATTAGGCTGTATTATTGAGCTATTAGCAAGCTGCATGAAGAGAAGCACAGAAAACAGTAAAGGCAGTGCCATTACAGAAATCATTGGCATATTTTCCAAATGAATAGAATATACAAAATTTTGGTCACTACATCAAAAACAACCCCAAAAGAAATAGAAGCAGCCCAGCAGCTCTGACAGAAAAATTACAGCTCTAGAGATTCTTCAGATAAAAAGATGAGATAAACATCAGCACCATCTCATTTTGAAATAGCATGTATATGAGGTGATGTGACAGATACCTAGGAAAAACGCATGTTACTTCAGATGTCATTCAGATGTCCTGGAAATACAGAAATGTGAAAGCCCATGATGAAATTGGAAGGCAGGAAGGCAAGCTCTCATTAATGAAATGTATAAATACAAGGAAGAATTGGATGGAAAGGTTAGGAAAGAGAATAATTCTTAACATTTCTAATGGTTTCAATGATAGCCATAGCAAAGGCAAGAGGAGCTCTCCTTCTGAGTGCTTTTTTGAATAAGATGACCCCTCCACAAGCTCTGGCATAATGCTTGGACAGCTCTGATTCACCTTCTACCCACCCTTATAGCTCCTGCTCAGTTCTGTGTCCCAAAATCAACCTCAGTCTCAGTGGTGGCTTGTTTGACCAGGGACACAGTGTCATCCTGCAGCTCCATTTGAGGCCAGACTGTGTCACCAGTGGATCCGATGTTATTTACAACTCTTGGGTCTAGGAAAGCTGAAATCATAGCAGGTGCTTGGAGGGTGAGAAGAGATAATGCAGGTGAACTCCCAGCTTCACAGCTCTCCAGTTCTAGATAATGAGAATAGTTTCAAACTGCTATAACTCACCTCCAGCTGCCTATCACCCACCAGGACAATTTTGGCAGCCAAGAACAGATATAGCATAAGGGCCTTTGACTTTACTTTTTCCACCTCAGCCTTGCTGTCTGATATGTCACCCACTGGTTCCATTTACACATGGGAAGTCCACTAATATCAAGTTCAGCTGCCTCTCTGATTGCTTCACTGAACAAGCAGCAGGCTCCAATCCTGTACGCTTGCATAGATTTTCCCATATCTATTGTACTACCTCTAGGGAAATCTTTTGTTCTACTTTTCATCTTCCTTTTTGACAGCATTAGTCAGCAGTTCTTGTTGTATCTTGTCTTCAATTTGGTCCACAGCCTGAGTGATAATAAGCCTTTGCGGTATACCTGCATCCCACTGACTCCCATTAAAGTATAGTGAGTTCTACGAATCTCTTGGGATCTGACCAGTAGACTGTTCCTTTTTCCAGCAGCAACATTTGTAATGTATTAGGAACTTTTATAGAGCTATCAGCAGAAAATATATAGTGTACACAACTGCACTGTGCAATCCCAACACCCAAGCCTTAGTCTAGCAGCCACTATGTGCCAAAATATTGCACACAGGGGATTCTGAGCCTGTGTGATATTTTTAAAATAAAACAACTAGGAAAGTTTTTTATTTCAAACAACAAAAAAATTTATCAGGATAATTGCATTGAAATAACTTACATGAAAGTCGATTTTTTTTTTTTGTTTCAGGCTTTTAGTATCTATCACTAAACAGCACACCTGTCCTCCATTGCATGACAAAAGCAATCCTCTTTTCTGTTAGTCAATGTAACCATGACAAGTATACACATCCAGTGATTCTGAACTTGGTTTTGGATAGATCTTTTGATAGACCAAGGACTTTACAGGTACAAACAATGATTTTCACTTAGTGCTAAATTAGTTTAGATGGTTCCAAAGAAGACAGGCACTGTGTCTCTTGTGTGGCGACTTTTTTTTTCTTCTTTTCTTTATTGTTTTTTAACTCAGATCTACTTCAGACTGAAATTCTGTGAATGCTTTTGGAAGCAGAGGAATCTAAAACAACCTTTCCTTAACCAATTAGCTTTGACTTGTGTTCAAATTGTAATTTTTCAGGACACAAATTTATTTATTATTATATTACTGCAGAAATATCCATGCAGATTTCTATTCCTATTTAGAAAATCTATATTGAGAGAAAATGAGAGGTGACTGATTTGTATCTCAATACAAATGCTGGATGTAGATGGCTTTAATTTTTGAATGACAAAAGAGACTAATCTAAGGATATCAAGAGTTTTTGCAACCATCTGGCTTACCTTGATATTTATACAGGTGGTTTATATTAATCAGCTCTTGGTGAAACCTCATGCAAAAGTATTGGTGTGGCAAAAAAGACTTCGTGTTGAGTGAGCACATCTTGTAGGTTAGAGAATTACAGAGGAGAAAGTAAAGCAGAAAGCAGAACCAGACAAGTAGTTGAGAGGCCATGAGTTGTATGGGTTTTGCTGTCTTGGAAGGCTTTTAAAAGTAGCCACATTCAGACTGTAAGGATGCCAGCTTGTGGGTGACTTTTAGTGATGGTGGGGAGAGGAGAGGCAGAAGGGGAGGTAGCGTGCCACAAGCTGGCATTTATTCTCGGGTCTCCTTTTCCTATGAAACACACATATTATATTATGACTTCCAGATCATGGTGCTAGAGCCTAGCTCGTCCTGTTTTCTGCTGTGGGTAGCACTCACCTCTTATTTTCCCGAGTGCAAGGAAATGTTCCAATATATATATTCCAGTATTTGTATATATATGCGCCTGTATGTACATACATAAAAGACATATACACATATATTCTTTTAAAACCTTTTTTTTAAGGAGTGTGGCAATCACTTTTATCTCTTGTAATTGCTTTTGTTACCCAGGGATTGACTACATGTCTGTGTGTGTGAATGTGTGACCACACAGAGGCAGGGAATGTGGCAGACTGCAAGTGTGAGAGCAAGACAGAAGAGCAGCGTGATGTTGTAACACCCCTGTTTGATGTGTGCTACATTTGAGCACTGGTATCATATTTTTTTAAAATATTGCCTGCTTCACTACTTGCTGCACTTACTGCAGAATAAACTGGCTTTCACTGCATTCTTCCAACTTATTAACTAAAGAAGAAAAGCAATAAAATAAATTCCAGCGCAAGGGAAGACTTTTTTGTGTGTACGTTAATAGTGTAGCTGTTAATAACAACACCTAATATAGAAACTGAATAAAATAGTAACATTTTCTGTCCTTTTAATCTTAATGATAAAATTATCATTTGCATTAGACAAATGGAATATCCTTTTTTTTTTTTTTTTTTTTTTACTTTGGAAGTAGCATGGAATCTCAAAGATACCCAAACAAACAGTTTATTTTTTCTGGGAGAGAATAAGATCTCTTTCACAGGCAGTTGCACAGATTATGCCTTCTCTTCCCACAGTCACAATTTGCTCTTTTCTTACATATGCCTATTTCATACTCAAAGTACACAGCCCTGAAACAGGCAAGCTTTTATTCAGGGCACTCGTATTGCAGAAATGAACAGAGGTTGCCCTAGATGTTCAGACACATGCAATCTTTCAAGGATTAAGCCCCAGAATTGTGTGTTTGCTTTATTCCTAGCACATTTCTGAAGTAAAAAGTGAGAGAAAATTTCAAAAAGGATCATATAGAAATATTACAACTAATAGAAATATTTTACTGGTGTTTTCCTGTCAAGCTAAAAAGTTCAAAGGGAAATAATTGCAATTTCTGTACTGGATAAAGAGCATACATCAAATACCAAATGCAGGAATGATACCTTATCTCATGCTTAACATCAGACTCAAGTGTATTTCTTTTTACTGTGGTGGAATATGCAACACTTTGCTTTTATGAATACTTTAATGATATTTGAAAATGTCAGATGTATCCTAGCCTTTGAAGTAAGGAGATTCTCATCTATAACACCGTTAGTCAGCAAAGCTCATTGTTAGGCAAAATCATGCAAAATGACACTGAGATTAAGTTTTGTTTACAATGGAAACATCAAAGCAAGTAACTGAGTCCCATGCCTGAGAAGATACTATTAGCTGTTTTTCTTTAAAAAAAATTAAGTTTCAGTTTCTGCTGACGGACACTGTGCTGCACATTTTCACCCTCTTCTTTGTGAGAGGTTTTATGATGTGAAGAAATGTAAGTGTAAGAAGATAAGTGATAGGTTCAGAGGAGGTACAAGAATAAGACGCCAAGAAAGAGCTGATATTTACTTGCTCTTCAGGACAATACATGCATGTAAGCTCTAGGGCTCACCATGTCACATATTTACTTTGTTGCAACCAGAAAACAACTGACTCAAAATATGTTTATACATTTGAATTTACAGTAGATACTTTCAAAAGTGAGCATAAACATTATTTTCTTTGAAAACAAGCAGGCTTGTATGATGCCAGTTTAGTATTTGTGATGTTCACTGAACTTTGATTCATGTTCTCATTCATTTTTTAAAGTATTTCCTCTTCATTGTTTTTCAGTCAGGCACTTAGAAAATTGCAGTAGGCTCATAAATTCTGTGTGTTGTTTCTGCCCAGGTACCTGTGGTGAGAATGGTTTTGGAAACCGGACTATGAGCCTACACACATATAACTCAGGTGTGGATGGGCATTTACACTGCCTATACTTACCTAAGCATAGATTCACCTGGATGGGCATTCAGACTGCCAATACATAAGCATAGATCTACATGGCACTGCAAATTACATTCAGTCATCTTTCAGTGGAAAGTTTCATAAATGTCTCATTCTGTTCTCAGTTGAGGGACTGCCATGGTAATTAGTCACAACAGGCTTTGCTTTTCATAATACAGAAGTGACCATTTTGAAAACAATACCGATGGAAAGAACTACAGAAAAAGCAACCATGCATGTGTATGTATGTTCATATTAATACAGGCATTCAATTTAAAAGTGAGTAGTTAGTGTCCTTAAAGTGAAGCATCATCATACATGGTCTGACTATACCTAGTCCCCTCATTTAAGTATGAATCCTGTTCAGATCAGTTGTCTTCAAATGAAAAAAAACAATTTTTTAACACATGCAGTGTGGTCAAGAAGATTTTTTTACCGAAAACTGGATTTCTCCCAGCAGTGATTTTAGAAAAAGCACACACTAGCAATATTTAGTTACAGGTACGAGTTCTTCACAGAAAGCCACCCTCCTCCAAGCTTTAAAATACAAAATATCAATTCGTTCAGCTTTAATGACTAAAAAATATAGTTTCCACAGTTAGGTGGCACTGTTTCCTTTTTCTTATTGAAGCTTTTAAGCCTCTGCAATCGCTGAGCTTCAGAAACACCAAAAAGTAAAGCCTTTTCTGATTAAGGCTTCACTCTGAAAAGGAACGGGGCAAACATCAGTCTGTAATTATTCCCTTCCCTTCACTTTGAAGCTGACATGTGTTTCCTACAGTCTTTGTCTATCACCTTTTATAATGTGCTACAATTACTGTGGGTATTTTCTAGGTTGGAGAAATGCTTGAGGGTGAAATTTCCATCCTCTCCAGGTGCCCTGCTGATACTGCTGTGCTCTGTTTTCCCTTACTCTGCAACACCACGAGAGCTCTATATGCAGCTCATGTATATCACCCATGTTGTGGATCCTCAACTGTAAAAAAAATGCCATTTCCAAAAGACCATGCCTGCAGTAAAGTTATGATGGTGACAGCAAGAGTTGGCTCCACTTCAGCCATGGTTTTGGTGTGATGGTATTTACTTTTCTAATGCATCCTTCTACAACTGTATTATATCCCCTTGCAAACTGAACTGTCTTGAAGAGAAAGGAATTTGACATGGGGGAGGGGGGCTACCATACTGCAACCAGAAACAATCAAAATTCTTTCAGATTACCACTGAAAGTGGTGAAATCACCAAACTCAAATATTTGCTCTGAAATGGCCAGTTCAGGCATAATTAGGAACTAGGCTGTCAATTACGCCAAGAAGATAAATTGGACTCTTATTGAAATTAGAGTATGAGAACCTCTGTGGATATAATAGGTCACAAAGAAGTGTTAATGAAAATATCAGAACCCACAGTTACTTAACATAAGCTATAGCTACAATATCAACAACTGGCTTATGTTATTTCACCAATATTTCAAAATTCCTATCATATTCAATATTACTGTTTCAACTGACTTTACAAAATGCTTCACCATGCCAAAATCTGTTTTTGTTAAGCCAGGGACTGTCAGCCACCAATAAGCCTTTGGCACAGTACAAACAAGAAGTAAAAAGGCAGTCCATGTCACTTTCTTTCAAGACAAAAATGTGGTTGAAATGGTTGATGAAGTGGGCTGAGATGTGTTGGGAGGTATTGTCTTCCCTGAAGTACAATGGTCTTATCCCAGTATTCGTAACCCAAGTTGAAGTGAGGAAGTGCTAACTTTTGCACCTCTGGAGCTCTGCCACATATTTTCTGTATTGCAGCCTGATGGAATGTCTTCTGTCAAAACCCACACTTATTAGTTGGCAGAATCCTTCTTTTTATTTCCTAGGCAGTCATAACAGTGACACCACTTCAAAAGTGGCTCCTGGGCTTCTCTAAGCCTGAACTTCAGTTTATGTGTTACCAAGAAGTCTCAGAAATGGGCTGGACTGAGCTCGTGTGAAACAACAATGCTTTGGAATTTCTGAATTGCTTTTTCACAGTATGTTTCTGTATGGTTGCCTGATACAAATCATCCCTCTGAATATCTGCTTAGCCTTAGTAGTGGTCTTTCCCACTTGATACAATTTTACAGTATTATATTTCAATACAACTGCACTATTAAGTCATTCTTTGTGCCTTTCTGAAAAGTTGCCTTTTTGGATATAGTTTATTCTGCTATATAATTTGATGTTATTTTTTAAGTGTGAGCTAAATAAACTATGGAACTTGGCTTCACTGTGATATCTGAGTATTCTTCTCACCTTTTACTACCCAACCTTTTCCACAAAACTTTCTTCTATTCTTCAATTCACAATAGTCTGTAGTGTTACTAGAGGCTTTATGAACTTGAGAAGTTATCAGCTATTAATATACCACAGATTGTGTAAAAAAAAGGTAAAAAAAAAGTAAAAAAAAACCCAGACTGCTCACAGATCTGTAAGAAATACTTTTCTGAGCATGTCTGCAGACATTTCTGTTAGAGAACCTGGAAGAATTCAGAGATTTAGAGTAGAAGTTGGGTACTTCTCTTTATTCAGAGGCAGCACCTGTTCAGGGTTAGCAGGCAGTTGTCCCAAAATTTGTTTTCAAGTAATCTTCTGAATTCCGAGGGGGTAACAGCAGTTCTGTGGCAGGCAATTGATCAATCTCCTCAACTTGTTTGGTAAGATCTGCTGACCAAGCTTACTCCTCTCCTCAACACAACTGTCTCTCTTTGCTTAATAAAACACTGAAAGGAAGACTTACTCCATGAGTGAAATCTGTTGGACTATCTATCCTGTCTGCAGGAAAACATGTAGAGAATTTATGTACCTTGGGAAGGTCAAAAAAGGAAGTTCTCAGCTACAGTAATATTTCTTTGAAAATCCCTCAGTCATAACTTATAATTAAACAATAGAACATTTTTCTCCAGAAAGGAAACCAAATTTTATTTATTATTAAGTGAATATAATAAAAACAAATCCTTCTCCAGAAATATTCAGCTAAATACTCAGCTTCAAAATGTCAGGTAGGGAATACTACAACATTTGAAATGTTTTTCCAGTCTCTCTAAACCCAAAGTTAGTATCTACACTGAATATAGTATATATTAGTATATTATATACTATTTAATGCAGATATGCTTCCTAACAACTGTTGGATAGCAAAGCAAAAAGAAATTATAACACATATTAAAAGATATATATACAATATTATCACAGTTCCATTTTAATCTATCCATAAATATTACTATATTTGCAATGCTGATGAGTTCTGTGTAATGCGTATAGCAGATATGCAGGTCTGTTCTTTTCCTTTATTCACAGAGTTTCACTGGCTCACTGTACCTTAAGAAATTACTCCATATGCCTGTATGAAGCATCTGGCATAGAGGAGTTGAAATATTAGGTACAATGCAGAAATTTATTAAATAAATAAACCTTAGGTCTATGGTGGATAGTTCTCAATATACTCTGAGGACCTGCATAATTACTGTTCTGTTTTGCTCTTGTCTGATTCTGTTGCTGTTTCTTGAGATCTGTGTGCACATAAATTAATGCAATTCATCAATATGACAGCTGAATTTCAAATTTGGGGTTGTTATTTTTTCAACAGTTCAGCTGTTCACTTTAACGTCAGCAGTGATGCAGGCTTTACGTTATGCACTTTTTGACATCTTTAATTACAGGTTTATGTGGCATAGATTAAGAGCAATACATATATTCCTCATTGGAGCAGACATTTTTATTTTCTAGAGATCTCCCTCAAACAGCACCGTAAACTCTTCTGAAGCCATGAGACCATCCATGTTTAACTTAATCTTCTACTGGGTCATCAAAGTGACACGATAGTTACTCTAAGAGCTGGAAAGGCATGTCTCTGCTTCTGTTCCCTGCTAGCATCCTTGCCTCAAGGCAGAGGTTCAAAGTTGTTTTTATGACCTGAATCCCTCTGCTTCCGTTCGTTTTTCTTCTAAGGGAGTATGTGAAAAGCATACTCACTCATTCTCTTTCACAGGCTGACAATAGTTTTCTTTTTTGTCTTTAAATATGAGCTGTTGGACCTCTGTTTTTATGCCTTTTTTCCCCCAAAACAAAGAAAAAAAGATTGTGAAAACCAGTGAGAAGAAAATTCTTATTTAAGCTACTTTTTTTTTAGTATTTATGAGTGTGACAATTAACTGTAACCTTTCACAACATGTAATTTTCCTCTTTAACATGTTAACCTCAGAAAAACAACAGGTACCGCTCCCAAACCCCTGGTTGAACTGAAGGGAAGCCCAGCTCTTTGCCCCCCCTGAGAGCAAGATCTGTCCAACTGTCCTAAGACTCTGAATTTGCTGCAGGACATAGACCGTAACCGGCCACTGGATTGCAAACACCTTTTTCATTTTTCAGTGGAAGCTGCTGAGCAAGCAAGTATATCAGCTTTCTGTTTGTTTTGAGTAGCACCTTTCCTTCATCTCCACTTCACTGAATCTGCAGCAGAAGTACAGCACAGTGCTAGCTGCAATTTTAAAAGAGTAAACTTTCCACAAAACAACAGCTGTCAGGCCTAGCATATGGAAAAAAAAACAACAACAACAACAAAAACCCACAACAGCAAATGTAGCCTAACTTGGTACAAACAACCTTGTAATAAGGTAGCAACAATAGGAAAACAGTTTGATAGAAGGCTAAAAAAATAGCTACAATATTAATTGTCAATATAAAGAATATTTTTATTTGAAAGTGCTGGATATTTCTAATTTTTCTGGAAGGAATATTTATTTGAGCTGCAAATCGATTCCTAATTATAGAGTTGTGTACAAAAAAGGACCTTACAATGTTCAGACAAAAGGTCTTCAATTAATAATGGCCACACTCTGCATACCCTTACAACTTCCTATGAAATGTGCAGTGTAACTAGCTATAATTAAATATATGCAGATATCACAATAATAAGAGCTTGATTAACTCCATTCTATAGGAAGCTGCATATTAATTTCCATAATGCTTAAAATTAGATGAGTTCCATCTGAATTTTGACATTTTCCCTTGCCAAATGAAGATGCTAATCACACTATTCAAATGTTTGAAGAGAGAACTGGGAAGCTTAGTGCAGACAAAAAATCTATAGTGTTACCATTTTAGCAATACTCATGTGCCCAACTTAACCAATCATGAATGAAGCCCTTTTACTTAAATATTTGGGAAATGTCTAGTACATCTCAACAAACCAAGATTTTTTATATTAATCTGCAGAGAATTAAAAAGGAATGGATGTTTTCTAAATAGATTACCATGGTATTTATTCTTCTTGAGAGAGAATGTCAGCGTAATTTGGTTGAATATATTATTAGCTGAATTTTAGAAGATGTTTATCTAAATCCTACTTTACAGAAAACATACATGTTTTGGTATCATTATTGACTATTGGTTACTTTTTGGCACAAAAGATTTGTTCTACATCTGGATGTTGAATTATCCATATACCAAAAATTATTTGATCAAGCCAATTTACCTTATGATTACAACAACCAACACAATATTAGAATGAAGATCCCCTTTCTAAGAAAAAGGTGCTACTTTTCTATGCTATACCTTTGGTTTCACTCACTTCTTGTAGCTAAGTTACAAATCTTATATTCCATACAGCTTGTTTCTAATCCAGCTTTTGGGGATGGGTTGGGTTTGGGGATTATACCTGCTTAAGATTGAGTCTGCTAACTGTAAAGAGCTACTGCTACTTTCAAGACCTTTTCAGTTCTGGTATTGAGGGGAATATCCCAGCCAATTTCATTCCCAGCAGATGTCATGCGGTTAAGCACTTCAGGGCAGTAAAGTGTTGTTTTATTTCTTCTGGAGTTACTAGTCCAATATATAGTGTTTTTAAGTAATGTTCAATGAGAAGCCTCTGATGATTCCTTAGCGTAACAACAAATAAACCAACAAATGTTAGAGGAAAGCTACTGTGACAGCAGTAGAGAATCTATGGCTTGCTCTTAGTCAAGGTTCTCACCCAACAACCACAGCTTGTTTTAATGCTACTATTTTAGACTTCAAAGCCTTCTAGGGTGCCAGTTTCATTTACACCTTAGTCTCCTGCTGAGAGAGATGGCATGATGCATAAAGCATTATTTGAGAGGATGTAGAAATGATTGCAACCCACTACAGAGCAAACCAAATCTTTTTCTACTCCTCCGTTCCTCCTGGCTGATATTTCAGCTTATTGATTTCAGGATATCATCAAGTGTCAACCATTCATTTAAAAATCACCATTTCTGAACAAGAGCAATGCCACATAAATGCTATAAAAATTACACAGGCTTTAGCTAAACCTTAATCACTGAATTTCTGAACAGACTGATGATGACAGCTATCATGCTGAAAAATGTCATCATTCATGACACACGGTATGTATTCTCTGAAAGACTGTAAACCAGTACTTCTGCTTTTACTAGATATTTAGGATGCAGATTGCTATTTTGCATAATTATGGCTGCCACAAAAGATTAAACTTGTACTAAAAATATGTATCGCTATCTAAACACAAAATGTGGGCTTTTTTCCATTGCTTTTTCTATCTCCCATCTCTATTCAATCCATATCTCATTCCCTTTTTGTTGTTCTGCTTCCATTCTCTTTCCCATTCATTCTTTACTTTGTTCCATTTTCCTTTACATCTTTATAATTTCCCCCCTGCCCTTGTATTTCTAAATCATTATTTATTTAGGGGAAGAAAAGTTCTTTTTTTCCTTTTTTTCTGGATTAGCATCATTCTCAGTTCCCTTTGCCTGTCTCCTTTGTTTCTCGGTATTATTTGATTCTCCCCATTTCACCTCTCTGCAGTTTGAAGTTCTTCCCATTTCCAGAATGCCTGGTTCTCTGTGCTTCCTCCAACCACTTATTTTGCTGCTTCTTCTATCCATTAGTTACATGTTCTTCTGCCTTCTTCCAATGAATTGTGTGGGTTTTTTTCAAAATAGTATGTCACTCTTCATTTTAAGCAAGGCTCAAATAACCTAGAATGCCTTATATCAGATTGGGTGCACCTGCAAAAATCCTTACGCAAACCATGGGTATGTATGCAGTATTTTACTGGTCTGGTCACTGAAAAGCAACAGTGGGCTGCAGATTTTGATGAAGAAAAGCTAAAGAAAGGATCACTGATATTGTTCAAGTAAAATGAGGTTTCATCAAAAGCAGAAAAGCAAAGCTGTGTCATGAGAAACAGTTACAAATTTCTGTTCTTACCAGAGTAGGTGGACTTTAGATCCAGTCTTCACCTAAGCTATCTTAAATTTCAAAGTATTTAGCATGTTTCCTTCAAGTCCCTATCTGATCAGCCCTTCCTCTATTTGCTCAACTTTTGCCCTTGATTTTAAACAGGAAATTCGGTTAACCTTCCCAGGCCTTTAGATTATATATTGTTTAAATGGACCTAATTATCATTTAACTGCCTTGATAAGGTATTTACAATTTACTTACTATTTGTAAAGAGCATCAAGATTATCTGATTAAAGATCATTTAAATGCAAACTATTATGATTTCCAATGGAACCTGTGCCCTCAGAATTAAGTAATCAGTTTACTCACTTAATCATGTAGCCCTCAAAGTTATTTGTTTTAGAAAAATCTATTTTTGCATTAAGTATTGTATTGACATGACAGAAAATTACTTTGTTACTTGCCAACTTGTTACTAATATGTCATATACCAGTTCTGAAATATCAGCTTCCTGTTAAGCCGTTGTTAAACAGAGGAAGAAACAGAGGCTTGTAAAAATTATATGTCTGAAGTCTTGTCTTGTGATTCTCTTACTTTATGCACTATCTGCATGCTGAAACACAGAAAGTACAGTGGCTTTTTTGCTACCTAGAAATAATCTGTAAATCAAGTAAAACTTTCAGTCTCTGGTTGGCACGGGCAATCTGCTGTGACAGACTGCAATATGAACAGTCTGGTAGCTGAGCAAGACAGTCACTACTAGGGGTCTTGCATCCTGCACTGACTTCTTATTAGCAGTTTAAAAAAATGTTAGTACAATCCATGTTTTAAGACTACAATATTAAAAATCTTGGCTATGAATGTTTAATGTTGCTTAATGAATTTAAATTGTACCAACCATTAACTTGCTAAGGCTTTCAATGAGGACTGAGCTACCAAGGGCCTCATAAGTAGCAATTAAGACTGTGAAATGGGAGCTGTGATCAAGAAAGTAGTGTGCTGGTGCCTCCATCTCCATGTTCACTGCAGCACTGAAGCATCATTTGGAAATACATTTGAAGCAACAGATACCAGTATACCCACATCATACAAGATGTGACTTTTTGTTTTCATTGAAGGCCTTTTGACCTGCCTCATATTTCTGACGAGGGTAATGGCTCCAGTCAGCTGCTGTATATCCAGGCAGTGGTGTCCAGTGGGATTTTTGGCGCTTTTATAGTATAGGTGCTGCTGGGGTCAGCAAAGAGAATCTGGCCCAGACAGCACACAGCAACCTCAACCCAAACTGTGCACCACGGGGCGGGTGAATTGCCTGTGGCTTCCTAAATAAGGATGGTTGCCTTCTAAATATACATAAATATAAATGAGAAGAAGCTTACCCATAAAGCCAGTTTTTTCTTGGCAAGGCTTTGGTTATTTCAGCAATTGAAGGAAGCAAAGGGTGAGGACAAAGGAAATATTACTATTCTGCTAATGTGGCACTGAGGTCTGGATAAAGCCCTAAATCTCAGACCTCAAAGGTTTCTGCACATCTCGTTCAGGTTCAGCAGTGTCACTTGCAGCTGTTTGGTGTCTTTGTCCATCCAGGGCTGCCTGTCTGCCTGATGGCACATGGCAACCGAAACACAGAGGAGATGGTAGCATTCAAACTCACAGCTCATTCACCATCTTCACTTCTTAGATGTTTGGGATATAGTGAAATAACTTTTGCAAAAGACAAGTGTCTGTTCCTACAGTCTGTTATACCATCCGTTCCAAGTTTGAGAAACTGAACATGGATGTTATTGCATATGTAACATTGATTTTGTGAGGGAAAATAAACATTATAATTTTCATATAGGGAATTAAGAGTAAGAAGAATATAGTCTTTGATTCAAAATACTTCTAAATGAGTGAGTTTATCAGTTTGTCTGAGTTTAGTTCAAAACTCAACAAGAATTTAACTCATAACTGATTTTTTTAGTCACCAACTCTCGTCGCTGCATGCTTATGGAAGGTTGGTTGCTCAAGAGCTGGTGTTAGTATTTTAATACCTGTCTCTTCTTCATCAGTAATTAAAGGTAGTCTCATTATTAACTATTTACCAAGTATAATAAATTTATGGGCATAGCTGATATTTTTACTTCTTTTTTTAATAAGTTCTATGTGGAAAAAAACAATCAAAATAAAAATAATAAATATAAGTGTACTATATCTTTACACATTTTTTACATTTTGTTTGAAATGTTGCTTGATAAACATGGGTAATTTTAAGGAATTTTGCCAGTTATGTCAGCCCATAGGTGTTAACTATTTGTGTCCTTGAATCACTGTCATCTTAATTTTCTCTGTTGTGCCATATTCTTTTAAATTTTAGAATATTTCTGAGCCAACAGAAACCAAATTAGTGCAGAATACAAAGGGGTTCAGTCATGCCCAGGACGTTCCAGTTGGATTCAGGGTATGAGAGATTGACCATACATGTAAAAAGCCTAGAGCAATTCTGTCTCTCAGAACCTTGAAAAAGGTGTAATTTAAGTGACTTATTGTTCTTCTGCAAATCTGTTTGAAGTAGCGTACCTTTTCCATTAGCACAACAGCAATAATTACAGTTCATATGATGCAGAAGAACATTACGCCAAGGTAAATCTAATTCAGTGAACTTCATTCAGAGATGACAATAAGGTTCCAAATATACTTTCTCTGAAATGATATTTTCTGTGTTAGACTAGGGACATCGCTACATTCCTTTCTCCAAAATGTTTGTATGACTAATGCACTCTTTCTGGGTTAACTGTAGATTTGTTTTTAGATAAAAAAATAAATTTTGGCTGCTATAATTATTTATTTTCTATGTACAAATTGATATATAAATACAAACTATTATTCCTTTTTAAAAAGAACAGATCATCCACCCTTGAGCTGATGTAGTATCTAGGGGGATATAAAATCACATCCTAAGAAGGTCACTGTTATAGCATGTTTTTAACCTTTGTTGCATCAATATGGCATTTGCCTCACTGTCATCTTTTATTACTCCCTTCAGCCTCATGCAGAAAGACAACTTCCAGATGATTTAGCTGTCAAATAATTTTCCTGAAAGCAGCACAATAATCAGAGAAAGTATGGCACATGTGGCTGGAAAGGCCCCCAAGATGTCATTCAGTCTGTGGAAGGTGGTCTAAGGCAGGGCCATCTGCTCCTAAGTCACATCACACAGATATCTGTCTGTTATCTTAACAGACATCTCTTTCTGGAAGTCTAAAATGATGGCTCTATATCAGGTTGGATATTAGGAATTTGTTTCTAACCATAAGGGTAGTACAGCAAGGACATAGCTGCCTGGAGAACCTGCCAGATAGGAGGTTTATAACTGCAGGTGAGACAAACCTTATCCGGGAGCAATGGAGTCAGCAACGTCTGAGCCTGCCTTGCAGCAAGGAGGTGGATTGGATGAGCTTGTCAAAACAAGAAACAAATTGTCTGACTTTGGGCAGTGTCCCCCATCAGCAGCTCTCAGCACTCTTAATGTCGCATACCACCCAGCATGTCTTTTTCCCAAGTGGCTGTGCATCATCTGGATCACTTGTGCTGCCTTTCCCCATGCATTTTTACCAACAAAGTGATGTTGTCTTCAAGCCAGTATGTTGCTGCCTTTTGCTGTGATAACTGAGACTTGGGGTAAACGTATGCTGTGTGACTTTTACTTTTGCAAACATAGCTAAGCTAGTTCTAAATCAGGTTGTTTAGGCCCTGCTAGCAGGTCCCAAATATGATTATAACTGCAGCTGCACTATGTTTTCCCTGATATGCAAGCCAGTAAGGTTAAACCTATTTGTGCTACTGAACACAAGCCAGCAGTGTGCTCCCACAAGGAAAGCTAAAAGCACACTGGGCTGCGTTGGCAGGAGCATAAACAGCAGTTTGAGGGCAGTGATTATTGCCTTTTGCCTGGCACTGTGGCAAGTCTGTATATTCAGCATTGCATCCTGTTTTTGATCTCCCCTCCACAGTGCAAGAAGAATATCAACAAACGAGAGACAGTCTGGCAGACACCCACCAGGATGGTTAGGGGCATGGAGCATATATCTTACAAAGAGAAACTGAGGGAGCTGGATTTGTTCATCCTGAAGAAAATAGGTTCACGGAATATCTAATTACTGTCTTCGAGTACCTAGAAAGGAGTTGTAGAGAAGACAAAGCCAGGGTCTTCTCAGAGATGCATACTGGAAGAATGAGGCAATGGTCACAAGCTGCAGCAAAAGAAATCCCTACTAGACATAAGGAAAAAAAATCATGGAGTGGTCAAGCTCAACATGGTGAGGCAATGAAATTTGCTTTTTTTAAGATTTTCCAACTGCAGCTGGAAAAGGTCCTGAGAAACCTGATGTTAGCCCTGCCTTCAGTACAAGGTTGGCCAAGACAACATGTTGGCGCCTTACAACTCAAATCTTTCTGTGATTCTGATTCAATCCCTTATTGCGCACTGTAGTTACTCCTCGACCTTCAGGGAAGAAATGTCTTTCTTACAGAATCATAGAACAGCCCAGGTTGCAAGGGACCTCAGAATATCATCTGGTCCAATCTTTCATTAGAAAGGGAGCCTAGATGAGATTATCTAGCACTCTGTCCAATTGCATCTTAAAACCTCCAGTGATGGGGACTCTACCACATCCCTGGAGAGGTTGTTCCAGAGACTGATCTCACTGCAAAAAAGTTCTTTCTTACATAAAGATGAAGCCTCTCTCAGTGCAACTTGCAGTTGTTGCCTATTGTCTTCTCCATGTGGCTCCTTGTGGAGAGAGAACCTCTGTCCTCTTTGTAGCCACCCTGTAAGTACTGTAAGTACTGGAATGAGGTTCCCTTGAGCCTTCTCTTCTTCAGGGACAAAAGACCTCATGGGGCAGGTTCTCCAGCCCTTTGATCATCCTTGTGGCCCTCCTTTGGATGCTATCCATTCTGTCTGTGTCTTTCTTGAATTTGGGGGACCAGAACTGAACACAGCACTCCAGGTGCGGTTTGACAAGCGCTGAGTAGAGAGCAATGATCACATCTCCATCTCTGCTAGTAACACCTCTGCAGATGCAGCCCAGGATCCAGTTTTCCTTTGGTGCTGCAGCAGTGCTCTGCTGACTCATGTTCAGCTTGTTGTCCACCAGGACTCTCAGGTCCCTTTCAGCAAGGCTGCTCCCCAGCCACACAGACCCAAGCCTGTGCTGGCTTTCATTATGTCGTCCCAGGTGCAGGACTTTGCACTTGGCAAATGACCTTAGCAAAATAAAAAACTTCTTTGTATTTTTTGTATATGAGAGCTGTTTTAGCTGGGTACGTGTAAGAGGAGAAAACATGGGATGACTATGTCTCCATATTAGAGCGTACAATAGGATCCAATAATTCCTGGGACTCCCGGAGTATATTGCAGGATATGATTATTAATAATAACGCCTGTAACATTCTATTAGGATCACATTTGTACTTCATAGAATAATAATACCTCTGTTAGCCTAATTTTGAAAGAATCTGATCTGGGTATGAGCTAAGAAACTGTGATTATGCCAGAGGAAATGAGAAATCACAGTCTTTTTAAGAAAACTACACTAAGTAAATTATCCAGAGTTCAAAGTACCATTCCCCTTATTTTCTGGAATTCATAGTAATTTCTCTGTGACATATTTTGTTAGGAAAAGACAAATGGGTTTTTCTTTACTGAGCAACTTATTGAATTAGTGTGGTACATATAATGTTTAAAAGGAAATTATAAATATGTGTGTTTATCATCAAACCGAAGCTGTATCACTCTTCACTGTTGTAATCACTATCGTTTGAAGACTGAGGTCCCATAACTGTCCAACAAAAAAAAAAAAATCAGTTATGATCTACTTTTGCTTTAATGTGAGAAGTAATGTCAATGATACTAGTTTTAGCAGTTATGCTAAATGAAGCTGAAAAGGTTCAGTTGCACTGAGAATTGGAAAAAATATTTTTCATTTGCTTAGATATGTTTGAATTTTCTGCATGTTTCTTACAGCACAGTAAAAAGACTACACATTAAAAGGCATATATACTATATTTGTAACCTCAGCTTAACACCTGAGACAGTAAACCCAAAGTCTAATACATTTATTATTTGGTACCTTTTCAATTCACCATAAATTTCTTGTCATTGTTACTTCCTGCTGAAGCCTACAGGGACAGCTGGGAAACTGAAGGCCCCAAGAGGCAGTAGCTAAACCGATATAATGCAGTGTTAGCTCACAGATTCCAGGTCTGGGCTGACATTTGGATTCTGCTGATGTTACACTACCAGGAAAATTAATAATGTTACACTGGAGAAAATTATGTCCAATATTTCCAAGTGCCAAGTACTTGGGCAAGTACTTGGGTCACTCAGTCGTTTGAGGTTTGTGTCTGCTTCAGTAAAAACGTGAAACACAATCACACACACATTTTGGCCTACATAGAGTACAGAAGGATCTTTGCTAATGTCTCAATAGTGTTTGCTACTCTGATCTGGGTCTCAATAAGGGAATGGTCCATTTCCATGCTCCTTAAAATAATAAATACAGTCATTTCTAGTTTTTTGGGGAGAAAAAAATGTGATGGCAGGAGGTAAATGATCATTTTTCCCATTCTGCAGATGCTGTAGTTTATAAACTCAGATATATTACATAGATATGTACACATATGGAATTCCATATGGAAGGTTTCCTTTTAATGAGCATGTGTGTGTGCACTTCCATACATTTTCTTGTGATACTTTCGAGTAAGTTATCTAGAGAAACATGTATCCCTAAGCCTGTGAATAGTCCATCTTATTTCCGCAGCACAATTTAAACGCAGTCAGGTTCATGGCCACAACTTTCACAGTACTGGACTCAGGATGCAATCCAATACCGACTGAATCCATTGAAGAAACGTTGACTGGTGCTAGTGGTTTTGAGTCAGACCCACTCACTGTGATCTGTGATTTTTGTCCAGTCTGTCTGGTAGAGGGTTACAACAACCAGCAGTGATTTGGAAGCATAGCAAGCACCTATGACAACCTGCATCCCAGTGAGCTGCTTCCAGACTGCAGAAGCATTGCAGCTGTACACCCTCAAAGAGGGTTTAATTTTGTCTCAGCGGGGCCAGCAGCGCAGCCATAGAAACAAAGTGGTCTCATGGGGGAGACGGATGCCTGTGAGCTAACATCACCTGTTATCCAGAGATGACATTGAGGGCAGATTCAGACTTGGATTAATTTAGAGATGAGAAAGTGCATGAGTGCAGAGTAAGAGCTAAACTGGTTAAATTTATACCAACCTCAGTAGCCCTCTCACCCACCACCCTGTCCAGATACAAACTTAATGAGCCAGTTTGTAAAGCAATGTGATCTTCCTCTGTCCAGATAAAAATATTCTTTGAAGATTATTTGAAGAAAGTTGAAAGGAGCTGTTTCAGGGACTCCTGAGCTTCATTAAAGTGGGATAGAATCGTGATAATGGATAGTTCAGGGAAAAGACTAAGAAGTTACTCAAAGCTGCTATAATTGGGAAACAGCGCCAGCTGTAAACTGATTACTCGTGTGCAAAGTTAGTACAATCATAGAAAATGTTGATATCTCAAATAATAATAAGACCTAAGAAGTTTCTTAATGTAATCCACCAATATTTTTGATTGAATACTTTAAGCTGATACAATCTGACTTGTGTTTAATGAATAAATAACTCTTTGCCCATGCATTAGTGGAGAATGTGAACTGTTTTCTTATTTCCGTTTAGAAGAATGCGGTGAAATCTCACTCCAACCACTCTTTCTTCTCTTATTACAACAGGAAATATTAAAACTTCTTTGACCAAACTAGCTCTGTTTTCTTCCCAATTTAGTACCGAGCAGCCCAGATGGCTTAATTCAAAAGCATGTGCCACTGAATGATAACTCTCTTAATGTCCTGACTGTCACATAACAAACTGTAACATAGCTTTTCCACACCACGGAAACAGGTCTTTAGTCTGGATGGTGAAGAGGTTTAACTGAAGCTTCTTAAAAAGACAAACATGGACATCAACTTCTGGAATGCTCCATCCCTATACATACAAAACTATTGAATTATACAGATATGCTAGAGGAGGTTGCTTGTTTGCCAGCTCTACTGAAATGATTTCCTGCTAATAAATACACCAATGACACTTATGTTATTAAAATAAGCAATAGACATCAAGAAATTGATCAATATGTAGAAAACATACCTTTTTCTCCCCGGAGCCCATCACTCTTTTTGCCAAATTCATATACATTTTTTATTAGTTTACATTTGGTTTCGGATTTTGAAGTGAGTTCTGATAAAAACAGAGACAGTTCCAAGTTCACTACTTGCTGCATAAACTGCAGGATTTGTTTCCAAAGTAATTTTTTCTTACAAAAGGCAAAACCACTGTTCAGTAGTCAGATATGAAAGTTATAGCCAAGCTGCAGCGCTGCCTTAGATTTCGTGTTGCATATTCCAATGTTGGGTTGTAACCATGGAGAAAATGGACCCCTGAGAAGTTATCTTCCCTGGATAGCGTAAAAAAAATCTGCAAATAAGTAACAAATAATCTTTATATTTACTTACATATGTTGGTATTAGTGACTGAATATGAAAATGAGAAAGACACGTTTTCTTTTCCAGTGAGAAGGTAGTCATAGCTAATTCTGCCCCCCCCAACAGTTAATACATGAGATCTTCATGGATAGTCAAAAATCAGGTCAGGTCTGAAATTTCCCATGTCTACCATAAATTAAAGTAGTTTCCTTCTAAAATCCTATCACTCTATTCATCAACTTCAGTGTCTTACAGTACGTTCTAACTGAATTAGTTTATTGAATCATTTCATCACATTGAATTAACTCAAAAAATGTTAGAAACTCTCTATTTCACCTTAATTTACCTATATCATTTTAAGCTGCTTGTTTGTTCTGTTCACCTCTGGCTTTGTGTTGCCCTACAGTCAGTGGACTGTGCTCTGCAGGTCTTTTAACAGAGATGGAGAAGGATGGGCAGGTTGCAGACACACTTTCCTGGCGTGGAAGCTCTCCTCTATGCCAAAGCAGCCTTGAACAGAGCTGAAGTTGGAAACAGAGTCCTTGCAATGGCCATGCAAAATGTCAACATTTCTTGCCACCATATTAAAGAAACATATCTCCATTTGGGTGAAAATATCTTCCAGGCCTCTTCTGCTGTGAATTTAGCCTGGCTGCATTCTCTAATTGCACTTCCCTGTGAAACAGGACATAGCATAGCCATCTTTGCTTTCAAACTTCTTCTCTCTGGTAATCTACAAATAGCAGAGCCATGTTTGGTTTCAGTTCTCTTTCTAAAGGATAACTCACTGGGTATATAAAGGCCCTTACAAGTTATTAACAGCAAGCTTTCAAACTCAGCGGTTTTACCTAGGTAACTATATCTCACAGAGTAGTCTGTGCACCATCTTCAAAGCTCATTTCCTCCCGTTAAAGGTAAAGTCTAGACTTTCCATCCATTTCCCATATTCATTTTCTGTTGCGATGAACTGGGGACAAAAGTTCAGACTGTTTCACAGTACTGTATTCCTTTTTGCTTTTTTAAAATTCAAGCCTTGTGATACTTGGGTGACTATTCCAGCTCTAACATTTTTATCTTCAGAGCATTTTGAACTCAATGATCGTACTGTTATAGTCTGTAGGGGTTGTCCCTCAGATACCAAAACAAAAAGTTCTGTCCTTTGTGGCAGGGCAGGCATTGCTTTCTGCACCTGCATTGAAGTCAATGGAAAAACTTGATTTAAAGTATAGAAATACTCCACTCAATCAAATAAGCATAGTCCTTGTTTTCAGAGTGCCAGTGTTCATTATTTTTTCCTCTTTCTTACTGTTTGGCTGAAAGTGGTTTCTAGCACCTTGGGAAAAAAAGATCGCAAGAATTATGCAGCTGTAATAAAAAGATATCCTCATAAACCAACCTAGCTGAGGCATTTCCATCTCAATCATGGATAAAGAAGAAAAGTGAACTTGAAACTGGAAACATATTTCCCTGCAACTATCACTAACCGGTGAGATCGATGATCCTTGTTACCCTCGTTTCCTTACTGTGCCTGAAGAGCTCTCCCAGTGCCCATCACACATTGTTTCATCAAGGAGCAACAGGCTGCCAGATATTTCTAGGTTTCTTGGCTATGAGTTGGAAAGACTGAGTTTCCTGATGGTGATTGTTTGTGTCAAGACAGTGAAAACTCAGAGAAATAGGTCCTGTATTGCAAGAAGGACAACCCTGTGGTGAGAGCCCAGGCTTAGCTTTACGACAATACTGTTCTGCCTCCCACTCAGCCTCATGATGCGTACTACTTTGGCATATTACTTTCTGTGAGTGTCAGGTAAAATACTGTCTGCCTTGCAGGGTGTCAGCTAATGTGTTTATGCTCTTAAAACACTCTTTCTGTTATTTCTATCATTTTTTAAAAAAAATGAAAAGGGACTAGGAACAGAAAGTGTTATTTTTCTCTCCAGTAATAATATATTCTGCTTTATACAAGTAAAGGATATTACAGACAATCTATATGATAGTATTCATTTAGGGTTCTGCAACTAATTGTCTTAACAGCTAAATAGTGAGTCTTTCTGAGCAGGTACGTAAAATGGGGAGGACATAAGGAGTCTTTCCTCCCTGTCCCACACATTACATATGAGGTTTAGTCATAACCAAAACATCCATACAGAAAGAAAGGCAACAGACTGCTTGTCACATGTCCTCAAAAATGCACCATGTAAAAGAATCTGAAGATTCATCCTCAAAGGGTGCACTCTCATCAGCATTTCAGTTCAGATAAGGAATGTGTTTTTGAAGTGAATCTTTCTATTTTCTCCATTGACAGCACGTTAGGTTATGCTGTGGAGGCCTAGGATCCCTCAGCGTGAAAAAAAGCGTGGCTCAGAGGCTGGTCCCAGCACTGGAATTTTGTTTTTTTCGATCATGAGGCAATTTACATGGCACCAGGCTTGCTGGAGTCAGATGGGGTTCACCTGTCGCAAAGGGGGAAAAGGATTCTGGCTCAGGAGCTAGCAGGCCTCATTGAGAGAGCTTTAAACTAGATGAGAAAGGGGAAGGAGATAAAACCAGGCTTGCTAGGGATGAGCCTAGGGGTGGCATGCCTGCGTTGGAGAAGAGATCTATAGCCCAACTGAAGTGCATTTACACCAATGCATGCAGCATGGGCAATAAGCAGGAGGAGCTGGAAGCCATTGCGCAGCAGGAAAACTATGATGTGGTTGCCATCATAGAAACATGGTGGGATGACTCACACAACTGGAGTGCTGCAATGGATGGCTACAAGTTCTTTAGAAGAGACAGGCAAGGAAGGAGAGGTGCTGGGGTAGCCTTGTACATTAGAGAGTGTTCTGATTGTCTAGGGCTCAACGAAGGTAATGATAACGTTGAGTGCTTATGGGTAAAGATGAGAGGGAAGGGTAATAAGGCAGATATCCTGGTGGGAGTCTGTTATAGCCCACCCAACCAGGATGAGGAAACAGATGAAGTATTCTACAAGGGGCTGGCTGAAGTCTCACAATCTCTAGCCCTTGTTCTCGTGGGAGACTTCAACTTACCAGATATCTGCTGGAAATACAACACAGCAGAGAGGAAACAGTCTCGGAGGTTCCTGGAGTGTGTGGAAGATGATAACTTCCTGACGCAGCTGGTAAGCGAGCCAACCAGGGGAGGTGCCCCGCCGGACCTGCTGTTTATGAACAGAGAGGGCCTGGTGGGTGATGTGGTGGTCAGAGGCTCTCTTGGGCACAGCGACCATGAAATGATAAGAGTTTTCCATTCTTGGAGAAGTAAGGAAGGGGGTCAGCCAAACCGCTACCCTGAACTTCAGAAGGGCAGACTTTGGATTGTTTAGGAGTCTGGTTAACAGAGTCCCTTGGGAGGCAGTCCTGAAGGACAAAAGAGTCCAGGAAGGCTGGATGTTATTCAAGAAGGAAATCTCAAAGGCACAGGAGCAGGCCGTCCCCATGTGCTGTGAGTCAGGCAGGCGGGGGAGAAGACCGGCCTGGCTGAACGGAGAGCTTTGGCTGGAACTCAAGAAAAAAAGGAGAGCTTACCGCCTTTGGAAGAAGGGGCAGGTGACTCAGGAAGACTACAAGGATGTTGTGAGGTTATGCAGGGAGAAGATTAGAAAGACGAAGGCCCAGCTAGCACTTAAACTGGCCACCACTGTTAAAGATAGATCACAAAAAAATGGTTTTACAAATATATCAGTGACAAAAGAAGGGCCAGGGAGAATCTCCCTCCTTTGTTGGATGGGAGGGAAACATTGCCACGAAGGATGAGGAGAAGGCTGAGGTACTCAATGCCTTCTTTGCCTCAGTCTTTAATAGTCAGACTGGCCATCCTCGGGGTTTTCAGGCCCCTGAGCTGGGAGATGGAGATAGGATGCAGAATGAAGCCCCAGTTGTCAAAGAGGTGGCAGTCACCGACCTGCTCCTCCACCTGGATGCCCACAAGTCCATGGGGCCAGACGGGATCCACCCGAGGATACTGAGGGAGCTGGCAGAGGAGCTTGCCAAGCCACTCTCCATCATTTATCAGCAGTCCTGGTCAAGCGGGGAGGTCCCGGATGACTGGAAGTTAGCAAATGTGACGCCCCTCTACAAGAAGGGTTGGAAGGAGGATCCAGGGAACTACAGGCCTCTCAGCCTGACCTCGGTGCCAGGAAAGGTCATGGAACAAATCATCTTCAGTGCCATTACATGGCACGTGAGGGACAACTGGGGGATCAGGCCCAGCCAGCGTGGGATTATGAAAGGGAGGTCCTGCTTCACTAACCTGGTCTCCTTCTATGACAAGGTGACCCACTTAGTGGATGAGGGAAAGGCTGTGGATGTTGTCTACTTGGCCTTTAGTAAGGCCTTTGACACTGTCTCCCCCAGCATTCTCCTGGAGAAGCCGGCTGCTCACGGCTTGGATAAGTGCACTCTGCGCTGGGTTAAAAACTGGCTGGATGGCCGAACCCAGAGAGTGGTGGTGAACGGAGTCAAATCCAGTTGGCGGCCAGTCACAAGTGGTGTTCCCCAGGGCTCAGTGCTGGGGCTGGTCCTGTTCAATATCTTCATTGATGATCTGGATGAGGGGATTGAGTGCACCCTCAGTAAGTTTGCAGATGACACCAAGTTGGGTGGGAGTGTTGATCTGCTGGAGGGTAGGAAGACCCTACAGAAGGACCTGGAGAGGCTGGATCATTGAGCCGGGACCAACTGTATGAGATGCAACAAGTCCAAGTGCCGGGTCCTGCACTTCAGTCACAACAACCCCATGCAACGCTACAGGCTTGGGGAGGAGTGGCTGGAGAGCTGCCTGGCAGAAAAGGACCTTGGGGTGTTGGTTGACAGTTGCCTGAACATGAGCCAGCAGTGTGCCCAGGTGGCCAAGAGGGCCAATGGCATCCTGGCTTGTATCAGGAATAGTGTGGCCAGCAGGACCAGGGAGTTGATAGTGCCCCTGTACTTGGCACTGGTGAGGCCGCACCTCGAGTCCTGTGTTCAGTTTTGGGCCCCTCACTCCAAGAAGGACATCGAGGTGCTGGAGTGTGTCCAAAGAAGGGCAAAGAAGTTGGTGAAGGGTCTAGAGCACAAGTCTTATGAGGAGCGGCTGAGGGAGCTGGGGTTGTTTAGTCTGGAGTAGAGGAGGCTGAGGGGAGACCTTATTGCTCTCTACAACTACCTGAAAGGAGGTTGTAGTGAGATGGGGGTTGGTCTCTTCTCCCTAGTAAGAAGTGATAGGACGAGAGACAATGGCCTCAAGCTGCGCCAGGGGAAGATTAGTTTGGCTATTAGGAAAAACTTCTTCACGGAAAGGGTATTGAGGCATTGGAAGAGGCTGGCCAGGGAAGTGGTTGATTCTCCATCCCTGGAGGTATTTAAAAGACGGGTAGACATCGTGCTCGAGGTCATGGTTTAGTGGTGGACTTGGCAGTGCTAGGTTAACCGTTGGACTCGATGATCTTAAAGGTCTTTTCCAACCTTAATGATTCTATGATTCTATGAAAAATGCATATCTAAGGTCATGCATAATGTGTGCCAGTGGCCATAGGGTTCAGTCTAAGGGGCCAGGCTGGAGTCAATGTGAAACAAAATCTCTGAGGTGCCTATAACATGGATGGCAATGCCTCAGCAATAGTGATTTTGCCCTCGAGATCAATTCTTATTAGGAGATGCTACTGCTGTGTTTCTATGTAGCTAATGTAGACATAGACTCAGTTGTACAAGTGATTGGAAGCACTGGTAAACACAAGATGCATCAGGGAGTTAGGGAGCATGTATTTCCGCGTCATAAAACCCAACCAAAAGAACAGAAAAAGCTGTAACCCTGCATGCTGTGCGTGGAACAGAGCATTTCTCCTTTAGTTATTAAGTCTATGAATATCTTTTCCAGCCAGATCTCCACTTCAGTACAGGTTCTCAGAGCAATTTGGCAATGTGGCATCCAAAACAATCCAAATGCTTTCTGAGCTCCTCCACAGCAACATCTTTGGGAACATTGTCTCAAAGTTCACATTAGTGCCTTCATTGGTAGCAATATGTCTTAAATGGTCTGATTGCCTAATGTGGAGCCAGGTCTACCAGAGACCTGAGGTCTCATGTCAAAATGTCAATAAAATAGTATCGGTTGTATTAAGGAAAAACTTGCCTTTACATCAACTTTTATACACCCACCCAGGACCAGAACCTGACTGTAGCTTCACACTTACCAGTAAATCAGGTGTACTCTTTACTTGGTTCAAATCGATCTCTGCTCAGATTGTTTCATATCATCAGAGAGAGGAATTCACACGGTGGGAGAGTGAGGATTTATTTGTATTAGTAACTGTGCTTAAATTCTCTGTAAAAGTAACTCTCATCTGATCGTTTTTATCACACTGCCTGTGTGATATAAAGTGTTTTGTGCAAAACTGGAAGTGACCTTTTCCTCTTAAATATTTTCACATGTCACTTCTACATTAGTCCTCAGTCTGTGACACTAGTCAGTGCCACAGCCATTGTCTATACACATCACTTGAATTGCTGACATCAGTTCATGATCGACAGCTTTGGAAAGCTGGTTCTGACAGACCTGCAACAATGCTTTATCTTGCTCTTCATAGTGTCTTTTTACTTTCTGCTGGCTGCTCATCACTTTTTCCTTGGTCCTCTTTAGAGGACCCCAGCAAAATGACTTAGCTCTGTTGCAGTAATCAGACTGGCACTTGGCAAAACCTCCATTTCCTGTGCTCATTATTTGGTGCTGACCATGGTCAGATCAAGGCAGGCTCCACTGCCGCCCTGCCTTGGTGGTCCAGTGTTGCTTTAGCTGAGGGCCCGTAGCTGTGCTGCTGAGAGATTGGATAAGAGGTGGGAAAGTCAAAGTTATGGTTTGTGTTGAAGACATTAATGTCTAAGGACAAAAGAAAGAGTGCATGCCAGATTTTTTTCCAAGGTCTACAAGATCGTAATTTTCTCTCTTTTTTCCTAATAGCTAATCTGATCTTTTTACTCTAGAGGAGGAACATCATCTTAAAGGTATGTTAAACTAGTTGTCTTCTTATTTCCATCTTTATACTTAGAGGCCTGAAGGAATGATGATGCAGTAGTTACTATATATTGTTTTGTAGTGTTATCAGTGAACTGCTGGATATTCTGCAGCACTGAGAGTCTTTAGATTTGTTTCTTGTTTCCAATAAAGCCCTTTGGGAGTCCTAAATATTTCTAGCATGTCCTGAATAAGCTGGAAGGAGGAAGAGGGAGATAAAATATAAACAAAGAGTCTCATTTTAGTGTGGCAAGTTGTGAGGCATCATTAATTACTGAAAGCAAGGCAGGCATTGACACTGTATTCATGACACATGGCCTAGAGTTGCCAATTGTGTGTCACAGGCATAGATTTTAAATTGTTCACTTACAGAGAAGGGCTGGATTGATAAATTTTATTTAGACAGCATGAAATTAATCTCTTGTCATTATGTTGAATTTATTCAGCCTATGTCTCCCAATCTCGACAGTAGGGAGTTATTGTATGTAAATAATGATTTAGGATAAATAAATACACTGGCACACAAAAATAAAAAGTAGTATCTTTGGACTGGGATCTTTCTCCTGTTGTCTCCTTTGGACTAATGACAGTATTTTGGATGGTTTGTTGGATTCACATTCCCAGGGACTTCTGTACATGGACACAAAAAGGGCATATGTTTAAGTACGACCACTACCACCAAAAAATTAAAAGAAAAGGTGGGAGTTACTATGCATTTTTAGTTCTTATTGTGGGGTTTTTTTTGGCCTAAAATAAAATAATATTGCTCACTGTTTGTTCTGTGAAGCTGTTTACAAATGTCTTCTGCAATATGAACACCAAGTAGCATTATTAATGTATTTATTCTCTCCTGAACTTTAACAGATAGTTGTGGTATTTTCTTCAAGAGCTATATGGTTCACAAGGAATTTGCTAGGAGATTTCTGTTCAGTAACAAGAAGTAAAAGAAACTGAAATGGTTTATGAAGAGACCTGCAATGAAGTCGAAAGACAGTCATCCAGTCTCTTTATTCTTAACTGGATGTATTTTAAAATATTTCTTGATGCCGAAAACAGATGTACAAAAGAAAAAGGAAATGAAAATTGGTAAGCTAAACAATTTGAGAACTAAACAATGAATCTTTTATGGTAGATTGGAGCCTGATCTGTAGTCTTCTGCTGCCAAACTTTCTGATCATTCAGACGGAATACACACACTGAACAATAAAAAACAACTTCAACAAAACAAAACAAATGAAAAATGGGTTGCTGCTTGCTAATTGGAATTACTATCCATTCAGTTCACTGAATGAGGCAAAGGATCTCCGGAAAAAAGAAAACGTCTTCATAGGTAAAGACTGTCAAAGTGCTTATGGGCAAGGGGCATGAAGTCTAGTTGTGTAGTCAATCTTAATTTAGCATTTCCAAACACTGGAGTTTAAACATAAAGCTTGGTGTGTTCTAAGAATTGCATCTTGGTAGGACCATAGGAAAAAAATAACTTTGCAAGTGAAATCAGTAAAATCAAGCAGATGCAGAAGTAATGAAACAAATTGTATGAATGTATGATGCTCATTCTTTCATAATTACAAAACTAGAAAAAAAATACACTAATAACATGCAACATTATTCAACTTAATTTTGTTTTCTTACTATGCAGTTCATTAATACATGTGCATATACATATTTTTTTCCTGTTAGGAGAAAATTCTAAATAGAGCAATAAATAAAATCTCTGTTAGGTTTCCAAAGGATACAATTATATTGTCTATCTGCAGACAGGTTCTATTATCATGAAGTCTTTTTCCCGCTGTAAATCTTCCTTCAATATTTGTCTTGATTTATTTGAGGTCTTAGTTCCTCTTTAATACACCCAAGGAGAGTAATAAGGTGTTGTTTGGAGGGTCTTGCCAGCATTGCTGCCTGGACTGAATTTCGTCCTCTCTCTAATAGATGGGAACAATTTGTCCAAGAGACATCCTAAGAAAATCTTTATGTTTCAATGAAAGTCACTCAATACAAGATTAGTCTAAGCTATTGAAAGACAAACTGTAACCCTTTGCCTCTCAGCTTGGGACTCCTCTTTTCTAATGACAGCACTGTAAATATGAGCTATCTAGACTTATCCCATGGTCTCTCTAAACCCAACTGAGAAAACAGACACCTCGACAGGTAATTTATCCAAACTTTATCTTATTCTTCTGTGCTGAAATGTAAAGTTTTTAAGTTAGTCACACTAGACTCCTTCAACACATCTCACTTTTTAGTGCATGCAGTGAGGTGAAAAGAATCTCACATCACTTACTGAAACTCTGTGTAATGATGATAAAAATATTTTAATGGTATTAACATCATTAATACAAAAATATGTAATGCTATGTGTTTCACAATTTCTTCTTCATATTAATTCTTGTGAAAATGTGGGTTTGTTAACTAGTTTACATAGCTAAATATTAACCAAGTTTCACTTTGAAACTGTTGCCTGAAAAGCAAAAAGCTGTGTTTAGCAGACATGCTCAAAAGCGCAAATGGGAATTAGGAACGTAAGTCCTATGCATCTTCAGTGACAGTCACACAATTTGGGGAAAAAAAAATTTCCTTTTTTCTTTTATCTTCTGCTTACTTTTCTTCTAATTTTTCTCTTTGACAACAATACGACTTAGTGATGAGCATCTATACAAAATTACTTCATATATTGGTCTGATTCATCTATAATTTCTATTGGTTTTCATGAACAAATGTACTGGAACAAATCCAAATTTCCTATCTAGTGCATTATCTGTACCATATTGATTCATCACCAACTAGGCTAAATCCCAGCAAGCAAACTAAAGCTTGCAGTTCTTAACTCCATAAGGATTTAAGGTGCTGCAACTGCTTAGTAAAAATGAGGCTAGTTTTTAAGCAAGACTAGGTTCGTATGTAGGTGTGGTCGGAAATGTCAGGCAAGCCTTTGGGCACATAAAATCGTCATCAGTTTGAAACATACATGTGTCTGTAAGTGTATTAAATTTTCCAGCTATACCGATCTGTCAAACAGAAGATATTATCTCTGCCTAGAAATATTCTGTCCATGCTCTTAGGCCATCATGGATATCTCTAGTTTTAAATCCCTTTTTCAGGCTTCATATTTGATTCTTGATAAACACTGTCATAAAACTTACTACAAAGTATTTTGTTAGTACAGCAGAGTCATCTTGTCCCCAGTGGGAATTTCATTGTTTTCATTGCTAGAAATCAGAACTGGAGATAATAGAACTTCAAAATAAGTCCTTTCATGTTCAAAATCTTGGCATGATAAAAACAAATTGAAAGATAGATATCTGAGGGTAAGAATGGCTTCTAAAAATTTCTGTTTGGCACCCCTTATATTTTCAAGGCATCTGATTTACATGTCCATTAACAAATTATATATTATAGATGTGATCCCCACAATAAGTCAGGGTTCTATGTTCTATTGGTTCATTATAGCTACATCTGCATTTAAAGCGAAGTATGATTTACAGTTACCATGCAATGGGAACAGTACTAGCCTAGTTCAAAGACATAAATTTAGACTGTGTTGGTATTAGACAATAAAGTATAAGCTGTATGTGTTAAAGCAACCTTATTGTTTAGTCTTAACATAATCAAACTTCACATCATGACATATTGCAGGCTTATTATCCAGCTACCTTATCAAGTAAAATCAGTTGTCTTTCTTGTCAAGGACAATCATCCATGTACCATATTTACCTATGCCAATTATTAACACTTCTACATTATTAAAACTCATTTTGTGATGTAAGGACTAATTTTTCACTAACTTAATAAAACTTCTGAAACATTAATATTTAGACAACTGTGTCCTACTTATCTTTAAGCTGAACTCTTATCCATATGGATCTATTCAAGTTGGAGTTTTCTGCATCTTCTGCATCAGCAGAACCCTTGGGACAAGGGAACTAAATCAGTTATGCTACACTGAAACCTGTCCTCACTTACGCCAGTAATCCTGACCTAACCTTTGTGCACTTGCTTCTTTCTTTTCAAGGGAGAAAAAATCTTCAATAAAAATGATTATTTTACTTTCCACACTATGTGTTATTACAGGATATATTAGCTACTTGAAAAGCTCTGAAAGTTCAATGGGATAATTTAAAAAATGAAAGATGTAAGACACCCTTATAATAAAGAGCAGTATGTAGTAAAATGACAGAACTCTGTCCTTTTGTTTGCTTTGTTTGAAGGTGAGATAAACATGTGAGACTATAGAGTAGTTCACATTGTGTTTCTTGGTTTTGGTTTTTTTTAATATGCAGATTTCTCCAGCATTACCTATACCAGTGAAGAATGGCAATTAATTAAAATTGCTATCATCAACAAAATCACATGTTCCCTCTTTGGCATGTGAAGTGGGACAAAAGTTACAAATGCTACAAATATGTACTGAAAGCTTTAGCAAAAATTTGATAATTAGCATCCAAGACAATTGTAGGATGTTAACTGATTCTAATTCACCCCAGAAGTATGCAGGTTTTTGCCAGATTAAAACAAGGACAGGGCTACCAATGATGGAGATTTACTCAGGTTGATCAGCAAGCTTTTGAACTACTTTGTTAAAGAGCAAAATTGGCCCATGTATTACAAAAGAAAACAGTATTTCCAGGAAATGAGGGTGCTGATTCATCAAGAAGATGCCTCTGTTCCTCCTATTCCTACAAAATCTTCACCAGAGCAGGGATCACAGCTGTCAGGCTGAAATTTTCAAGTCCCGTCTAGAACTGGAGATGTAGGGGTATTTAAGTCTCTTTACTCTGGGCAGGAAATCTCCGTGGGGTGCCCACCTGCTGCTCTCCATGGCACACCACATGGAATTTGCAAAGTTTTTCCACCAGCAATGGAAAAAATTTTTGCTAATTTAGACGAGTTTGGATTAATTACTCAAAATATTCTCATAAAATATTTCTTCAAATTATTTACATCTTAAAAGTGACATTTGAGGATATTTTATTAAATTCTTTACAGTTAATATTTAAGCAAAAGATGCCACTCTTGGAGTATTAGATTAGGTGCTAAACTGTCATACGCTTCAAAGTCTGGCAGCAATTGTATGGAAAGTTAATACAATAGTTAGGCTACAGCAAACATGGTGAACTCTAGATATTTCTACCAAATTACCTCTACTGTAACAAAATTAACTGGAGAGCCCCACAACCAGGATGATCAAAAATAAAAGCATACTTCAGCTTTCAGGGTCACCAGGGAAATACTACTCAGTATAAAAAAGTGTGTAGAAAGATTTGCAAGCAGTTTATAGTTTTGCTCTCTGAGCGAGTTCCATCTGTGCAAATGTTCACTGAATGATAAAAAAACCATCTACTTATCCATTAACTTAGCTGATTTGAAATACTGATAAATGAACAGCAGACACATTTTGCATTATTATTTAATCTGACTGTAAGGTACAATAATGGATTAAGTTTCATTTTATATGTCTGCTAAAAAATCAGTGGAAAAAGTACCTCAAACTGTCAGAGATATGAAATGTGTTTGTAAGCTTCTGATTTTCATACAGAAGGAAAAGAAAACAATGAATATGTGATTAGATAACTCTCATTCCAGAGAAATGCACAAAAACTGGCAGCTGCCAGTGAATATCTTCTTGATTTCCCTGTTTGGAATGTAGCAATCTTCCCCAATGTAATACACTGCGAATGGCTTTAAAAGAATATATTAGCACTCATCGCTAATTCCTTTTAAGTCAGATGTGCATCACTATGTTGTTCTTTGTATAGGTTCTCTGCTCCATTTTGTTTCCTTCCAACATATTTAATGCCTTATGCTTGGGTCTAAGGCAGATTTTGAGCTTCCCAAAACTTTAACAAAAACTCCGGCTCTAACAGAGCAAGAAACTTTTTTTTTTAAAGCTGTACAGTGCTGACAGCAAAATGCCATTGTGTGTTTTTATAGATCATGGCAGAGTTCTATGCAAAGGTGCTATTTTTATATTGCACATAAAAAGAAGACCTCCTTCAGGGTGATTTTCTTAAGATGTAAATATTTCAAGATTTTAAAGAGAGTGTTCATTTCCTTTACCCCCAAGTAAAACATAAAACAAATGTATAGCCCCACCTGCCACATTGCTGCCTGCCTCTTGGCACTCCGCGTGGGGGAACACACTGGAAAAGAGCACCTCGTAAAGCACATACCTCCTTGTGTAACTTTGATTGTTAAGTCATAAACTACCATTGTATTTTAAATATAATATATAGCACCATTCATTTTTCATTACAAGAAAGTTTCTTTCTCTTTAGTTCACAGTAGTCTGTGCTTTATGACTTGAAGAGCTCTCTCTCTCTCTGCAGCTTTCTCCAGCAGGTCTCACTGTGTCGGGGGAATTCAGGTCGTGCTCAGGAATGCAACACACATTCATGCCTTTGGAAATGCCTTTATACTGGAGGCAGCTACACCTCTTCCATTTCCAGTCTCTGCTCTATTGTAAGTAGAAGTGAGGATCTGTTGCCAAGGTTGAAACTCATTTTTCATGCAGTTTATTTTTCTACATAAATGTGAGTAATGTCGTTGATGAGGCAGACAAATTATTTTCCACTGATTATAGAGCAGATGTTACATAATCTGTGTGAACCTTTGCAGCCTGTGTTTTCTTTCATCTTCTTCTTTGCTGCATATTTGAATAAAGCGTGAAGCTGATGATATGTGCACATTAAAGCAGACTGCACAAGTTGCTGTTGGGCAGCCTGTTCCCTGCAATACAAGCTGGGAACCACAAAGGGAACTGGTGCATGAGTCTACTATAAGTAAAGTGAAAGGAAAAAAAAAGATACTGAAGCAGCCCTTCTGCACAGCACGTCTAGAGCAGAACTGTGCATGTAGGGATGGTTGATCCTGATTTGGGTTTGGAAGGGGGACTGAATGACTTAGTGAGACCTCCATTAAACTTATTTTCCTTTGATACAACGGCAGAGTTCTGTGCTGTGTTGAATTGTCCCAAGCGGTGAGGCTGGCTCTAGAGCAAGTAGGTCCCACATAATCCTTCCTTGGCATGTGTCCCACCTACCACACACAGCTCGGCTGTCCTGGGCTATTTCTGCATATATCATAGAATCAGAGAGTCATAGAATCATCAAGGTTGGAAAAGACCCTTAAGATCATCGAGTCCAACAGTTAACCTAGCACTGCCAAGTCCACCACTAAACCATGACCTCGAGCACAATGTCTACCTGTCTTTTACATACCTCCAGGGATGGAGAATCAACCACTTCCCTGGCCAGCCTCTTCCAATGCTTCACTACCCTTTCCGTGAAGAAGTTTTTCCTAATAGCCAACCTAAACTTCCCCTGGTGCAGCTTGAGGCCATTGTCTCTCGTCCTATCACTTCTTACTAGGGAGAAGAGACCAACCCCCATCTCACTACAACCTCCTTTCAGGTAGTTGTAGAGAGCAATAAGGTCTCCCCTCAGCCTCCTCTACTCCAGACTAAACAACCCCAGCTCCCTCAGCCGCTCCTCATAAGACTTGTGCTCTAGACCCTTCACCAACTTCGTTGCCCTCCTCTGGACACGCTCCAGCACCTCGATGTCCTTCTTGGAGTGAGGGGCCCAAAACTGAACACAGGTTCAGAACGAGGTACGGCAATAGTGTGAATGAAATAACTCATCCTGGGCTATTTCTGTATATATGCAATAGCTTTCCTGGCAGCTTCCTGTCCGCCTAAGTGCAGAAAAGCTGGAACCTGGGAATATGCTGTGTCCCGTAAGTGTGGGGCCCTGTGAAACAAGGCACGGTCTGGAAGAAGAGCATCTCCCTGGCAGCCGAGTCCATCATTTCTGAGCCTCTCTCTGAGCAACCTGAATCTCCACTCCCATTTGTGCAGGGAATCTGCTGGCCTCTGGCTCTGGACAAATGCAAAGGGTAAAGCTTCTGCCCTGGGAATAACACTTTTTTATACTTTATCCCTAGGATTGCATTTGAAGGATCACACAGGCATCTCAGCATACACTGTTGATTATGTATGCAAAAGCCAGTGATTAAGTAATGACATTTCTCCAGATTTTTTTGTGTCCCTCTACCCTAAAAACGACAAAAGGTTGACCAGAAAGAATTTCAGGACATTTTCTAAACTGAGAGCAGCTATGTTTTGCAACATGTAGCTTAATGAATTCCCCAGGAATGCTGAGCTAAAATTACTTCTGGCATCCCCTTTAGATGTATACTTGTAAGAGCTATCTTATTTAGTAGCATGGTATTGAGTCTTCTCCAAAACTCAGAACCTTGCAGGTGTAATGTCTATGTAATATTAGTTGGCATATTACAGCTCTGAAGGAAAAGGTAGGATGGCATCTTATACTGAATTTAACTGACTGAAAAAATGAAAGGAAGTTGAGTTTTTCAAAGTCTACAATATCTACAAAAGACTTTGGATTACAACTCCCTTCCTAGCCCCTGGATGCAGATGCATTCTAGGTTCTGCACTTAATTTTTTACACAGCTGTTCAGAAACAAAACATTAGAAACCGCACTGCTGTGTTTTACATCATAAATGGAAGAAAAAAAGGATTTGGAATTATGGAAGGAGGAAGGAACTTGAAACAATGATGTGGTCATTTCTGGATGGCTTTAAAGTTCAGGCTATACATTTAATGTGGTTTTGCATCTCTACAAATCTTGAGGGAAAGAAGCTGGTCTACAAAAGCAGATTTTGCTTTGTCAAATATCTCCATGTAAAATTTTCTACAGAATGTTACTGTGTTATTGTTAGACAGAACCATATGTCACAATGCTTAGGAAATATTCTGATTTCAAACATTTCATCAAGTTTATTTTCTCTATTATACAAATCTTCAGAAAATGAAAAGAAACTGTGTATAGCAGTTTGCGATAAGTCAGCAATATATTTTATGCAGTGTCCTGCAATTTTCCATGTCAAAACCTCTCAACTTTGTTACATTCATATATTCTTGAAAACATTCATCAGTGAGAAGGAACAGCTATACGTCACAAAGAAGCATCAATTTACCTTGTTATCCTATTATATTGTTTTCATGTCTGATAGCAACTGATTTTTAGCATTACTCCTACTCATTTGGTGACTGGTATACTGATGAAAAGACCTGAATGCACTTTGCATTTCCCATGACAGAATGAATATCAGGTAATGTATAATTTTTAAGGTGTAGCATTAAGGTGTTACATTATAGAATATGGCAAATTTCTTGCTTTAATACCATGGATCTTTATTTAACTTTCTTGGGCCCAGAAGTCTCTTATGCATTATTATTTCATTTGAGTAAACAATTCTTCTTGTGCCAAAAGATGGAGGAATAGCTTTAGAAGTTTCTTTTTACAGCTTTAAATATTTTAGCATGACTATAGGAGAAGTAACAAATCTGCAGAAGGAGCCTAGCTGAACCTCAGAAAACTGATTCATGTGACACTGGTTTTATGCCTTTCCTGCCTCTGAGATGGATACATGGCATGGGAGTTATGTGATCTCTCACCCCTACTACATGAGGGGAAAATGCATGCTTTCTGTTACAGGCAAAAAGTTAAAACCTTCAATATTTTTCTTCTGCAAAGATCTGTCAGGGATCTTGCTGAAAAAGCAAAAGCAAATGCATTTAAATTTCATAATTATATAACTTAAGATTCAGTTCTGTTGAAAAACGTTTAGTTATGTTAACAGTGGAATTTCAAAAGCACATTTGTTACATTTAACCCTAATAATAAAACCGTTCCTATCAACTGAAAAATGTAATTCCATACTTTATCACTTGTTTTTCTTATTGTACTATGCCCAAACTAAAATAAATAAATAGATAGATAGATAGATAGATAGATAGATAGATAAATATTGTTACTGATGTTGTTGTTTTCCCCATACTTAGTAATTTTGCTTTCTGTTACCATATTATGGCACGTCTTCCTCTAAAATGAAAAAAAAAGAAAAAAAGAGAAAGCAGATAAGTAAATCTGGCTTGACTGAATTCAAACAACTGCAGCTGGTTTTCAATCCATAATTTGTCTTGTCATGTAATCTGATATTGCAATTAACATCTGTATACGTATTTTCTTATTTAAAATGTGTTTTTCTTGCTGCTGCATTCACGCTGCAAACCTTCCTGTGGCTACAACCCAAGAAGGGAAGCCACATTAGAGCCTGAAAGCAATACTTTTCAGGGCTTCCAGAACAAGGGCTGTTTCAGTGAATAGTGAGAGAGAATAATTTCTGGACCATCACAAAGCAATGTGGAGGCAGTTGTGGCTCTCACGGAAACTTTGCACTGGATTACAGGACAAAGGCTGCTTTTTCTTATCCTGCAAGGCTGTTCGAAGGAAAGACCTTTCTTTTGCTTAATAAACAGTAATTGCAGAGCTGAGCAGTGATATTCATTAGTCGGAGGGAAAGAAGAAAGTAAAAACAGTCACTTTCTGGTGGATTGAGTCGAACCACAGCTATCCCAGCTGAAAACCTGATATAGCTGTGCAGGAGAGATGGTACTTTTTCTTGGACTATCCAACAACAATCAGAAAAAGAAGAAAATCTCATTTTAAAAGAAAAGCTCCAAACTGGAAAACTTTCTCTGTGAAATATTTCTCTGTGTCCTGGTCAACCAGGGAGATCCCAGATGACTGGAAGTTAGCACATGTGACGTCCCTCTACAAGAAGGGCTGGATGGCCGAACCCAGAGAGTGGTGGTGAACGGAGTCAAATCCAGTTGGCAGCCAGTCACGAGTGGTGTTCCCCAGGGCTCAGTGCTGGGGCTGGTCCTGTTCAATATCTTCATTGATGATCTGGATGAGGGGATTGAGTGCACCCTCAGTAAGTTTGCAGATGACACCAAGTTGGGTGGGAGTGTTGATCTGCTGGAGGGTAGGAAGACCCTACAGAAGGACCTGGAGAGGCTGGATCATTGAGCCGGGACCAACTGTATGAGATGCAACAAGTCCAAGTGCCGGGTCCTGCACTTCAGTCACAACAACCCCATGCAACGCTACAGGCTTGGGGAGGAGTGGCTGGAGAGCTGCCTGGCAGAAAAGGACCTTGGGGTGTTGGTTGACAGTTGCCTGAACATGAGCCAGCAGTGTGCCCAGGTGGCCAAGAGGGCCAATGGCATCCTGGCTTGTATCAGGAATAGTGTGGCCAGCAGGACCAGGGAGTTGATAGTGCCCCTGTACTTGGCACTGGTGAGGCCGCACCTCGAGTCCTGTGTTCAGTTTTGGGCCCCTCACTCCAAGAAGGACATCGAGGTGCTGGAGCGTGTCCAGAGGAGGGCAACGGAGTTGGTGAAGGGTCTAGAGCACAAGTCTTATGAGGAGCGGCTGAGGGAGCTGGGGTTGTTTAGTCTGGAGAAGAGGAGGCTGAGGGGAGACCTTATTGCTCTCTACAACTACCTGAAAGGAGGTTGTAGTGAGATGGGGGTTGGTCTCTTCTCCCTAGTAAGAAGTGATAGGACGAGAGACAATGGCCTCAAGCTGCGCCAGGGGAAGTTTAGGTTGGCTATTAGGAAAAACTTCTTCACAGAAAGGGTATTGAGGCATTGGAAGAGGCTGGCCAGGGAAGTGGTTGATTCTCCATCCCTGGAGGTATTTAAAAGACGGGTAGACATTGTGCTCGAGGTCATGGTTTAGTGGTGGACTTGGCAGTGCTAGGTTAACCGTTGGACTCGATGATCTTAAAGGTCTTTTCCAACCTTAATGATTTTATGATTCTATGATTCTAAAGGTTTATGAACGTAGGTTTTGCAGAGCTTTTTGTTTAGGGAACAGTGAATGCAAATTTTTTAAATTCGATTTTAAAAAAAATTCTCTGTCAGCTACTCTTTAAGTCAGAAAAAATATAGCACATACTATTAACACTGTTCATGAAACTATTTTTCTTCCTTTCTGTAGCACGTGTCTCTAAATGCCTGTATGAGTGTGATGAACAAGTCTAACACCACATTTTGTTTTTTCCCATATCTTCAGGCTGGGCTGTTCCTCCAGGAGGCAGTGCAAGGTCTAGGGAAGGTAAAGAAAATGTAAGGGAGACTGCAAAGAGGATGAGGTATTTAGTTGAATAAATAATTGCATAAAGTAGGACATAGGATAAAAGACATTAATCTATTTAAGCATAGTTTGTAAAACAGAACTTGTTTATGTCCCTAGCTGAATTAATTATAATGTCCAGTGAACACCAAGGGAGCTAGACTGAGGCTACTGCTGTGGGTGAAATAAAGGTCTGATGAAAAATCTATTTTAAATAAAAGAACAAGGGAAAGACTCCTGTTTACTTCAGCAGGGCTTGGATCAGGCCTCAGCTAAGTTGTCTCCATGTCCATAACATATATATAGAATTCCCATATATCTTCAGGTAGGCACACAAAAGGGAGTGCTTTTTTTTTTTTCAAATTATGAAATGTGGAAAAACCTTTCCTATGTTTACAAAATAAGTCTTTTAAGTATGTATGTTGCACAGTTTTGCAATGTTTTACCATAACTACATGTTCTACACATGCCTTAATATGGATTCCAGCACTTCAAATGAGTTCAACACAAACTGCTCACATAATGCAACGTTGGATGGTATTTCAGCACTCAACGAATCCCAAAGAATTGTGCTGGGCATTGCTTCAGAGGCAGGCAGTTGGGAAAGGGACAGAAGGATCCCCTTAGAAATATGTCTATAAGCTAAAAAACTGATTGTGGTGAACAATCTCGGGGTGTGAAATCTTCCATGGCCAAAATTGTGGATAGTTTCTCCATCCGCATTTCAGGTAATGCAGTGCTTAGATAGCGAGTATTAGCCTAGATCTGCTTATGTATACCAAAAGTACACTTTGGGACAGCGAGATGTTACTAGTGAAGTCTGTCCTTGCCAATAGACGAGGGTATTCCAGCATCTGAAATTTTTGCTGACTGGGATTTATTGTTCAGAGCTTAGAGATAAGTCAGGAAATGCCACATGGCTTTTTGCTATAGCAAGGCCAGAAGAAGCAGTTCAGAAGAGGGGAGCTGGCATAAAGGTTATGCAAAGAAGAATTCTAGTAGATTGGGAGGAGGCCTGGCCCAAGGTCAGAAGGTTTCCCATGAATATTCCTGTGCTTTTGGTTCATGCAGCAGAATTTTCTTTCTGTTGCCCTCCGAAATTATGTATTGTTCTTCAAAAGGAATCAGGTATTTTATGCAAGAAGTTCAGAGACTCAGTTTTGCTACAGAATCTTTTAGGAAATATGTTCTTTTTATTTTTTTTTTTCCAAATAATTCTTCTACCTTTCAGTCCAAATCCACATTTTTCTGCACAGAGCATTACTTTCTTTAATTATAGTCTTAAAAGATTCTACTGAAGTGTTAAGCAGTCATATTTTGAATTGCCAACTAAAATGGTTACATTCTCCTCGGTATTTGTCTTTCTTGCCCAAAACAAGTAACCAGGTTTTCTTTAAGGTTTTGCATGTATAAGGATAACTGTTTCAACTCAGTTAGACTCTTGCCAGGTGAACCATAGAAATTAACCTCCCAGTTAATTGCAGTATATTCTTATCTTTGCAAAAAGAGAGGTTTAGTCAGTATGCTTATTTGCCCTTTAGATGTCAGGTTGATAGTCTGCCAAAAAGCCCTTGCTACCTTCACTCCTCTCTCTTCACAGACTCCCAGTGACACTTTCCACCTGAGTTCTGTTTGTCACTTGGAGCAAAGATGATAACTTCATGAATTCTCAATTGTGAAATCAGATCTGGGTAATTTAGATGTGTCCAGAAAGTGTCAGGTTTAAAAAGTTCAATAAATTCTGGCTTTTCAATAGGTATGCTAGACCCATCTTTTGTTTTGACTTTATCATCTCACCACAGGAGAAGTATACTGCTGTTTGTCTACAATGACTGTAATTAATGCCTCAGCTCCCGATTCAGTCTTTGGAGGGCTGCAACTAGATAATTCATTCTCTGCAGTGCACTAAGAAAATAATGTATCTATTTGTCCAAAACGGCAGTACAGGTCCTGTGTGCTGTCAGACATTTGTTTGTATTCACTCAAGTGAATTTTTAGGTTGATCTTCGTCTAAGCAACTTGTTAAGTGATTCATCTTAATTTTCCTGGTTGCTAACATGTGTGCTCTACCCATTTTTTTCTTAAAACTTTTCCGTCATCCTATAAATTACTTGATTGCTTTGTGGCTTCTGGGGGAAAGAAGTACAAAGTCACAACTAGGAGTCTTTCTTTTTTTTTTAAACATTTTCTACAATTAAAATAATGTGTAAAACTCTGCTACTGGCTAACATATTCCCTGAAATATATAATGAAGATGTACCAAAAAAAAAGAGTTCATAAATGGGGGAGACCATCTCTACAGAAATTACCACCTTTGAGATATCATTCTTATTTATCACATATTTGAAGAACAGTGATTATATAAATATATATATTTCTTCTTCACATCCACAATTAACAATGCAGCAAATAACTGTTGTAACCTTGTTACTGTGTATAATACCAATGGTAGGCAATTAACAATACTTGTTGGATAACAACATTATTGCTGGAAAAGGGATTCCAGACTTAATGACTATTTCAGCACTTCTGTATCAGCAACCACCGTAGTAAGGACTTTATGTGAGAAACTAGCAGATGGCATCATGAAATGCACCTCTTCTGCTGTTGGGTTTGTATAATGTCCTACTCATCCTGTTTCCATTGGGTGCATAATGTGCTGTTCATCTATTTGATATCTGGCTTCCCGTTTGACCCTTTCAGACCTGTCAGCGATACAGCAAAAATAATTGACACCTTGGGAGTGAAGAAGAAAAACGGGAGAAGTTAGAAATGCTGGAGAGAGGAGGGATCCCGAGAGAGCTGCTCTGAGAGGAAGAGTGTTGCGCGAGCACACCCTGTCAAACCATGCAGCACCAACTGCAAGACTTTTCAAAAGAGGGTTAAGGAGCGAGCAGGGTGCTGCAGTGTTTTAATTACCTAATTGTACCTGTTCCTGAAACAGACGATTAAGCCATATGCCCAGCAAAATAGTTATTGAATCATTAGTTCCACAGTAGTGCCAGACTTCAAAACAAAACAAAACAAAACAAAACAAAACAAAACAAAACAAAACAAAACAACACTGCCCCAAAGAAACCCGAAACAAACAAGAGTATTGGTCAGGAAGCAGGAAAAAAAACAATGGATATTTGAGAACAGTGAAACCTCATTATTAACCCATAAAATTCATAGCATGGTGGACTAAGAAAAGACTGGCAGAATTAGAACAGATGTATGTGCTGTGGTTACTAGTCTCTTCAAATGTTTATGAAGTTAAAATAATTGGCATCTAAAATGACCAGATTTGTAAAAAATTTACTGTACAAAACTACTGCAAGAATATCTAATAAAAGAGAGTGCGGCCCATGAATATAGGCGTGTATGACACCTGATCTAAAGTTATGCAACCAGTATTATGCATTCTTTTGCATTATCATACATTACCTGTTGGAGGAATTAGTTTAAATGTTTCTCCAGGAAATGCCTTATTGGTTTTTCCTATCAAGTGAAATGCAGGGATGTAAGTCTGAGCTAAAAAAAGGGGAAAGTAAAATGTGATGAATTGTGAGGCGCATGGTCTCTGTCATTCCTCACTAAAAAAATTCAGTGAAGCAACAACTATGATGAAGAGAAATAGAAGAACAAGTAGTGGGTGTCACGATACCTTACTTCAAGTGTTTAATGTAGGCATCTACATATGAACTAGTCAGCTAAACACCGAGTATTGTACAGAAGAGAAACAAGGACTTCTAGAGCAGCTTTCATCTCATCCTAGTTTAGATCTGTGCATTCTAGTTGTTTATAGAGGTGAGAAATGAATCCCACCCTTGATAATTATCTTTTATGTATTTGCAGCATCTTATTTACTGTGTTCGATTCAACAAGATTCATGTACCCACACAAATAAGTCAGAAATAATTCTACTCACTTTGATTTCAGTAACCATAAAAGCATTGATGCTAAGCTCAGTGTATGTGCTGGAAAAAGGGACAACAGAGGGGAGAAGGTATATAAGAAGAAATGTATTTACAACAGGGCAGTTCAAATGGTTGATATGCATGGAATGGAAAGCAAGACATTTTCAAGGACAGATGGTTTTCCAGAGAAGCAGAAAAGCCATGAAGACTAAGAGAGAGAAATACGAATTATGGAGAGCTAAGAACACAATTTAAAAATGATCTGCCAAATTTTAATCTTGAGTTTACTGATTCAAAAATACCATTATTTTAATTGTACTGAACAGTGAACTGTACAGGAATATAAAGTAGCTTTCCATCATTTGAGCCAAAAAAAAAGTGTAAACAAACTCAGTGATATTTATTTGTTTAAAATGATCTATTGCCATGTCATCAATCTTTATTTATTAAGTCCCTATTGTCCATATGATGTCTCCAGTCAGTGCTATCTGTAATGTTTAACATTACTCTGTAATTTTCTTCTTTGGTTAACCAAAGAACACATTCCAGAGTTATCATTATTATGCACATTATGCAGCTTACTTAGACCAGTACAAATAGCAGCAAATGTCACTTAATTCAGAGCAGTTCTTCTGCCATAAAAGCAATGTGAAAGTATTCTGAAACATTAATATGTAAAATTAGAGCTAGTTTATTCAACTGAGCAGACAACATGTGTATTCAAATTTGTAAGTTCATTAGTGCCAGAAATAAATATTGTACTCTTTTCTTGGGTCTTGTGTGCATTTGTGAATCAATACAACTGTGGGAATGTAAGCTAGATTGCATTTCAACTTTTATGTCATTAATAGAATAAATGACTTAATCAAACTTCAGCCATCTAACAGTTAGACATCCAGACTGTTCAATTCAAGACAATATTAGACATCCAGATTGTTTCAATAGCCATCAAACATCTCAGCTTTCTTATCCTATCTACTTAAAGATTAAAGAATGATCCTCTGGAGGTTTCCACTGCTATTGAAACTAGACTGGACAACAAGCTTTGACTAACCTTTAAAGGGCTGAAATTAAGTGAGAGGAGGCTCTCTTAGACCGTCATCCTGTAAGCTGTTCCACAACCATTCATCACTGTGCCTATTTCAAGCTATTGGGGAAATGGGCTGTAGGTTGTGCCTTTAAAGGCTCAGAGTCCAAATTCATCACAAGACCAGTACATATATGAACTAGATGGCAAAAAAAGGTCCAGTTTGACATGCTGGCATTTGAACTGATTGAGTAAATTTGGCATTAAAAAAAAAAAAAAAAGCTCCAAGTTTTTGTTTGGAAGCTGCAAATCCACCATAAATTTTTGTACAAACATTGTTTAGAGCAGAAGCTCAGAAGTTGCATTTTGTGGACTAAAAATATAAAGAAAAAATAAGCACAATGAAGTCTAAGCAAAACTCTTGCTTTTCAAATTTGAGGAGGCCAAAATAATTCTTACCTTTGCAGCAGAGATGGAAAAGTCATATAACGAGATAGATATGTTTGTGTGTATATCAACACTTGGCCATCCTCATTGAGGTATCCAACATTGCTATTCCATTTTGCAACTAATTATCCTCTTCTAGAAACATGTCTTCCCAGAGACGGATGACAGCTGGCTCCAGAGGCACGTTGGAAATCTGGCATCTTAAAGTCAGGAGATCATCACAGCATGCCTGATGCCTATTATAGATATAGGGGAACAGCAGCCACATAGGTGACAAGCAGAATATTGTTGCCCCATCGGAGAACATGGTGCTAATTACAGTAATTTCAAGGAGGAAATTTCTTAACTCACGCCAAGTTAAAAAGTGTACTGCAAAGCGAAAGATTTTATGCACAGCAATTTCCTCAAGATCAGGCATTTTGGTGCTTAGCGAGAGAAAACACTGGATGTAAGTAACACCTGCTGCTTGTCGGTAAGAACTGTGTTAGGGCAATATATTTTTTTAAGACAATAAAGCTTATGTTGTTTTTATGGTAGCTTATACTGCACATATGACAATGTTTCTTTATTTCAGTTCTAAGGACCCTGTAGTTCGGTAAAAGCTTTCTGCACATTCAGTTGCAGGTTAATTTATATTTCAGAATGCAACTGTGGATTCATGAAATACTTAAATCATCTGCAGTGGAGCACGAACAAGTTTTGCTCTCTCTGCCAGATGCCTTTGGAGAGCACTGCTGGTACTTATATAGCAAAATTATTCTCAGGGAGATTTCTTTGGGTAGGCAAAGAGCTCTTATGATGGCACCTGAACACTTCCATCACCACTCTGTTCCTTCCAATTCCCAATACTCAACTCCTTGCCATATCATCATTAACAGCTTTATTATCACCTCTTAACAGTCATTGAAATTAATATTTCAAGTAGGCTCTTGGCCTGTCATTTGCACATGGCTGGCTGGATGAGCACCAAGGCCACCAATGAAACACATACGTTTTTGAGGGCTTGAGTGCCTGAGGACCAAAGATTTGAGGCTTTCCACACACATTCAGTGGCTTGCCCTGTAGTAATGGTAACAAATTGATTGTTCCCACCCTGCCCGTCATCCCCTGTGGCACCCTGATGTCTATTTCGAAAAGCAACAACATACAGACAATACCTTCCACTGGCTACTGCTTAGTATAAACTAGCAAATAGCATCCTGGAAAAATCACTTTTTTAACCTCACAATCTTGTTCCCTAGACGGACGACACACCATGTTGTCATAAGGATTTTGTTAAGCCAATAAAGTAGCAACCATCAGCTCTTTACAAAATAAAGCTTCTGACTGCCAGAGGGATTACAGTAATTACACTTTCCGACGTAAATTCAAAAGTTGATGCTAGCGTTTGGGCTCAAGGTCCCTGCAGAAGTGGGTTTCACAACATAGCAGGGATCTGCTGACCTCAGGGAACCTGAAGGAATTGCTTTTCTCTACAGTTATCTGACACATTTATCGGTATGATTTTGCATTTCTAATTCATTACTTCACAGCAGTAGCTTTTCAGGGTGAAAATGGTGTTTGGAAAATTACCACTACCTTTAAGTTGTTGAGCTGGCTTCTGTGAACTGAAACTTGCCAAAATGAAAGACCATCTGGGAGAAGTGACAGTTTGCTAATGGTTGGCATATGTACCTTAATTCTCCTACCCAGTCACCTAATCTTTTCCTCTTTCTTTCCAAGGAGTGCTACCATTACCCATCATAACTACCAATATTTTTTTCTTATTTTCATTTGCCTTTTTAGTCATCTCTACAGCTTTCTTTCTTTGTATTTTTGGCAGCAGACACTTCAGAAGCTGGGTTGTTTAAAAAAGCCTGTTTTCTTCACAGTTGCTAGACTTCACTGTAACATGCCTCTGGCTCTTTAGTTTTTATTTTAAATTTTTTGTTTATCACATTGTGTGAAACATGAGTTATTTCTAGCTCTTCCTGACACATAGATGAAAGTTTAGGAAGTGTGATTTTTTTCAAACAAGATATTGTTGTTCGTTACAATAAGGCCTAGCACCAACAAGTTTAGATTTCTGTTTTAGCTACAAATTCACATCAATTTCTCTTAACTACTACTGCTGAGGACTGGAACAGGGCTTGGTTGAGGACAACATATCTGATGTGGGAATTGTCTGGGCTTAACGTCAGGCTGAGTCTCAGCTGGCAGTGCAGGCGGTACAAGGGTGAGGGAGGCATCCCCTCTGGGAAATAGCAATTCTCCAAGAAATGATGAGCCAGCAAAGTTATCTCATTTCTGTTCCTCTTGAAGGGCACTAACACAGTTTGACATAATATGGCAGAGCTTTGCCAGTCCACTCATGTTGCAGGCCCTCTGTCTAAGCTATATTTGCTGTATAAGAACAGTAAATAAGTGACATCATTAGTGGATGCCTGGGCATCATCCTTCCTTCGCGGATCTCTGTATCCCCAGTCCCATCATTTAGACACAAGCCTTGCAGAGCCCAGCTGAGATCTAATGCAGCCCAGTCTGTCTTTGTGTAATGCATGGCCTTTATACACATGCATAAAAAACTCCCTTCCTGTTTCATACTGACATTAGCTCTGGCCTTCATCAAAAATCTCCTAAGTAAATTAAATCTCAAACAAGCTGTCTCCTGAGACTGAGGGAACACTTTGGTCCTGCACACCAAGCACCATCAGGTTGCACAGTCCTTGGTACTGTTAAGAAGCACAATGTCTGCCTGTCTTACAGACCTCACCTCTCAGAGCCGTAAGTTACATTTTCCTTTTGCCTCTAGCAGTTAGCCACAGCTTTTAGGCTGTCCTTCGAAGGCTGGTGGGGTGACCTCTGTCTCTATGCCTCTTTCAAATAATGGCAGTGATTATGTGTGAAAGTGGTGTCTGCAGTCCTTTTGTATTGGGAGAGTCAGGTGAAGTGCTCTCTCATGTGAGTAACTCTCTTGTGCCTTCTTCCTTCACAAATTGTGTAAATTTGTCTTCTTAGGGCAGAGTCTAAGTTGCAACAACAGTATAGGGCAATAACCTCCTGCAGAACACTTCAGACTCAGGTTGCTCTGGCATTTCCTCTGGGTCATTAGGGGTCCTAGCTTGGAGCCTGCTGGCTGTTGTGAATCCTAATATATCTGTTCTATACACCTAATATCAAAGAGTTTAGTTGCCTTAATTAGTGTTACATGTTCCATTCCTTGAATTGGCTGTCTTAGGCGTTATTTAGTCACAACTCTAAAGTCTGTTTCCTAAAGCTGATCCTTGTTGTTACTTTGTTAATTACAAAGACCATCTAGAAATACCTTCTCTTTCAAAATACTTTTACTCAAACAGGCAAGCCATCAAGAGTAAATCCCAAGCAGGACTGTGCCTGTCCTTCTGACACCATGTGGGATTTAACAAATTTAGCTATCTATAGTACATCTGTTTAGATCTGAGCTGATTTGGTAGATACCTTTTGTACTCAGCAGAGAAAAACAGTCGTTTCTGGGCAGTGATTCATCACACTCTAAGTATAAAATAGGTCAGATGAATTACTTTCTTGGATTGGGGTGAAATGAACCCAAATGAACCTCAGAGACTATTTCAAGGGCCTGATGCTAAATTTGGATGATGCAAATGTCACATAAGCTTCTGCCCCTAGTAAGTGAAAAAGACATAGTCACTTCTTAATTCCTCTGAAGAGTGACTCACAAACTGTAATAAAGAAATGGGCAGGGACCTGCCATCTAGTCAATAAAAACCACAAACCACAGGGAACTGGAGGCAGTGTAGGCTGTCTTTATTTGCAAACGATATATGCATCAGACACATGTACTTGAGAGAAGGCTCCGCAATCAGTCGCTGCAGCTGGGGCAGAGGATGACAAGCATAACAGCAGGTTGGAGAAAGCAGCAGCATTGATGGCTAACCGCCTCAACTGAGCCCTAGAGATAAAGCTGCACCTTCCCACCCTTACAAGAGGGGACAAGGTATCTTTGCTGTGTAGAAGCAGCTAACATTCTCCTTAAAACAAAATCATGAAGTAGGCATAGCAGCTTATTCTTAAAAACATGATATATCCATTTTCTCTGTGTAAACAGCTTTATTCTGTAAAAGAGGAAAGGGGGAGTATTTCCTTTATCCCTGGGGGAAATGGTGTCCTACTTTTATCTAATGGCATCCTCAGAAATGCACGCGACAACAATAATCATTCTGAGGAAGAGATACAGTTTTTCAGGGGTCTGTTTTGAATGTCCAAGCTTCTACATGTTAAAGGGCATCGTGATCAGAAAGTACTTAGCAGTCGCCTTCATTAAATGAGTCCTTTCCTCTCGAACTGTGAAGTCAATCATTAGTCATCCTGAATATCTCAGTCCTGATTCTTCAGCAATTGCCTTGGTGCTCCTGCTTTTTTCTGGAACCAGAGGCACCGATAAGCGCAGAAGAATTGCACCATGTCAAAGAGTACTAACAAGAGGAAGGCAACAAGAGAGCTGCTGTAGAGAATCCCCACCAACTGATTGTTTAAAAAGCCAAGTGGAATCTACTACTACTTCCTTTACAAACCAAAAATGACTAATTTTTGCCTCAGCAACTTATTCTAATAGGTTATTCTCCAGACTACACCTTTTGTGAAAGTGTCTCCTTATGATCTTTACATGTAGTATGTTTACATCATCCTACACCCAGTGAGACTGTAATAGTAACTTTGGTTGACATTTGTGTTGTGTAAGATTTTTCTTCCTTCATTGACATCTGCCTCTTTGCTTGGTTATGAATGTTTGATTTTTAACCTGTCTTCCTAATTATGCCTGTTCATTCCAAAAGCTTGTTTGCATCTTTGCCTTGTTAATTTTTAGAACAACTTTTACGTGGGTCAACCAGATCCACTGCTAAGGATCTGATCCTGCGAGTCTCAGCTCTCAGAGGATCAGGCCCTTTCACACCTGCAAGTTACAATCCGTTTTCTTTATTTGTGTGTGTTGGAGTCCCTGAGTAATGAGGTTAGGCTGGGCCAGCTGCACGAGCAAAGCATCAGGAGCCCGGTGGTCCCCTCACTGGTGCAGGGGTTTGGTGGCCTGCCCAAGGGCTGCTGCAGCTCAGGGGCAGCTCAGGGACCTGCCTGAGCTTTGCTAAAGGGAGCGCCTCTACGGGCACACAATAAAACTTCTTGGGACCATGACTCAGAGCCCTCATTCTGAATGTCAGAAGTAGCACCTGCCTCCCAAAGAGTCAGACACTCAGTCTAACTTGTCTGTCATCCTTATTCAATTTCTTGCTGAAAGGATGTGGTTTTTTTTAGAGTGGGTCATTGCTGGAAGGACATCTTCAAGCTCTTAGTTAGGCAGCAATTATTCACACCATATACACTTGTATGGAGCAAGTTTTTACATTTCCTTTCAACAGTATTTTGGATGTGCCAGCTTACTTCATATGCTAAAGTAGGCTTAGTTAGGGAAAAAATCCTTTGACCTTTGGATTTAACTGTCCATTTGTTGAGCATTCCCTATTATCACAATTACAATACATATCATATTAATGATTATTCATTTATGGTTGGTCTCCCTGGATAAAATCTTTTATGCAGATGACAAACTGTAAAGGTCTAAGCAGTGACTTCTAATGCTGTCACTTGTCTCTTAGTCTCAACTTGTCCCAACTCTACTTACAAATATGATCTGTTTTCTTTCATTAGTGTGTCCCCACGTGGCATACATAGACATCTTTTGAAGAGCTATAAATTTAATTTTAAATATTCAAATTTATGTCATATAACTTTTTGTTTCAGGATTTCCACTTGGTAAGAGATTGAGTTGTCAGAAGAAGGAAGACAAGCTTCATTTGGCCCATGTGTACTGTGGAACAACGAAATTTTATATACATCAGGTTGAACCATTTTAATGGGCAGAGCATAAGAAATGAAAAATGTGTTTCTTTATGGAGCTTGAGAGACTCCCTTTTTTTTCCCAGAATTTGTGATGTAGCGTGGCTCAATTATAAGCAAAGTGTCAAAGTCATGGCAGGGTGCATTGACTCAGGAATCTAGTGCTTTCAAAGGGAAGTTGGAAAGTGTATGTCTCTCACGTATATGCTTCACCTTCATTAACAGCTGACAGTCATGCCTTAGTTTATATGCAGCATCATCAAGTCACCTTATAGCCTTGCTCAAATAAATTCAGAAGCTCTATTAGATTTACCATTACACTGTGCTTTATTTCCCAGAAGTCTATATTAGCTGCAGTTTTACTTTCATTTTTCCCTCTGTGATAACAGCAGGACCTGTTACATGTTTTCCAAGTGTTGCATTTTCCTTGATGAATTTTGTCTCTTTTGGAACAAATAGCATTGTGACTAGAGAGCCATAATTGCTTGAATATAAATACACAGTAATATCACCTTAAATTTTCATGTTTGAGATTGAGCAATACAAAAGTATATCCTAGTTTGGTTTTTTTTTCGAATGGGAAATGCCACAAAAGAAGGTCTTTTAAAAAATTAATAATATATGTGAAGATTTTTTGTTCAGTTAGTGTTTTATTTTTACTTTATATATTTGTTTTGTATTCTTTTATTTGAGAGAATACAAACTTTTTGTGATGTTCCTGATCCAAAAGTCTGATGTTAACAGTTTCCAAAAAAGGAATTTTCCTGCCTGTTGGAATGTTTCTGCAGATTTTCAAACTAGACCACTGTTTAAATTATGTTAACCAAGTGATCCCAGGTAGACAGTAGTACCCTAACAGATTAGAAATATATCCACTTAGAAAGTGAGACACACAGAGCTGAAATGTTAAAAGATTTGCTTTTATTAAAAAAAGCCTTTCTTTTTTGACAAGAGTGTATTTTTTTACATGGATACCTCCAATGTCCTAAAAATCTTTGGATCAAACACTGTCCATGCTATCTTAATTTCGTCAAAGAAAACCATACCAGCAGACTTTCAGACACCTTTCAGGAGAGGATGGTCATTAAAGTAGAGTTAGGGAGGAGGAGAGAAATTATTCGAGTATGGTATTATCAAGAATACCATTGTCTTGTAAGGAATCTAGTGTCTTCACAGCCTTAACAATTTGCAGAGAGGTGGCTGTACTAATTACTAGAACTGTATGAATGTCTAGAAATAGAGCAGGTCGAAGAGTCTTCCTTGAATAAGCAACTGGACTCACTGCCAACGTGGTAAATTGCTTTACTGAAATGTCAATGAATTATTCAACAAAATTCCTTTTTTGTCATCTCTTTGTGGCTCTTCTTCTTGTTTCCCCTGATAATAAGCAAACACACAAGTTCCTGAAGATATTAGATTATTTATACTGCAGCAGTTTCTAGGAAGCAAAGGTCTGCTATGCTTTGTCTGGACAAATACAAGAAAATATATAGTCACTGTCCAGAGAGCTGTTCATGTTCATATTCACTTACTATGGTCAACATGCAACAGGGGACAAAGGAATAAGTATTGAGATACTGTAGCAATGAGGTGCTAAGAGCTGAAAAGCAGAATTGTAGCTAAATGGGCCAGGGGTCTAGGTCTGATCATGGGGCTGGGCATTTAAAGGAGGATTAAGTGAAGTATCTATTTTATGAGAAATCTTGTTTCTGCACCATTTGAGAGAACACGGATTAGGAGACATTTCTGTGAGTAGGAGATGCTACCAGAATCTTGTGAACTGTCTCAGAGATATGATCAAAGGTGGACATGTTCTTCTCCACAGAGAAATTAAAAATAAATTTGTATATCTCAGACCCCACAACTGAAGACTTGAAAAAAAAAACAGAGTGCAAATATTCTGCCTGAGCCAGACCTGGACTTTAATACTAAACACCAGGGAGCTGTGGGGATTTGTAAGTTCAGAAAATAAATGTTTAATTGTCATCTGGGCAGCAGGTAGAGAGGAGGAAGGAAGACTGTACCTCATGAGAAAGGAGAATATAATTTGGGATTAAGGGGAAGAAAAAGATTGCACTCTAAAGGTAGAGCTGTAAAACCATTAGTAGATTAAATGGAAATGGACTAGTCAAATTCCATATTAAAATTATATTTTATTAATATAATAAATTACTTTTTTATACATAAGTTTTCATTATTCCTTATTTGTATAGCAGATATGGTATGCATGGTCTTCTGAGACTACCAAAAAGATATTATTCTACCTGGGAATAGAAAACTCTACCCTGACCTTGCAAACAGATTTGTGCCCAAAAATCCTTACATGAAAATATTAAACAGACCTTTTCTTGCAAAAGAAACTCTGCTGGTAGCCTGAGTCAGCACTTGAGATCTTACTAGGCAACAGATACATATAAGGAAGAGAGTTGAGACAATTTAGCAAACTGTGAAATTTAAAGGCATTTTTTTAGAGCCTCTCTTTGCCTTTGCCATTTTAAAAAAGTCTATCATTTATGTATTAATATTCACATTCTTGTAAGAAAAGCTGTCTTTTAAGCACCAGTATTTGAATAAAAGGAGATTTACTTCATCCTTTTCTTGGTATATTCACCTTCTGTGGTTTTGGAAGAAAACTAAATAAAAATCACATATGAAGTGTGGCTTTATTTCTATTTTTTTTTTTTAATGTCAGTATTTATATGGTAATCTATTTGATCTATCAATAAAAACGATGTCTAGATTATTTTACCACCCTGGAAATGCTATCTTATTGTTGTGCTTTGTTTGCTGAATTATACAGGAATCATCAGAAATAGTTATTATTTCTGCTTTGCCTCTTATATTAATGCTATATTTCAGTGTACTTCTTTGACAGACTCATTAAGACACAGGGGTAGGCTGGAGAGCAGTGCATCTTCTCCTGCATTTTTATATTGTGAATACATAGTAAGGGTTTCACTGCCAGTTAGAACTGACAAAAAGGAAACATTTCACAGTTTTAAAACCCTGACTTTCTCTGACTGTGCCTTGGGTAACAAGGCTAAGGATAATATCTTGTCATAAATATAGAGCAATAATGAAATTATTCTTTTATTTCTTCACAGTTTCTTGTGAGGTTTCTCAGGTTTCAGAGTTGAAGTGGAGCATTTTAATACTTGAAGTATTTTGCTATTACAACCTTACCCATACAGTTGTTATGGAGGCTTTGCAGAGCTTGGTTTTGCAAAGAAATTGTCAGTGTGGATTAATGGCACCACCTTTGGTCACTATCTTGTTTTAATTTGAGCAGAATTGTACTTTATAAGAGAGCTGCATTTCCTGAGAGATTTTTCAAACTTTTTTCCTCAAAGGAGACAACAATTTTCTGTCATCCTGCATTATAAGGAATTCATTGTCCTCAACAAGCTTTATGTTTGTTCAAGCAGCACCTGCACAATGCCATTTCTGTGATAACGATAACACAGCACTTTTCAGAACACAATATTTGTGTTCTACTTAAATATTGCATCTCCTATCATGAGTAAAAACTTCTGGTTTCTTTTACTTATGATGAAGCAACCCAGGAAGTTTCTGTTTAAGACTGAAAACCAAAACCCAGTTAGCACTGTATCCCTCAAAGCAGAGACATATCTAGCTCACATAAAATCTAAATTAAGTAGTAAAACAGACATAAACATTAGCAAAACAGATATGAACCATATTAGCCAGCTGAGCATTCCTCCAATTACAACATAAGAACTGAAGGTCAAGGTGAGTTTAGTATTTGCTGAATGTGCATAGAGTGTAATTGTTCAGTTTAAAAAAAAAAAAAACAAACCAAACCCAACATTGTGAAGACATCCATTTTGATATGCAACCTTGGAGAGCAGTTATATTTGTCACTTTCATGCACTCCTTGCTCACACAGGAGTGGTGCTCACGTGAAAGCAATAATCTCTGGAGAGCGTCAAAGAAACTTTGTGGAGACCTTGCTGTATTAGTGTTATAATGTGAGATATATGAATAAGCATTGGCAACATTATTTCAATTGAAAGTTGTTGAGGCTTCTGCTACAGAGGCATTAGAAGGTCAATTGTGAGATTTAGATTGGTGTAATGCTTTGAATTCAAGGCTACAGAGACTACTTGAGGTTTCAATTATGATACTTTGATGAGGTGATTAGTGTAAGAAAATTATTCCATTTCAAACCTGAACCATTAGAAGAATCATTATACATTATGGGATGTTACACTATATTCTGGAAGTGTGGTTATTTCAGTGTTGTACTCACAGTAAAATAAAATGAATGGCAAATTAGAAACTCTAAGCATGACTTTTGAATAGCATTATAGGCAAAAACAGAAAACCAAATGACAATACACTGTTTGGTACATTAGGAATCGGAAGAAATGTTAGATGGTTAAAAGAATCGCGAAGATAACATCCCTTGCAAGAGCTGAGTAAAGAAATGGTCATGGAATGAGACAGAAAAAACATCATCAGTAATAAGAATCAGAACTTAGAAGCAGGAAATCACAGAATTGGCAAGTGTCTCAAAAATCTTCTGATCCCAACTTCATACCTCACACCAAAATCTGTGACCCTCCTAAAAGATCTTTGTCTTACTGCTTCTTAAAGACATCTGTTAGCAGAGACTGAATGATCTCCCCAGACAATCAACTCCAGAGCTCCACTATTTTCATCACTTTTGTTAATATCTAAACTGAATCTTTTTGTCTTCTGTTTAAACTCATTGCTTCTTCTCTATGCACATCATGTACCTTCCATACAGGAAGCAGATTTTTATGTATTTCAAAACTATTACTATGTTCTCTGTGGTCTTTTCTTCATCAGGCTAAATAACCTCTGTTCATCCTATCATTTTTCAAAGGTCATTATTTCTAGGCTTTGTTATTCTGATCTTTCTCAGTGTGCTCTGATTGATCAACATCTTTCCTGACATATAGTGCCCCAACCTGGACCTGTTCCTCCAGCTAAACCCTTGCTAGTGGTAAGGTTAACTTCATCTGTCTGGAAAGACAAGCAGAAAATGAAGAAATGGTCATTTTTCTGCCCAGAAAATAATAAGTAGTTTAGCTGTTTAAATGTATTTTGACCAAAAGTTTAGATTATTTAAAATACATTCCATATGCATATCAGAATGGCTTTGAAAGGGACTTGGGGTTGGGGGTGGAACTAACATGTACAATATTTTCAGATTTAAGAAAAAATGCTCTCTTATTTGAGTTTTTTTTTTTTCCAGTCTGGAACCTTTTCAATTTTCATTGGCATGACTCTTCAAGCAAAACATAAAATTGCACATGAAATTGTACGCACCTTACTATCTAACCATGTATCTATTCCAGCTACTCTAACTAATATTGAACTGCCACAAGTCTCCTTTCAGAAACGAGTGTTATATTTACTATATCTCATCCTGCTTTGTGTAATTTTGCAGGCTTTGGAAGGGAAGTGATTTGTTATGTGACAAATTTACAGCTGACAAATGCACACTTGTTACAAAAGTACAGGAAATACCTCTAAAATTTCAGTGGAAGTTAATAAAACTATGTGAGTGAACAGTGCACAACATGTCAAAGCTGGCAATATGTGTTGGCAACGTTCATTTGAATTGCTCATAAACATCACCTCATTCAAAATTAATTGCAACCACACAGAGGAAAGACTTGATGTCATTGTGGAAAGCTCAATAAAAAATGCTGTATAATGTGCACCATCCACTAAGAAAGCAAAGAAATTGCTAGAATGCCTAAAGGATGAAATGGAATGGAAAATAGTGAAAGTTTCCCTGTCTTGTTAAAAACAGATGCATGAACCATACAGGTCTTGAATCTGCTCGCAAAAAAATGGGTGGATCAGAAAAAGGACAGCAAAGATGAGTATTAAGAACATCTACTAAAAGTAGAAGAGAAGAAGCCAGGAAGAGAACTTGCACTGGAGAGGAGATGAACAAAAGAATCCATGAAAGAAATAATCATGGCAATGAATTGTGCTGAGAGGGTAAATAAGAAAACTCTGCTCCCCCTTTCCTTATGTAAAAAAGGAAAAAAAGTGCCTGTGAAAGAATGATTCAAAGCAAAGCCATGCCTACCCAAGACAAATCCATGATATTCCTTGGCTATGTCCAAAAGATGGTACACAGCAAATTTTCCCAGGTCCCAGGAAAGGAGTGCATAGCTCACACAGATCCCACCTACATAGTGCAAGACGACTACAGATTTCCCTCTTGTCTCCCTACTTTCCAGAATAATAAAAGCCTGTTATGCAGGTCAAAATCCATCCATCTTGCCCAGGGACCTCAGTGGCAGATCAGTTGGTGGTGAGCAGCTGCCTTACTATCTGCCAGTAAGTAGTACTAGTCATAGGTACTGTGACAATATAATGTTATCAAAATAACAAGAGAAGACGAAGTGAGGAAATAAGCACATGTGGATAATGACAACGTTCAGATTACTGTTACTATTAGGAAGGAGAGAAACCTTACTTTTTTGAGAATTAACTAGCATGACTGTATGATTTTACTATGTATTGCTATATTATTATTGTCTTGGCATATTCTTTACAGTATCTGTTCCAGACCATTGTAAGAAATGGAGATATTAGCAAAGGGATCATTTGTTTACTGTATTATGAAAAACTTAAACAAAGTTAGATTAATAAAATGGTAAGAATTATTGTTTTAAATGTCTAGGTAATATGAACTTCAGAGAGCTATTTTCCCTGCCATTCTGTTGTTTAATTTTGTTTTTTACATTTCGATCACATTCATACCTGTCTAGTGACTAATGTGGCAATGTTTGCTTAACAATCAGTGTTGCAGATGGTGCCATGCCTGGAGGTGGAACCATGTATGGAAATTTCATTATAACTTAAGAAATGAAACTGTCTATTTAGATTATGCTATTATGAAAAAAATGAAGTTTTGTGTGATGTTAAAATGCTGGCATAGTGACAAAACCGTAAAAGCAAGGGAATGCTGTGATAAGACTTTCAGAAACTGCATTACTCTTCTTCCCAAAACTAGCAGCGGGCATGGCTCTGTGTGGTCTCAAAGAAGGAGTTCATTTATCACTATGGATGTTGCATTTCCCAAAAGACCTAAACAGCAAGATGCTTTAACAAATATCTTTCATTTGTTGTTGTCACTGCCTTGTGACACTTAAAAGGAATGTAAGTTGAAACATCCAGTCTCTTGTATAACAGCACCGCAAATTTCTGCCTTAGTGTGTTGAGAGAATTTTCACCGTGGTTAGTGTGGAAAAATCCATTGCAGTGTGCTTACCTTGGACAACTTTACAACTTCTTCCACCACCTACTAATTTGTTACTTTTCATGCACTTTAGTGACAGTCATATTTTCTTAGGAAGCATCAAGATAATATTGTCATACCTATCTTTGCCATTAATCTGACACAGAATTTTGCAATACCTGTGGTTCCTATGCATGACAAAGCACGTTGCGACACACATCTCCAAGCCTGCAGTCTGACCTGCTGTTGTACATCTGGCTTCCCAGACCTGTCCCCACGAGTCGGTGGAAGACCTTCGTCCTTCAGCACAGTAGCCAGATTTCCTCCAGCTGACACCAGCCAAACGTGTGCTTTCCCTGCGCCCGGTGCTGCTCATGTGTTTCACATGAAATGACTATGCGAAGAGGAATTGGCTCTGTTGATCTGCACATCCACAGGCTGAGGAAAGCTCAAATCCCACACAGTATTTTTTGCTTGTTCCCACCAATAGTCAAAACAGGAGTGACGAAAGGTTCTGTGCTTGTCTGGAAGAGTTTAAAATAACAGGCCTAGTAGTCTTAATTGACCAACGTGCTTCAACGGACTTATCTAAAAGTTCCTTTTCTAAAAAGGAAGCTGTTTTATCTCCTGCATTTTTGGACATTATATAATGCCTCACATTGCTTGAAGTAGGTTTCATTAGTCAAACGTGTAAAGATCATCATATTTCCATTGGGAAGTTTCAACTCTGTCTTGTGAGTTGCCTAATACTTAAAATAAGCTTCTTGTTCATAGTTCTAGTACTTAGATTTAGTAATTAAGTTACATCCCAAAATGCACCGTAGCAATAATTTAGGGTATTTCTGGCTTTAGAGGCCTGCGTGCTAATTGTAGAAACAAATTTATTCACAGTAAATTAAGACAAACAGGAAGGCCTTCAGCTGAAATACTGTGGAGAATGTTTGCTAAAGCTGAAATAGATTAAAAAGCTTCAGTAAGACTTTGTACTAACAACCTAAATGAAACACATTTCAGAATTTAAACATAAATAGATAATTCAGTTTTTAAAATACCTAGGGAGTATTAAGTGAGAGCCATGCATGCTAAATCTTGAAGAAATGCTACTGCTTTAAATGCTTTAAGCTTTGCTGGCACAACTGCGGAGTGTATTTCTACTTAATGAAGAACACACAAGTCTGCTGAAATGTTTAAGTATATATTTTCATAACCCATGAGAGAGCATCTGCTTGTGCTTCATTTTCTACAGGTGCAGCCTTAGATTTAACTTTGATCTTTTTGATGATCATCACTGTTATACAGCTGTGGTTAAAACACAGGTACTGCTTATAATAGAAAACTCTCCACTTAGATAATGCTGTGTTTATAGAATGCTTTTCTGTAGCATCCAACTTCCATTGCAAATCTGGAAATTAGATAATCACATAATAAGAAAAATATATAATACCTGGTGTCTCATCCATAGATGAACAGCAGATGTTGAGATTTAAACATTCTGATAACAATCTGATAATTATTGTTAGTATTGCATTAGTTCAGCAAATATTACTTTTCATTGGACAAAAAGCATTTCTGAATGTAATGAGATCAGTCTGCTACTCTGGGTTTTACTTTCCCTTTGGCAAGTACATGTGATGATGTTAAAGTCATGCCTTATTTTTTTCCATGGTTATAGGACTACTTGGTAAATAGGCTACAAATCTGACATACACAGTTACATAATTTAACCACAAGAAGGACACAGAAAATTGTCTTTTCCTTTCAGCCAAAGAACAGGGATCTTATCAGTCCACAGAGACAAGAGACCTGACTGTCTTCTGGGTATACATCAAGCCAGCTTTGTGATGCAGCCCAGCAGTGGGGCACAGGCTGGTAGGGGGCTGTCCTGTGCACTGGGCAGTGTAGGTGGGACTTGCACCCCCCAGCTGCACCATCTCCTCCCGGGGAAATGCAGCGCAGTGCTGTGTGGTTCGAGTTCAGCTGCTGAAGAACCAGAGGACCTGTCTCCATTTGGACTGAACTTTTTTTTCTTCCTTTTTCAACACTGATTTCTATTCCTCAGACTGGTGAAACTGGACAAATAGACTAAAGGGGAAGATAAAAAGACTGCATGTCTGGGTCCTTGCCCTAAATTCTAAGAACAGATTATTTAACGCTTCTTTATGGACAGGTAAGGCCATTGATGTGTCCCTGAGGATAGTTAGCTGCCTGTGTGAAACATATTCTCCCTGCATTTGTTGGCTTAATGGTTTTAATCAAATTATTCAGAACATCCAGTTCCCTGATTCTGGAAAAAAAAAATCTCAACTTTGAACTCTTTGAATATCCCTCCTAGAGGTACAGTTTCACTGAGAAATCAAAATGTTTCTGCTTTAGCAAAGTTTGCAGAAATAAAGCCCAAAGGATATGCTACCACAGAAGACATAGCTCAATTTTAGGCAATGGAGTTTTGGTTATTCACAACACAACTTGTCCCTAAGTTCCTTTGTAATTTGAAAGTGTACTAAGGATATGTATGGTAGGGTGGTATCTAAGTCCTCATTTCTTACCCTCATGGCATGGCTGAGCTTTCATGGTTTCTAGAAGTAAGTCAGCATAGTTGTTTTGACTTCAGTGTAACATTTAGAAGAACCAACCCAGATTTTGTTCGTTTTGAAATATTTCCTTTAACAAAATGAATGCAATTAAAAAGAGAGTTATTAAATGACTGTCCAGTTGTCTCTGCTACTGAATGTGTTCACCATTTGGAGTTTAATTTAGATACTTCACTTTTTAAAGGTTTATTTTAAGCCTTCCTGATTTGTTGAAATAGCAATTTGCACATTGTATAAGCTGTTTATAGATTTCAGCTGCTAGAAGATTGTTAAGGATATGAATTTTCTTTGCCTTCAGGCATGTCTGTCAAAGGCTGATCTGCAAATGAAAAAATAATTACTTACTGTTTCAGATTATGTTTTGATGGTAATTTTGATACTCAATATAACTGAAACAGGCTTTTTCTTTAGGGGAGAATAAGAACAGAGAAAAACCACTTTGTTCTAGTGGAAAGAGCAGAGCCATTTATACTTATTCTAAAAAACCTGTAATCAGGATTGGAAGTGCTCTCTGTGAAGAGCAAGGGATATCATATCTGAGAGACAGAATGGGTTTGATGTGTCATCTTCCTCTTTCAAAGCCTAACTAAGTGAAATATCTACAGCACTTCAGAAGAGGATTACTTCACCTAATCACCTGTCCCCATGGATAGTTGAGCAGATGTGTGTTATAACTATAGAGGGGTGAGAAACAAACAGGCAGAAGGTAAATCCTGAGCTCTGGGTGGCAATACCTGTAGGCAGCTTGTCTGCTCTTTTGTTCCCTTCCCAAAGAGCGTCTCTGCCATGGACGGATTTGAGGGAGCTCTTCAGCTCTGATGGCAAAGCAGCAACATCTCCCGCACAGGCAGTAATTGTGAGCTGTGTTTTACCCATAGTTTTCTGTAGTTAGAATACTCATTCATTAAAAAGTGCAGAAAGGAGGAGAAAATGAAAGCAATTCTTGCTGTTAATTCTAGTTTTCTGTACCTGCTTTACCTGCTTTCTTAAATCTGTCAGGTTTAGCAACTGTAGGGATGGTAAAAGACTAAAGAATAATTAGAACACATCTCTAAACCTGTAAGGTTTAACCTATGAGGAATGAGAGTTTCTTGCAAATGTTTTCCTTGGAGAGAAGTGAACTGGACAGGTGAACTATAAAGTGGGTGAATAGCTGGCTGAACTGCTGAGCATCACCAGTGGTCCCCAGTGCAACCAGCAGCTGCTTACAAGCAGCATCCTCAGACGTCACCACTGGGGCCGATCTCATTCATCATCTTCATTAGCAATGTGGAAAGGAGATGGTGTGCACCCTCAGCAAGTTAGTGGGCCCCACCAAGCTGGGGGGAGCAGTGGGTACACTGGGGTGCATGGCCACCATTCAGGGGGCTCCGAGCAAGCTGAAGAGATGGACTGATGGAAACCTCAAGCAACTCAACAAGGACAAATGCAGACCTCTGCACCTGCGGGGAATAACCCATGCAGCCCCTGCGTGGGCTGGGGTCAGCTGGCTGGGAAGAAGCTGGGCAGCAGAGGACGTGAGGGCCTGGCAGATACACAATGAGCAGGAGTCAGAAGCACATCCTGGTGGCAATGAAACCAAGCTGTCATCGGGACAGTGCTAGCACAGGTATGGCCAGTTCAAATTAGACAGGAGGAAAAATGTCCTCGCAGTGGGAGTGGTTAATCCCAGGAGCAGGTTTCCCAGAGAAGCTGTGGAACATGTGTCCTTGGAGATATTCAAAATTCAGCTGGCAAAGGCTATGGGCACCACAGGGTAACTTTGAAGGCAGACCTGCTTTGAGCAGGACCTTGGATCCAAGGACTCTTTCTACCTAAATTATTCTGTGTTTCTAAGTCAAAGTAGAAAAACGTAGACTATGCCTCACTGCTCCTAAAGGTAAAGCTTTATCCAGGCAGGGGACCTTTTTCACTGCTCCATCTCACAGATCAGGAAAGTTTCTAACAATGGAGCAAATACTGAAAGAAGGGACAGGAGGATGATGGAAGAAGGGAATCAGCTCCCTTTTGGAGACATCCATAAGCAGCAATAGTCTCTACCAATTGTAAAAACTGCAGCCTGGACAATTATTATATCAACTGAACTGTTGGTGTAAATTGACCTAAATTATATGAGTTGGCATAATTTTCTCTGTTTACATGAACCGAGCTGTATGATGAGCTATTTTTAACTGGTGATAATGAACTCCAACAGCTTACAGAACAGATGAGAAAGATGGGTCCAACTGTGCAGAGATAAAACTGGAAATCAGAAGTCTCCTCACAGATCTACTGCATGCTAAATATTTTTCGTAAATGCTTTGAAACAGTTCAGATGGAAAATACTGCACAAATGTAAAATAATATTACTAATATTATTGTGCTTTGTATAAATGCTCCTGGCGATAAAAGGAGATGAGGAACATAACCCTGCTACCCCATAAAATTTATATTAAGCAGAATTACCTATGAACAGAATCTTTTAAGAGAGTCTCATTAGGGATCAGCTATCCTTCATGCTATACCAAATGATTAGTAACCACAGTGAAATAACCTTCCACCTGGCAGATAAATGTACAGGATGTCACAAATGGGTATATTAAGTAATAGAAATGGAGAGCAGACAAAGAAAAACATAACAAGAAAGATTTTAAAATAAAAGGTGGTTGTGGTTAGCTACTGTTATGAGTTTCCAGAAACTGTTGAGTCTTTCCAGTACCAGTCAGTTTATATATAGATATGATTTTCATTTTATTGAACAGCATAATGCTCTTCTAGTCTCTTAAGTTCTGAAGACCACAATGCTTTCTACCACAGTCTCCAGTGGCCGTGGGCTATCGCTTAGTGCCTATTGCTAGAGCATATAGATCTCCTTAGTTCTTCATTTTCAAGTTTACGAGATGCTGATGTAGAAGAGAACAGACAAATACGAAATATGAAAATCTGGTCTGTGATCTTTACATGTGTATTTTAGGATGTCAGTGTTTTCTCTGGGACAAATTTTTAAGACATTGTAAAGATACACCTTTCTATATTTGAGCCGTTTCAGACTATTTTTCTGTGCTGCCTACCTAGCCTGCGCAACTTTCAGTCTGAATAACTGTTTTCTGCAGAAATTCTAAATAAAGAGAAACTTTCATCTCATGCAAGCTCAAAAGTAGTTGGGTGTTATCTATTTTATATCACTGCCTGAATTTCTTTGACAAGGATTAGAGATGCACAGAAACAAGGGGAAAATGTGGAGTTACACAGGTTAAGGTATCATTGCAATAATTCCTTAAATTTTAAGTAGTAGAAAAGAGGAAATACTTTGTATTACACAACTTTTCCAAACTGACAAATTACAGGAGTACAATCACTGAGTAGTCATATATTAGAACGGAGTGAAAAGGAATAAAAATGAATAAATATGAAAACAATTTCTGATTAAAAGTTTTTGTTGACTATGTTTGCATCCTTTTCTAATGTATTTTTGGAAGTGCTTAAGCAAATCAAGATTTGTGTTGGCTAACACCCAAGATTTATTTAATCACAAAAAGACATTTTTTGGTGACTAAACAAAAATTTATTTGAGTGAAAGCCAATTATGGTTTATAAAGGTTAGCTACAAGAAAGAAACAATGCTAGTCATTATGCTTAGGTATAAACTCACAGCCATAATAAAGAATTGTATGTGACTAAATAATCCACAAGGTGAGAATTTTTTATTTTTAAAAATGTAAAAAACTAAGCAAATTTAAAACAAGTACTATATGTTCTCCGATAATTTACTAATTAGATGAAAAGAGTAGACTCATTAAACATTATTTTCATTTTTTTTCTAGTTCTTCCATATCATCATATCTTTCCTTAAGTTAGAAATGAAATTAATTTATATGCAAAGTCATGTACTAGATCAACTTAAATAAGTGGTAAAGTTTTGTAGATTTTATTACCAATTCCATTTTTTTCTTGCTATTTTTTGCCAAGTTACACATTATCCATTAAGTTTTGCTTTTGCAGAGTATCTTTCTCTAAAAGCAAGAAGCTCCTTGTCCTATTTCTGAAATCCGCTTGTGTTCAGACCCAAAGCCCACTGACGATAAGAAGACTTCAGTGGGTTGTTCCAAACACCCAGTTTGAGATATACTTCATTATCTGCCAGACCAGATTATATCTGATACATGCCTGGATACAAAAAGGAACAGGAGGACACAAGGCTCCTGGCCTTTCCTGGATCCCCTTTGCAGGATTTAGATGCTTTTAAAATAAGCTCACTTTCTGAGGTCACTGGCTCTTTCTTGCTCCTGTCCCCATAAAGGCGAGCAGCAGGTGAGCCCCAAGCCCGGAGAGCGAATTGGGTTTGCTACCAGGCCTGCTCTGCAGTGTCTAGGAAAATCAGGCAGTGAGAAGGGAGATTTTGCATGCTCTAACAAGGCATGGTTCATCCTCAGTGTGAATCAATGAATATTGGATGCAGTCTAGTGTGTGATTTGCTATAGCTTGCACCTGAATGATACTCGTGATACTCATTGTTGATACTCATTTTGAGTCTGCATCATTTCCATGAATGATTTTAGAAGACTGTTTTGATTTGTGCTGCTGAATTTGATTGGCTAATCTTAGCTACAGAATTGCCATTGCTGGTTTTGGATAAAAACAATATACATTCTACTGCCTGGAGGAAGATGTTTTCCTTTCCTGTTTGATACCTGACATTGTTCCTGCTGAAACTTATTTGCTGTGATTTCCTCAGCAACCCATTTCTATGCCATGGGGGTTTTTGTCGCTATTTTGATTTGCTGCTCTCTCAGTTCTTCAAATCATGCTTACCAAGATATGACAGGGTACAATTTTAAGGCAGGGAAAGCAGTGGTAACCACACAAATCCTTTTAAATCCAGTCTGCTGGGTAGCAGAATAATACTTGTAATTGGTGGGAAATCTAGACATGCTTTTGATCTCTCCGTAGATAGAAATTCCTCTGCAAGATTTGCATTGGCTTTGCATTTTCATTTCATGTTTTCTAAAGTGATCATATATTTTGGGTAAATTTAAAAGGAAATTATTTAGTGGGTATGTGCAGCTATTTCCTCCTCATATTCTTGTTTGTGCTTTGAAAAACTTCTGTAGAGTATTTAGTTCTGATATTAGCAAGGTAACAGAGCCAGTGAGTTGAACTGTGTATGACTGATGACCAGGTAATTTATCCTCTATAGTCAGTGTTTAGCACCCATTTTTAAGTTAGAAAGATATTATATATTCCGTTCAACTTGTACATAACTTAAATCAAAAGATTAGATGATAATCATGCAGCAGATATAGGATGGAAAGGAGCTCAATAGTGTATTGTAAGTTTTACATCCATTTGTGACAGTTCCTTGTAGACTATGAGCTCTCAAAAGAGCAGGACTGCAAGCAGAGCAGTGGGCACTTGGAAATGTGCTGCTTACTGCTAGCTGTATTCTTAATCTTTCAGTCTTTCCAGTGTGCTTTTATTCCCTTTCAGAATGCAAAATATTTTTTAGCTGCCTTGGCACAGCTGGAAAAAAAAGTGATGATGAAAAGATGATGCCTACAGCATGGACTAAAGCTATATATCATCTCCTACTTGAGTGTACAACAGAATCACATCCAAGATGGAAAACGCAAATTTACACGAAAGAAGAAATTAGACAAGCTCGTGAGTTAGGGGTGCTCAGGTGAGTGGCACAGCAGAAGAGCTTAACTGGAAGACAGAAACATGAAGGTATGTCTGACATACCCTGGAGCACAGTGTGCCAGCACAGGGCAACTGCAAGAGCAAAGCCTGCAGGGAAAGGGGGCAGAGGGAGCCAAACTTGGTTGTCTTCTTTATACTGCCTCTTGGATGGGACCTTGAAGTGAATAGTCCCCAAAACCACCCAGGGTTTTGCTCCAAAGGAAGCTTGTTTATTCACAAAAAAAAAAAAAAAGCTGTACTGCTTACTTGCAGCTATGCAGTATGGACAGCTAAGGACCTAGGAGTAAACTGTGGAGTTAAGTTATATGCTAGTATATATGCCAGGTGTATCCATAGGTATCCAATTAGACTTTGCTTTAGCTCTACAGTCTAACACACAATTTCCTGCAGTGCACAACAGCCCTGCTTCCACGACAGATGGGTAATTCTGGTATCGTGAATACTGCACATAAACTCTGAAATAAAAGCTGATACAACCTCTGAAATGGCCACTAAGGATTGGAATTGCAGCCTGTGAAGGAACTCATCATGGAGCAGGGAAGTGCCAATAATCATTTTTCTCTCTGAAGCCTTGCTGTGACCTCACCTGCAAAAATTTTGCGCAATTCAAGGCACCCCTATACCAGAAAGATATTGACATATCGCGAGTATAGAAAAGAGCAACAGGAACTGTATGAAGCTGGACAGATGGATTAGAAGAAGTGTTGTTGAAGGAAAGAAATTATAGGAGGCTACCTATGTTTGAAGAAGTTTAAAAAAGGGAAGACGTGGATCACCACTAGGAGCAGCATGTTGGATTGCTTTTTAAACTGGGAGTTTCATGCTGAAGGTTAAGAAATCCTTGGCATTATTTCTTAGTGAGCCTGTAGCAGATCTTCCACTTGGCTCCAGCCCATGCTTAGAATTGCACTAATAAATGTTGCAGTAATGTTTTGCATTTGTATCATAGTAAGGACCAAAACTGCTTCCACAACAGAAGACATATTGCTCTAGGCCCTTTCCCACCCAAATTTGCATGGAGCAAACAAACAGAAAAATACTAACTCTAAGTGCTCACTGGAGACAGTCAGCCAAATTATGCTCTCACAAGTACTAGGTCAGTGAAGTTCATGCACACAGCCAAAAGCTGATTTGACCCATAGTGTGAGATAAAAGTAAAGCAGTAGTAGTTGAACATTTATACCCCTTAATGAAGTCATATTTAATATGCTGTGAGTGTTTCTGGTCACCTTATTATAGTAAGGTTATTGTAGAAAAGAAGTGACAGCAGGGGACAATCAGTATTGTATAATGTAAAGACTTAAGCATTTCAATTTTTTTCCAAACATTTGTGAAAGTAGGACTGTGTTAAAAGGAAAAAGAACTGGAGAGGGATTGAGGTACACAAAGCCTGCCACCTATTTAAAGTCCAGCCAGAGATAAGAGCACAGGTTTGTCACTAATACAATGTCAAGTAAAATTTAAAACAATGAAGTAGCTATGGATTCTTTAAAGAGTGGTTAATAAATATGGCTGCAGCCAGTTTGAATTAGATTATTGATGACTGTCAAAAGGATATTAAAAGCTACTCACATCAATGCTTTCCAAACAACTTTTTTCCACCCATCGTGCAATAGCATTTTCTTATGGGTTCAATGTGCCACTTTCAATTTAAACTGAGGGAATTTGGAGGACTACAAGGCCTGAAATCCAGTTTAAATTGCAGTCTTTTGGAACTCACTCTCAGTTCCCAGAAAAAAAAATAAATGTTTCTGATTTTGCTGCAGCCGCCTCCCACTCTCACCTACCCCCCTTGTGTGCAGAAATCCAGAAACACAGCGGTTTTGTCACAGGCATCGGTCCCTTCCTTTGGCTCAGGCCAAAGTAAACAGGCTGAAGTGGTAGCCTGAAATCTGCAGCCATATACTGCCTATCTGTATCTGTAATAAATCCTAGAGGAGATTTTAAACTTTTTGTTAATTACAGGACAGTTCTGTAGAAAGACTGTAATTTTTTTTTTTTTTTTATCTAACAGATTTGGTTTTAATATTAAATCACTCTCTTCCTCTGTTTGCTTTCAATGGTTAGCTATATTGAGGACTACTCTGTTATTCCTATGGATTGTTTCTTTGTTCCAGCAGATATTCTGATTCCCTTCAAGCTGCTATTGATTTCGGCTCAGAGAGGTTTCACCTCAACTGTTTTAAATGCATTGTGTTCTTTAAAAGTGCAACATCAACAGATGCCTGTTATTTGCTGCTCATCCTGCAGGTCGGTGTATGGAGAGGGTGGAAAACTTCTTGCTACCCTGCAGAGAGATTGTATCACGCAAAAAGGTTTAACAAAGACTCAGATTAGGTGCTCAAATCATTAGTGATTTTGGTAAATAAGATTTGAGAGTCTTATTTTGAAGATTAAATTTGAGCATTTTTAACCTTTTGTTTACAATGCCAATAATATAATTTGTGTTACGGTAACTATCTATTCATGCAGTAGGTATCTGTAAGTACAAGAACCAAGTTTTTCATTTCAAATGGATCAAACTGACCTTGTGACTGACACCAAACACACTTTGTAACAGAAAAGTAGGTAAAAATAACAGAAAGCAGATAAACACATACACAACTGCACTGTCAGTCATCCATAACAAACTATTCACTTACAAACTGAAAGAGTATAAAATAATTACCATTTAAAGAGAGAAAAAGAAAGAGAAGTGTGGCAGAGGGAGAAACATGAAGATCAACGCTATGATTCACATAAATATACCTTCTGATACTGAGGTCACAAGGCTCAGACATGGTCCAGAACAGCTGATTGCAAATTGGATTATTTGAAGATCACTTAACTATCAAGACAATTTGTTTTATGTAAGCTGAACATTTAGCCCAATTAAAAAAAAAAAATCTAAAATATAAGAGCTATTATTCATACTCCAAGCTGAAAATGATATAAGAGCTATGACATACATAACTTTTTTTCACATTGTCATCTTTATGTCTGTATTTCCAGGGCTTTCAAAAATAAAAGAGAAGTCATGTCAATTTGGTGTGAAACACTGGGACTAAAATGAATTATATTCCCTGAGAGGAGACACTTTTCAAAAATATGGTTTATGATGGCTGTGTAAGATTATACACATATTTCTGTATTGGGTTTGCATGGCAAGGTTTTGGTAGTGGGGGGGCTACGGGGGTGGCTTCTGTGAGAAGCTGCTAGAAGCTTCCCCTATGTCCAATAGAGCCAATGCCAGCCGGCTCCAAGATGGAACCGCTGCTGGCCAAGGCCGAGCCCATCAGCAAAGGTGGCACCACCTCTGGGATAACATATTTAAGAAGGGGGAAAAAAAAACCCTGTGCAATTGCAACCAGAGAGAGGAGTGAGAAGATATGAAAGGAACAGCCCTGCAGACACCAAGGTCAGTGAAGGAGGGGGAGGAGGTGCTCCAGGCACCACAGCAGAGATTCCCCTGCAGCCCGTGGTGAAGACCATGGTGAGGCAGGCTGTCCCCCTGCAGCCCGTGGGGGTTAACGGTGGAGCAAATCTCCACCTGCAGCCCATGGAGGACCCCGTGCTGGAACAGGTGGATGCCCAAAGGAGGCTGTGACCCTGTGGGAATCCTGCACTGGAGCAGGCTCCTGGCAGGGCCTGTGGACCCGTGGAGAGAGAAGCCCACACTGGAGCAGGTTTACTGGCAGGGCCTGTGACCCTGTGGAGGACCCATGCTGGAGCAGTCTGTTCCTGAAGGACTGCACCTCGTGGAAGGGACCCACGCTGGAGCAGTTCATGAAGAACTCTAGCCTGTGAGAAGGACCCATGTTGGAGGAGCTCATGGAGGACTGTCTTCCATGGGAGGTACCCCACACTGGAGCAGGGGAAGAGTGTGAGGAGTCCTCTCCCTGAGGAGGAAGGAGCGGCAGAGACAACGCGTGATGAACTGACCGCAACCCCCATTCCCTGTCCTCCTGCACCACTCAGGGGAAGGAGGCAGAGATATCAGGAGTGAAGAAGGGAGGGTTGGGGGGAAGGCATTTTTAAGATTTAGTTTTATTTGTCATTATCCTACTCTGATTTGATTGGTAATAAATTAAACTAATTTCCCCAAGTCAAGTCTGGTTTTGTCCTGTCCTTATCTCAACCCACGAGCCTTTCATTATATTTTCTCTCCCCTGTCCAGCTGAAGAGGGGAGTGATAGAGCGGCTTTGGTGGGCACCTGGCATCCAGCCAGGGTCAACCCACCACAATTTCAGAAGATGATAGCCCTATCACTAGGAATAATATTATTTCAAAGTAATGAAAAGTTTATTTCTTACGGTAAAACATTAAACAGACATATTTTTAAAAATTACTTGTTCTAATTGTTATGTTTACTCATTTAAATGTAATAATGCATAAAATCAGACATCTCTTGGTTTACAAATATGTATATATTCCTCACTTAAATTCATCAGAAATAATTTTTTTCTTCAACATGAGAAGTTTGTCAGTATCTCATCTTACAGATACTTCACATGAAATTGTTTATTTGGTATATTGCATCAATTACATAGTTTTCAGAAAAATGTATGGATAAAAAGGCATTACATATAGCTAATTGCTCTTCTGAGGCCAATTAAATACTTGAAAGTAAAGTAGCATGGGCTGAGACCATGCAGCTGTCCCCAGTGAGCTGTGTTAAATTTTGGGGGATTGCAATGAAAAGGAAATATGTCAAGGGAAAAAAAGTTACAAGTATAAAAAAAGTTGATCTTCCAGCAAAGAAAATTGTGAAACAATCATAGTTTTCAGTTATGCAAATTCCTATCTAGCAGTTGCTTTTGTGCTCTGATTTTTATGTTAGTAAACATGAGCTTATTTTAGCTAAAATAGATTTTCTCATTTGAAGAAGGTACTTGGATTAAATAGTTGAAAGCAGGGAAGATACTGGAGAATATTCAATTATCCTTTGATTCATAGATTAGTTATTCTTATTAGTCTGGAAAGACTTCAGATTATTCATTCTATTTTGTTGTGCTATATATTGTCTGCATTTGATTGCTAATACTTGATGAGTGTTTTCTGTCATTAAAAGTCCTGGTTGTTGTAAAGAACAATGAAATGTGCATAATTTCCCTTTGTCTTTTTTTTACCCAACTCAAATCTGTTCATACTTTGTAATTTAGGAGAGGTAAAATGGTTTATAAATGTGTCAACCAACCACTGAACTTTTGATTTCATATTCCATCTAAACCCATAATCAATCTTCAATTGGTTTCATCAGAGATAATTGTCCTGACAAAGCTTGATTCAGCGCTGAAGCATGTTGACAGCTCACCTGATACCATAATTGGACAAATTGATGTTGATAAGTCTACTCCTTCAACAAGATATTTAGTCTGGAGAGTGAAGTCCGTGTTGGCCTCTAATCCAGAAGGGTGCTTGGATCTATCTCTGCAGTCATCACACTGTATTTATACATTCACAGTCCCCCATGCTAAATTAATCTTTAGCAGACACTCAAAATCTGATGGCTAGAGATAATCTCAACATACAGATAAACACTGGGTTTGACAGCAAGTGATTTTGTCAGCACTTGTGAAAGGGAAGCTGATGGCACTGGTGCAGAAGACCTGGAAGCTTGCCCCTGCCTGCACTTGCACGCAGGGCTACAGAGCCACTCGGCCACACAGCAACACCCCCAGCGCAGTGGCATCCAGTGGAGGGATAGAGATGAGGTCACGCTGCACCTGATGTTATGGGAGCCTCAAAACTTATATTCTCCTCCTCTTCCTCAACTTCCACGTCAGTTAAAGATCTCCTGTAGAGAACTACTGTATGTGGTGAGAGTGATTTCTTTGGCCCCCATCCCTAACACAGCTTCTTACCAACTGGCTTTCATCTGGGCACTAGACTAAAGATTTCTTTTTGCTGTTGGTTTCCTCATACAGGCTCTGTGCATGAGGTACTGCTGGCACTTGGCTTTAGTTGGAAGTATTCAATATAAGCGAGAATGTTTTAAATTTGCAGTAAAGATCCTGAAACACATAATTGTTATTTTGATGTAATCAGGGTGGGGGGGTGGGGAGGGCAAAACTCCTTGTGTTCATGAGAGTATGAGGAGCAATCACAATATTGATGGAAAACATTAATGAAAATCAAAATCTATTAGAGACAAGAAGAGGATAGAATAGATAAGATCTAAATTTGTTGTGTCCAGTATCAAATCTTCAGCAGTGTCCCATATGTTTTCTGACTGCACTGGTGAATGTTAACCTGGCAATAACTTGGGCTTATTTGCTACAGCATGCCTGACATATGCATCCCCCCCAGGGCCAGTTCCAGGAGTGCAGGCAATGCAGAGCATTCACCACACACAACTCTTGAGGTTAATCTCCTCAAGAGCAGACTGGTCTGGTCCATAATATCAGGTACTTAGCCCTGAGTTCCTGTGACCCTAAGACAGTATTATGATTTTTCCCCATTTTTTTCAGCTCCCATAATGCAAAATGCTGTGTGGTTTTATTGTAGAGTGGTATTTTCACAGTGTGAAATTCAAAATGTATGTTGCATGCTGTGAAATTATGCCATGAAAGCATATGAAGGTGACTAAGGACTAAATGCTTGATGGGGTGGTGCTGGAGACCTAGCTAGGGTGGAAGAAGACAAACCTGATGCAGTCTTCACTAGATATTCGCTAGAATCAATATTGCCTTTTGGGAAGGGTCCTGTAAGTGGACAATCTTTTAAATCACCCAGTTTTGGTTTTGGAGACAGTTCCATAGGTCATGGTAATGAAGAACTTGTGAGCTAATGAAAATTAGCAACACACAGGACCAGGACTGTAGAACTAATGGCAGCTTGGCTTTGTGGTGTCCAGACTAACTAGAACTAGCCAGAGCCAGTTTAGGATTTCTCACTGGTATACAGTAAACTCAATTTTGCCACTCTGGTTATGATATAACATTTATTATTTTGGGTGTGGTTCACCACCCAAGTATAGGCATATGGAAGGTGGCTATCTACAGCTGAATAGTTTCCTCTTCATTGCCTGTGGGTGTGATCAACTTTATTCTATAAAGGATATCTTCAATAGGTCAGGACTCCTAGGGATGAGCGTTTGCAGCAAGCAGAGATGAAGGAGGGAGCGAGGAAGGGGACACCATGTCAGTTGGACCCAGCAATCCTGCCTTGGTGTCCACGGGAGGAGCTGCAGGCTGGGCAAGCAGGGCTGCTGCATCAGGTTTCCCCAAAAGAAGTGTTTCCAGGTGGAAGAATCTGTGACTGCTGTAACTGGCATGAAGTTATCTGTCACAGAATCAGCAATTGTTGAGAAAGGGACAAAGCAAGAAAGAGGAAAAATATAATCTTTTTCATTTAGAAAAGCATCATAATTACAGAAGCATACAGAACGCAATAACATATTTTCTGTTTGCTGCTCACTGCCTCAAACAATTTAAACAGCCAAAGGAAATGAGAGAACCAGGAAGATTAACAGTATGTGTTGATATTCTTGCTGCAGGCAAAGAGACATAGCTAATTGGCTTTAGACAGTTTTGAAGGGAATCCTTTTGTAGCAGCATAGGCACACCATATTTTCTTTTATTTCTCAGTGGTGTGCATATAGCATGCAGAAAAGAGAAGGCAAGATTTCAAGCATAATTGCATATAATCTTAATTAAAAATGATAATGATCTTTCCTTTCCGTAACTTTCTTTCCACAAAGTTTCTTGGTAAAGGAAAGAAGTGGTGGATGAGAGTTACTGATGAGTGAGATGTACACTTAATGAGATACTTTCTGCTTTTGGGATGGGTTTACTGACATCAACTGAGCTTCCATTTTAAAATCTAAACATTAGGAAACAACCGTTCCCTATTTGCTATCATTCCACACTCCAATGGAGTACTCCACTTGCAATATGGGAATATTGACTTAACAGGAAGCCCAAAACCCCCTAAACCAAGGGAAAATAATGTAAAGTAACTGCTTGGACTGATCAGATGTTAATATGGGGGAAATATTAAAACCAACCCATTCCCCATGTATAAATGTTTCACAAATGACAATATATGTATTACTTTAATAATCTTATAGGACCAAGCATATTTGGTACTTTAAAGCTTTAACTTTTTTTAATACTTCTGTGGAGCAACCCTTGAGAAATTGAAATGATGTATTACAAAAATCACACACAAGTTAGAAACAAGTCTGTGACAAAACCAAGTTTTGAATCCAGATTTCCCCCCAAACCCCTCTAAATCTTGCTTTGTGACTGAGACCCCTTTCTTCTTCCTTACTAGTTAAGCTTTTAAGGCTCTTACAAACTCTTAAATGGAAAACACCGATATGGATGCATTACCTTTAAGCTAACCACACACACTTCAAACATCTGGCCTGGTCAAGTAGCCAGGGTCCTTTAGCCCCCTTGAGGTTCCCATAAGGCAGCTGGACAATTCCTCCATGCAGGCAGAAAGCTGCATTGGAGCAGAGGCAAGCTCTCACCCCGAATGACACATTTCCTTTCAATTGGATCTGAGTGTCTGCAGAGCCCTTCAGAGCTGGAATGTGCCCAGCTTTGTCTGGTCTGTGGTAGTTCCCTTCCTTTTCTACAGACTCGCTTTGCTTTTGCAAAGTGCTTCACCTGCTCATCACAAGTGTAATAATTCCCTTTGACTTCTCTTCCACCAAGGCAGTGGGATGAGTTTTCCAGCATCAGCTTAGGAAGAGAGAAGCAGAGCCCCAAGGAATCCTGCAGAAAGTCTCCCCTCAAAAACACACAAACACTTTCATGGTCAGGAGACAGCCATGCATTTATGTATGAGTACATTTCCACCATCTCACAGTGCAAAGCCAACAACAATTATTGTAAAGGTCAATAAGTTATCACAGCAAAGGATGTAAGGTAACCCTGCCCCTCAACCTCATCACCTTACTAGAAGAAGTGATCATGGAAAAAAATGTCAGCATCCTGCTTCCTCAACATGTTGGGGAGGACTGAAGGCTGGTGCATTTTCTTCTTTTTTCTAGGTAAGCATCTATCCCACATCTGCTCTTCCTCTCACATCCCACTTCATGGTTTATTTTTGTTCGCCTGCCTCAGACAGTTCTTTGCCAAGCACAGCTTTTGCAGCTCTCTGGAGCCACAATCTCATCTCTGTTTACTTGTTCCAAATGGGGTAAATTCTGAAACACATCCATGGATCACCCTCCCCAACTTGCTTATTTGGTATTCTCTCAGAAATCTTTCCTGTAGAGGCAATAGAGGGGAAAGGATAGATTTCTTCCAGTTTGAGATCTTGCCCCAAAAAACTAAGGAGGACCATTTAAAAACATAATTGTCTACAAAATCTAGTAAATATTTCACAAAAACTAAGCCACTGAAAATGCATTGTCCTTCAAAAAGTTGCAATAACACCAAGGACTTAATTTGATCACCAAAGCATGAAAATGAAGAAAGTGCAACACTGGAAGCATTTTCAAGAAAGGAGTTGCTCCCATTGCTGACATTTCCTCTGGGCGCCTGAGCCAGGTGAATGCCACCTCAGCTAGAGGTTCTTGAAGATGCCTTTGTTTCAGCACTCTGCTAATGGTGGATTTCACAGCTGGACAGTTTCTTTAGCAGATCTGCTGACATCTCAATTAACAAATCCTAACCATGAATAACAGCACCTACCCATGGGATTTAAGCTTCTTAAACCAAGCTTCTGTCTTTTCTACAGCTTCCTGCATTTTACAGCTTCCAAGCCTCTGGACCATCACTTCATCCTGCATTACACGCAAACATCAAAAGTTAGTTTTATCTGAATCTAAAAATGGAGCTGTGAATAGGGAAAGGATATATTATCATCTCAGCTGGATCGATTTTACAGCCCTCTCAGTGCTCTGTCACTTATAACAGTGCATGCTCAATACTGAAGAGCCCGATGTGAGGTAAGTGCTAGATCTTTTAATGGGAGGGGGATGTTCAATGCAGCACTCCCCTAATACTGGAAGCTGTTTGATCATTAGCAATAGATTTGTCACTTAAGACAAAGCGACACCTCTTGATGCCTCTCATTTTGTTGTATTAGGCCCTCATTGCATTGTAAATGTTACTCTTCCCCAGAAGATGGGAGGAGTTGCGGTATGGAAAACTAAAGGTGTGCCTTTACTGACACAGACAACCATCTAATGATGTGCTGTTGCTGTTTACATGGCAGTCACACATTAAAATATACCCTTTCATCAGAGGAATATCTTCAAGCTGAGCACATAGCTCTTCTTTTGTCACTCAGCACTTGTTCACAGAGCCAGCAGCCTTGTCTTTAATTAGTCTTCAACAGAAGACTGAAAAGTCTTTTAGGTTAGAAACATACAGTGCAGTAGCTCATTGCAAATGGCAGAGTAGCCGATGAGCTAGTAGTGATGGTCATGAAATATGCATGTGCACAATGAGTGCTGAGTGGAAATGTAAGCTGTTAGGGTCCTGATTTCATTTAGGCTATTGTAAATCCATAAAGGTTGCTCCAGAATTATCCGAACTTGTAATGTGGGACAGCAGGATAAAGCAACTTTAATTCCTGCGATGTAAATGACATCAGAGTGGAGTCTATTATTTCAACATGAATATTTAGGCATTTAATTTTTTCCCCTTCATGACTAAGCTTTACTGCCAACTAAGTAAAAAACTAAAAGGAAGCTATTAAGTATATTTTCTTACTGTATATAAAATACTTTTTATTTTAGGCTTGACTATCTGATTAGTTCACTGCAGTGTTCAGGACACCACATCTAATCACACTTACTTTCTCCCAGCACAATGAAAGGAGAAAGCACTTTAAAAATAAAAGACATGGTCAGTAAAGACTCTAAAGGAGGGATTAAATTAAAATTTAAAGCAATATCAAGAAGCACAGTAATGCTCAGAACTGCAGGATGATTGTAGAATAGAAAGTCTTAAAATAGTTCTAACACTGATTTCACAAATAATTTCTGTATGGTGTTGAATCAGACCTGGATTAATATTTCGGATGTGTTGCTCTGTGTCTCTCAGTTGGCTCCCTCCCTTGTGTGACACCATCACTGCACAGAATTTCTCTCCCTACCAGATTCCTCGATCCCTGCAAGCCTGGCCCCGTTTACTGCTGAAGGACTGCAAGTAAGTGACAGGATTACTCTGGGCTCTCACCAAGTTTCAGATCAGCCTCTTCTTGTTGTGGAATCACAGTGAAGTTTTGATCTGGCTTTGCTATTTTAAAATTTCCTAGAGATCTCCAGCATCACTGATGTTGAATCATTATTTACAGCCAGCATTAGAGAACATTTGCTTCGAATGTGCTGTTGATGCTTTAGGAAAATTCCTCTGTGTGGATAATTTCTGGTTGTAAGGACAGGCTTACTTAGCCTTGCTTAGAACTTTTAACAGTGAATATAATTCAGGTTTAATGAGCTGTGAACAACTTTGGGTATTTTTTAATCCTGTGGGAAGACTGCTTGGCTATTGAACAGTTTGACCATAGGAATGGTAAAAAAATCCAGAGTCCCAAAATGGCCATCCTGGGAGATGTGGAACTGATTGACGGAAAACACTCTCTTGAAATTGGCCTCCTTTGTGTATCTGCCCTTTCCTTTCTGGCTCATAGACACAGTGATCACAGTTAATGACCAACATGACTGGGGAGGTGGGGAAGTTATAACAAGGATTCAGATCACTTCAGGTAGATCCAGCAGCAGTAACATCTAAATAATTCACAAGTTTGTACAGCCATATATTTTTCTTTCATCTTGGTGCTAATGTAGTTAATTATGATGCTTTGTTGCAATAACACTGCAATGACAATTAACTCTCCTTTTTTGAGTTTGGGAAATCGGGATGATGTTGTTGAAGATCCCCTATTGGTCTACATGCACCTCCATACAGCCTGACCTCACTCATTCATTTTTGGAAAAGGATTACCTGCTAGTTCTTTTAATTCAGCATCCAACCGGCTAACATGAAATGATCCAAAGGGGTGAAAAAAAGTCATCATCTTGTTAATTCTTCACCATCATTTATTTAGGCTCTATCACAAAATGATACCTGTGTGAACTGTGTGAATAAATAACCATCTGTTCAGTCCAGAAAGAGCTGGCCAATAGGAAGGAGCTAACTCACCAGCATATTGCACAGCACTTTCAAGTACGCCTTCCAGAAGAATGTTATTACTTCTATAAGTCAGTAATAGTTTTGGTTCAGATTATGAAATCTTTGTCTGCAAAGTAATTTTCTTCTTTTGAAGGTGACACGTCCTTAATTAACATACTTATTTTAGTTCAGTTAATATTTATAACATTTTGCCCAAGAATTTTTTGCTGCATTCAATGTAATGCTACTTATTCTAACTCTCAAATCACTCTTTGCTTTAGTGACAAAATGTATGCTGTCCCAACTAAATGCTTTGGTTATGTTTCATACCTTAGCAAAATAAGCACTTTCTATTTCTTGTCTAAATCAGTGATTGGAACATTTTGGTATTTTGTTGCTATTTGGTTATATGTGTTGTTGTGCAGATAAACATATTTGGTGGACTCAACACAAGTCAATATTTAATAAATGACTGCCCTATAGGAACTTCATCTAAACTGTGAAATTAATAATAAATGTTTTCAAATAGATGACTTCCAGCATACAGCCTTTTGAATCATTTATAAGTTGGTCCCCTTCAGTAAGTCTTTTCATATTTAATGCATTAAGTTGGAGTATTTATTGCAGTTCTGAAAAGAACAATGAGGTTCAAGAGGAAAATCACTCAGGGTTTGGATGAAAGGAAAACCAAATATTTTAGGTCAAATATACAACTAATTAGGGATAGATTGTGCCTTTAGGTACAACCTTAAATAAAACCCTATTCATCCCATCCTCAGGCAATGGCTTAAGTTCTGCATTCACATCTGAAACATTGCTTCTGCAGCACTCCCTCTCTATACAGAGCAAACATTTGAAGAAGTCCTTAAAAAGTTGCGGTGGGGTCTTTTCCATGGTGCAGACAGCAAAAAATTAACCCTACCTACCTGCTGTCTGTCTCCTCCCCTCCCCTGGTCTCAAGGAGGATCTGAGGGCACACATCCTAGTACATCCCCAGGCTCCTCTGGTGAGCCCTTCTGCCAGGACTGTGCAAGTGGCTCAAAAAAGGGTTAATTTACTCACCTCTTTATAAACTGGGTTATGGCTGTGGGCAATCTGGCTCCTAATGGTAAATGTGTATGAATTATTGCACTGGAAGAGCAGTGTTTTCTTGAATTGGTACCTAAAGGCAAACCTTCAAGGAGGCTTGGCATACAGTCATGGCTGGGGTTTCCTAGCAGAGAGTAGGTGTTTTGGCCATTTAGCACTCGTGCGGAGGTCCATTGAGGAGACTGTTGCAGGTTCCTCCCTCACCCCTTCCAAGCCTGTCCGTGCCTCCCCCTGCTCCTGAAGGACGCTTGGCAAAGCCTGCCTGGCCTCTCTCCACATGTGCAGCACAAATGGCTGGTTCGGTGCCTGACTGGGGACAAGCTTGGGCACCTGTGAGGCTGAAGCCAAATTGTACATGGCTGTTGCAATATGAGGTGCTTGTAAAGATCAATGTTCAGGTTTGCAAAGCATTTCATGGGGAGAGGGTGGCCATGAGAACAGATGAAGGCTGTGCTCCATGTAATAGGCTTGGATTAGCTACACTGATAACAGTGTTTAACCCAGAGAAAATGCAAATGTTTTCAAGAGCTGAAAAGCACTGGCATTTGTTGTCTGCCTTTCTTGGGGCAGCAAGACAACTAGCAGCTTGCACTAATAATTATGAGTTATTTTATTTTGAAAAGCTAGAAAATGCATAAGCAGACACTAAAACAAGATCAAGGCACCAAAACAAAAATTAAATGTTTTTTCATTTAAATGAAAATTATGGATCATTATTTTTGCATCCTACTGGCAAATACATTCTGTTAAAGCCAGGAAGTGTTTGTAATGCAGGTCTGCTGGATGACTTTGCACTATTAAATTTACATTTTTTGTTGTAAAGATTAATGTTGCTAATGTATACAAGATATTCTGCATCAGTAACACACAGATTAGCATTTATCATTAGCAGCACTCGGCCTATTTATTTTGCTGCATTTGTCTGAAAAGTGTGTTTATGCTGTGGTTATCACTAACAAGATTATGATCTGTTCAAATGGCACAATCTAGTCTGCACAAGGCAAATGAATAGCATGAAGTATGTCTTAGTCTGATACCTTGTAGATTCAATAGGTCCCACTGTGATACCAGGCCCTGATATCATTTCAGCTTATATTAATAAGAGGCAGCAGGACTTAGCTGTGGATGAACAAGTTCCCTGCTTCCCCATCAATGAATCATGCAGAAACTGTGGAAAAGCAGCAGCTCAGATTTCCATCCTCAGTTCTGAACTTGAAATATTTCTTCAGCACAGCGTGGAAGAACCCAGGACCACAGGAGGGTCATGCGTTACAGCTCTAAAGCAGAGGAGATGCTTCCCAGTGGACCAGAAAAGGGCATATGGATGAGATTTCAGATATACACAGTTTTTGATATCATTAGCCTTGCAAAGCTCTCTAGTCAGTGTACTGGCGCATTCCTATAAGGCTAATCTTCCCATGCACAGAAGCACAAGTGCTGAATTTGACATTGCATATTCTGCCAGGCATCAAGACAGCTGGAAGCTGAGTGTCCCAAAGTGCAGGACCCTGGGGTCCTCTCAGCTCATCCAGACCTTTCTGTTTTCTGTGTATGTACACAAAATGGCACATGACACATCAAACCTCCACTAGGCACCATAGCTGAAATTTGTAAAAGAGGCTTAAAATGAATAATTTCTTTCTCAGCAGCCTGACTAAAATACAGTGATCATTCAGTAAAGATCTAGAGGTATAGAATTCCTTACATTGATTTCATAATTTTGTTATGATTAGTTAATAAATCACTGTATCCAAGTGTTAATAAGATTTGTTTGCAACAGATGCTTTTCATTGGTTATGTGGCTCTCTTGCAATAGTGTTTTAATTAAACACTCTGGACATATGCTATAAAAATAGATTGAAGACATCACTCAAATTCACTCAGATTCATTTGAACTTTTGCTTCAAATTTCAATAAAGTTTCCAAGCGCTTAAATCTTTACCACCCCTGACCAGCTGCAGTACTGGTACTGTAGGTTTCCCTGCCGTTGTCGAAGTAAGCAATTATGCAGAACGCATGCCTTTGAGGACAATCTATTTTTGGATTCCTAATCGGCATATATGCATAGATGGGAGAATGAATACTGTTTTCACTTCTATTCTAAAGAAAACAAATGATTTAAACTGATGATTTGAGAAGAAAATGAATACAGGATTCCATGTTTTACTCTTTGCAACAGAGTCTGATGTAATCTTTATGCCTCCTCAACAGTCTTTTTAATAGGAAAAATGCTCAGAGAAAAAAAGAGGATGTTTTCCCCTCAATCTGACCCCCAAGTTTAAAATTCTCTCAAAGAACTGAAAATGCAGAAATCAACTTTTCTTTCCTGGTCTTCAGACATTAGACCCCATGAAGTGTTGTTGGTTTGGGTTTTCTCTTATTGAGAATATTGGTAGGTTGGAGCAACAATGAAGGAAAAGTGGACATAATTTTTAGTCCTACTGCTTGGCTAGGGTCAGTCTAAATTGATGCAAATGGCTCTGCAGTTTACCAGCAATGTTCTGAAGCAAACAGTTGCTTAGGTGGTTGCTTAATTAAATAATCACTTTACTTATCCTGCAAGGTGGCACCTGCTTTCTGGAGACTTTGTTAAACCGAGTTCCAAAATTTCCAGAGTTTTAGAGGAAGTATCCTCCCCTCATCCCTTCCCCCTCTCCCTGCCCCCCAAATATATTAGCTCTCAAGCTCTAACCAGTACTCTAACGCACACAAATATATATTTTCCTGACAGCAAATGCAACTATTCTTTTCTTTTTTCAGTTGTTAAAGAATGGAGAGGCAAAAGTCATGCTGTTATCTTCTCTAAGGATCATCATATAGATTTAAACACAATTATTTGTGAACAAGGACTAATTTCAAAATTCCTGTGTTCTCCCCCAGGCTCTAGGAAGAATATAGTCTAACAGCTGGAGATAACATTAGTAAAGTGCAGCAAATCCTATTACATAGAAAGTGAGAAGTCAATACCATCTTCGTAGTCATATTCTGATATGAAGAAAACTATTTTGTGTGAAAACTCTTCTATTTGATTTTCCTCAGGGCTATGAGAAATGAACCATCAAGGATTTAGCCATGCTGGATTAAGATGTTACTGCCTCTAAGTGCCAGCCCAACATGACTGGCCCTATGCCAGCAAATGCAGTTCCTTGGGAAAGAAGGAAATTGCAGTTTTCTAGGAGGGGAAGACTGTGCAGTCTGATAACCTGGTTGAAACCCAACCTATTGGCAGTTTAAGGCATCATAGGGATGTGCGAAACATACACTCTAGTTTGATACTCCTCCAATGGCAGTAATAATTCCCAGGAAAAAACAAAATTTCCCACATGCTACCTCTTGTCCATCAGAAAGTGGAAAGGAAAAGGAAATGTGCTTCCAACAGATTTTCTAAGAAGTCACCATCACTCTGGGTGTGAGTGACCCTGCAGGTTTACTCAGGATTAATAGTGCAAACTCTTTAGATGAGAGCTGGCATTTTAACCACCACATCCCACTTAACCAGACTGATGGTGTTTTTTTTCCAATTGGTGTAGCAGAGCCAACTTATTTGTAAAAGAAGTTTTTTCCTTGTGTTGCCATTAAGCAGAAACATTACACTGTGTCCCTGATGCGAGATGCAAATCCAGCAGCCTAGTAGAGAAAGTCTCCCACAAGAATCTATAAGGCTTTGGGGAATTTGCTTAAAGATGCAAATAATGGAGGCAGAGGTTGCAAAAAAAAAATTAAAAAGGAAAGTAATGTTGCCATCTAGGAGTTTGAAAGACAGGAAGAAGAAGGAACCAAGTCAGGAATGAGGGTGACATTTGCTATTGTACACTAATAAAGTACAAAAATGATGCAGAGAAGATGAGGAGGAATAATTCAAAGAAGACAATCAGTAAGGAATTTACACTGAAGCAAACAAACAAACAAACAAACAAACAAAAAGGAACTAGAGAAAGCTGACAAGGCAAGTTGTTGAATTGCCATCCTGGGAGATATTAATCTATGTGAGATGGCTAAGAATAACTAACTCAATCTAGACAGATGCAAAGGGATGGAAATGACAACAAATCCCTGCCAACTCAGTCTGCAATGTCACTTCCATACATTCTCTCATTTTGCTTCCCCGGAGTCCAAATCGCATTTTATCTCATAGACTACAATCAGATTATTTCCCATCACAAAGACAACCTTATTTGATTCATATAAACAGCACCTATCTTAGCTGTCATCTAGGATTTTTTTTCTTTTTTTGTTACAAGGAACTGTATTTTGGCTGTTTGCAGTTTGTTGGTAAGCCTCCCTTGACCCTGGGTTGGATCACGTGTGCTGAGACCACCAGCACTACAGTACACATGTTGTTACATCTGAAAGTTAAGTAGATGTGTACTAGGCACAACATGCTAGTCTCACCTTAGTACTTCATTTGGAATTCTGTGTCCAGCTCCAGGCTCCCCAATATAAGGCTGACATGAAGCTACTGGAAAGAGTCAGACAAAGGGCCAGAAAAATGATTAAAGGAAAGAAGCATCCCTCATATGCAAAAAGGCTGAAGGAACTGGGACTGTCAACCTGGCAGCTGAGGAGAGGGGTCAGGGGGATCTTATCCATGGGTATTAATACCTGATAGAGGGAGTAACAAAGATGGCTTTTCTCAGTGGTGTTCAGTGTCAGGACAAGAGGCAATGGGCACAAACTGAAACACAGGAAATTCCATTTAAACATAAGGAAACTTTTTTTTTTTTTACTGTGATGATTGCCCAGAAAGGCTGTAGGGTCTCTGTCCTTGGAGACATTCAAAACTGAATTGGATATGGTCCTGAGCCATCTGCTCTAGCTGACCATGCTCTGAGCAGGGCAGCTGGACTAGATGATCACCAGAGGTGCCTTTAACCTCAACTATCCTGTGATCGGTATACTCTGTAAATGCAAGAAAAAAAAATGCCTGTGTTAAAATGATGATGTATAATTAAAATGGTATATCATTTCACTATGCATAACTCCAGGATATGTTGATCACTGGCACAGTTTATCATAGCACTGTTATAACACTGGCTTGTTGCATATTATAGGGACATTATGCTAATAACCCACATCATAGAAATCTGTAGATACTTCTGTTTTACCACTTCCTAATGTACAATAAATGTCAAGATATTTCATGAAAAGCAATAATTGTTGCTGGATTTTACAACATTGGTAACATTTTTTTATATATATAAGCTTCAAAGCATAGTCACATTCAGGCTCTTTGACATGACAAATATTAACTGAAGATGGAGAAAAAAAAAAAAAAAAAGATAAAGATCTTCTATTAGAGCCTGAACCTGAGAAGTACTCAGCTCTCTTCCCTTCACTTGAGGGTAAAATCCTGCCTGGGATGAATAGGAGCTTTGCTATTCTATTCAGTAGGGCCGGAACCTTACAAGTAGTAAGTTCTGAGATGTGCTTTTAAATTACATGGCAAGCAGTCCAAATCAGTCAGTATAAAATACTGTGGGATGCTTTCATATATTTCCCCAGTTTACAAAGAGCTAAGAAAAAACTAATTTAGCTAAAACTTGCACTATTAAACCCCTGAAAGTGCTCTAGGATTCCCTATAATGAAGATTCCAGCAGAGCCTCACCAAAGTATATGCGATAGGCATGGAGAGCCTAACCATGCTTTCCCCCTGCTCCCAGTTAGTACCAGCTGGTGACACTAATTCCACATGAAATTTCTGACACCAGCACAAACTGAAACTGCATCTCCCAGCACCCCTTCCTCCCTCCCCACCAGAGGGCTGGAGCAAGTCCTGGGGGTTTCCTGGGAAATGACTAGTTGCACAGAGAGCGCGGGAGCAGACACAGTGGGAGCTTCGGCTCAGGAAGCCATCAATAGCCTGCCAACACTTCAGCATGTTTTGCTGCCCTATGGGCATTGCCAGAAATCAGTTGTTTAGTGTAGGGTGTGATAGAGTTTCCACTCAGCTGAGTCCCATCGATTTTTAAAGAGTTTGGATGACTTGTAAGAGCATTGCAGGCAGGCATCTGGCAGCTTAGGGCAGGGTTGGAGAGCTGCAGAGCAAAAACATCATGGTGAGGTGGACAAGAGGAAGGCTTAAGCAAATGAGATTAAAATCCTTTTAAGTTTGGATAACTGGAACATCTAACTTATACTTACCTGTACTTTGGACTAAAATAAATCTATTTTCAGGTCACCTTCTACAGCTTTATTTCAGATCCCTCAGCTGAAGAAAAGCAGAGGACAGGGTAATGTTGACACAACTAGAGGCACAAATGAATGCAGTGACTTTCTGCAGTGTGTACTGTAATGACACATTAAATTCAGTTTCAGTACAAGATGTACTCTTTGACTGTATCCATTCTGTCACGGACTTCCAAAATATGTAGGCTTTCTGGGACCACACTAAAGTATAATGATGAGATATATATATAGATATATATATATATTTAAATGACCAACAATGTCAGAAAATTGACATCACAGATGGCACAAATATTAATCCTATTAAAAGTATTAAAACCAATGAATTGTATCTTATTTTATTGTAGCTAATGACCATTCATTATAATGAAAAAGCAGACATTTCTGACATCATTTCATGGTATTCTCATATGCCAGCAGGGGAAACTTTCTAGCTGTTTATCCAGTTGGAAATCTGGATTTACAGTAGTGATGATTACTATCACAAGGGATAGAGCATATATGAAGTAAAGATACTATCCATCCTATATTTAGTACTACTCATTATTAATCATGTGAAATGGAAAAGAAAATATGTTAATTAATTTGAAAATGGCACGAGGCTAGGAAAGACTGTAAGGAATTGAACGAAAAATCTCACAAGAGAAGAACCTTATTCAACACCATTTTAGCTGACTGGCACTGCTACAGGTACCTCTGCTGAGAAATGCTGCAGGAGCTATGGGGCAGTGCCCAGGAGAAGGGAGTGGGAATGCCCCAGAAGTTAGAAAGCCAGACTTAAGAGGATAAATTGAATAACCTGCAGTTGTTTATAAGCAGTGAAAAAAAAAAAAAAACAAACCAAAACAAAAAACAAACAAAACCCAAACAACAAAAACCAGTAATAATATTCATAAGCATACAAGTCTTCTGTGAAGAGATAACCTTACAGCACAGGAGAAGTAGTAATGGGGGTAAACTGCAGAAAGGAAGATTCAGTTTAGATAACAGGCAAAAAAAATATCTTAAAGTATTTTGCTTTTCTGTATTTCTAAGATAATAGAAATTTAAGAGCTCTCATATTCTGTCTGTTAGATTTACAACCAAATTCTGCATCCCAAGATTCGGAAAAGCCCAAGATGTGTCACATGTACGGGAGCTGCAGACACCACAACTAGGGTAACAGAGGAGCTCCTACCATCCCCTGGAGGGTCAGAAAATAATAGGTAAACCAACAGACATGCGCCCAAACACTTTTGTGTCTGAATTAAATGTGTGTCTGGAAACACCATATCATATCCAGATATTATAGCTAGATGTGTGGGGTGATAATGTTCTGAGTTTATGGCCGTTACTAATTTATATACATGTGCACGTCTGTGTGTGCATCTGCAGAGGGGACGGTGGAAATGAGCAGCAGATATTTAAAGGCAAAATTGCACTATATGTGACTCTTTTTAATACAAAAATAATTTATCAATGTTGCTGAATTTTAATTAAAGTCCCAATACAAAGTACATCCATACCAATAGTTGTTTCATGTAGAAATCTCATAATAAGTTGGAATTCTATACTTCTTTTTGTTTGAGTTAATTTGTTTGGAGGAGGGGGTGAAGGTTTTCAGATCTAATTATTTAATTGCAGACGTGCAGTTAGCCCATTAAAGACAGCACATAATTAGGACAGTAGAGTATTGGTAAACAATGGCTTGATTTCAGTTGTAAACAAGGGAAGGACTATTTTTAGAAAATTGCTTGCAATGTTTTTATTGAATTTATGCAGTTTAAAACCTGTAATTTTAAAAACTGCTTATGTTTTTGGTAAGTTACAATAAACATAAACAGTATTCCACCATTAGCCACACACCAGTCCTACGCAGTGGGGTCTCTAAAGTAAATTCTTGTACAGTTTGGAAATAGTGGGTGTGTGGGTCCAAAATATGAAGATAAATTTTCTTCAAAGCAACCCAGATAATTGGACGTAGAAGAGGAAAATACTTGTACTCAATCTGGAAAGCTGTGGATGAGGTTAAAACCTTCTCAGCAAAAAGAATAAGATTTTGGCCACAGTCCTCGGTCACCATTAGTAAGAGATGAAGAGGAAACACAGCCTGAGGACTAAAGACAGCTTAACTCAAGAGGGTGCTCTCTGGTCCAGCACAGCATAGCCAAGAGCCAGTGTGCCAGAGAAGGGTCTCATCCTGACATTCACAGCAGACTTCTAACAGTCTCAGCAGGCTGGAGCTGGAAAGGTTCAAACTCTGTAACAGGTGTACAGAGCAACAGTGCAAACCAAGATTAAAGTTGTGGTTATCATGTGGACATGCCTGCAAAAATTTGAGTCACACCGCCTGTGCTCCTTAAGGGGGTTAGCAGCAGCAGCTTTTCTTTTGGTCACCGGGAATACCTGCCGCTGCTCCCGGCACTGCAGAGGGAGAAACAGAATCCGTGTGAGGTGATGAGGGTTTTGTGCTGGCTGCCACAGCGCTCGCTGCTGAACCAAACAAGATGTGCGTTACTTAATGCTGCTGGGCAGCACTGCCGGAGAAATGGTTTTTTTCCCTGTTACCATGGTGATGGTCAGACCAGACCGCTAACGAGATGTCTGATGGGGCAGGCAATATAATACCATATGTGGCAGGCTGGGTGTGGGAGAATAATGCTATATATCAGGTATCTACTTACCAGAGCTCTTCTAGCTGACTAGTGAAAAAGGTGGCAGAAGGATCCTCTAAACTGCGGTCTTTTACTTGGAGAACGATCCGTATTCAAAATTGGATGTTTCTCACCCTTTGTGAGCTAATACTGGACACTAATGTCATCTGTAGTATCATTATAGCCTCCTATCTAATATTTCAAATCTTATATTACTCCATTAATTATTAACTTCTAGTACAAATCATGATAGGAACATGCTGCACTTAGGTCTGAAAAGAAAACATTAAATCTTTCTTGAGGTGTAAGCTCTTTTATGGATCATATCATTTCAGTGCTTTAGCTTCTCGCTGGAGCACTTCTAGCTTCCAGCACTTTTAATATGGTTTCCTGGAAAATCAGAGGAGATGAGCACATGTGTCTGCATAATCAAATCAGCTCATCTGTAGTGGAATAAACAGAGAGAAAGACTTATATGCTAGTCTCATTAGTCTATGGTATTGGGAAATAAATGGTATAATACATATGAAAATATTTTGCATCTTATTATTTTGCTATAGGTCCAGATTTTTTTTTTTTTCATTTGAAGCAGAATGGCATGGCATGAATCTTCTACTTTGAATTTTATAGATAATCTGATATTCAGCAGCCTTCTGAACACAAAATGCTATGTAGGTGGACACAGAGGTATGAAGTTGGGATGTCAGGCAACATAGCGGGGCAGAGGTTTTGAAAGCAATAGACAGAGCTGAAGCTGAGAGAGGAATGAGAGCAGGAAAAAAAGATCATGATAATTTCTACTGTTGCAGACAATAAGCACTTAAGGACTTCAGTTTGAGAACTCTCCCTGCTGTAAGTAGCCTTATGCACATGATTATAGAATCGGGCCCACTATAGACTAAGGAATACTTTGGCAATTGCAGCCGTATTTCTCAAAGAAAGCACCAACCACAATCTGGCAATTCAATAGTGAATCCAAGCAATGTTACACAGGTTGCTTGTCATCCACATTTTAAATTTACTGATGGCCTATTTTGAATTGTTCAGTTTGGGTAATTGCTTTGCAAAATGCTAAGACATAATGCTTGGGTTCATTATTTACACCAAATTTGTCATTGGACATGCCCTAAGTATTATCTGAGCCCAGTTCCACTAGATATATGTAAAACATCTGTGATAACAGTTACTCAACCAGCTACTTAAGCCATTGTTCTCTTGGGAAAAACAGGACAGAGAACGCATTACTGAAATCTAATTCTGCAGTAGTAATAGGTTACTTCAACCATGTTATTAAGTCCATATCCTAAATCAATTATATAGCTCATTACACAATCACTGTTTGGGCCATCTAGTTAAATGCGTCTAGATAAGCACACAGATAAAAAGGAGTACATCTAAACTAGACATGTGCTATAGAATTTAAGATAGGGTAAATTCAGAAAATAGTCACTTCAGTAATGAAATACAAAACTCTTTATTCTTTTTTTTTTTTCTTCACCTGGGAACAAAGTAATGTATAACTCCTAAAGAAAGTCTATAAAAAAGCAATAAAGCAGCTTCTACAGTGAATGCTTTTCAGACTTGGGTGTCTGGAATACAAGGACTAGATCACTGTATGTTGAAAGGGTGCGTTCCTGAGGAGAGATTCTGCAAGTGTTAGGTAAGAAAAAATATAAAAAAAATAAATTGAGAAGTAGTTCTCTGTGGGCCTTTTTTTTGTCCTACAAACTCTATTAAAACAAAACCTGCCCAATTACACTGAATTATGTGATGCTATGTGTTTATTTACTGCAGAAACTGTTCACTAGGTATAAGAATAAGAATAAACTTTGTTCCATAATGTCCCATTCCCTCTAGATGAATTTAAATAGGAATTTAAAATATTAGAGGCAGGCAAATCACAGTTAATTTTCCAAAGAAATACTCCAGGGATCTCACTTCATTATTATTACTAACTGTTATATGCATTATAATAGCATCTAGAAGCTTTACTTATGGACCTGAACCTCACCCATTGCTATATATGTTAATTCTGCACCACACTAATAATTAAAGACAGGTGAGAAGTAGGAATATTTGTGTTGATTTCAACAAGTGCTGAATTCTGCATTCCTAACATCAGTATTGTAGCTGCTTAAGTTCTGTTTAATAATGTTACAGTTAAAAATAAATAACAGAAAACGTTAGCCTTTTTCCATTCTTAGTCTAGGGAATATACACTGACGGGTTTATGTTGTAGAAAATGTGTTTGCAAAGCTAAGAACCACCTTGCTGCATTTCACAGGGAATTTTTGTCAAGTTTTATAAATCAAACAATACAAGCAACAATTTGGTGCTCTACATTCAGCAATTGTTGATGTTATCTCTTAGCTTATGTCTGCCATGGTGAATTTTCAGTCGAGCTTTTTTCTTTACCTCATTCAAACCACAAAGTTTCTTCCCAATCATTCTCCCCCCAAAGCATTTGTTAAACGTGCACGTCAGAATTGTATGGGGAAAACCTTCTAATGCTCTGACTGTGGCAGTCTCCCAAAAAAGCATTTTCTCCCTCCTCCTACTCGTTAGTCCCTTGCGTATTCATCCAGGAGCTGCATTCAACCCTTCTGGCACATCCCCAATCTGGAACTCGACTGGTTTCCCCCTTGGACTCTTAGATCATTTTCAAGTCACTCCTTACAAGTGTACCACCCCCACTTCTACAGGTACATGCTACTCTTAAACTGAGATTTTCACATTCCTCTGTGTTTAAAACCTCCATTTGTGTTTGAACACAGTGTGGCTTACCATGTAACACAGATTTTTCAATGTGATGGGGCTCACGCTCATCTTCCATAAGTCCTTGTACAATTTACAGTCACATTTTGGACAATGTTTATCACTGACAACTTCACTGATGAAAATGCTCAGTGTCAGGTTGATGCTAGTCCTTCCTGGACATTTATTTCAAGGCAACTACCCATTGGCGATAGTTCTCAACTGGCCCCTTCATTATCTGTTTAGTATGAATTTTATTAGTGCTCTAGAGAGCTAATGTTTTAATTGCAATGAAAAACTTATAAAAGTTTATTATGTTGCTGCTATTAACCAATTTTCTAACCTCAAAGAATGGAAACAGGACTTACGCTTCACAAAATTTTGTTAAAGGACTTACATCTGCTGTACCCTCACATTTTGTTTTTGTCATCAGTCAATGCTTCTACCACCCTCCAACCTTCTCCCTTTAATTTCACTCTGGTCACCCAACAGTTCTTCAAGTCCTTGCTCTTTGCAAATTTAAATAAATTATTCTGCTTCTGTTTGAGTTTCTGTGATATATTAAAAGACCAAAGATTATCTCAAACAGATTGGATTCAATTTATCAAAACTGGCTGATATTTAAGATATCTATCTCTAGCTAAATGTGACTCACATCTCTCCTAGGTACTAGAAAATTGGAAACTATATAGTCTTCTGAAATCAAATCACACAACTCTGTTATTTTGCAAATAGAGAGCAGAAACATTTATTGAACATATATGGTTTTTTCATCATTTATGAATAATTTTACCATTCTTCATTCCTAATATACCTTAAAAAACTATTATCCTTACTTCTCCTGACATGGATTTTTGTCTGTATTTAGCTACACTTCTCTCTGTATTGCATGTAATAAATTGTAAATAATATCAGTTCCCCTCTATTTCCAGTTTTAAGTTTTTAATAAACATTTTATTATTTTTAATATTTTTATCACTTGTAATTTTTATCATTAGATTATCACCACACTTCTTTCCTTGTGAAATGATAGCTTTCTACCTTTCTATCAAAACCTTCCCCTCTGCATTCCCCCTTCCATAGTTTGTTCCTATTTAAAAAGTTCCTTTATAATTTTGCTTACAAGACTTCTCAGTTAAGAGAAAATTGATCTGGGATTAGTTCGCTAATACCTCAATTCAAATACATTCGCGATTCTGACTTTCTGAGGTAATCAATAACTCTCAAAGAAGTAAGTACATTGGTAAAGAATTCCACTCACCACCACTCTTCTGCTCTGTTCTTCTAATAAATTGATAGACAATCATAGAATCATAGAATGTCCTGAGTTGGAAGGGACCCACAAGGATCGAGTTCAACTCCTGTCCCTGCACAGGACACCCCCAAAATTCACACCATATGTCTGAGGGCGTTGTCTAAATGCTTCATGAATATTGTCAGGCTTGGCGCCGTGACTACCTCCCCAGGGAGCCTGTTCCAGTGCTCCAATGTTATTTTACAATGTTATTTTGACAAGTTTTACAGGTCTGCATGACTTCAGACTTTGTTGTTTTCGGTTTTTTTTCCCCTCACATCAGTTTAAAAATAGGAATAAAATAATGATTAGCAAGGGGTGCTTTAGACAGTCTGGGATGTTTACACAATGATATAACATCTCAGGAGAGCCACTCAAAGGACTGCAGAATAGAGATGGTATTTTTCATTTTTTGAAGACTGTAAGTGATTGAATATACTTGCATTTTCATTATTCTGGCATGTGATCAATATTGAAAGAAGCTTGAAAAATGTCTACACCATGAAAATTATAGACTGAACTTGGTTTAACCATGTTTGCGCCCTTATAACTGTCTATAATCTGGTAATGAACAACTTGACTCCTGAAAAGTACTTTTTAAGGGAAATTTGTATTTAATCAAAAACAATTGTTAATTCTTCCAAATGTGTCCCTACAGAATACTTATGCTAGGTTAAGAGCTCTTGACACAGAGCCCAAAAGAGAGATAAAACATCTTTTGATGACCAGAGATAACCAGTAAGACTCTGGCATGCAGGGCAAAACTAAGGAGCACACCTGAGTGCCAAAGGTCCAGAAAGATTTGTTACAATATATTCACATTTAAGAATTTACACAGGCATCCCAGATGTGCTTTACAGCTCATTGGAAGGAACATGTGCACAAGTGTGCTGCTGACTGTGCTGAAAGGCATTAAGTGCCTTTATTATTGATTATTGATTATTATTCTGTATTGAACAGGAAATTTAGCCCATCAGAGAGAAGCCTTGCTGCAGCTCCCAGCTGGAGGGCTGGTATGGAGACAATTGACTGAATGAGAAGGAAGGTACTTGGCTGCACTCTTCATAGCTGGGATTGAGCTTTGCACTTTGCACTGTAGCCATTTGTGTGTGTGGTCATTAGTGGAGGGGATGGTGTGTACCCCTAGCACATGGAAAAACAGAAGACGTCTTTGAGACATTTTAAGTATGTGTGTTGAATGGGGGATATATCATCAGAAAAGTGTTCTTCTAGATCCAAGAGATTATTAACCACATTAATGCAGTTCATTGAAGAAAAGTAACTGCTTTCTTTAGTAGGATTGGTGTATTTTACCCATTGTAGTGTAACATGCGAATAATTCTGAAACAGCTCCCACAGAAACATCTAGTCCTGAGCTTTAAAAGCAACATGAATGCTGCCCACCAACAGCAGTCTTTCACCTGTCTGTGTCTACAGAGAAACTTCAAACCTGACCTTACCCTTATATTGAAATAATACAATTTTCCTAGTAATTATAACATGTATCAGAGATGAGAAAGTTGGAAGTACTTCAAAAGTTTATCATCTTGTTGCCTGCCTTTGTCTTTTTTCTTCTTTGCAAGCTACACTCATCCTCCCTGTGAGAGAGTCAAATTCTCTATCAATTTAATGGAGTTCTCCTCCTGATCAAAAAACTTCAATCATCCCGTCACTGAACAAAACAAAACCATGTCATTTAAGTGCCTGTTCATAAAGTTGTAATGCTACAGTCTAACTAACCACCAGTTCTAACAGCTAATGTACTTCATGAGTTATGGACTGAAAAATGACCATCCAAAAGAGCTGCCAAATTATACTGAGTAAGCAATTAATACATGGATCTTAATTTTCTTTTTTTCAGGGAAGATAGCAAAACTGTCCCTAACTGTGAGTTTTCTCTGCTCCTCAGAGGAGATTTTTCTGTGTTCGTGTGGTGAATAAAAGGCTCTCCTTTTCTCACTGACTACTTGCAGACACATACATTTTTTCACAGATTACAGAGGTGCCCCAAGGTTTCTCAAAAGGGTGGGCAAAGCTGATTGGAAAGGGGAAAACAGGAGCTCTGGCTGACTGGGGATAGAGAATGGGGGAAAATCAGAGGGGAAGAGGGCTGTGGAGACTTCAGTTAGCTTTTTCTTCTCCTCCCAGCTCTCTGAGAGGACAGGAGGGCGGGAGAGGATCCTCCTGCCTTGGGGAGGGTCACCCTCCTCAGGAGCTGTCATTACACCAAACACAACAGCTCCTTCCCATGCACCAAGAGCGGTGGCCAGTCTGGCTTCCCAGGGCTCTCACTTAGCAAAGGAGCTATGATCATTTCATTGCTTCCTCCCAGCTGCTTGCTGCTTTGGGCAACTTTCTACGTTATTTATCACTAATGCAGATCCTGGTTATGAGTTTATTATGCTGGAGGAAGCTATTCCCATCTTTATGGCATCCCACACTCTTGCATTTCACTGTTTGGATCTCCTTGAAGACAACACATCAAGCTCTGGGTCAGTTCTTGCAGTCTAATCCCAGCGGGAACTGGCAGCTGTTTTAATGCACCTAAAATCTATTCTACTCTGAAACTACAAAACAGCTCTCCTAACTACACCACCTTAAATGCAGCCTGTATGGTAATGCTTACAAAAATATTGAAAACTGACCCAGTGCCTGACAGATGGTTTCCTGGACCATGCACTCATTCTGTATCCAGTGCATCTGAGTTCATCCCCTAGTCTGTATTTTAGACAAGCTGCTTAGCATGGGATGTCCTCCTACAAACTCTGCCCAGAGTCAATGGAGAGAATCAGGCCTCCCCAGAGGACAATTTACCCCACTCTATAAGCATCTAAAATAACCACTCATGAGAGGGAATTTAGATGACCAGCTTAAACTATACACCTGATTTGTTTAGGCAGCAAAACAAGGCAAAATTACTCCAACTCCTAGTGTCTTTTCTGCTTTGTTCTCCCATCCACAAAACAGAAGTAAGCACGTGCCCACAAAAGAGTTTTATATGCTAAGTTAATGACTGTGAAACACTTCAGTGGAGAGGAACTGATAAAATTGATCAGAAAGAGTCATTCGGAACTGCCAAAGAATTAGAATTCTCCAATTAAATTTCCAACAAGATTACTACCTAATGATAAGGTTCCCTGATAGCATAGTTTTCGGCAGGGTGGAATTGAAGAATTAGTAAAAGAACAAAGACTTAAAAGGGTGATTATATTTCTACATGTCAGTGTACAATAGTGACCGTGAATGACAATGAAAGATTTTTATAACAGAGAGTTTCCAGAAGCAAAAGTTCTCCCACAGGTGAATATTAAGAACCCAGCATCTTAATAGTAGGCTCATTCTTTAATTTTTATCTCTAAATCCTCTTGACTTCTTTTGGTGAATGCCTTGTTCTTCTCCAGATCACATCTCTAGCTTGCTGGGAGACACTGTCTTAATTTACAAGTTCCTTTGTCTAGGTAAAATGTAAGACCGAAGGCAGGTGGAGGTGGCATCCAGATGCTTGCAATTAGTGACTTCTGGTCCAGATTCTGCACCAGGAACTCTTCAATTATTGACTTAAATTAAATGCCTATCATAGTCACCAATAGCTAAGACTCAGACGGGACAGTGTTGACCAAGGCTCTTTGGTCATATTCCTTCTGCTGACAGGACAGGAACATGGTGCTATAGATGATGATTTGTTAGGTTCATAGCAGGAGGAAAAACACCTTCAGAGCTGCAGTTATTTGGCATTGCTGTTTTTCTTAAAAGTAGGACTAATATATAAAGAATCAATAGTAACAACATTTTAGGGCTTTGAAACATTACACATAGATACCGTACTGTAGGACCAAAGAAACTCTCATTTTGTAATAAAAGTCATATAGACAGAATGACATTTAGGTAGGTACCTGTTAAATCTGGTATTAATTGTTCACTTAAATAAGCTTAACTGTGGGATGGAGATTAAAATTTTGACCCTTACTCCAAGATGTACTGTTTGCAATTCTTTTTATAAGGACAAATTAACTTTCATTTCTTACAAGTAATTTATCATGCATGAGATCATTATTATTTTAAATGCTCAAAATCTGTTATTGATTGTTTGACAATTTTTATTTTTTAATCTTATAAAAAATTCATTACTTTTGACAGCCAAGACTTCTGAGAAGTAGTATTCCATCTTGGTTTTTACTGTGCTTCTCTTGTTTCCAGTGAGTAAATAATTGAGTTCTAGTTTTAATCTGAACATCATGACAAATCTTGGTTTGCTATTCACTACAATATTACCAAAGAACACGTCAGAATTAAAAGGAAGACATACTATGTGGAAACTGGTACAAAATATCCTTCACAATCTCTGTGCTCATTCATTCCTTAAGCTTGTCATGTACATTACTGGTTATATTACAAACACATCTATAAGGGGTCATATTTCTTTTCCATCTGGCATTCTAATAATCTGTTGGCATAGTAATACAAAAAGTCAGACTGAAAGATAAAATGAATTTTCAGAAATCTTGAACACGCAGGGTCTAGAAGATGTTTTAGATAATAAAAGCAACAATCTCATAAAAGGGATTTGTTAACCTGGTCTGCAAATAATATTGATATGCTAAAATGCATTCATAGAGCATCACATCCTGTTAGATTCTAGCTCCGGTAAGCAAATTCCTCAGAATTGTATTTGTATGGTGTGAACAGCCTCAAAATTTAATATGCTGTTTTCAAAGTCCTTCTTTAGTCCTTCTAAAAACTTGCAAATATCAGTAACTGTAAGGCTCATTGTGCTACTGGGTAATGGTCCTGATTCATGAGCAGAGCTGGACAAGACTACTGCACAGTAGGTAGATATTAAGTAAAATGACTGTTTCAGTGTGTAGAGAGCTGATTAGCTGGATTGCATCCATCCTGCAGCTATGAAGAGAATGGAAAAGAAGTCACCTTCCTTGCTTTCCTGGCCCTTGGTTCTGCAGGGCTGTCCATCTTCAACTGAAAGGATGCAGAGAGGGAACTGTAGGTTTTGTTCTCCAAGGCTGATGAGGTCTCCCCACTAAATTGTTGCAAGCTTGCATTGAACTCCAAAGTTTCTGCTCACCCATGGGCAGTTTCAGGCCTAATGTTGCCTTTTTTGTCCCATTGTCCATCTTAGCTGTCTCCAGAGGGGTGCTCTTGCAGCCCAATCTCATGTGCCACTCCCGTTTTGTGCATAGGGAAAAAAGTGCCTATCTGAGCACTGTAAACTACACCGACATCTAGCACCCAGATGTGCAATACCAGGGGCAAGTCTCTTTTCAGGTACCTAAGCTCAGTGGTTTCAGCTTCTGAAATACTAAACCTAGGCTGCAAAGCACTTTTGAACTGACATACAGCGTATCTAGCCATGTTAGAAACTTTTATTTTCCATATGTTTTATAAATCCTATATTGTATTTTTATATAAAGGTTTCTTTTGGGCTGTTTCATACCACACAAGGTTCCCTAGTCAGATGTTCATATTGCATATTTATTCTTAAAGAATACTTTGATCCTTTCAGAACAGTTAATAAAGATTTTTCTCTTTGTGTCTATCTTTCGGTGCAGGAAAGTCCTACCAACATCTTCCTCTGTGTACAAAATGCCGAGTCTCTGTTCATGTTGCAGAAGGCTCTGAGAAGCTTTCTCTTATCTTCAGAGGCGCATAAGGAAATGTAATCTCACCATGCTTCACTCCTTAGTAACACGGAGAACATTCTGGTCAACGCAAAGCTCTTTGGCAAATATTTCTATCCATCCTGCTTGGCTGGAGACTTAAGGACATGAATAACCAAGCCCCTGTTCAGGTCAAACAAAGTGAAGAAGAGAAAGTGGCATAGTGTTTGTGCTGCTTCCCGGCTTCTTGACGAGCTTGCTATTCAATAACGGTTTGTGAGAACTTGGCAAGACATGTAAATCTCTCTCTGCCCTGCCTTTCTGTCCACTTCCATTACCAGCCTGTAAAAGGAGAGCCTATCTTTCAGTCCTCCCCTGAGGGACAGTGGACTGGAGAGCACAAGAGGTGCAGGCACTGCAGTAACAGAGACCATCTACCTGCAGTTGAAAGGCAGAGCTTTGCTGAGGGGAAGGGGCAGGTTTTGCTGAATCAGCGCCTTGAGGACCTGCTTAAGTCTCATTTGCTTACACGCTTAAGTGCTCTGCTGAATTATAGCCCACGGCAACCAGCTGCCAGCCCTTCACTTCCTGATTAAAAACAACAAAAAAAAACATTTCTGGAAGCTGTTCATGTGCTATGGGCAGTGCCATCCAAGGTCCCCCTCTTTTCCTGATTATTCCTCTGCTCCCACCCAACAAAATTCCATCCAGAGCACCAGGACTGCTTTAGTTTGAACAAACTGTATGGAAAGAACTGTATTTTCTAATTATGTGCCAATTTCTTTTCTCTTGCTTATCTCATCCAAGAAAATAGTGCGGCTCTTAGCAAATACCCTGAGGCAGTACAATTGCCTATTAAATAAGACTCCCTGTTGATTTCAATGCACTTTCAAAGCACTTCAAAAGGTTGATGGCACAACATGGCCCAGTGGTGCTTTTTACTAATGTGTTGTCTGGCACACAGAGAGAAAATAACAAAGGAAAATCTGACTGCTTCTTGAACATGGCTATCAGCACTGGCATTGCTAGACAAAATAAAGCAACCCTTTCTTAGTAAATTAAAATTGTTATGTCCCGGAAATGCCGTTTATGACACACAGTAAAATTCCAAACAGATCTGAGAAAAGAAGGTATCTCCTATTCTTAAATAAATTGGAAAATCAATGCAAAACAGTCCAGACAGCACCTAGCAGGGAGAAAGAAGTGAAGAGGCCATGTGATGTTTTCCAGTGCAATTCCCAATGCAATCTCTCACATCAGATTAAGATACCTGAACAGTTTCAGATGCAAACACACGGCAGCAAAAGCACAAGAGGAAGGGAGGGCTGGCACCCAGTTTTCAGGAAGGAGACACTGCCTTCCTCAAGACTGCCTTTTCTCAAGGCAGAAATGGCATTTCACGACAGAACTGTGGCTAGCTTGAGAAGATTAGAGTAAATCCTTTTATATCAGCAATCACAAGCTGACCAAGCACAAACATCTGCTATCAGCTCTGGATTCAGATAAATTTCATATAAACTAATCACCCATCGCTGAACACACTGAAAGGGAGAAAAAGGATTTAACAATTGATTGGTCTCATAGTTCTGATAATTTATGTTTTCCCTTATAGGTTTTTTTAAGTAAGTAAGTGAAGCGTCACTATTTAACTCTTCAGTTTAGGTGACCTCAGTATGGAACAGAGTCTTGCTAAAATCTGTGAAAAATTATTAGCCAGGTTTCAAAAGTTATTCCTGATTTTATGTGCCCATTATTTGGAATATCTTATTTCATTTGAAAAGAGCTGTTTTTTACAAAAATGTCCCTACTCTTACCCTTTAAAGGTCAAGGACATTCAGTTTGGCTATTCCAATTAATGGCAAAAAGAATTGCTAATAAACATAGCTACTGCTTAACTGAGAGAAGTAGTATCCTGTCTAGATGAGGATTTCAGTATCATCCTGATGAGTTTGAACATATGGCTTTAATATATATACGTGGTAACCATGCAATCTGCAGATTTAGGAATCGCTACGTACTCATTAACTTAATAGACAATTATGTTGTATTAGGTACAATTTAAAAAGACAACTTTCTAAGAAATCCCTAATTACGCATCTACATGATAGAGCCTGTTAAGTAAATAATGGGCTTCCAAAAGTCTTTACGTTTGTATTTGTCTTAATACATAGCTAAAGGTCTGGTTTGCATTTGTGCCATAATTCCATCAACTGAGCAACGTGTGCCATTTTTGTATAGGCTCATTTATCTTACAAATACTCATAGTAACCCTGAATTTCAACAAGATTCTATTTTTAGGGTTTTCTAAAACTTTGAATAAATTACTTCTGTTTGGATATTAATATACTTTCAAAGATGAGTTTTAAGCATGTAACACGATTTTCTTAAAGTACTTAAACATTTGTCTTGACTTCACACAAAATGGCACTTATGAAAATGATGAATAAATATTTTAAGGTAGTGTCTGTGGCCTTATTTCAAGTCCTCTTGTCTGAACCCTGCAGACATCACTGGGGACTATTTTTGGTATCTTATCTCCTATTCAAAATTTCATACTTGTGTTTAATAGGGTAAAAAATCTTTGGTCCTAATTCAGCCAAAGTTTAGATGGATGATAATCCTTCATCTAAATGTTATGTCTGTATCCTAAATATGTATTTCTCATTTTGGAAGAGTGCCATGGATAATCAACAAAATTTGTTACCATTCATTCACCACCTTTGCTTGACTTCCTATTTTTAAAAAAGAAAGGTAGTTAAGAGGGATCCTAGTCTTTTACTCCTTAAATTGTATCTGATTTTGTGTGGCATGTTAGTGCATGAGGCACAGTGTAAAGTTAAATATGGATAAAATCTTGTGTACAAACTTTTCTACCAGTTTACCAAGTCTCTGTGTAAGTCAAGCTGTGTAAGCAAATTCATCAGAGCAATGACACAGGAAATCTGAGCAATAAGAATGTTACATGCAATATTATAAGTACCTCCTCTTAGAATGTGACCAGAAATCCTGCATTATAATCAACTAGGTGACACAACTTATGTGAGAAAGCACAAGCAAGCAGCAAAGGCATTAGCTAGACCTAGATCTGCTAGACTCCCACTATAAAGAAGGTAGAATAAGTTTGCCTTATTCTGAAGCACAACAAAATCCAGAACATGTCAAAATATTCTACAAAAGGAGCATTTGACTGTGATATTTCATCTTAGCTTTACATTGAAAAAAAATCGGTTTTCTTATGGAACTGTCAGGAAAGGATATTTCTATGTTGACTGACCTTTTTTTGCCAGATTTCTCTAAAAGGAAGTGGATAAAAATCAACACAAGGGTGAAATAATTACTGATTCTGTCAAAGTTTTGTGTCTTGAAGTTTTCTGTAATCTCTGTAGCTTGAATTGATTTGTTGGTCAGAATGACCTTTTCAGAACTGTTTCAGGCCTTTTTAGACCTAAAGCTACAGCTTAAGAGACAGCTGACAATGCTGTTTGACCCCTTCCCCTCTGTGCAAATACTTGTGTATTAGAAAATTAAACCCATAAATTACACAAAGAAAATGTGCTGCACACTTTATATCAATAATATCTCTTCAAGCAGACCCGGACAGAGGGCTCCCAATATTTCTACTGCTCAGCAGAAGGTGTCAATATTTAATGTGACAGGTAAAGCATGAGGGAAGGTTTCTGATGGCAGGAAGCAAATGGATTATTCCTTATGCCACAAAGGTTTACTTAGACTGGAGTGCATGTTCCACAGTCTCCCTTACCAGATTTTTCAGGGTTGACATATTATTTACCTAACCTGGACTGCCAATGAAAGTTTTTGCTCTAACAAATACATTTTTCTAGTTAATTTGCAAAAAGATTGATCAGTGTCATTATTATAATCAGCGATGAACTGCAACCACGTTTAGTGCTACTATGCTGGTTGACATATAAATAGATAATTACAATCCCTGAGCTGAGGGTTTATGTCTCAGAAACAGTGTGTTACTGGTGGATAAAGCAAACACATGTTTTCAACTACATGCTGCATTTACCTAAAATTATCAAGGCTTCTGGTGAGCAGAAATGCTTTTCACTCAAATTTTTCTGAGACAATTAGAGGAAAGTGATACCAGCATGCCTCTGAGAAGTTTTGCTTGTTTGTATTGATTAAAAATGGCATCCAACAAATTCAGCATGTTACATCCTTATTTGATCGGTAACTGGAGAATTCATTCTTTCAGTTTTGAATCCTGAATATAAATGGAGAAGCTTGAGGAAACCTCCACTTGAATGTGTTCGTGCATCTCTGAAACTCTATTTCACGAAGAACTGTGATCGCTTATGATCCCAGCTGGTAACTGTTGTCTTTTAATACAATTTACTCTGGTTAAAAGAAAGAGGCATGCTTTTTTGTTCTTTTTAATTTTCTATTGGAAAAAAGGAAGCATATGAACACAGTGAATATTCAAATACTGAGTCAATGTTCAAATGCTGTCCAGTTTTATAAATGTCCCTTGTAATAACCACGTAACTCAATGGTTCAAATGGGTTTTGATGCTTCTCTTAGTCCTTGCAGCAGCACTCATTCAAAGAAGTTGCCACTTAAGGCTACAGTACCTCTAGAGAATCCTCAATAACAGAGAATGAAAATCATGATTTACAATGTGTAGCATTTTTTCTCATCAAAGATGGAATTTTTAAAAACACTTTGCATTCTCCCAGTTGGCCCAGAGGAAGCCAGCTAAATATTTTCCATGGCGTTTAGTGAAAGCAGTCTTGACAACCTATATCCCTAACTTTTGTTCACAAGCAAGCTTCCCCTATTTGATCACCCCTCACCTAAACTAGCAGCACACTTATCCTCCTTTGATGGGACTGCTGTGTCTCCTCTCATCAACAAAATATGTTCTAGGCTCTGTATAACCATCCATAACACACTTTCCATGAACAAAAGGGCTCTTTGGTGCCCCTAGTTGTAGTATTTCCCATGGTCTTTCCTGACAGCTGAAGATGCATATCTAGGATGCCTTTCATTCCCTTGAGGGGCTATGGGTATCTGGGGGAAATGAAAGCAGCATTTTGCTAGTCTCAGGACAGCATTACAGGCAGATGAAGCTATGGGTGATACGGGACTCCACCTTTGAGATACGTGAATCACAGCTCAGTCTCTGCTTCAGTTTTGGAAGGAAGCTCACTGCACTGCAGTAGAAAGAGTTTGTGAAAGATAAAAGAGAAAAGAAAAATGGAATGGGACATGCAGAAGACAAAAAGGAGAGGCAGAGAAATTTAAAAGTCCAAGAACAAAGAAAAAAATTTCAAGCATTGTTGGGTAGAATTTGAAAACAGTGCAATGAGCGTTACCAGGGAATTTCTATTAACACAATATTAAAGAGAGGCAGGACTTGGCATTTAAACTATTTCCCCCATGTAAATATGAGGAATATTAAGAAAAGAAGCAACTGAAAGAAGAGGAAAAAATTGCTAAAATCTAAAGAAATAGGAGCTACATAAAAATTAAGAATTGACGTGCAGAGTCAAAATAAGTTTTGGGGATTAAAATAAAGTAAGGCCAGCTCAGAAGCTCTACTAGAATCTTCACTTAACTTGTGAACACAAAGGAGATTGTTGTCTTTTATGCCTGCCTATTGCCTTCCCACAATAACATGATTATTTGCTAGAAGTCATAACTATTAAAGTATATCGATAGAGGTTTGCTCTCAAGAGAAATAACATTTATGTCAGGAAGAGTGACAATCTCATTTTACCCACATCAATATTCCTAGCTTGGTGTAGTCTCCTTTCCCAGCACAATACATTCTATTAAAATAATTTATGTTCGGTATCCTGTCTATGGAATTAAGAGTATTTTCAGCTGAGGCAAAGCAATTTTAGAACCATAGCTTTGCATTCTTGGAAATACTTTTTCACAACTCAGCACACTGCATATATAATCACTAATATAGAATACCTTTCATATAAAAATACTAAAGGAGGAGATAGCGTGTTCAAATAGCAGTATAATTTTGCTTGTTTCTTCCTCTAAATACTCTTTGATACTAAAGATAATCAGGACCTTCATCCACATGCCTCAGAGTACTTTACAAATGGCATGGTATCACTTTCCCTCTTTTGCAATTGGGAAGCAAAGGGCATGCACAAGGTCTTCTTGCAGGTTGCCCATACACCATGGACAGAGCTGGCAACAAGGGCTAGCGACTATCCTCTTTTCATTGCTGGCAATCTGGAAGGCTGAGGCACAGAAAACTAAAGTTATCTTTCAGGATCATTTATTTCTTTGGAGGTAGCATCAGTCTCTCTTCTTCCCAAGAGATGTGTTTCATTTTATCAAGCATAATACAAAACAAACCTACTCTAAGCAAGTAATTAGTATAAACATGTTTCAGATGAACTGATAGTGTCAATAAACTCCAAAGACTTTGCTTACTTTATTTTTATTCACATAGAGAAGATTCAAGTATTCACTCTTCTAAATTGTCTCTGAAAATATCTTTGTATCTATTTTGACAGTCCCTTTCTCAAAGCTCAAATGTTCCCACCAGGATTTACGCCCACGATTGCATTGAAAAGACAATACAAGGAAAGAATCAGACTCTGCTTCAGGAAAATGAATAAACCTATTATATAGCAACCACTTAACAGTAAAATCAAGGTAATTTTTCTCAGGTGTTCTGATTTTACAATTTTTGAACTGCTTGTTAAGAATTTTAAATGAATCTTGAAAATGTAGAGTTGAATTTCCTTGCTTTTACTCTCTAGTTTACATGTGATATTTTTACATGCCAGCACAATCAAGTAAAAACTACTTCTAGTTATATTTCAAATATACAGCCTGATGAGTTAGAAACTAGAGATAGTCCTTGTCAATAAAGGTTTATAGGTTACTTTTTTCATTTTCTTTTATTCATTCTGATTATGTACGTGTACGTTTAGCCATTTTAAGATATTAAAAGGCACAGCTCAAATTTCTGAGATGTACGGTGTTTCGTAAGCTATAGGAACGATTAAGGAAAACTGGGTGTTACATCTGATCTTTATTCAGTAGTGTTCACATGCTCCTTACAGAGTGCAACCAAAGTGAGAAGCAGCTTTGGATGCACAAAGAATGCAGAAGTTTCCCCTTTTCCTTTTGAGTGAATTATTGCAAAGTCTGTGAGGCAATAAGAGAGCTATTTTTCACCTATGGCAGATGGAAATACACAAATCATACCTGGAAGATATCAGCACTAACTGATTTCATTGAGACAAACTCTACAAATCAAAAAAACTTCATTCTGATTTCGGTTATCTCAGATGCAGTTGATCTATTGAAAATCAGAAATCTGAAGTACTCAAAAGTGTATAAAATGCACCACAAACACTGATGGAGCTGGTAAGATTTTCAGAAGTATTTCCAGATAACTAGGGCTTTTGGGGAAGTATCATCAGGACTTCCAAAAGTAATCAGACCACCTTGTAAAACTGCTATCATTCATTTTGTCTATTCTTCCCTTTTTGTCTCTTAAGGACCAGGTGTACTAGGGTATCTGACATCTGAGAAAGTAGATTAAGCTAAGGCACATTTATCCAAACAATGAATTTCTAGACAGTTAGCTGAACAAGTAATTTCAACTCATAGTGAACTGAATATACATTTGTTTGCTGTCTTGACGATCCAATCTTTCTAAAACAAATCCTTTTTTTAAAAAAAAATCTTCCCTGCAACTGATTTTTAATGTATCAAATTAATACCAAATGAAAAAAAAAGAATAAAAAATAAATGAAAAATACGAAAATATGAAATTTAACAAGAGCAAGTGCCAGATTCTGTACTTGGGACAGGGTAATCCTGGTTATACGTACAGATCGGGGGATGAGAGGCTGGACAGCAGCCCCACAGCAAGAGATCTGGGGGTTTGGGGTGATGGCAAATTGAATATGGGTCAAGCGTGCCCCGCAGCTAAAAGGACCAACTTGGGGTGCATCAAGCACAGCATAACTTGCTGGCTGAGGGAGGTGATTGTCCCACTCTACACTGCACTGGTGCGGCCCCACCTCGAGTACTGTGTGCAGTTTTGGGCGCCTTAGTAAAAGAAGGACATTGAACTGTTAGAGTGTGTCCAGAGGAGGGTGACCAAGATGGTGAAAGGCCTTGAGGGCAAGACTTACGAGGAGCAGCTGAAGTCACTTGGCTTGTTCAGCTTCGAGAAGAAAAGGCTGAGGGGTGACCTCATTGCAGTCTATGTTTTCCTCAAGGGGGGCAGCAGAGGGGGAGGTGCTGATCTCCTCTCTCTGGTGACCAGCGACAGGACATGAGGAAATGGAATGAAGCTGCATCAGGGGAAATTCAGATTGGACATTAGGAAAAGGTTCTTCACTGAGAGGGTGGACGGTCACTGGAACAGCCTCCCCAGGGAAGTGGTCACAGCACCAAGCCTGTCAGGGTTCAAGGAGTGTCTGGACAATGCTCTTAGTCATATAGTGTAGTTTTAGGTAGTCCTGTGAGGAGCAGGGAGTTGGACTTGATGATCCTTACGGGTCCCTTCCAGCTTAAGATATTCTATGATTCTATTATCTAACCAGGTTGTTCTTTTCCCCTAGAGCTTGGAGCTTGAATTGCTGATAAAGGAAGAGGCCTTCTCATAGTTTTATATGGGCTATAGTTCAACAACCACCAATCTGAGAAGTGACTAACATGCACACTAAAACGTAATACTTGAGATAAATCCATACTCAGGATAAAATCTGAGAAGCAACAACATGACTATTTATGCCTTTTTAATACTTGCTGTTAATACCTTTCTGTTGTCTGAAAAGAAGCATTTTTAAGGCTGACACATCATTGCTGAAAACCAGTCTTCTTGTTTTGATTATTTTAATTGCCTGCTACTCCTCTTGTCTCTGTGAAAGTAAGGTCCAAGCAGAACTTACCCAGTACAGAATTAATATTTCCTGGTTTTGTTTTGACCCTTCAGAAAGACAAGGAATCTGAGCCCAAAGCAGAAAATGTGAGACAGTCCCCCTGCCCAGAGGATCATCCTTCTTGTATCATGAATATCGTAAGTGGTCCAGAAGATAGAGGCATTTGGCATATCTGTGATTATTCCTTTGAGAAAAGTGAGGACTATGGTCTTGGCAGCAGTGCAGCTACTCTTTGGACACTGGCCTGGCAACATGAGAAGAACGTGTAGGCTCCATGTTCTCCTCACATAAGCATGAGGAAAGGCATAGGGCAGATCTGGCCTGAAAAGTGTGGCAAATGGACTTTGTTGCTTGCACAATGCCTGTTGTAAGATCGAGGTACAAAGGCTTCTGTTCATGGCTTCTGTTTTGTGTTTTGTTAGTTATAAATTGCCACCACACTTAGGATCTTTACTAGGAATAGTCTATCTTGGCATGCTGTGCTAAGATCTTGACAATACATCAAACATTAGGCCTGTTGCAGAAAAACAGGGTTTCATTACAACTGCTTTAAGGAGGCAGTGTCAACTAGAGATGACACTCCTTTGGTGCTTTCTTTGTTTTGCAGATAATCCTTTTGCTGTAGGTTGTTAAGGCATTGACAGTTTAAGGCGCTTCCCATCGGTGAAATAACTGCTGATCTGGTCTTATTTATAGGCACATCTCCAGCCTATCTCAAGATAGTAGCATAATAATAACAAGCATAATTTCCTTACTTGTTCTTAAAGCATCAGGGCATGTGCAGCTCCATTGCCACCTAAACAATAAGAAAGCAAGATGCAAACAAATTCTTTTTAATCTAATTTTATGTATAGAATAATGTGGGGGTGGACTACAGGTTTTATGGTAGGCTAATTTTATATTGATGTCGATATATATATTCAGATGCACACCCAGGCATGCCACAAATGTCAGGGAGGTTCTGGGATGGCAGGTCAGGCAACATGTTATTTCAGTTTTTATGACTATCCCTTGGATATTAAAGTTCTAGTAGAAAGAAAAGCACCTGAGAAAGCAGTATGAGAAGAAAGAGCACCTTGTCTGCTCTATATTCCCTCGGTGTCAGGACTGGGGTTCCTTGTGTGACCCATTCTGTCTTAAGCTTAATTCAATGCCATTTCTTCATTTGCATTATAGTTCTCCCAAGATGATGGTGGCTTTGCCCTGATTTTTGATGGAATACCCTGGAAATAAACTCATGCAAGAGCTTCTGAACAGGCATAAATCTTGCCATAAAAGCAGTAGTTTTCCTCTACAAAGGTCAAAACATACTTGCATATAGTTGACTTTTTTTTTATCCTACTGTATCTTTACAGTAAAACTAAAAAGAGCAATGAAATTATGAAAAGAAGAGCCATGGTTTGTTATCTATTTTTTCAGCTTTCAAGATGACATGATTAACTATGTAATTAGTAGAGTCATTAATGAAGTTAGAAGAGATCATTCATAAGTGAGTTTAAAATACTCTCTTCCATTACTGTAGAAATCTTTGAAGGTTAATGCATGGGTCTCATTGTGGGGTACAGAGAGATATACACAGGAGCATCAATTTTCACCCTGACTATCATTTATGGATTTAAGGTGCAGATAAGAAAGTTGAATTTTCAAGCCTTAATTAGCCAAAAGACATGCCATTGAGGCATATCCCTGAGGAGGCAATCAGTATGTAAACAATGTCATTTAACAGCAAGATGGGGCCAGTAAGACATCCTACTTTTCTGCAATGAATTTTTATGACATTTCAGTATGCATGCACAAGGTGCTGAAATTCTTTCCTACAACAAAACTGCAGTCAGGACCAAAGAGACTCAATTCTTTTCTTTCATAAACCAGAATACAAGCCTTAAACATTTTTCTTTCCTTCTGAAAACTTTGCAGTTATGCTAACAATGCAATGTTCTCTTGCAAAATTTCAATTACAAACAAAATCAATGCATTCTTACCATGCTCTGCTAACCCTACCCAGCATCCATTATTTGTTGTATTTTATAAATTTGCATCCTGCCATGTCAGGACTGGGCTCAACCGATTGCTACTGAATTGTTCAGACAGTGAGCTCCGGATTAGCTTTAGGTTCTTGACATTGTTCCTGCTTGTGCAGTCACTTCTTTCTGCATCATTTGAGTTTAAAATGGAAAGGTCACTGTTTGCCAGCAGTGGGAGAAAAACAGTTAAACATTTTCTGAGTAAACTATTTAATATCTTTAAATGCTTTTTCAATAGTTGTAAATTTATACTGCCTTCATGAGCCGAGACTGAAAATTAGTAATTAATGTGCAGGCTGTGTGCAGGGAGGGAAAGGACAGCTGGAGAAGTTCCTCCCATTCTGGTTTTGGGAGGGGGTACCACAGCCTCCACCACACAATTTGCAGCAGCTTTTGCACCTTATGACGACCTGATTTCCTATGGAAAGCAGCACAGCCTGAGTCTCTGCCGTGAGATTCCACCCAGTGATGCCTGTCCTGCATCGAACCTGCCACGGATGCTCAAACGATTAACTGTGCTCGCCTTCATCCTTCCTGCCCTGGGAGACTGCACAGCTAAATCAGGGGAAGGGAGCAGGGTGAACCAAACTTGCTTCTTTTTTCACTTTTATAACCCTCAAAAGCCTAGCATAAAGGTTTGAATTGTCAGCCTTTTAATTAGCTAGTGTTCAAACTATAGTGCAGTAGCCATGATGGGATACATAATTAAATAAGTTGATGTTTGCAGAGAGACAAAAAAAAATAATCTTTTGTGAGAGTTACTGATACTCTTTCAGACCAGCAGCACAGTGGGAGGTTTTATGAACCAGAAAGTGGCCAGGCTTTTCTTCAGCTACAACTGATGATCTCATAAAATAAATTATTTACCCTGACAAATCTTGCCTCACGTGTGCTCAGAATATGAATTCTTCACTAAGCTTCTTAAAGATACAAAGAATAATAAAGATCATATAAGCTTTTAACAGCCTTTCATGAAAAAGGAAAGCAACTCACAATAAAATAACGGTCTATGAGATGGTCAATATAGTTTATATCTTCAAGAACTGAGGCACAGTGAAGGCAAAACAAATACAGGACAAGAGACTATAGCCAGAAAAAGAAACAATATGAAGGTGTGTGACAATTCAATCCTGGACTTTATGTTATCACCCCCACCTCCTTACACACACACAGAGCACAGGGGAGGGTCGTTTCTTGTTACAGAACCCTTTTTTCATGTCTCATTGTGAACACCAGGAGTTAATTATGTTAACTTTGGGTCAGGCCACACACACTTTACAAACCAAATCAAATGGAAGCTACACATCAATTCAGTGCATACTAGATCTCATTTTATTCCTACTGGCGTCACCACTGTATTTGCAAGAATTCCTAAAAAGTTCCAGTTATGATTCTTTTTCTGGTCTCTACTTTGAAAATATCTTTTTGATGATGATATATAGACAATTATATGCCATTATATATTTCCTCATGTGAAAGAGTTTCAGCAGACGTAGCTCAAGAAACAGCATGTAGTAAGCATTTGCGACAGTCCGTGAGCAGAAGACAGTCCCGAACTGCCTTGCACAAAACATAAGAATGCAGATATTTAGATCCTTCCTTTCTGGAAGCAGACAATCTGATTCTAAATTCCTTAAAAGACCAATAAATCAAAATTCACTTTCAGCACTTGTAGCTCAGAGTTTATTTTTAATTGAAAAAATAATACTGAATGTGAGGTGATTGTAAGTCTGATAGTCTGTAAATCCAGACTCACTCTTTCCATGTGTGGTACCATTAACTGAAAGCAGTGGGAGCTACAGAAACATATGCAAGAAAAATTTTTAGACTTCTCAGAGTGATCAAGCAGAAATCGCAAATGATAGTTGGATTAGAAAACAATGATAGAAGACAATTGGATTCATAAGACTATGTAACTTTGTTGTAGATAAATAACCATGGCCATATGACATCTATCCGTGTCATACTTAAATTTATAAATGTCATATAGTGACATATGCATATACACACAGATAAGTATATGAATAATTGCTTCAAAACTGCAGGACATCTCCTCAAAGACAAAAAAAATTTTCTGCTCTCACAGCATCATAACTCTGCTCATGTATGTCAAGTTGTTCTTGATGCATTCAGAAACAGCATGACAATAAAGTCACAGTTATGCTTCAAGTATGAAGCACCATAGTAGTCACCCTTCTGATGATCCCATGAACTAACCCAGAAGCTCTCCACCCAGCTGGATAGGTCAGCATGCACCATTCAGAAGAGCTCTTCCCTGTGCTCCATGCAGGCGAAAGCAATGCTCCACAAGACAATGGTGGTGCGGGTCTCATCAATTCCTTGGGGACCTGCAGCTTGTCAGTTAGGTCTATGCTAATGCACAGCTTCCTTTGCAGCTCTATATCAGATTGACCCTTAATTTCCACTCCTATACCTATAATTTATATGCAAAAGAAAGCCAGACAAAAATCAGCGGGAGCTCAGAAAGAGATGGTGGTCTGGCTGTCAGTGGACCAAGACCCATCTACCCTGCAGCCCCCATTAAAAAGCAGTTCTGGATGTTGCCAGTAACTGCCGGCCAGCTGAGACCCATTTGAGCTCAACTATCAGGGACTTTTCCCTGACATAGCCCTAAATCTACATCTAAGGCTTTAAAGTGCTCACTGCTAATGAGGGGGGAATGATATAAATATCCTTCAGGCTGCTGAGCCTGGTGAGCTGATAATGACACAGAGAATATCTCTCTACGTGAAGATCTGGGTAAAGGCAGGATTATGGGGTGTTTTAGGGGGACACTGAAATTAAAACCCAAACCCCAAGCTGACACAATTCTGTAGGTCACAGAATTGGTTGTACTTCATGTCCTTTCTTTGGTAAATGTTTGAGAATAAGCTCTCTGAAACACACCCCAAATTCTTTATAAAGGCAAAGGCCTCACGGAATTAAGCCTGGGAACAGTGACTGTTCCAGACATCTTAAGAGAAATTTATACATTTGACAAAGCTCCTTCTGCCCACATATTTCATTGTTTCTGGTTCCATTAATAAATTATCATCACTAAAGGGGCACATTCTTTCACTTTTTATCTACAGTCCCTTTTATGCACAGTTTTCCTAAAGAAATGAGGATTGTGCAATCATGCCATAGGCATTTGTCTCTATTTCTTCCTTCTCAGCTTATAACTCTCAATTTGTTACGTAGTTTTCATCACATTTTTTGCCAAAGTGGGACAAAGATGTTATACAGGGTATCCCACAAGTGACGTCCCATAAAGACTCTATCATCATTCCCATTCTAGAAGAGCCTTGGCTCAACCTTATTAGATGCCAAAGACAGCACCCTTACAGTGGCTCCAAACAAGGCAAAAAGATTCAGACATGGCTTATATCAGTAAGAGAAGCAGAAAATAAAGATCCAATGATAACCAGGCTACATTTGTTCTGCTGATCGCAGAAGTACTGGTTAATGAATGTTCTAGTTTACACAAGCAGTGACACAACCCTGAGGAAACCACAGGGGTCTGAGTGGGCGTCTGGCTGAGATGAGTCCTGACTACAAAGGACAGCTGAAACATGCACAACATGAGGATTTTTTGCTACTGGTTCACAAAAAAAGTGGTAAGTCAAAGCAAACCTTAAATAAATACAGCTTGGAAACTCTGAAAGAAAAGTTTTATTATTAATGTGTTAACACTGTGGCTGTATTAGCATTTCTAATTACATGCTCCATTTAGGTAAAATTAACTGTAAGCTGTTAGGTTGTGCTGAGAATGATGCTGACAGCCATGGCAGCTCTCTGGTTGGTGGAGCAACACAATCTCACCAAGCTAAGGTGAGATGATAGCTCTCAGACTGAGAAGGGCGCTGGAGAGGTAAGGTATTGAAACAGTCCTGCCATGGGATTGTCACTGACACATACAAACTGTGCAAACATCTCTTCTTACCACACCTTAAGGGAATCAGGTCACTCTAAAGGATCTGAACCTTCACATTGGAGTTATCAGTTTGTGCAATAAGGATGAAGAGAAACACAGACAGAAAATTGCCTACAAAATATTGATGGAGTTTTATTCACCTAAGTAATTATCAGCTTATCTTGATGCTTAAATTTCTAAAAAACCTAAGTGTTTTTATCCTTTCTTTGAGATGAACTGCTAGGCAGAGGTATACCAATCTCTCACAGGTAGAATGTGTACATATGTTTTAATTGGGAAACATGTCCCCATGCAATATATTGGATAGATGGTAAAATCACTAGCAGACCCTTTCCTGCCTTCCTTCCATGAACACAGAAAGCAAGAGCATCTGTAGCTGCAGCCACAGGAAAACTCTGCAGGAGAATGGTGGAGTTGTTTAGTCCAAAGAAAAAAAATTAACATACAATTCTGCAAACATTCATGTATACAATAAAAATTAGCAAATGAGATTATGGTTCATTTTCAATAAAGGGAATATATTGTTCCAGGTTTAGATTCTGGCAATTTTTAAAAATTCCCATCATAGTTATAAAAAGCACATTGTAGTTTTCCACCGAGCATCTTGGATTGTCCTTTGCTTGAGATAAACTATATAAAGGATTAACATTTTTAGTTACACAATCTTGCCATTTTTCTTCTGTAGCCTAGTTTTAATATACTTTATATTTTACTGCAACTGCCTCTAATACTCGGTGTCTTTGTAGTTCTTGGTAAAAGGAAAGGAAAACAAATTTATGGTTCTATTACCAGAAAATGTTTACCTTTCTCATAAACAGCTAATAAATATAATCAGAAATGGATTTCTGACAATTTTTGACAGTAAAATATATTTATTTCTCACTTTCTTTATAGCCATCTCTGTAAATAATTTTCTCGTTATTTCATCACATGTATAAGCAATAGCTTGAAAAAAATGTAAAAAATTGCATTAAAATTAAAAAAAAATGCCAAAGAGTTGCAGCTGCATTATGTAAAAACTGTCTTTCTTTTGACAAACACAGTATCAACTCACATTAACCAAGGTTTCCAATAGATTGGAAAACATGGAATTTGCTTTTTACACTCCATACATTAAACTTGGGACTTGAAATATCCTTTCATTTTACACCTAAACTACCCTACTGAATCAGCAGAGTATCAGTATTGTAAAACCTGCATGAATGAATGGATACCAAAGGCCATTATTTTACATTTGGCGTGCACAGTACATTAACATTAGTTTTACAAGATAATGCCTGTTCTCCATTTTCTACAGTATATAACGTAAAATGGGAACTGCAAAAATTCACTGAAAACATAGTTTTACTGAAACAGTGGTCTAGCTAAATATTTCGCCAACTGCATCAATGTCAACTGTATCATATTTAATATTTGAGTCTTTCAGATTTGGGTTCCTCTATAGCAGGGAACTGTGTCAGCATATTCCTTCCTGGGGGCTAGATTTCATGCTGGTGACAGTTAATAAGAATTAACTCATTAATTCAGTAGCTGACATCTACTTCTGGTAATATTGTTGATATATTCTTGAGTAAATCGTAGGAGGCACTTACCTAGTATGACTATAATATATTTTCATATAATACCCTAAGCTACCTGTGCATGTGGGGAAAGGGAGCTGATATTCTAACTTTTCTAGCTATCTACGCAGAGGACTACTGAAAAAAAATTGAAAACAAATTAAAAAAGGAGGCATCCATGCACTAAAATAGCTCGCCATTAAATGTGGAGTTTCCAGTTTTGAGACAGATTTTCCTTATCTATGAATTCTGTCCCACTAGTAATGAATGACAGTCAGTGAAAGCCTGTTAGATGAGACAAAATATAATATGAAGAATTCTTCATCAAGAATATTTGCGTTCTTTCTATAAAAACTGATCATATAAAATTTTGCCATAGAAAACCACTTCTTTCAAAACGTTTGTTTTGAACTCCACTTTCAAAACATTTATCCTGTAATAGAAATTCTACATTGTTAAATGTAACTTTATACTGCAGTTAGCATTTTTAAATTAAATAGTTGAGATTTCCCTTTAATAATACCTAAATGAGAAATGCTGTATTTTCAGGATCACTTCTGCTTTCAGAAAACTTAAAAGAAGCTTTTGCACTTAGAAGTTTTACAGATGAAGGAAGTAATTTTGTTCTTAATCTAAATATAACCCTCGGTATTTTGACACATCTTTGAAGAGTGTTCTAAATTTTATTTTAAATTTATCTTTCTACATAATAAGTTCAGATACATAGTGGCATACATGAAAAAAAAATATTTCTCCTTGGGCAAATTCAGTCTAGTCCTGCTCTGAGCCAGAGGCTGGACTACATGACCTCCAGGGGTCCCTTCCTGATAACACTTCCACGACTCCGTGAAACTTAAGACCGTTCTCTGTTATTTTTGCATCAATTGATCCTTGCAATGAATACAGGAAAAAGCCAGTAAGTTTGACTAGAATAAGGCTTTTTCTCATCAGTTCTCAGTGAAGTCCTCTTTAAAACTTCAGGTAACAGACCTTAAAATGTATTTAATGGAAGGGAAGATGGTACGTGGAGTAATTGGAAGAAAGAAAAAAATAATTATTATAGTTTCAGTACTTGATCATAAAGGTCCAAATTCATAAAAACTTTCACTGAAGAAAAGCTAACATACTTGACTGGAGGTGAATGCAAGGCTCATTGAAAATGTCGTCAGTAGCACATGCCAAAACACCCTACAAAAAATACTATTAATGACTTAAAGTAGGACATTTGAGGTAGGCTAACATTGATATATAATGCAAGATGCATCTTTTCTTTGAGTCCTCTTACAGGGTTTCTAGAAAAACTATTACTTATCCCGTTGCATTGCATGTGTGTACTGATGTTGTCCACTGAGTCAGTTCTATGCAAGAGAAGTATGCTATATTTTAGTGGCTTTGTTAATCTGTATTTTTTTTTTTTTTGTAAATGCTAAGATTAACCTTTGCATAATTAGAGAAGTTGTCCTTATATTGAAAATCATTTGAACGGAAAAACAACCCTAAACCCTCTGAAATAAATAATGATATGAAGACTGGTGAGGTACGTCTGTTTCCTGTTTTCTTCCCAACCTAATGGACTATCAACTTCCTTTTAGAAGTACATGCTTTTGGTTAAAAAAATCACACAGTATCAGAGATGAGAGCTGAGGAACAGCAGTTTCCCTGCGTGAACCAAGATGAACCAAGGAGGAGTACAGAAGAGCCATTAAGAATCTGGCATCTGTCCATGATGGGGATTTAAGCTGAAAACTGAGGCTGGCATTCACTTGTGTTACAATTCCTAACCACACGCTTACTTGATAGAGCGTAATTGTTCATCAGGAAAAAATACCTGTTAGGAAGCTTTTAACTTTTCCCAAAACCACTGAGTCAGGTAGATATGTAATTACTGGCTGATTAAAATGCAAATGGCTTACCTGCCAAACTGTATTTGTGCATGTTGTACTAAAAAATTCTTTTTACTTGAGACTTTCTGTTGACAGAAATATATTTATTTGCTGACAGTTTTTTAACTTTGTCAACCATTGCTGAAATCTGACTAAAAATTAACGTGAAAGACAATCTATTTTAATGAAACATAGCATTTACTACTTCTTTAAAGTGTACATTTGTTAAAAACATCATTTTAAAAGAGCAAAAATGAGTATATTTCTGAGGAATGTTTTTTGAAATTTTAAGACATTATATTTTAATTTTAACCCTCTTTCCTTGGGAAGCTGTAAATTTTTTGCCTATATAGTATTTCAGAAAGGATCCACATGCACGATTATGAAAAGAACTTTTGGATCAAATTTAACATTTACAGACCATAAGCATTATGGATTGCTTTCAACTATGGAAAGGTCTCTGATCCTGTGTAACATATTGGTGGATTTAATGGAGCCTGAAATGCTTTAATTAGCTCAAGCATGTTTTTCTGTAACAACCTATATGTAATTCCATGACCCATTGTTCTTTCAAAAGTAAAATTCCTATTTCTTTCTATTGAGTTTTATTAGATTTTAACCATTATTTAAAAAAAAAAAAAGTAAATGACATAAACTGAAAACTCCTTTTAAAGACGGATAATCATTCCGTCTTTTCCACAGTCACTTAACTTCCATTCCATAAAATGAACTAAAAAGTTTGCACACCTATGTATGCATGTGTGTGTGATCATTTGAAGAACACTGAGTACATCTAACACGTGGATGCATAGATGTGCTTGCAAGCATGTGGACAGCTTTGATTTACCTTCTGTTTGCTGCAAAATTTTACAGGATTCCCTTGTACCATATAATAAAGGATAGAATTATGAATGCTGAATGTTGCTTTACAGTTTTTTAAAAGATAAAAGGGAGGGGGGTTTTTATGTTCTACTCAGTTGATCTTTAGGAGCAGGTGCTTCATGAAAGCCTTAATGCAAAAATCCTTTTGTGTTCTACTCATATATTGCTATTCTCTCTGCTCAATTTGACATGCATTTATGTTACAACCATGCCGTATTGTGCAGCATTACATTATACCATTAAAGCATCTTCAAACATGCATCTGGTAGCATAGCACCTTAACTACTAGCAGAAAAAGTACTCTAGAGTTCACTTAAGGACAGTTACTAACATTCTGTTCTGTGATGAAATTTATGTACAGATTTCCTAAAATGAGGTAGTACTTTTTAAAAGGGTGGATTAGGATTCTTCTTAAACTTTGTTAAATACACCTATAACAAGCTAAGCAAAGCAACCTGGTAGATGTTCCTTTCTTGTGCTGTTGATTACTAAATTTTTTGTGGCAGGATTTGTCTCAGTATATTTTTTACAGCTACTAGGCTAGGTATTTATATTCTATGTGGTTTACCTAAGTAAACTATTATAATAATAATAATAATAAAAATTAATAGTAAGAGCAATAAAATCAATCTTCTAATTGTTTCTTCCTTTTGTCAAGGATTAAAATATCACCTTGCTTTTCAACCATATTGTAGATATACATTGTCACATAACGATGCAATAACTTAAATGACATGATGTGTGTTTCCAGTAGCTAGATGATATTTGGTACTGTCAAAAAAAGATGCAAAAAACCTCTTTTTTTTCTTATTTTCCTGACTGTAAAAAAATGAATATCTGTAGTAAATGTGAACATCAGTCAAAGATTATCAGAGCTTTCTTAGGATACATTTCTGAATTTTTTCTTTTCATTCAAATGAGATTAAATAGGAGAAATTTTGCAGTGGCTTCCAATATGTGAAAAGCCATATAAAATTGATTGCTATTGTTTTAGCTTTTGACATAAAAGATATTGCATAGGTTACAAAGCTACACTGTTGCCCAATAATTCATCTCAAAAAGTCAATATTTTTGTAAAAAAATCACATCATACTCCAATTTTAAAATCAGTGGGGCTTATACAATGATAGAAATTGAATGATTCAACTGATAAGCTTTCAGTGGACTTCCTTGTTGTGATTTTGAAACCCTCCATTTTGGTAAAAAAGTCAACGCTGATATCTGATATGAAATCTTATGTCTAAGGCTTTCACTCAAAAACATAAAATGCACCTTATGCCAGTTACAGTAATTTTCCTCGTGTAGCCTGTGTTGCCTGTGATGTTAGAGACCACATTCCTGAGATATTTATTCATACTAACATCTCCTGGGTTTAGAAAACATTGTGCACCTTATGCAAAAAGCTAGAAAACCGGAATATACTCTGGACTAAACAGCAACCCTCATTCGCACAGTAATAGTCTCCTAAAAAAACAGTAAAACCTTTTCATAGGATTCTAGTCTAGCAAGTACTGTCTACCAAGGATCCCTCTATAATCAGAGAAGACAGAGAGACACTTCCTCACAGGAATTAATCCCATTCTGAAATAGATGACTAAACTATATGGTATATTATCCCTTGGAGGTGACTATTTCTCTCTATTGACTACAAGAATAATGTAGATAGCATGTTTAATCAAGCCAGCTAACTTTTTAACGTGCAAAGTTAGCCAAATTCCAGCTAGCTCTTCTAATAATATTTCTGGTGTAGCGTATTTTCTCTTATAAATAAATAACTAAATGCTTAGACATCTCAAAAGGACATTTCAGCAAATTAATTCTCCATCTTTATACATCTTTAGCCTAACCATAAGCCAAACTCTAACACTGATTTTGAGGTATTTCATGAATCTCTGTAGTAATATTTATATTGATTTTCTGGTTTGATTAAAAACTAAATCTGTGCACTTTTTTCTCCTCTAAGTTCATACTAGTACTTTCAACCTCTTATTGCGTTTTTCAGTATTATGGAGCTTTGAGTATAGAATAACTTTAAGCACTACAAATAAGATGACAGCAGTGGTTTATTTTTCCTGAAAGAACAGCTATTATACTTTCCTTTATAAGCTTTGGTACTTTGTATATTTAAAGTATACTGTACTATATGAGCACGGCTCGTGGCTCATGAATCTGTTGAATAGAGATGTTGAATCCTGAATAGTCATTTTGCTGTTTGAAGTTTTCAGATACTATCATTTGAGAAAAAAATGTTATAGTCTTTTTATTTTCACCTTCAGAATGGAGAGTGAATAAGCTATTCCACTTTTTGACTGAGAACTTATTCATTATTCTAAAGCACTAGTACGGTGGGGCTGATGAGGATAATGAGAATGGAAAGAACTGAAATGACCATCTTATGGTGAAAACACTGGACCAGGACTCAGGAAGATGTAAGGTGAATTACCCATTCTCTGTGGATCCCCACTGGGGTCCTTGGCAACCATTCATTTTCCCTGCGCTCAGCTTCTCATTTCTACAGTGAAGTAAATAAGACTTTCTTGCCTCTCAAGAGAATTTGGAATAGTGGTTGATATTTTCATTGTGGTCAAATATTTGACAGGTATTGGCCACAAACATAAACACATATATTCAGCAACTTACCTTGATTACCCTGTGATTACACCCACTTTTAGCACAAACCATAGATTTCTTCCAAATTTTTATCACTAAAATTTACTGGTGACTCGAACAGGGAGATAATTCACTTGAAAATAGCCATTTGCCAAACTGGTCACCCAGTAAATAATGTCCAGAAAAAGGTTGTATAAGGTTTAGTCTAATCCTAGAAATACCTGAAGGTAAAAAATAAACAGGAAACAAAGGAAACCAAAACAGAGTTAATAATAGGAAATAAGTTAATGCCTGATGTTTCTTGAAAGCCTTTTTTTTAGATTCACTGTGGTTTATATGCATAATGGCTTATTTGCGGATAAGCCATGAATTTTCAGGCAGTGAACTGATTTTCAAATGATATAAAAGAATGTTACGCTATGAAAGAGAGGACTAAAATCTCCATTACACCACAATGACTGAGATACATGGCAGCCTTATTTGAGTTGCCCCTGTGTGATATGATCATGCTACACAAATATTTGTTGTATTCCTTCTTCTCCTTTATTAATAGAAACACCTGCATACATCTTAATAGTCTGCCTTCTTCTGCTTTTTATTATTTGAATTCTTCTGCCCAGATAGTTATATTTCAATAATTTTCACAACTAAGTCAGATTTCAAAAACATTAAAAGCAAGGCTACTTGCACTCTCTAGGGAGTAAAGATATGAATACTAAAAGCTAAAAGTGACTCTATGGTTCATCCATCCGAGACAAGATCTTGTTTTTAACACTAGTCAGTAAGCCATAGGTAAGGAATCAGAGCAATCATCACCTGAAAGATTTCATTGGTATAAGAAGTGATAAACCAACCAACCAACCAACCAATCTATTCGTTTTTAAAACAAAATTTTCAGAATCAATGAATCTTCAAATTTAGTGCATGCTTTCAGTGAGTTATTTAAGTAGCAGTTGTTTCTACTTTGACTTGGAACTAGGAAGAGGCAACTAGAAGGAAACAAACAGCCATTTTTAATATCCTGCTTTTCTGGGTTCCCCTTAAGAGAGGACAACGGGAAGTTAACAAAATTTATGATTTGACCCATATTAATCGGCTAAGTCAGAGCACTGTTAAGTACTCTAGGGAGACTCTCCAAGTGACTGTAATTTTATACAGAAATCTCATACGATATTTCAGGCAAACCTGAAGACAGAGCTAGCTGAACTAGCCATTAAATATAGTATTATGTAAGAAGGTTGTGAATCACACCTAATTTTAATCAAAGTGTGTTTCTCATACTTAAATATTGGTAAAATATTTTTAATGTCCTTCTCAATATGGGTAGCTACGTAAGTATGGTAGATAAATTGCATGATGCTCTAAAAGAGTTAATAAAAAATATATTTTAATATATGTTAGGACTGCCTTCTGGACCATAATCCAGATTTGCTCTAAAATTTGTGGAAATTAAGTCAAGGTTGACTTTGGATCAGACTGTGCGTCCTTTTCCTAATCACTTCCACAAAAAATCATGTGGTTTTGTAATACAGCCTTGCATAATAATGCCTGTAAAGGTAGAAATATAGGACATCCTCGTAAGTGAGAAAACATGAACTGCAAAGCAAGCAGGGATAAACGTTTCTTCGGCTGAAAGGCAGAGGCACACATCAGAGACAGGCTCTGGTGTCCTACAAATGTCAAATTTGATCTGCAAATTTTTAAAGAAAGATTCTGGCATTTTTCTTTATCCGAAGGGACCCTTGACAACGCTCTGACAAGAGGAGAAGTTCTGTATCATGACAAGAGTTCAGCTACTGAATTGAATATAGGGAACTTTACTTTCTTATATAACTTCGCCACACAAAGCAACACGTATTATTAGAATGGTAGGCAATGGTGCAGGTACACTATTTGTGTCGATGCAGAGTATAATTTGCATTTTTAAAATCATATTGAGAAAAGAACCAAGAAAGAAAACAGCAACAGAGAGAGAAAGAAAATTCAGAAGAAGCAGCATGACATAAGGGAAGGAGTGTTTTTGCTTCTATGCTGGGCGTGCTAAGGAAAAAGTTGATTCTCTGCCTTTAGGAGGTACTGGAAAAGATTCACTGCATCCTATTTAATTTCAGAATGAATCATCCCAGAAATGCTTTGTACCACATAACATGTCAGACTCCTCAGTCCATTTCAACAGAAAAGGGAAAAAAAGATCGCTTTTATTTTTCCTCAGGTTTTGCATCCACTGACTGTGGCTTCTTTGGAGGAACTTCACATGTTTAGACTGAACAGTAGTGGAATTGGCTTTGCTGCAACATAAGCCAAAGAGAGCTGACCTGGCAGAAGATCTTTGCAGCCTCTATTATTTACAGCACACTTAAGAGGGCACAGTTTCTCTAAGTTATGATTTACAGTGGCCTTTACTTTGCCTACTAGATCTGCTACCCATACCTTACTTTTACATTTGTTTCTCTGATAAACACTGGTTTAGCCTGAGTATTGCAGCGCTTGTGAGTTTTTCCTCAGCAAATTAGGAAGAGAAAGGACTGGGAAAGAACCGAGTCTTTAATCTCAATGCCAGGACATAAGCATCTGGTAAAATTATCATGGTTCACAGGCACAGCTCTGTTGAAACCAAAGCAGAGGGTTACAACACAGCAGGACAGTCCTGGGCCAGCCTCTGGGGCATGCAACATCTGTGGGATTTTTCCCCAGGATTTACGAAAGAAAGAAAAATTTCCTGCCTGGGTCAAATGGAGGAAGTGGGGGTTGTTCCTGACAGAGCTTCTCTTTGAAAATCTCCCTTGGAAACAGCATTACATGGCTATAATTCTTCCTGCTAGTGACATGGAAAGAGAAAGGGTGAAAGCTTCCTGATGATGGCTGTTGAGTGATGCTGACATCCACAGTGCAAATCTCTGTGGACTTTCCATCGGCTTTAAACTTTTTTCCTTCTACATTAAACATTGCCTGAAGAGTGAGTATACTATTGTTAAACTGTGTAGCATCATACAAAATGTATAAGGAGGGACTTGCTGTCTTAACTATCAAGGCTGCACCCAGCTGTAGCAATTTTTCTTTGGGTTTGAAAATATCGTCTCCAAAAAGCTCCAAGGAGGCAAGGGCAGCTCAGAGTAGGGAGTCCAAACCAGTTCTCTGCTCTGTTAATTCACTGGTTTAATGTAGAAAACAACCTAAATATTAGACACACTCATTATTACGCATTACGTGATCTGGGCCTAGAAAAGAAAATAAGTGTTCTTATTCAGTCCAGGATTTCTGCTGCTCTCCTCACTCTGGAACTTAGAATTAAGAGAACATTTTTGTTTGTGGTTAACCCAGGAGTCAGGACTTTCTATAGAGCTGTGCACAATGAGGAATTCAGTGCAGGAAAGTAAAATCAGAACAAACCCTACCACCTCCTAAATAATATGATGAGTTTTCAACACCTTGTATAGTAAGAAACAGCCCTCTCAGAGCTTACAGAGCAGCACTAGAATAAGATGTTTTAGTTTTCTTTGTATTTATCTGTTTATCCCACCAAAACGATATAAAACCCCTCCAAAACCTAATTTTTACCTTTTGCTTGAAATTGCTTGCAGCACTATTATTTCCTACCCATGTACCTTAGCAAGCAATACTACATGAATCATATATTAAGGTTTCTCACCTCTTCATGTGCACACTAACTAGCATCATTTCATCTTACTACATGCTTCAGGTCAGATCAGGACTATTTCCACCACAGTCTTGTCTTCTCTCTCAATATACTTCTCTGATGATAAAATTAGTAATGAGAAAAAATTGGCTGCCATTAAATAACTGGAAGTGCTTCCATTTACTTCAGTAGGCTCAGGATGTCATCTTTAGTTTCTCATTTCCATTGACAGAAGAAATCCTGATGAGAAAAAAAGCTGCACTTTTGTCATTAATGAAAAACTGTCTTAGTATGACTTAATATCCTTTTCTAGTATCCATACATTGTTAAAAAGGTGTGCATTCTTCTCCTTAAAAATATTTCCCTCCTCTCCTCTTCCCCAGCTGACAAATTTCAGATGCTCTTAAATGTAGATGCCTTGCTGCTTATCACGTGGAAATAACTCATAATATGAAAGATCACTCTTTTTGAACGGGGGAAATGTTAGGCTAGCATTGACTTGCTGTTCTAAAGATGCTGCTAATTGAATAGCTTCTCACTGCCTTTTGCCTCTTCCATCCCATTCCCATTGCATAGTCATAACTCTAGTGCTACCCTCAGATAAGTTCACTACTCAGTTGCATGAACAGTCTTATTTTCAAGATTCTGTTGCCATAAATTAAGTAATAACAATACAGCTTTAGCATACAGAATCATAGAGTCATAGAATCCTAGAATTGTTAAGGTTGGAAAAGACCCTTAAGATCATCGAGTCCAGCCGTTAACCTAGCACTGCCAACTCCACCACTAAACCATGTCCTCAAGCACCACGTCTACCCGTCTTTTAAATGCCTCCAGGGGTGGAGAATCAACCACTTCCCTGGGCAGCCTCTTCCAATGCCTCAATACCCTTTCAGTGAAGAAGTTTTTTCTAATATCCAACCTAAACTTCCCCTGGCACAGCTTGAGGACATTTCCTCTCATCCTATCACTTGTTACTAGGGAGAAGAGACCGACCCCCACCTCGCTACAACCTCCTTTCAGCTAGTTGTAGGGAGCAATAAGGTCTCCCCTCAGCCTCCTCTTCTCCAGACTAAACAACCCCAGCTCCCTCAGCTGCTCCTCATAAGACTTGTGCTCTAGACCCTTCACCAGCTTCATTGCCCTTCTTTGGACGTGCTCCAGCACCTCGATGTCCTTCTTGGAGTGAAGGGCCCAAAACTGAACACAGGACTCGAGGTGTGGCCTCACCAGTGCCGAGTACAGGGGCACTATCACCTCCCTGGTCCTGCTGGCCACACTGTTCCTGATACAAGCCAGGATGCCATTGGCCCTCTTGGCCACCTGAGTACACTGCTGGCTCATGTTCAAGTGGCTGTCAACCAACACCCCCAGGTCCTTTTCAGCCAGGCAGAAGCCACAGTCTTTGTCAGCGTTCTCATTTTCACACCTCTGAATTAATTCTGGAGTTGTGACACATAGTTGAAGATTATTTTTTTTTACTCTGAAAATGCTGCTATTCTTTTCTTTGTTTATATTATCAGGGAAATGTTTTAGATCTCCCATGTATTTGGATAATCTACATGATAACCGTAGCTTGGTTTAGGAGTCTCTGCGCTTGCCTGTATTTACTCATTCATTCAGAAATGTATCTGCATCATCAAGGAAGCGTTTGGAAGATATTTTAGTTTGCTGATTCCTAATTTTAGAATCCCAACTCCTACTTTAAAACTTTCTATGGTGTTTTTTGCAGTTTTATTGCATCCCCCCCATAACTGGTAATACTCTCATGAGTCTGAAAGAGTAAATATGAAATCATGAAGTGAAGTCAATTCAGTATTCTGTTTCCCTGCTGGAAATCTCTAAACGATGTGAGACGGTTTTATAAGTGGCAATGATGGATTTGCCTCTTTTCCACTAAAGGGGTCATAGTCCCAAAGACCATAGTACAAACATTAACAGAAATAGCTTTGTGAGTAGTAGAGACAATGTTGCTAAACCAAATCCTAATCCTTTGTCCCACCATTCCTTTTTTCAAGAATCTCCTGCCCAGCTGCAGCAATATCCAGGCCTACTCCAGAAGATATCTTTATTTTACATCTTATCAATATAAAAAGCTGGCATAAACTGAAATCTGAAAGTAAGTTATCAAGATAACAACAACAAAAAAAAGGTAATATGAAGACAAATGCCATAAAGACAGCTAAGCTGTTTTAAATTCAGTACCTTACTAATTAATTTTAAACTTTTTTTTTTTAACCTTAAAATGAAGCTGACATTTTTTTTCTAGGAAAATTTCTAGAAGGAAGCAGCATCCTGTGTCTGCCCCATAGAACACATGTAGCTGGTGGGTGCTATAGGTCCATTCCTGTGCTTGGTCCAAGAAGATCTGGGTCCTTTCCACAATCCATTACAGAGTATTTAGCCCAGGCTTGTTTTGCCAGCCCCAGAGGCTCTGACTCTCTCCCAGCACAGATGGCAGGCATCACCCTTGCTCAGTAATACACGAGACCTTGACTCTACAAAAATCAATCTACTTTCATTTTCGTAAAGCATGAAAGGTAGATTGCCTCTGAGAGTGTGGGTTTTTTATTCCTGGGCTTTCAAAGCAGCAGATGAAGAACACTGTCATTTGATACTTTAACAGCAAACACGACATGAACTGTCATCACAGGTAGTGCAGAGTTTTGCCAGCAAATATAGGAGTCTTCACAATAAAAAAAGATTTAAAACCTCCTTATTATTATAATCTCTGTGCTCAGCACAATAGGTTTTCACCTGTTCATTGTTATTTTTTGAGAGTCAGCTGTTCTTTGCTATAAAACTTTCCAGTCTAAGTCTCCTCACAGCTCCCTAATCAAGTCTTTCCAGCTGAGAGCAACTGGATGGCCCCCCGTCAGATCTCATCAGTGTCATTTATTGAATGGATGCATCATTTCCGATACACCATGATACTGTCTCCTCTGCAGAAGAGCTGAGCTTGCTGCCCTGAGAGTGTCCCTAGACCCTGCAAATTGGCAGTGAGTTTTCTTTGGCAAGCCAAGCAGGTAGCCTCAGCCTTCTGATATCCCTCTGCAATGCTGCCATTAATGCAAATTTTCTGCTCTGCCCACATGAGCCTGTCACCTCTCTCCACAATATTTTGGTGGGCCATTCCACCCCTCGCTGCCTTTGTGAAGGAGATGTAATGGGGCACCACTACCAGTCTGCACTGCCAATTCCCCGCGGTGCCTTTGGGCACATCTTCCCCCTGTCACTCAGGTTTTGAGGCTGCTCCTCAGAATGGAAACACATGAGGGGGTGTTTATTCACTTCCAGACTTATTTTACAGCTTCCCTTTGATGAGCTGCCCACAAGCCAAAGTGCATGTTTATAGTCTGCCATGCTGATTAATCCTGTCTTGCTGTCCTTTTGTGTAAGCTTGCCTGTATCCAGCCATAATAATTTACATTTTTAATGTTCTTTTAAGGAAGGATGGAAAATAGTATTTTTTCTATAATCTTTGCTGATTATAATCTTGCCTCGTCAGGTTCACCACTTGGGAAAGCTCCCAGCTTCCTCTGCAACCCAACCACACTCTCAGCCCCTACTGACTTGTGTTCCTTGCACTTTCAACTCACTCTCCTCTTCGGTTTCACAGTTGCCCATCTCTGTGTTACTCCTGCTTCTGATCTCACTCAGCTCTACTAGTATTCATACACAGTTATAAACTCAAAAAAATAAGAAAGAAAAAATTAACAGAATTAATGAAAAAAAGGACTACTACTGTACGAATTCCAGCATTAAAACAGGATGAAATATTTGTAATCTTCCAAAGCAGCTCCACCATACTGGTGTGTAAGAGCCTCTCAACATAGAATACATAATCTGTATAGAACGCATATTCTGTATAGAAGACATAATCTTTACTGGCAGTTAATCTTAGATATTGATGTGCCATGCCCTACTATTATAGAGGTTCATCAAGTGCTGCTCAGCTACCCTGATTAACTTTGATCCCCTTCAGAACTTGGCAGTCACATTAAAGGATGGAGGCTCTTCTTATTTCCTAAGTACATGGTGCCCAGATTTCTATACTTTCTATACTTTCTGCTTTCTATATATGATAATATATATAAGTATAATTTCTATATTTTCTGGTTTAGAAATAAAATTGTAAGGTTTATTTACCAGACCAAAAGGAAGTATGAAAAATAAACCCAGCATTCCTTATGGCACATCATTGGAAATGACCTCTTAAAAAAAAATTACATTTCATACTCAGTATTTCCACTTCCTCAGTCATTGTCACATTTCCTGACTTTACTGACAGACAGAAAGCCTGTTAGTATTGTTTGTGATGCAGAGTCAACAAAGCTATGTAAGAGAAGGAAAGCAACAGCTATAACTCAGGTACTGAATTTTTTATTTTAACTAAAGAAAAGAAAACTATTGCATATCTAGGAAACTGTAGAGAAATTCTAGTATTGGTTGAGAGAAACATGAAGAAAACTTGACCTGAAATTTGTAATCTAGGTATGCTGCTTTTCTATCTTTTCTCTTTGAATCCCCCTATATTCCAGATCCTTGTTATTAGAAATGAAGGCCTGGCTCAGTATCCTACATTTTTGTATAAACTGAACTTAATCTTTAATGACTGTAATATTATGGTTGTTTATATTTACTCTAATCTCTTCTTGAAAAAGGTACTTCTGATTAGAAATTTTAAAAAGCTAAGAAAATAATATAAAAATATCTACTCCAAAACACTATTGAAGAGTTTAAAAGGCCTCTTGTTCCATAACAATGCTCAAACTGTCCATCTGATATTCCGTATCAGGCAAATACATTTCTTCAGGTGAGAAATAAAATACATCCTGTCATATCATCATGGAAAGATTAACTGACCACTAATCTGGGCTTGGCGCTGAGTCCACTTATGGAGCTGGATGAGCCTCCTCCAGAAGTGTATGCTGGTGCTGCATGGGAGATACAAGTCAGCCTAAACTGGGTTGTCTTCCACACCTCCTATGCACTGCAAAGGTGCATGGTTGCCATTGTGTTGCATACCTTTCTCCTAATTTTGCTTGCTGAGGACACACTAAGCCTCACTCTAGAAACTGATGTTCTCTAAAATAACTTGCATGATGCTGCTCCTCTTTGGAGTGTATTGCTTCCACTGTCCCTGCAGCCTGCCAGGGAGGCAAACCAACTGTAAATCTGTTCAGGAAAAACCAAGCAATCACTTTTTTATGGTTTCATTTTCAGAGTCCTGTAGAACTGTATTTTAAACCAGTATGCAGTCTGCTTCAAAGCCAACACATCAACCTTCTTCATTCAAAGCTGTCTAAGCTCCAGCAAAAGAGGAAAAAAAGAACCTGATTTTTTTTCGTATACTTCACTGCATAGTATCAGACATACCTATTCCAAAAACAACCTTCCAGCAAAAGACAAAGAAACCAGCCCCTTGCTTATTGTGCTACAATTAATTCTCTAAGAATTCTAAAGACAGTCTCCCTTCTTTCCAGCCTAAATAGTTCACTCTTTGCTTACAAAATTAAAGGAAAATGGCAATTCTATGTTGTCTCTTCTGACATTCAGTCACAGCTAGTTGACATGGCTCGTTTTGGGTCAAGACACATTTTGCTTTCTGCTAGCCATTTCCAGCTGTGCAACCTATGGCTGAATTTTCACCTTTGTTTCACATCACAACATGGTAGTCTTGGGAATTAATATGTTAATCCTTCAAAACAAAACAGAAAGAATTATTACTCACTTTACTTTCATACCAATTTGTGATTAATAAGGATATTTTATAACGAACAAATGTAAAAGCTAGAAACATTCAGCCATTTGACTCACCTTCATGATATCTTATTTCAGAAATCCCACTTGGGGCTCTTCAGTCATCAGGAAGAAGGAGAGGTGACAGATTTTAATTTTAATCCTACAAGGAAGATTGCTCTTTCATTGGTGTTTTAAATGTTTACTTTGCCATAAATCTTCTGTCATAGTGGATAAATAGGAAGCTGTCACCGGCTTTTTTTCCCCACATTCCAGTGACACTCATCTACTGGATGATCTTTCCTGTTCTACTGAGATAGCATCCAGTACTGTGTTATATGAACAAAAAGAGCCATTCCACAGACAGTGGCACACATGCTTTCCATATTTCCATTTCCATTTCCATGTATCGTGCACTGAAGTATGTTTTTCAGATGTTAAAATGACGGTTTGCATCAAAGATTACAAGAAAAGCAGCAAAATCACGACAGTTAACCTTCTAGACTGAATCACAAATAGTACATTAGAAATAAAAAGAAGTCCAGGTGTAGTAGAATGTCTCTTATTTTGTAACAAAAAATACCAAAGCATGATATTAAAAATTAAGTGGAAAAGTGTAAGAAGGAACAGGGGAAAAAATAAACTTTGTTTTCCATCAGAAAGTGCAGTCTTATTAAAATAATTTCCTGGGTTTGGGCCAGTTTTGCCTGCATTTTAAACAAAATAAGTTGAAGTTATTTTCTTGTTTTGTTCTGATAATATCAAATAAGTTTGTTTTTACATTAATTTTTAAAAATATTTCAACTTTGATTTTGCTACAGGAATTTCTAATGTAAACAGTCCATTCAAGATATCAGGGGAGCAGAAAAAATTGAAATGAGCATTTTGATGGTTCTGAATCAAAAATCTTTCAAGCTTTCCTTCTTTTGGAAATATCAGTTTCAGGGATGAAAAAAAATTTCCAGGTATCTACTTTCCCAAAGGATACAAGTTCTTGGTTCTCAATTTGTACCAAGATTTTCTTTGGTGCCTGGACCAAAGTCAAACTTTAAGCTGGAAACATAAATATACCTTTCACGAGGTTTTACAATTAAGCCGAAAGCATAATAACAAGGCTTACCTCCAACCTCCCCAAATAAACCCACCTAACAGTAACAAGATTTATGTAGCAAAGAAACCACAATGTAACCTGATATATCTGGGGATACAACAAATGCTCATATTTCAGAGGAAGACATGTTACTGCCGAATATGTGACCAATATAAGGAAGCAATAACAGGATAAATAGACTCTTCCATAGCTGCTTAATAAGCCGTGAATACATTTTGTTTTGGTACAAAAACTTTGTCAGAAAACATCAATCAGTATATTCAAGAAGGGTAAAAATATGATCAATAGCAGTGGCCTCATTTACACCCCTACTCATCTGCAGGCAGATTCTATTTTCAACAGTGTAAGTCAGGAATAACTCCAGAGGAATCAGTGGCAATACGCCACATGGGGAATCATATGTGATTTGATGTATCCGTTGACTTTTGTCTTGTGATTTATTAGGACTGAAGGGACAGGAGAATAAAATACAGCTGCTGGCCATACAGGTCTGGTCTACACCGTGTAATGGTGCCCAATGCATAGAGCTGAGATGGCTGGCAACAGAATCTGCTTCAAAACTGGAAGCAATATATCCTTGATACCAGTCTGAAACATGGCACAGCTTACTCCCTGCCCACTTGGATGCGACAGTGTGCTGAGGTAGCAGTACTGCATCTTTCACCTGACATGGCACTACACAGAGCAGCTTGAAGCTCTGTGGTGGTGTAGGCTCTGCATGCCCTCTAGAGTACTTCATAAATATGCCCCTAGGCTCCCCAGGTTGGTGTAACCAGAATTAAGAGCCAGAAAAATACAAATGGCGCACTGAAAGACAAACAACCGCACATTGACCTAAAATAAGCAGCCACTTAGTAAATGGGGTGTGTGAAAACAGAGGCTGGGATTCATCTCCATTTAGTTACAAGTCAGGAATCAAAGGCTACACGTTTAAACGAATTGTCTCATATCTTGCAACAGAGAATGGAAAGAAATGTGCACTTTCAGTGAGTCTTACCTTAGACAAACATTTAGAATGGATCTAAATGCGTAGCTTTTAGGATATTACAGTTAGATTAGATGAATCCCACCCAATGTGTCTAAAACAGCAGCAGTAGGGTCTTGGCATAAGAACTTTGACAACTGCAGTGGGGGAAGAGAGTATCTCAAATACTGGTGCTAAAGAAGCAGAGAACACTTTCCATATGTATGTGAATACATGCTTGCTTTTCTGTCCTGGTATAAAGATGTAGAGAACTATATTCTGCTTGGCTAACAAAAACTTGTGCTTTGAAACACTGCCATGTGCCACTGCAAACTTTGCTGCATGCTCATAGCTGCAAAGGCATACAGTTTTTATTAGGATTCAGCTTCTCTTGAACTTGCTGAAAGCTCCAGGAGGGGACACCGTGCTGAGGTCAAGACAGGGAAAGGTGTTGACAAGGTCATTTATGGGATACAACGATCCAAGTAAAAAAGGCCAGAGGTATACAGCCAGTAATATGAAGATCTGATAAGATTATATAGATGTATAGTAGATCCATGCAAAAAAAATAGCAATTGTTTCCTAAACAATGAAAATATTTAGTATGTTTCTAAATAGTCATTAGATATGATAATTTGCCTTAACTGAATCACCTGAAGTGATATGCATACGGAGCAGTACTACTGCATAGTCTTCTGAAGTCTAGAGATTCTATGACAAAATTTACTTAGCTAAACAAATAAATAAATGCCAGAGTCAAATCTGTGTCAAATCTGTGCTTTAAATAGCCTGAGATTTCAAACCTTAAAAAAAAAAAGTCCAAATATTGGGTGTCTGCACACCAGGAAAGACAAACTTCTGTCACCAGAAGCAAAGCATCGTCAGAATCACTTTATTTCTTTATGCTTACCTGTCCTTGAAATGACTATTTTTCAGCACACTGCAGTGTGCCATGAAAACCCAAAGCAGCCTTTCCCTTTACTTTTGTTGTTAAACACAGTTTGAAGTGTCTGAGTGGATAAAAGCCCACTTGTTCAAATCACCTCTACACTACCACATCCATGAAAGTGAAAAAGAGAGGGAGAGAAATCTCTAGAAATGTGGTTTATCAGCATTGCTTGGCCATTGTAAAGAACAGCTTGTGCGTATTATTTACAGTGACCAAATATGTCATTCAGGATATCACCCCATACATCTTCAGATAAAACAGTTGGGTGTCAAAAGAGCTGTAGAACTTCAGCATACTAAAATGTCTTTCCTTTAAATGTGTTACTAGAAATTCCCCCCAGTTTCTTGCACAAAATGAATCTCTCCTGTTGGGATTCCCCTTTTTTGGGCATCCTCATCAGACGCAGCATACATGAGCAGGGAGGCAGTAAACATGTGAGGGCTGGGGGGGCCTGTCCACAAATGGAGATCATCATGGTTCTTTGGGCAAGCCTGGAACTCCAGCATGGTCAGGAGTACACCAAAGAAGCCATCCACAAGAACACACATTTCTTGGCTTAAGTGTTAGGTATGGATGCTCAAGAACTAGTTTGTCCTGTCCTAATATGCCTTGGGATTTGGTAACCTGTAATAGCTGCCCACAGCTCCCTCATATTTAGTTTTTACTACTCAGAACTATAGTGCACAAGAATCTGGGCCCTGTAACTCTGAAGTGCCTGTGAGTTTGAATCAGTAACTGCTTTTCCTCCAATTTTATCCTTGTAGAAGAAACTGTAATCACTATCCATAAAATCTAGTCAGAAAAAACATATCACTCAAGTCTGCTAACACCAACCCAACCATATTTCATCAGTTCCTGGACATCTCCAAAGCACCTTGATTACTATCTATGCTCTTGACATCAGCAATAAAAAATGCTACAAATGCAGCTGTACCTCACATGGCCCTCAGTGCTTGGATCTATTAGACAACAGATGCTGTGGTTTGGTGATTGCTCCATTGTCTCCTCTTTACTAGATACTTTAAAGCCTTTCTGACTCTCTCAAATAATCTGTCACCCACCCAATCTGTCATCAAAAATCTGAGCTTCTGCTCCTGCAATACGAGCTTTCCTTTAGTCTAAGATTCTTCATTCTTTACAAAACCAGAAATCATCCCTCTTAAATACCAATGAACCAATTTTACCAACAGTACATGTCTGGTGTCTTTGCCTTCTGCCTTCATTCACTTTGGGGACAGATGTTCCCATGGATATCTATCCCCTCTGGAATATATCCTTGCTCTGCTTCCAACAAAAGCTTTATCCGCTCTAACAACTGTAAAAAAAAAATCTCACACAGCTTTTGATGATTATTGCTTTGTCATTTTGATGCTACTGCTGTTTCCTTCTGTGTGGGAAAAAGGACAACCCACCAGCCTCGTTTTGCTTACAAGAACAGTTATTTCAAACAGCAAAACACTGTGAAAACTACAAGACATAAAGAAGGAGGTTGTTTTCTATTCTTATAAGAATAAAAAAGAAGCTATAAATGAGTTTAAAAACAACATCTAAGCATTTATGCCCTTTTTAATAGCTTGTTTTATAAACATATATTTTTTGCTTAAACAGAATTTGGGAGTGTCCCTTAAAATATCCCATGGTTCCACCATTCCACTGTGACTGTTTTTCAAGGCTCATGAGTGGATTTTGCATGGATCTTAACCCCGAGGCAAAATGGAAGACATTTTACAAAATCTGGTTAGACACCCATGCCATCAAATACATGCATTTGCAATTATTTTAATTAGTCCTTCAAGTAAAGGTTAGTGCAGTGCTTATTAATGTTAATACCGTGCTATATATTCAGGTAAATGTATGTTCACTTATTTGAATGTGCAATCAGTCTTAATTCTTCTTTCCATTTCTCTTTTGGCTTTAAAAATGGATATTAAAACCTGAAACATTATTAGTGTAATGTTATGATTGAGAAATTACACTTACTAGAGTAAAGAGACTCAAAGGACGGTTTCCAGAGCAACCACAATTCAGCCAGCTTGCACTTTACACATCTCCTGGAGGGAAATTCTGCCTTCTGCTCACAGCTGGACTATATCCTTTTGGTTACCTCTGGCTGCAGAGCGACTCTGCAGCTGTTTTGTCCTTTTGCAGACTGCAGCAGCCATGTAGCAGCTGCTTTCCCCACACTGGGGATCCAGCCACCAGCTGGAAGCTGGACAGAGCCCAGCTCAGACCCCTCTTAAGAACCCTCCTCCCACCTTGGGACGTCTCTCAGGAGCTCTCAACAGCACAGTCCTCCCTGTGTCCTACCCCATGTATGTAGCCATACTAAGTCTCTTCTGTGACTCTTCCTTGGATAGTAAAGTTTGTCCCCAAAGACTTTAAATTAGCATCCTCCTCCGTGAGGATCCAAGCTGGCCCTGGTCCTGCTGGTCTCCTCCCAGAGAGCACTCAGGGGCTAAAGCCTGAGCAGCTGCAGGGCCAGGGCCTCCAGACTGCGTTAGAAATCATAAAGATGGAGGCCTGGACTCACGCACATGAGAAATGCTGATCAAAATCTCATACCCATACAGAAGTAATACTGAATTCTCCAATGCAGCATCCATAGGAGTAATAAAGGTTCCTATTCACACCAGCCAAGCCCTCATCAAACATATCCCACCCCCAGGTTCATATATGCAGCTCCTACTGAAATAAACAGTAAGTTTGTACATCTGTAGGCTGAATTTTATCATGTTTATATAAACACTGACTACTTGATTTGGTCTTGGTGCCGAGACTTTGAAATCAGTTAAACTATGTTATTTTTAACTGCAAACATTCTGTACCTTTGAAACTGTATATAGCAGTTTAAAACTGGCTATTACATTGCCAAATATAAAAACAATTACGTTTTAACATATTAATACAGCAATAAAAATGTTCTCCCAGTAGGGATTAATACCATTATAAAATAACCTCTAAAACAAGTTATAATTGTGGAAATCACACCACCCTTGTTAAACCTACTGACACATGAGACCCAGCTCTCCAAGAGTGGTGGCCAGGGTACTGTCACCTCATGTTTCTCTAATACTCTCAAAGCCTGCTTTGAGGTGTCAGATTTTGAGCTGAATTTGGGAAGGCTGATGAAAACAACAGGACTGACTCTTTCCTAATTGACTCAGTGGCAATGCTCTTGATGTGGGTATTTGGGAAAGACATCTGACATTTTCCACAAACCAGTACAATGGGCTTAAACAAAGCAATTAAAAATATAATCTGAAGCAATTGAAACTCCCTCTTAAGAATGTCACCACAGTGTTGCAGGTAAAGCAATAGACAGAGATAATGCTGGAAAAAAAAAATGGGGGGAACCTAATTTCTCATTTTAATAAAACGAGAAGAGTGTAAGAATAACTTCAAAGAAAACCTTTCGTTTTCAGAGTAAAATCTTCAGAAAAACAGTTTTAGGATATATAGCAGTTGAATACATTAAACAATCAGAAAAATATTAGTCTAGCAACTACATATTATTTATAGTTCTAAAACATTCATGCAATCTCTGTTAGATTAGTCTGACTTCATGAGCTTGACAGGATTAATATTGGTGTCATAAATCAGCAAATATTCTGAACGTTACTTCTTGAATCCCATAAAATTAAAAACAGTGATGAAGAGTCAACTTACAGTAGACAGTGTAACACCATCTCTACCCTATGTTCAACAGTCATCCAGCCACCATTCCCTGTTTATACAACTGAAAAAAAAGGACCATGTTATAGCATGAAAAAACTTATCCGAGTCAATGCCTTCTTCCTCACTGCTCCAAACTTTTGCTGATGTTTCATCATTTGCCCTCTTTTTTCATTTTATCAATAAGACTGCAGGTTCCTGGAGTCAAGAATGAGTTCTTTGTTCTCTATGTAAACCTTCATGCTCAATGCTGCCTTTAAACATTAACTAACAGTGCTCTGAGAAGAGACAAAAAGCAATGAAAGTTATGACAAATGTTTTGTTCCTGTCTTTGGGATCAAAATTTGCTTGAGAGTTTGATCTTGGAAGTGGCTGAGCCCTCTCATTATCTGGAGAATTCAAGAAAGTATCTAGTCAGGATAGCTTACATCCATTGAATTCAGTTAAGCCACAGTTTATGATGCATGGTTAAAATTTAGCACGATTTTCTTCAAAGAGCAGGCCCATAGATTTGTTGGACTTCCTCACTGAGTCAAAGGAGAATGTTCCCTCTTTTGTAGCATGGAGCCCCAACATCCCAGTCCTTCTGGGCTAAGAAATGGAAGGATGAAAAATTTACATACATATATAGATGCCCCATCCTTGGAAACATTCAAGGCCAGGCTAGATGGGGCTCTGAGCAACCTGATCTAGTTGAAGATATCCTTGCCAATTGCAGGGGGGATGGACTAGATGACCTTCAAAGGTCCCTTCCATCCCAAAGCATTCTATAATTCTATGATTCTATGATATATGGATATAATGAAAGTATAATATTTCTTTTGTGTTGTATTAGCTAACAGAATTATTCCTGATACTGATAAATTGATTCCGTGTGCTGTATGCCAGAATTTTTTTAAATATTTGCAGACTGAAACCATTTCATTCTTTCAGCTATTGAGCGATCTCCTCAAAGAGTATTCATCAATACAGCTTTGTGATTTCAATGGGACTATGCTAATTTAAATCTAGCTTTTTATACGTGTAATACGGTAATGGATAAAAAGCCCATAATCTCAAACTTTGTCCATGGTGGTCAGGAATATAGCCCTGGAAGACTGGAGATCACACACTGATGTCATGCCAAAAACAGATCACATGGCTAAAGAGAAAGTATATTTCTACTTTTCCTAGAATTCAATGGACTTTTTTTTTTTCTGTGTGCCACCAATGTCATTTAAACTACTCAAGCAATTTAGATTCAACATAGGTGGCAGCAATAAGTGTTAAATTCAACAAACTGGCTTTATGCATACTTGCCACTGTCCTGGAGCTTCTAAATATGGAACCATTTGGGGAAGGTTTATGACTACATGGTACCTGTTTTGAGTTTCCTAATGTGGATCTGAGGATTTAAGTGCCTTACAGTGTGGTATCTGAACAAATTCTTACACTCTCTTCCTGAAAACAGTGTTACGTTTACAAAGAAAAATTTGTTGCAGCAAAAGGTCTGCTGATTCACTGCTATTTGCCCCATGGTGTTCATTTAGATTAGTGCTGCTACAGTGATTTAGTTCCACCTCAGAAGATAATGAGTCTAAATTTTATTTCTGTTAGTTGTGCAGGCATGTACTGCAGGATAAATATCTGGAAAGCAAAGGTGAGGGAACAGAAGAAGCTGTTCACTTGGTAAAAATAATTTTAAGGTAATGATGATAAGTTGGGATAAGTTTCCCACTCTCTCCAAATGTGAAGAAGCTGAGATTTGTTGTTTTTTTTTCAGCTGAGTGTTCTGGATACCACTCTGAATCCTGGTTGTAACTGCAGCTCTGCTAAACACTTCCTCTACGGTCATAAAAAAGACACAGGTAAATATAACAGGACTGATGCACTTGAGTGTTTTGCCTGATCAGAGTCTTAACTGACCTGTGCATTCAGGTTCAGCTTTCAAAGAAACCCTGAGAAAGAGGTATCAGTGAATACAAAACTACTTGTAGGAGAAAGGTAAAAGGGTCCTGCAGTTCCCAGTGAGCTGCCCCTCTAAGTGCCTCTCTCAAGTGTGTGCATGTATAGTGTGTGCCATATAAAATGGCAGCAGATATGACTTTTCTTTGTTTTCTTTTCAGGTATATATTTTCTTCCTTATTTTTGACACCATGTTATCTTTCCATCCTTCAAAAGAAGTAGAAGTGGCACACAGTGCCCCGTTCAGTTACCACAGCACTGAGGTGCTGTTCACGACAGGAATTTCCAGTTCTCGTAACACAATCAAGTGGAGCGAGTGAACTCTGCTTCAACTTGTACTCACTGGATAGGAGCAGAAGTGCTATCAATTGTCAAGTTGGCATTAAAATCTTGACCATATAAGCTGCTTAAATCATTTCACCTACAGATCTCTAAAGAAACTTCTTTCATATCCACCAAATACCTCATTAACTAAAGAGATTTTAGTCCCAGGGTGCAAGCAAGACCTCATTCTGCCATAAAAATTTGCCATTGACTTAGCTCGTACAAGATGAAGCCCTGAAAATTAAACTGACCTCAGAAGCGTGATTGTGTTTCCAAACTTCCTACCAAATCTGGAGTTTTAATACTACATGAGCTATGCAATATGACTTTTTTGTTATCATTCTAACCAAAACACTCAAAGGGTGCAATTCGTCTAATCAAATATGTTTATCTATAGTGTAGACATCTACGTATGAACTAGTCATACAGCCTTGCCCTGGAGTCAAAGGAAAGAAATACATACTCCTGAGATGTGATGCATCCCATCCTAATGTAGACATCAAAACCAGGCCAGGTATTCATATTCAAACTGTAAATTAGCCTGTTCTTCTCCATTAACTCAGAAAGGAGTACGGGGGACTAACTCACCCGTGGCTTTCTCATCCATATATCCATACCCACAGCTCATTGAGATCAATCTCACCAAAACCAGTGAAATGAGTCTGAAGCAGAGCATATAGAGGAAGAGGATGAACAACCCCTACTCACTCCCCAAAAAAAACCCAAAACCAAGATGCAGGGAACATTAAGAGCTAAGTAAGAGAGGACATTGGATTAGCACTGTGCCAGCTGGCGCTGTAGAAGAGTAAACCTCTGACAAATCCTGCCAGTTACGGTAATCTGGTTGTCTTCTGATTAAAACATGTGATGAGTCAATCTTCTTTTAATATGTCAGAATTTATGATCCAAGGTAAGTACTGCAGTAAGTATTGTGATCTTGGCTTTGTCCTAGTTCTGTTCTCTAAAGCCGTGTTGTTCTGCAGGAGGCTTCCCGCTGTGCAATACTGGCTTAGAGGTGGTGGCATTTGAAATGCAGTTCAGATTAACATTAGTCTTTCTGCATAAACATTTTGCTTCAAATATAAATATTTCACTGCAACACTGGTTGATGCAGATGCAGTAAAAATGATCAGGGACATTCATGTGTGCTTTAAAGTTGAGTATTCCAAAGTAAGAAAACTAATTTATCAGTTCATTAAGCACTCCAAGGACCTAGTCCACTGAGGCCGTAGCTCTCTGCCTCTGACCTGTGCTCATAAAGCTGACAAGCTGAGAGTGCCCCTTTCCTCCTTAGTTTCTCAACAGTGTGCATTTGGCAACTGTTATGTCTAACTGTTAAAATGAAATGATTATGCTATTTCATATTTCTCATTTTCATCAAAAAGGATTAGTTTATAATCCTTACTACCATTTCACTGAACTAACCAAGCTGTTTTTCAATTGAAACAAAAAATCTAAAACAAATGTTATTCTTTATGATTACAAGACAGATTGATTTTCCCTTCCCAATTTGTATAAAACAAAAGTAATTCTAGGCTTAACATTACAACTCACATAGAAGCTTTTGCCACTTCAGGATATTTTTACCATTGTATTACTCCCCTGAAGTATAATCTTGGGAAAATTTAAAGAGAGCAAGCAGAATGGCGATGTGTCAGTATAGTATATAGAAACTGTATATCCATAACAAGTTTGCCAGTGCAATGATAAACGTGGTATGAATATGTTTGCACTTGAAATGTTTTCCTAACATTGTTTAAAGACATAAAGGCTTAAGATGTGTGCCTAAAACTGCCTCCCTGAGAGCTTAGCCGTCTGTAAACACATCAAAACAACATAATATTTGGCTCTATATTGTACGGCATCCAAACTGTGTTACACATACTGCTTTCACTGACTACAGAGTCAGCAGTATTAAATAGACTGCCAAGGTGTCTTTTCTTATGATTTAATCAAGATTTGACATTAAGGAAGACATTCTGTATTTATCATTTGTTTTAGTGTATATTAGGTTTTCATAGAGATGGTTTGAGCAGAAATGAAGCTGTGTCAGATCAACTTCCATCCACTCATCATATCTTCAAAGTGGTTTTCTAAGCAGAACATGATATTGCTGTCTTCTGTAAGCATTTATAATTGTCCACTGCTTGAGGCATACAGAAATTCAGTCTGCCTCCATGTAACAGGTCTTCCTACACAGGGTGTTTTTTCCTTCTCATGGAAATAGAGGATGGAGTAATGAATACAGGACTGAAATACTAAGACAAAAAGCAGCACTGGGCATTTGCTCTGAATTCCAATTTTCCTGCTCAAACAATCTTTCTATAAATGTCTGGGGCACCTTTAATTTTGTTTCCTGTCCTGCTCTGTGTTTTGTATCAAAAGGATCACATTATGTTATACAATATATAAAATGTCACTGCTAAAATGGAGTATTTTCCAGTAACTACTACTACAATAACGTATTTCAGTGTCATTTGTCTCTATACACAATGAATAACTGAGAAATGTGAGACAGCTGTTTAAAAATACAGATACTTGTAGCAGTAGCCCTTGCAACAGGTATAGTCTTTTCCATGTCTTGTGTAAGTTTTAGTTTATATTTGCTCATTATATTCTGTGTAAAATGGTTACACAATAATAAATCATGTGTTGATTTTACTGATCAATAAAAAAAAACACCAAAACAGTTGTGAGGAATGCTTATCTCATGCAATATGTAGCAGATGAGTGAACAAACATCCAGCTTGGTATTCAGTGAAAGCAGAAGAGCAGGATGAGAGGTATGTGTCATCAGTGTTTGTTTTAAAATGCCTTTTGCTCAGGTAAAGCTCATAACGCCAGATCCCACTTATTACAGACATCCAGAGAAAAGATAGGGTTGTTCTAATTATGCTGCACGTAGAGGAGCAACTGGATGCATTTGCCAGTCCACAGTGAGGCACTGGAAAATGTGGATAGTTGCTAGGCTGCTGCTGCCTTGTGACACAGGCTCAGGAAATTGTGCTGATCAATTGCATGAGAAAACTTCTTATCTCAAACCTCTCCCACACAGAGTCCCATTTCAGTACCTGGGGCTTTGAAAAAGGGGGTGGGGGGTGGGGGGGGGGGTGGGAAATGCATAACAGCAAATGCTAGAGGAAAAATAGCCAATTAAATGCTAATATTCCGTTCTGGGTCATGGGCTTGTTTTATGCAGTCTAGCAAGAAATGGTTTGTGCTGAAAATGTACTTTCATATTCTTTAGGTAAAACCAGGCTTGTTAAATTAAATTCTCATTTGTGGAAAGATAAGGCTTGAGGTATTCTCAGTCTTGGGATGGATTTTACTGCACATGAAAAGGCTGCAATGGACTCTGTGCAGCTATGGCGTGAGCCATCCCAAATTCAGCTGAATTATTTATGCGAGGATTTTATGACTAAATACTGTCATCCACTTAGGATGTCAGTATCAACGAACATAAAACATCTAACTGGAGACTCAACTAGATTAGCAGTTACATTAATACAAAACCGTGTCACTATGTCCTGGTTTCAGCTGGGATACCATTGATTTTTCTTCCTAGTAGCTGGTATAGTGATGTGTTTTGGATTTAGGATGAGAATAATGTTGATAACACACTGATGTTTTAGTTGTTGCTAAGTAGTGCTTACACCAGTCAAGGACTTTTCAGCTTCCCATGCTCTGCCAGGTGCACAAGAAGCTGGGAGGGGGCACAGCCAGGACAGCTGACCCAGGCTGGCCAAAGGGCTATTCTGTACCGTATGGCGTCATGCTCAGTATATAAACTGGGGGGAGCTAGCCGGGGGGCAGCGATCGCTGCTCAGGGATGGGCTGGGCATTGGTCAGCGGGTGGTGAGCCAATTGTATAGTGTATCACTTGCTTTGTATATTATTATTATATTATATTATATTATATTATATTATATTATATTATATTATATTATATTACTACTACTACTACTACTACTACTACTACTACTACTACTACTACTACTATTCTATTTCATTTTACTTCAGTTATTAAACTGTTCTTATGTCAACCCACGAGTTTTCTGACTTTCACCCTTCCAATTCTCTCCCCCATCCCACTGGGGTGGGGGGAGTGAGTGAGCGGCTGTGTGGTGCTTAGTTGCCAGCTGGGGTTAAACCACAACACACTACATATATTGGATTCAGCAGTACCTGTGGATCTCTTCACCTGCTACGTAAAGGCACTTTGCCATCAAGTAGTGGCAGTGGGCAGACTTAATGCATCATTTACTGCCATGAAACCACTTCACAAGTGTTCAATCACCCAAGTCAGAAAATACAGCAGCAATTCAGAGGACAGCAGTGATCAATACATCCTTCCAAGGCAGCAGATTCTTATCTAGGATTTCCCTGGGAAAGGACTTTAACGAAGTTTATCACAAAGCAACTCTCCTTCAGTTTTCTCCAATTTTTCCAGACTTACAGGGACCAGGTGACCCTAAGCAGTTCTAGATGACTGCAGTTTTAGTAATCACAGATATTCTCAAACACAAACTCCACAGATCTATGCTACTTTTGTGTATTTTTGTGTTTATTTGCCATTTTCCAGACAGATATGCTTCTGTTTTCAACAGTGTTTTCAGACAGTGACAGTACTGCAAATAGTAATACAAGTTTTCTAAAGAATGGAAAAGTCTCTTTTTTTACAATTCAGGTGACAGATTGAATATATGTAATATACACTTTTCAGATACTCTGTGAACCACAAAAGGGGCTCCTCGTTTATACAGTACAGATAGAGCAGAGAGGAACAAGAAGTCATTCCCTGCAATGTAAATGATGGAGTGTGACAGTGTGTCACAGGGTGATGAACAATGCCATTTGAAAATTCATCCCTGTAATTAAGTCAAGCAATTCTGAATATGAATTGACCTTTAAAAATCATCAGCTATTTATCCATATTTCAAAGAAAAGACTGAAATTATTGGCATTTATAAATTGGGCACAATTTACATTTTGGCAGCAATTGCAGTATCAGTAGGATGGGGACATAACTGCACAGTTAAATAGGTAAAACAGGCAAGTATCCTCGTAAACCAAGGAAAAAGGAACAGATTCATAACGGAGAAGTTTTGATTATGAGATGCAGAGACTTAACACATGGTATGAATTCTTCTTAGCCTCATGCCCCTGTGCTTCCTGGCATGCAAATTGAGGGTTTTTAAAGAGCTTTATCCATCTGCAGTATGAACAGGTCAGTCTGTTTTGAGGCAGCTGGAAATTACATGTCCTGAGAAATCTCGTATAATTTTCCCCAGTTGCAGCCAAAGCTAATACAAGGCAGTTACAGAACATACAAAATAATCCTCCCTTTCTAGGTTGTAGTCTAAGTGATGTGCAATACATATATTAAACTAGAATATTGCCTAAACTGGATCTTTCCAAGAGAGGTGAATCTGAAAAATGAGAATCTTGAAAGCAGCGAGATTAAAGGGCACAGAGGCTGGTGGCCATGCCCAATGCTCATGCGCACACACCTACACACATGCATCCATATTCTGCCTCTCTCACAGAAAATAGTCTTGACTTATTAAGTGCGAAGGAACTACAGCTGGATGTATTATAACATTTTTTTTTCCCTTTGGAGGTATTGTAAAGGTTCTAAAAATATAAGAGACAAGAAGACTACTCATAGCAATAAAAAGACAGCTAGAGAGTGACTATGGTACAAGTATACACCATGTATGGTCCATCAGTTAGATATTTATATGGCTAATCTGCCACGAAGACCCTACATGTATGGCTGTTGCCATAGTTACAGTGGCTTTGTGGGGCACGTATTGTATCACTCTTGTCTTGCACTTATTTACTCTAAAAAAAGCAGCAATTTCATCTATTATTTATATGATTCCTGTTTCTCTCACCACTTCATCTCCACTCTGCGCTACCATACAGTCACTTTACTTTCCCACAGTTCTTTGAATGTGGCTTGTATGATTTCAGATTAGATAATCATGAAAATGGCACAAGATAATTTTCTACTGAAAAATATAAATCCTCCCATGGTCTTATGTGAACGCAAATTCCAGACTGTGCTTTTTTTTTTTTTGATAAAAATAAAATACGGTATTCTCATCATGATTTTCAATTGTTTTCCAAGACTGGGAGGAGATACAAGTGAACTCCATGGCTAGATCATGTGCTACAAAGCAGATAAAGTATTTATTGTATTTATTATTTTAGTCTTCAGTAATTCAGCCTTCTCTTGATGCCAAGTTCATTACAGTCCTCAGGAATCATACTGATTTAATGGTGGTTTACTGACAATAATGAAGATGTACTTGTCCTGTAGTTGATGTCTTGGGAAGATAAAGCAGAAAGAGAAAATAAGAAAATGCTTCTTTTAGTTAGTTTTGGTTTTGTAGCCTTAAAATATTTGTTAAATACATTACAATATAGTTGCCCACAACATTGACTAAAATAATTGCCTAGAAAATAAAAGCAAAATAATTGATTGCAGATAATGCTCCATGTATTTCAGCACAGCATTGCAAGCTGCTTGCCTCCTACAGAGTGAGCAAAGGAAAAGAAAAGTGACCGTGCTTTTTTGGACTGTGCTGAGACATGCAATGGAGAGAGAAGAGGCTCTGGGGGACACATTTGACCACAGTTCAAAAGCTAGAAGTTTTCCTTTCTTTCTTTTTTATTATAGTGGCAGGAATATAGAGTCAAGAATCATTTCAGCAGCTGAGAATGGCACCCGAGAAAGAGATTCCTGGTGGCTGGAAGAGTCTAGGCTCCAAAATACAGGGTATTACGAGACAGCCAATTTCTTTGTTGGGGTACCAAACTGAGCCACATTACTGTGCTCCCCAGAAACAGCACCAAAACTGTGGGTGCCCATCCCCTCGCCCGAGTGCAGTTCCAAGGGCCTGCAGAGGTGCACACACAGGCTGCACAGGCCATTTCCCCCCTACAAAATGAAAGTAACCTTATAACATGGATGGAAATACTTAGCCTTAATTCTGGCATGCACTGGTAGTAAAAGCAGTGAAGGTATGGCAGCACATGCTTTGGAATAGCACAGTAAACCCACCTTTTTCTTGCTATGTCCAAATACCCTTTTGAAAGTCAGTCCCCTAAATTATCAGTTAAACCACTTCTCTTGTCTTGCTGTAGCATCCCAAGAGCCTGAACTTCAGCTGAGCTACTTAATTACCATCGGATGACAGCCTAACCCAGTTTGGTTTTAAACCTTCTCTAAACATGGGACCTGTCTCCTATGAAAATGTGTTCAAGAGTCTCCTCCAAACTAAAGTCACAACTCCACGGTGACCCTGCAACATAGAGCAAGACCATTTGAATTTGACAGCTACCCTCTTAAATCTAATGTCACATCCCGAATTAAGGCTGAACAAGAAGTTCCCTTTCGCAGTGTTGTCCGTGGTTGCTTTTGCACCATATCATCCTGTCCTGTCAGATTTCAGGGAACATAATACAGGAGCAGAGCCATTACAGGTAGACAACATCAGCAGCCCAGGAGCAGGAGGATGCCACTCAGGACAGTTGTCACCTTGCCTTGCACAGCCCACTTCAAGCACTCCCTTAATCCAGGCTGCAAACACATATTGGTGTCACTTACTCATCTTGACACTAAGCTGGAAAGAGCTATGAGGGCTGCTAACCTCAGCAGCATCTCATTTCATGTGTGAGTAATAAGTCCATATTCCCTAGAGGGACATGAATGCTAATAGCTTGAAACTGAGAGGTGCTGAGCATTTAAAGCCTTTGCTGAAGTCATCTTCTAGTACAGAAGGCACCCTAGCAATTATGGATGCTCCTATTCCTCCTCAGATCAGGACATAAATAAGACTCTATTTTTCTGTAGCTAATAAAGGAAGCTCCAATGTCTTCTACATAGAGGAAAAGTAGCAATATGGTGTCATTTAGGTGACTGCTTTGTACTGTCCAAATGTGTTTATCCATTCTGTTTAGCTGTTTTCAGTGAAGCAATATCAAAGGGTTATAAACAGTCCACTTAATACTGTGAACACACACTGTGAATTTACACATATTTGTCAAGTTGTATCGAAGTTCAGCTAAATGTAATCCTACGTCTCTTGCTGGTTTATGGCAACTCTGAATGTGCTGACTAAGAAATAAATGTGTTTCTCTGAGACAATAATGATTGATTCCTGAGTTCCAAGAGTGGCAGCTAAAAGGAGTTTCCTGCACAATTTTCTCTACCCTCAATTATGAAAAACTAAACTGCTCGAGCAAGACATTTCCAATTAATCTCTCGTTCAAACAAAAAATATTTTGAAAAGGGTTCAGCTTTTTCTGTGAGATGTTTCACCTTTTAGTTCAAGACAATCCAGCACTTGACATTTTATATAACTCATATACAAAACTAAAAAAAAATCATTAACATTTAGTATGACATAGGCAACAATGCTGATCCTATTTTATTCTTGCGGTGGGAAGGTGTGAGAATGGAAAAGCAGATTGCTGTCTCATGGCTGTCTAGGAAAAAAAAAAAAGAAAAAAAGATGAAATAATTAAGACCAGGTTGAATTGCTTTCAGGATGGCTTAAAAGCATTCAAAGTTTTCCACACAGCTAACACATTATTGGAAGTTTCAATATATAAAAACTGGAAGATCATAATCTCTGGATTTGAGGCTATTGCATACTTAGAGGAGTCCTCTTCCCTAGCTCTTATGTTATTGCCTATTCTTTCAGGTATCACTCAAATGATATCAAACTTTTTTTACTCTTGAGAAAGAAATACATCTTTTCTTTCCAGCTGAATTGTCTTAGATCCATAGCTTCCAATTTTACCAAGTGAACAGATAATACCAGCAATATTACAATGTTTTTAACAGACAGAACCTCAGAGGAACAGGGTCAAGAAGGAAAAGACTAAGGGAGCACTATTTGCATTCTTTTGCTCTTTTCTCAGAACAGTCACAATCAGTAAGAGGTTTATACTAGGCATATTCACTGAGTTTAATTACGTATTTTCATGTCCCCCATGAGCCTTCAGCAGTGGGAAGCCCTCTCAGGGGGGAATTTCATTCAGTCCAAGGTGCCCATAACCTCTGCTTTGCCCAAAGACCAGTGCAATCCCATGAATGGGGCTGCCAAGATTTCTACAGGGCTCTGGGACGTGTGCATGGAAGAAGACCTTGACACCAGTCGCAACAAATGTCACACAGACCCAAGCAGCTAATGCTGTTGATGGACATCTTCGTAAGGCTTGGGTACTTCATACAGTGCCGTGCCACTGAAATCACAAGCTCGCATTGTAAAGCATTGTATAGCATTATATAGCTCGCATTGTATAGCATTATAAAGACATATCAGCATAAACTAAAAGTAAACAACAATATTTTCCTTGATTTTCAGCGGTGTTAAGTGCTTGCAGCTCCTACTGACTTCAGTCAGATTTGTGGGTACTCAGCAATTCTGCAAGTCAAGTAATTTAGCTGTCATGTACCTTGAAATCTTCGTGCTTTTGTCATTTTTTTAAATATCCTTAACACTAGTGGCACTTCTGTATGAATATGATAGCACAACAGAAGTAGATTTTGCTTTTGGCCGTGTGACCTACTTTGGATCTACTTTCACAGTCAATTATTCTTTTGGCTTCTCTGTCATTTTACAGTGTTAAGACTTTTTTTTTTTTTTAATTAAAACTAATATTTTATTATCACATCGGAAAAAAAAAATCCTGGCCCAAAACTGCCAAGGAATTGTGACTATATGAGTGAGATATCATGAATAAGAACTGAGCCAGCATTTTTAAGACTTCAAGACACAAATTAGGCTTCTCCATTATTATTGAATCTGAAAAAGTAACCTTATTCTAAAATACTCAGTAGTGAGAAGGTTCCACAGAGGTCAGTGGGAGTTTCGAAGTGCTGAGTGTTTTTGAAACTGAAATTATATGTTGACATGCCTGAAATACTGATTTAGGCTCTTGGCATGGCTTGTCCATTTGAAAAATTGTTATGATTTGTGAGATCTTGCAGGGGGCAGCTGAGAAATTGCTCACTCTTGCAATATAACTTGAGGAGAAATTAACTTTTTGGGGGAAGTAGGTTATCTCATCAGTTCCTGCTTTAGAATCAGAAATCAATATGACTGTAAAATGCCCTTTTAAAGTGATCGTTGAATGTATAACTTAGTGGATTCAAAAGTTACAAGATATAACTCTCAGAAAAAACTCCCATTTTTTTCTCGAGTGTTGTGTTTTATTAATAAATTGAATAACTAGTATACAAATAAAAATTAAAACAGGAGCCAATGTGAGGGGGACAGTACATAAGTTAGAAGGCCAGAAGACATCAGTGCGATCACCCTGTCTGGCATCCTTTGCAGTCACATTTCTCAAAGTACATCCTCTGCACATCTCCAGAAGCATCTGCTTGGCTCGTGGTTCTTAACATAGGCAAGGAGGCAGAAAGCTAAGGGATTTAAACCTTCCTGGTAAGAGCCCACTTCTCCACCAGTGGGATCTTACCAGTTTCAGATACTTCCTCTTCCTCACATTTCCCTTTTCCTTCCATGGGCTTGTCAGGGATCCACCCATCCCTGTCCCCAAAACATTTTCTAAACCCCAGCTTGAGAACTGCAGTTTGAGACACGTGGCAGATGTCAGACAACTTCCTAAATTCATTCCTGTTTAAACTAGGGCTTCCCTTCGAGTAAATAAAACAAACAAACAAACAAAAAAACACCCAAACCGACGTGGAGTGTAAATAGCCAAGGGATAGAGAATTCACCACGGTGCTTTGTAAAACCCTTCCCATGGTTAACTGCCAGCAGAGTCAAGAACTTGCAGCTCATTTCTAGTGCTCCAACCACGGGATGTAGTTATATTTGTCTTCTAGGCTCAGACGCACATGTAAGTTTCACTCCTCTGTGTCAATATTCATCAGCTTTGGTCAAGTGCCCCATTAACTTTCTTTGGCAACTTCTCAAGTGTTTTTCTATATAGCACATTTCCAGGCGTCTAATTACAGTCTCCTCTCCACCCCCTCTGATCTGTTAAGATGCTTCCTGACCTGGAGACACCAGACTTGAACTGGTAATGGTCATATCCTACACCAGAGGTGGGTTGAGTCACAGCAATACCGAACAGAGATGTAAAGTCATCTTCATGCATCTTACTCAATTTTCTCCTGAATCATGACAGGAGTACATTAATTCTTTTGGACAGTGACCTTGTGAGCTCAATAAGAACAACTTATAATCAGATGAATATCTGCCAAAAACTGCACTCTCTGTTCAAAGCTACTGTGTACAGAGTTCACATACTTCTTATTAAAGAGGTTTTTATTTGATGCAGGTCACGAATTCTGATCAGCTTCATAAGAGATGTTCTCTCCTATTTGGCAATATCTAATTGTATCCAGTACCACTGTTTTGCTTAAGACCCTGGCATATTTCTTTGCAGCTAATGTGACCCTTAAAATGCTAGATAATTTCACAGCTATTTCAGTTTCTTGTCTTGCATTAAACGGTACTGTTTTTACAGAGCTTATGTTGAAAATACTGTTGTAGTAGCAGATTAACATTAATACCTTCTTCACACATTCTCTGACATTAATTCTGTACCTCAAGTGTCTCACAGGAGAAAGCACCTGACAAGAAGAGAAGAAAATACTATAAATTAATGAAACAGAAGGAAAGGGACAAGATGGGAAAAAAAAGAGAATTTTATTTAGGTGCTTCAGTTCATTTTGTAACAAATGGAGAAATGCAGACCCCTGAGATTGCCTGGGACTGACAACTGCCTGAAAAACAGGTAGGCTGGTTGGTAGAAAATGCCAGAAATGGAATTATATTTAAAACTCATTCTCCCTCTTAGACACGTCTTAGTTGCCTATACATATACCTTAGATTCCCATACAAGAGTAGATTTGTAACCAGAAATCAATTCACTTGGACACCTCACTTGTGTATTTGGTACAAAGGAATGCCTCATGGTCCTTTTATATATGACCAGGGGATGGTTGCCCATTTTCCGTATGTTAGTTGAAGCACGCAGCCAGGATGGGTCTTAGTCCCTTGACCATATGGGATTCACACCCACATTTTCTGCTTCCCAGATGGGTGCTTCAAGGCATGACTCATGCTTTTAGTCAACAACTTTTTCACGTTAACTGTTTATACAGCCCCAGAAACAAAGGCCTTTACCCAAGTCACAACATCCTTGGCTGTATCCTCCAATCTCCGTGCCAGGAAGCCAACGTTTCTCATTTCATCTGTGTCTGTGCCTATGCCTTGGGGCTGCAGCACAGTGCAGGTTCAACAAGCAAGTTGGAGCGAACCCAGAATATAAGGCTAAGGGTGAGGATGTCTGAAAATATGGGATTTGTTCCTTTGAATCTCTTGCTACTGCCCAGGTGAGTGATGGTCTCTTTAGCCATCAGGTCAGGAAAAGCCACCAAGGCTCTTGCGGAAAAGGCATGAGCACCAGTTTAGATCCAGTGCTGCACTAGCTGCTGCAGCCAGCGCCAAACACAATTCAAGCTTGCCTGCTAACCCATGCCTCTCAGGGTCATAGGACATCTGATATGGGAACTCTACGTGGTCAAATATGGGAGGGAACAAGCACTTAGGAAAGGATCCCTTAAGCCAGATTGGCAATCTTGGTTTCCCTTGTAATGGGAGAAACAGCCACCCTTTAACTCTTTTAAAGATGGAATAAGCTATTTTCCTGAAATGCCTGTCAATCTGTGTTGACTAGAGTGACTAACATTAAATGAAATAAATGTCCTTAGACTATCACCTCAGCTACAAGACACGTGAACTTCAGGCACAGAAGGAGTTTTTTGAGAAAAAGCTTAGCTTCTCAAGGAGCTAACTGGGTTAGGTAGAAGTCTTTTCATTCTCTTGTATTAATTTAGATGTCTATGTTTTCACCTTATATTGCCCTGTTGATATCTAAGTGATTTTTATTCAGAATTTGTCCAGTTTCTCTAGGCAATGTAACAAAGACAAGACAATTTCTTTGTCCCTTGAAGCACTAAATTAAGCTAAACAGCATGACAAACTCGTGTCCTTTTCTAGCAGAACATCATCCTTAAGCACCTTCATTATTTTATCTCTATATTGTACTATACAATAGTCTCCTATTTTCTGAGCTGAATTCTGTGGGGCTCAGTGTACACCGTTTAAGTGAGCTTAAGGATGTACTTTGACAATTACTAATGTTACCCTCCATATGACCCAGCTGTTACATGACAGAGGATTAGTGTCCTCATAATTCCCTTTTAAAAAGTTAAAATGGATTGAATGGAACAGGTGCTGCATTATTTGTGCTGATCTTTGTTCTGCTGTACCTCATTTTATCTTGTCCAAGCAATATTATCAAGGGCTGCCTAAAAAGAAATGCAATCCTAAAGGGAGAACTCAACTTGACTGATTTGTGGACATGTCTAGGGTAGTCTTAATTTTCATACTGAAAAAAAAAATCAAGTTTCTTTCCACATTTTTTATTCCTTGAACAAAATCTGAGACATGGAAAACTCTTACCTCCTGATTTAAATTACAAGAAAAGAAAATAATGAAGATTAATCTTTTGTTCTCAGCAGGTGAGATGCTGATATCTGACTTTTGTAGAATAAAGTTTATCTCATCAGTATAAATTTACAATTTTTGAAACAACTAGTTCGTATGAACTCCATGTATCAGATTAATGCCTAACTTTGATTGTCAGTCTCCACAATGAACACTAACAAAGGTATCTCGCAGACATTTCCCCTTAGACAAGCTGAATTTTTATCTGGGAATATTGCACAAGCAGCAAATATCTTAGTCAGTTCCTCAAGAATATACCAATAATCTGAACTGATTTTAGCTTTAAGAAATCTTTGGTGACTACAAAATTAATATCTAAACTAACACTATTTTTTTATTGTACTATTACCTGAACTTTGAGTTTGACTCCAAGATTAAACAAATTCAGTAACTGGGACTGTCAGTCCCCACCATTCTAGCAACATGCTGTGCTGGAAAGGAAGAAAGTGTATTATATATACACACAGAGTCAATTTTACTTCTTTATTCAAAGGATATCTTCTGCCATCTCTGGATTTGGTATTTGGGACTACAGTTTTTGCAGTTCAAAGGTTATCTTCTTTCTAAACTAGAATTCAAGTGGAACTCAAGATTTCTGGATGAGAGGTGTTCCTTCAGCTCTATTTAGCATGTTTGGCAGCGACTCTCTTGATTTGTCTGAAAAAATCTGCAAGGAAACAAACATATCCAAGTCTTCAGAAGTCAGAACCATCTGTGATCATATCTGCCATTAGAACAGCATCATTTTCCCTCTCCTCTGGCTTTTGCAAGATATCCAGCAATTCTGAGCTGTTGCTCTATGCCTGCTTTTTGTCCATCAAGAACTGACACCTCTGGCCACTTAATCTGAAGTTAATATTGCCAGAGTGTTCCTCCTCTGAACTACAGGGATATTATTTTTCCCTTTTCCATTTGTTTCTCAGTAGATTTTCTCTTACTCAGATCAAACCTTCTACTCACTTGGGACGAGTTAGAGCTTTTGCCATCAGTCCTGAATAAGTACTGTGTTTTGATACACCAAGTCCCAACTCTCTGTGTGTTCTTTTACTCTGAGGAGAAAGTCTACTGAAAGACATGAGTTCCTGCTGTTTCAAAATCTCATTTCAGCTAGTTCTTTTAACCAGCAGGCAGGCAATACAAAACCACAAGCTCTGTCCACTTTCTCCTTCTTTCTTTGTATGATTGGGCCTTAGGAATTATGTTTTGAGATTTGGATGCCATTTAGAACAAAAAGCTTGTGGCAAATTGTACCTTTCAAAGGTCTGACACAAAGAAGGCAAAATATTTGATTGTTTTGCTTTGTTTTGTTTTGTTTTATACACAAATCAATGAAGTACCACTATTAAAATCCATTGGGGGTGAAATAAAAGTATATTTATCTTAATGATTCATTTTCCTCACTCTGGGCAGAAGAAAGGGCAATGCCCCAAACCTCCTCAGCACATGAAAGAAAAGATCGGGTGTTTCCTTATAACTAACAGGTGGTGAGTCTTAAAAATGACTAAACTATCATTGTCCTGCTGTGAATAAAAAAAGCAGAAACTGCAGCATTTGTGAACCTGTCAAGGGGTTAAAAACCATAAAGATGAGTTAGAGAAAAAATATGCAGTACCCATGCAGCTAAAAATTTTATGCAAAGCACATGAAAAATACTTGCATCTTCACTACCAAAGATCTTATATTTTTCCCCAGCTGTAATGTTTAATTTTCTTCTTTGCATCCACATTTTTTATTTTGGCTGATTTATTTTGTTTACTTGCTTTTTAAATGATCCTGCAGCATATTTCCCAGCATTTATGCAAGATACTTGGAGAGAAGTAAATTAGAAAAGATGAGAATGTGCTGTTTCCAAAAGAATAAAAGATGGAAAGTAAGCTACTTCTAACTGCCATATAATTAATTAACAAATGGAAGCAAGGGTGACACATCCTAGAACAGCTAGTTAAAAAATTAATAGTTCGGGGTTAAAGACAGGACTGTCCTGTGTTTACAGAACTGACAGTGACAAACTTACTTGAAATTAATACTACAAAAAGTGGAAATAGTGAATAACAAAGGAGTCACGAAAAAAGATGTTTCTAAAGCAACCATTTTGGGGAATTATATAATATCACCATTTCACGTCAGCACAACCTTGTACTTCCTAAGTTGAAAAGAGAAAGATGTACAATGAAACTCAGTTTATTTAGAAACTAAATCTTGCACAAAATCCTTCTATAAAAACTACTTAATCCCTGAAAAGAATTATTGCTCAGGTCATAGTGTCGTAATTGTAGATATGTAGAAAAAACTGAAACCTTCAGTATAGATTTCAAAACCTTTTTGTTCTTCATATACTCTCCTGGTATTATGCTTTATTCATAGAAGAGTATCTAAATTTTTGTTCACTTAATCATTCTTATGAAATGCCAAAGAAAAAGCTCTTCATACCAAGGTTCAGAATGCTAATGATCTAAATGTATATTTATTCCCCTCGACATAAATATTCTGATGTCTCAACAGTGAGCATCCGTAAACCCAGTAAAATAGTAAAAGTTGCTCCGTAGCTTTGTATCTTTTTTATTTATATGTTTAATAATAGAGACCCACAATCATTATTTTTAGGCTCTAGGCCAAACTTATCAAGCTATTGAACTATCTGTGTAGCACTAGGTTTCTCTTTACTCTGATTTGTAGGGAGGCTACAGATAAGCTACACCACAAAAAAAAAAAAAATCTCACCATTCCTAGAATTTAATCAGAGAAAAAAATTATTTCTAAATATTTCTCTAATACCAGATCGTATTCTAGAATATGTTATTGCTCCAGTTTACCAGATGTCTGTCTTTAAGAAGAGAGATTTTACCAAGAAAACATCAAAAAAAACCCAAAATTGCTTGGATTTCCAGATTTAGTTTTTAATCTTAATGTTTGTTGCAAATTTTTCATGGTTTTGATATGGGCAGTAAAACTCACTGGTACTACAGTGCACCACCAAAATTCCTTTGCAGAAGCACATCTGATCCAGCACGTAGAAGAGAAACAGCAAAGAAATTAGGTGGGAACTCCTTGAGATCTTCTAGGTTGGAAACCACAGATGGATCAGAGAGCCTCTGAGACAGAAGGAACTTCTGAAGGAGTTAACAGTCTTGGAAGTCTTTTAAGAAGAAAGATAGCCTCCACTGGGAAGTCAAACTGTCCCCTTCTGGGTCTTTAAGAAAGAGTAAAATGGGAAAGTGCAGGGTAAGGCATCAGATATGCAACATAACCCTGGCAGAATTAAACACTTTGTACATAGTTTATTCTACAGAGATTCAGATGCGTATTTGCAAAATAAACTCTTCCTAGCTGAATAAACACTGTACGTTCAGATTCTCAGCATCACAGATGGCACCTCTCTACTATTTCTATAGTTACACTACAACAGTAATCTTACAGCATACAAAAGCATGATATTTGCATTAGCATGCATATGAAAAGCATGACCAGTCTAACAATGCAGAACGTCTTTCATTAAAAGTTATGCAATGTGTTTCAAGAGATTTTTTCTTAAAGATGTTGACGTCTCAGTAGGGTGAGCAAAAAACCAAAAGGCTGTTTGCAAACATTCGTAGGCACATAAGGGGCATCAGGAACTCCAGCTGAGACTGAAGCAGTGGGGAGTGCTCTCTGAGGTGTTTCAGTATCCAGAAGAATTGAGCACTGTACTGGTCAATCACAGTTGGTACTGCACTGCACTGCCTGTGTCCAGATGTATTCCTGCTTTTCCCCCATGCAGGTGATCTATGGAGAATATTCATTCCCCTCTGCTATGCCCCAGGCATGCCCAGGTATTCTCTGGAGTGTCAGTTAGCCCAGACCAAAACTGTGCCAGAAACGTGCTAGCGAAGAGCATGGCCAACCACATACACACCCGTGCCTGTGTCCGTGCCTCTACCTGAAGCAGTGTGTTGGTGTAGACCCAGAGAAGCTTGTCTCCTTTGCCAAAGACAGGTTTTGGACCTAACTCCCTCTTCAAATATTGTGTTGAGTATTTGAGCTTCAGCAGCAGCACGCCATGCTAGGCAAAAGGGAAGTATGTGACTGGCGTGGTTTAACCCCAGCCAGCAACTAAGCAACACACAGCCGCTTGCTCACTCCCCCCGCAGCGGGATGGGGGAGAGAATCAGAAGGGTAAAAGTAAGAAAACTCATGGGTTGAGTTAAAAACAGTTTAATAATTGAAATATAATAATAATAATAATAATAATAATAATAATAATAATAATAATAATAATTGTAATGAAAAGGAAAATAGCAAAGATAGATAGAGAAATAAAACCCAAGAAAGAAAAGTGATGAAAATGAAAAGAGTTGCTCACCACCAACTGACTGATGCCCAGCCAGTCTCTAAGCAGCAGCCCCACTGCCAGCTTCCCCCCTAGTTTATTGCTGAGCATGATGTCATGTGGTAAGGAATATGCCTTTGGTCAGTGGGGGTCAGCTGTCCCAGCTGTGTCCCCTCCCAGCTTCTTGTGCACCCCCAGCCTACTCGCTGGTGGGGTGGTGTGAGAAGCAGAAAAGGCCTTGACTCTGTAAGCACTGCTCAGCAATAACTAAAACATCCCTGCATTATCAACACTGTTTTCAGCACAAATCCAAAACATAACCCCATACTAGCTACTATGGAAAAAATTAACTCTATCTCAGCCAAGTCAGCACAGTGACACATTATGCTGCCTTTGGTTTCCTCTGGAAATTTTAGAAAATCCTTCATCCTTAAATAATGGAAATGGTGAGAAAATATGGGGTTCTGCAATTCTGATTTTAAGGGTAGATTCATTAACAGATACATTGTAGTGCTGGAAACAAACCTATGGAGCCCCAAGTGAAATACACACAGGTTGAAAAACTTCCTATGATCTAAATACTATTTATCTCTATGAGTAAATACAATGCAGAAGATTAAATACAAATCTTTAAATGGATTCTGAATATGATATTCTTGTAATAATTTCTGTGCTGTATGGAAATTACTTTGAAAGTAACTTCATAAGCTATAGTCTTTATTCCAAGCAGATAGCAGAAGAATTCACAAACAATCCCTTGACTTTTCCAGCGCGGAGTATAGTAATGATCAGACTGCTTAGACAAAAAGATTTTTTTTTTTTATCAGACTGTTTTCTTCACATATTGGGGAGGGGAAAAACCAGCTTAAGGTCACCAAGCAGCTACAGTTTTTCTGCAAATACTAATGCATCTTCAGTGCTTCAAGAGTGAGTAAGTAGGCTAACAAACAGAAACAGAAAAATTCTGTCATCATTAGTTTGCAAGGAGATTTTAGCCAGCAAACTGTGAAACACAAAGTGTCTCCATCGTTATGTAAAATTATATGTATCTACTATATGCAACTCAGTCTACACAAGATAATGTTTTTGCACAGATGCTACCTTGAAAGAAAACCATCAAGTGTCAGGCAAGTCAAGCGAATGTTCCTCCCTAAATGTATATGTAGCATGACACCTGAGATTTTCTTTTCTTCTTGACAAACTCCTGCCTCATTCACTACACAGCTTCCTGTTTTTCAAAAAAGTAAAGTAGTCACTCAGGAAACAGCCTCTCCTGCACGACTTATAGCTATAAGGATTTCATAAGAGGGAATCGATAGCAAATACAAAAATTTCGCTGTTGATACTAAATTATTCAACACAGTAAAAACAAAATCCAACTGAGAAGAATTATTAAAGGTTGCTAGGTTATTGGGTAGCTGAGCAATAGAATTAAGGTGTTATTTATTGACGATAAACATAAAGCATTGCACATGTGGAAAAGTAATTCTAACCATACATTACTGACAGTCTCCAGATTAGCTACTGCCCCTCAAAGAAGGAACTTTAGACTAACTTTAGCAGTTCAAAGTATCAGGTCAGTACTAAAAAATGAAAAAAATACATATCAAAGTTGGAAAAAACAGCAAGAGAAGAAAAGAGAGAACAGAAAACATGAATATGACATTGTGAACTGGTGATGTACTTTCATCTTGAATAGTTTGTGTATTCCCCTCTCCCTATCCCATCTCAGGAAAGGATATTGTATAACCAGAAAAGTCAAGAGGAGAGTTACAAGGCAAGACAACTCTGTGGAGAGAGATTATATAGAGTAGGATTCTTCAGCCTTGAAAAACATAACTGAAGTGGACTATAACAGGTGTATAGGGTATCATGAGTAGCTTGGAGAACACAAACAGAGAATGACATTGCTTCTCATGATACAGAACTAAGAGCCATTACAAGAAATTAGCAGGTGGAAGGTTCAAAGCAAAGAAAAATCCATTCCTCAAACAGCACGGTGTTCATGTATAACATTCATTGCCAAGGAAGACAGCAGACACCAAAAGTTTACAGAGGATCAAAAAGCAGTTACGTAAATCAATCAACATGTAAAGTCTAAGTCCAGAAATTTCTTCAGTCCAGAAATTTCTAAGCCACAGACCACTAGGAGAGGATACTCCTATCAGTGTCTTTGGATCCAGGATCTTACACTTCTCCAGGTATCAGTAGTTCAGCCTTGGAGGAACCAGATGGACCTCTGTCATAACACACTGCGGCCATGCATATGTTCTTCTCTCTTGATAAAATCTTTGTGTGTACAGGATGAGGTATTTCAGCTATTTTAGACGACAACTTTATCCCCATAGCCTGAGGCTACAGAACCATAGAATCATAGAATGGTTTGGGTTGGAAGGGACTTTAAAGATCTTCTAGTTCCAACCCCCTATCACACGTTCAGACACTTTGTGAAGACTCCTGCACAGATAAGGGGTGTGAGGGGTTGAGGACAGCCCAGCTCATTTCCAGAGGGGCAATTTTTGTGAGCTATCAGCAGTAGGAGATGAGAAGCTACGGTGATCTCCAGAAAGGATGACTTCAGGGGATTTGGCTATTGGACTCAAGCAAATCCACACTGAGGTCTGCAAATTTTCTAAAGGTATTTTCCTGGGCCCAGAAGGCATGCTGGTGTTACAAACAGCCACTTCTTGTTGCATTTCTTTCCCTGCTCTAAAAGGGGTGTCCTAAAAGGATGAATTATTAATTTTTTCTGCAATGTTTTCAAACAAAATATTTGTTTCTTTTGTCTCATGCTTCAGGAAAGCAGAAATATTTTCATTAAACCAGTTTTCCAAGAAAACTCAGGCTTAGATTGTGCAGAATTTCAGACTAAACATTTCCAAGCATGGCAAAGCCATAAGCAGTGAAATAGGTTTTTGAAACAGGATATTGCAAACAATTTGAAACCTCCTTGGTACTATTGGTTCTACCCTTCAGGTTAGTATAATAAAGCTTTGTGGGATCATTTTTTAATAATAAAAATGGTTTAATTTTGATTCTGATAGAAAGAGTATTTGAAAATACCCATGAATCACAAAACTAAGTTTTGAGACACCTTCAATCTCAAGTTGGTATGGATGAGTCAGAAGAGTTCTTGCTTTGGCGAAGGCTGTAGCTACTTGCACTTCTGACCCCCTGGTAAAGAGTCCAGTATTTTAGCTTAATTTTCCACTGAAACTGAGTTTGAGCAAAATGCTAGGCTACGAATTAGAAGGACTGATTCTTTGCAAATAACAAACACTATTATGGAGGTGGTAAACTCCAGCAGAATAGCTGAGATGGCAGCTGGGGATGATAATGTCTTAAACCACTGCAACAAAATTTGCTCATCTGTCAAAGACCTTAGAGAAACCAAATAGCTGGCTGACTGGGAATAAGTCACCCTTCACAGCACTTCAGCATTTAGTTTCACCAGCTGAGGCCCAAGCTGCAAGCTATTTCCACTGTATAATACCATTCCCTGAAGCTATCAATTCTGAATGTCATAGAAACAGCAACAGCACAAGGATCTTTACCACAGCCTGGTTGAGGCTCGGTATGGCAATGGAGAAGGAAGGGGCTGGCATACATCAAAGCAACAGGAGTCATTTGTTTCCCTCTGTTGCTCAGTTCGTGCAGCCAGGAGAGAGCTGCAGAGAGCAGGGAACACTTTTGCTTTTTTGCAATGCTGGTGGTTCAGACGCTTTATGAAAAAACAAGGGGGGCTACTAGTAAAAGTAGGACTGCTAGTATATGCAGGTGGAATTGTTTTTTCTCTAGCATGCAATCTTGCTCAGTGAATTTAGGTGTAGGAATATCAGCCCTACATGATAACTCAAACCCAAGCAGGACAAAAGTAGCTTTGGCTTTCACACCCACCCTCTACCACTCCAGCTACACTGTGAATGGTTAAAAGTAGTGACCGTTCAAATGTTTACTTTCATCGCAGAATTTAACACTGAAATACCCCGTATTCTATATCCTTTCCTACACCCTGTGCCTCCCTGGGCTTCCCAAACCATTCTTGGAGCTCTAGGTCCACAAGGGCCTGGAAAACTTGAGAAAAGGGTTTTGCATTCATCAGCGACATGACTGTAAATCAAAAGCTGACAGTTGGTATTTCCAAAACACAATTATTTCGTTTGATATTTTAGTTCCTTGTAACGTTGATATAAAAAATTCATTGTGAATCAAAAGCTAATAGCTTTGTATTTAAAAAAAAAATATTGATATTTTAGTTCCTTTTATAAAAAATTCATAAGGGGTTTTTCTACATTCACATCTGCATAAAAGGGAGGACAATTTCCCTCATAAAAACAGACTTACTTTTCTTCAATTGTAAATATATGACAGAAGAAGGTTAAAGAAAAGCTTTTTTAATCAGTAGCACAATAACATCCTGCAAAGGATTTTAATTGTAAGAATACACATGGCCGACAGATTTAATTTGCAGTCAGCTGTAATACCATGTGGTTTTGTCATGTGCCCAAGTTCCAGGAACAAAAGCAAGTCACCAGATCTTATCTAGCAAATTATCTTTAGGCATTACAGTAATGTTTTTATAAATATTACAGATGACCACAACTTGGGTTCATGAAGTTATCATATATCATCTTCTGCCTTAGAATCATAGAATCATAGGATCGTTAAGGTTGGAAAAGACCCTTAAGATCATCGAGTCCAGCCGTTAACCTAGCACTGCCAAGTCCACCACTAAACCATGTCCTCAAGCACCACGTCTACCCGTCTTTTAAATGCCTCCAGGGATGGAGACTCAACCACTTCCCTGGCCAGCCTGTTCCAATGCCTCAATACCCTTTCCATGAAGTTTTTCCTAATATCCAACCTAAACTTCCCCTGGCACAGCTTAAGGCCGTTTCCTCTCATCCTATCACTTGTTACTAGGGAGAAGAGACCAACCCCCACCTCGCTACAACCTCCTTTCAGGTAGTTGTAGGGGGCAATAAGGTCTCCCCTCAGCCTCCTCTTCTCCAGGCTAAACAACCCCGGCTCCCTCAGCCGCTCCTCATAAGACTTGTGCTCTAGACCCTTCACCAGCTTCGTTGCCCTTCTTTAGATACGCTCCAGCACCTTGATGTCCTTCTTGGAGTGAAGGGCCCAAAACTGAACACAGTACTGAAGGTGCGGCCTCACCAGTGCCCACCACTGGAACATACATCCGAACATACTGCCAAACACTAGAACATACATCTTGCCATTACACAATCAAAGCTGAATGACAAAGTTAGACCTTAGACCCTTAAATTCACACACATGTATATGTATATGTGTATGTGTATGTGTATGTATATGATGTATATCTATATGTATATAATGTATTTTTAAGACCGGGTTTTATATAATACTAGACTTGACTTCCAATGCTCAGGATATTTATAAGGAGGCCCTGGAACTTAAACTTAGAATTTTGTTCCAAATTTAAGTATTCTAGATTCTAATTCCAAAAACTCTAAACAGCATTCCATAGCTTGTTTCTTATTTTTGTGCTATAACAGAAGTAGGAAGCCTGTGAAAGAAGAGACTGGTCCACTGAATATTCAGTCAAGCAAAAATCAAGCGTATTGCTGAGAAGCAATGGTTTCTTTGTTCTTTCCTTTTTCCTTTTTTTTGAAGAAAAATAATGAGAAACAAGAAAAAGTATCAAAAGAATAATTTTTACAGTTATCTCAAGCAGCAGCAATGAACTAGCAGTCCTGGGGGTAATATATTCCGAGTTCTGAAACAGATAAACTAAAATGGCTTATTTGTTATCCAAAATTTGAAGTATCTAATCAAACACAGTTGCTGCTCCAAAGTACTAAATGTTTTTTCTTGATTTTTAAAATTCCTCTTACTCATTCAAGTGTGTGAGACAAGAAATTTTTATACCTGTACCTGGCTGAAACAAGAATTAAAAACAATATAACAGAATGTCCGTGTGAGATGATAGGCTGTAATTAGCATTGTTTTGAGAAGAAACACTGTGCCTCGCTCCTATCTTCTCTGTCACTTTGAACATCTCCCTATAGATAAAGCATTTCCCTATGTATAATAGACTCAATTACCACAGTTTCTTTTGACTTCCAAGGTGCTCCATGCTGCTAGGGAAAATATTCATGGGGTAACGTATAGACAGAGAAAGACTTAAACATGTTACAACAATGGGCAAATGTATTTTAGGACCAATAAATATAAGTAATGTGAAGTGTGTGAGGGATGAAGGGGAGAGGAATTAAACATTCATACACTTTATAGGATTTTACATTAACGCCAATGATCTTATATGTCATTGCAGTCAATTAAATGGAGATGCCTGTTCACTATGCAATTCCAGATACAAAGCAAATACTATGCTAAGTATACATAAGGAACTGAACAATCAGCAGTATGAAGAATATAATAATTATTTCATATGCAACAAAAATGCAGCTTTTCTATTATTCCTGTCTGGAATAAAGTGTAAAGTATGCATAATAAAGAAGCACATAAGATTCGGAGAAGAGTGATAAGAATAACTGGGTGAGAAAACGTTCTTGCAAAGAGTTTGAAAAGACTGAGACAGCTTTCAGAATATTTTTAAATCAAATAAGTCTTTGTTTCCTAATGCAAAAGGAATAGGATATTCAAAATTTAAAAAAAAATAGAAAATAGTTTATCACCCAGCATGGGTGCAGCCAAACTGAGGAACTCATTACAAACAAAGTCATTTTGTCCTAGAAATGAAAAAAGATTCAAAAAGCAATGGCAAAGTTTATGTGGGTACAAAGAGTCGCTATAATACCCTGCAAGAAGGAGGTCAGACTACTGTGTCAAGACCAAATCCTTTCTAATCATCTCCAACTCAGAAGAGGCCAGAATTAGGTTTAGCTTGTATGGGCTAAGTAATTCCACATCTATCTGTAACAGGGCTTGCACGTCTCCCTGATCTAATACGACCCCAAGTCAGAATGAATACAGTATTTCCTCTGTCATATCACACAATATAGGACCTACTAACATTCAGGACTGTTTAAAAGCCTTTTGAAACTTTACATTTGAAAATGTTGGCCAAGAGGCAAAAAGTACTTACTAGTAGAATTTCTGTCTTGGAAAAGATTTTCTTCTAAGAAAAATATAAGATCTGTGCATTATAACAACAAATACAGAGTGCTTTTCAATACATCAATATTCTAAAAGAGACTTAAGAATAGTCAAGTACTCCTCAAAATGAAAAAACAAAGTTTAAATTAAAAAAAAAAAGGGAGTATCTCTCTGAGTCTAAGCAGCAAGCTGCTAGACCGTCTGCTGGCACTCCTGCCCTAAGCACACATATGATCATAAAAAAGGATGTGTTGGCTGCCTACATTCATGTCTATGTTTTCAGATGGCACTCAGCCTGTTCACATATTGATTGGGAGCTTTGGTATAGGAATGGGTGCCAAGGTATTTTGAGTTTAGATGGGCAGCTTGCATAAATAACATCACCGATGCCATATCATTCACAGAGAGTCCTGTGAATGTGCCAAAAAATTATAACAGCAGTTGGCATTGTATTTTGTGGAAAGAATAGTCTGCTTTAGACAGGAAACAGAAGGCAAGATACATCACGCTGCATAGCAGTAATTACATAGGAAGCCTACTTTTTCATCACTGGATTCAGTCCTGGAGCTGAACATGCCTAGAGATGTGTAATTTTCCATTAAATGGCAAATATTTGCAGTGGAAAGGTGATTCACCCTCCCCCAACAGCAGTATTATCTTCAGGTCCTCAGCAGTATCTAGGGTCTCAGCAAGATTAAGGTGTTGGGGTATGTCACAGTGTTGCACAGCTAAAGCCAGCTACCCTGCAACTATAGGGAGATGTTTATCTCCTGCCTGCTTGGATGTATTGCAGAGAGGAACGGGGAGGAAATGAAGCCCAAGGAAACTGGCATAGTCCCCCTCCTCAGTCATCCAGTTGCATGTGCTATCCCATAATTACATTAAAAGAGTGCCATCAAAAGAAAGCAATTCCTCTGGGACAGACTGTTGGAAAGAAGGTTTAGCAGCAGGATGAACTGAACTGCAGGATTCCATCCAGTTGGTTGAAGAAGGAAGGCTGCTGAGCGGAGAGCAGGCAGAAGAAAGAGGATGAACCACTTTAGTTCTTCTGACTAAACTGAACATCTACTAAAATTTTAGCAATTGGCTTTTTTGCAGGCTAGAATTCATATTTTTTATTTTATTGAGAAGTTTATAGGACAGTAAAATATTTTTTTCAATAAAATTATGGAAGACAATCTATGAATTGCAGTAAGTTAACACACACGTGTGTATTTGCGCTAGGCAATTACAGTACTCGCATGTTTATCTGTATCTATTATTTTTATCTTTGATATTTCATATTCACTCTGATATTTTGGTTTCCATTTTCTCCTTTGCCTCACCTTCTCTGGGATCAGATGAGCTGAGGTTGAAATCTCCTGTCTTAGGCCAAGGCAAGAGAGAAATTAATTTAAGTCATTAGAAACATCCAGCTTCTGTTCTATCACTGTGGATATTAGGAGTTTGTATCCTCTCTCACTATAGTTGTGCTTACTTTGTCATCTTCTCCATAGCACAAAATCTCCATGGACTCTTTTAGCTGGACAAGCGTTTATTCAATGCAGTGTTTAAAACAATGCTGGTCTTCACAATTTGTTGTTGTGATCAAGTGCTGTGCACCTGGTACTCACGAACAAGACTTAATATTAGACCTTGAAGTCAATGAAAGATTCACTACTAACTTAGTGGGAGTGGGATCACCCCAGTGGCTTGCACTAGTACTCCAAGATCATGGCCAGCCTCCCTCCTGAGTTTAGTGGACTTGGGATCTGGTCCAGATGGTCTATCCAATCAGTGAATACCAGTGGGAGCCATTTTGCAGAATTATCATAGACATTTTTGTATGCTGGAAATTGAATTTGCCAAAAATCAGAGTTTTAGAACTAAACAAATACTGAAGTTCTCCAAATAGTGCTTTATACTAATATTCTTTGCATTTAAGCTGACTTTTCTTATTATAAAAACCACATTGCTGCAGCATGTGCATAATAGTTATTAAATACAACTTTTGGACAAAGATGAACAAAAAAAAGGTTTTATTTTATTAGATGGGATTGTGCTAACCTCTGGTTTTGTTATTTTTTCACTGCAGCATAGACAGCTAGTTGTGTTTAACAAATTTATTTTTTATAAACTAAACGAGCCATGTTCAGCCTTGTTTGAGGAAGAAGCATCTATTGATTTAGGAAAGAACAAAAATAACTTCTGGTTTTATGGTCTTCTAAGCAGTTAGAGATAAGCAGTAAGACAGAGCTCAAGTCTTTTCTGGACTGATTCCAAAATGAATTAAAATAGCTTATGTACAAACACATAATTATGCTATTTATTTAGCTACAGGTTATGTTGTCCTATTTTTGGTGATGTATGTAGAGTCATTTTTCAGAGAGCATTGCAATTAGCATGGTTGACAGCTGATTTGTCTGTCTCCAAATCTTTGTACTGACATGTGATGTCTATCTTAGAGACATGCTTATGGTAGCATATGATTTATGTATCCTTACTTTGCATTTAATTGCTATGACACATCATAATCAGAATAAGAAACTAAAACTTTAATCAGTCCTAACAATATTTGAAAAAAAGCCCCAAACATTTTTCTAACACATGTGCATGAGAAACTATGCAGAATCTCCTAAGTGCAAACCAAATTAATATGACTGCTGGATTTGCTAATTTACCATCTGAATTTTGCATAATAGCTAACGTGTAAAATTCTCAGTGCTTTCCGCAATGGACCTGCTATTACTAGGAAGGTAGGAGGCACCTTAAAGCTACCTGTACTGCCAATAGCTGTATATCATTACTAGTGACAGACTCCTTCGGTCCTGCAGGGATTTGTTGTCAGCCTGAGTTGGGCTCAGAAGCTGGCATGCTGTTACCGTGTTCCGTCTCCGGGTGATTTGCCTTCTGGATAGCTAGGATTGTATGCAGTCATTCCAATCTTTTTTTTTTTTTTTTTTTTTCCCCCATCAAATGGACCAAATTGGGACTGAGGTACATCGGTGAACTCACAGGGGAAACACTGCGTCTAAGCAAAGGAGGAGAGCACTTCTTCCTCAAACAAAGCCAAGTACAGTTCAGCTGTGTTTCTCTCTGTAAAACCCAGTTCTGGAAGCTAGAGTAAGGGAAGCAGCTGTATGAGCTGCAAAGTAATTTGGGATGTGGTTATTAAAAAATAAACTGTTGATTTCTTCCCATAAATGAGAAGTCACTGATAATAGTAATAACCTTTAGAGACAAATGCATATAGTGAAATGCATCTTTAATTAGTACATAGGATTTGTGAAGACTGGTTTGATGGCATGACAAATCTGCATGACATAGTTAGTGTTTCAGGTTTAAAGTGAATATATTGCATCTACTTTTTCCCATTGAAGATATAGAAAGACTTGAGAAATTTGAAACTGAAAAAGTTGGTTTCAACAACAGGATGGGTTGATTAATAAAGCAGATAGACAGTTTAAGTACATTGGCTAATACTATGTGCACTTGTCAAAACCAAAGCTGGTCAACTCAAATTAATCTCTTTCAGAGATACAAAACCAAGATTTGTGGATATAATACAAGTGGACTGAAGCATACTTGACTTCAGCAAGATATTTGATGAGATTCCACAAAATAGTTTTGAGAAGAAAGCAGGAGAATACAAATTAGAGTGTGGTCTTGAAGACGGCTAACTAGTAAAAGGAAACCACAAAAAAAACCACAAAACAACACAAAAAAATGCCTTCCTATGGAGAAGAAATATTTTCAAGTTGAGAACTTGGGCTTCACATTGGGAAGGATGTAAATTAAGATAAAGCACGTCTCAACTTTTACAGTCTGTAAAATGAACCTAATATCAGTGCTTTAAAGTTGTGTAACATTGATTTCTGAAGATCAATGCACTTGACAGAAAGCTATATTCTTTTTTCAGAGAGGATAAAACCAAGTGCACCGATCTGAAGAGTTTTTCAGGGAGGCTACGTGGTCTGTTAGATATAATAGAGTTCTGTGCCAACAAAGATCTATGATTTTTAATTCTAGCTTCTTTAGGAGCTAATCAGTGATTTGCCACCAAGTGCAGCAAAACCATCATCTCTTCCAAATATCCTGTGACCTCTTGCATAAGCCATTTAAAATCCAAATATCTCACATAACTGGAAGAACCTCTGAAAAGGATGGTACAAGTATTAACTAAAAAAGGATTAAAGCATAGATAACAATTAGAAGAAAAATTGCTTAACCCTCATTTGTGTTGATTAGCCTTAACCACATATAGCAGACCTATTGGAGTGCTTAAGAATTATTTCTGAGAACAAGGGCTCCCCTGTATAAAGACTGTGTGATCTGATCCTAGAATAGCTTCAGATCAGGAAAGGGAGTTTATGAGCCTTCTGCTGCCAGATCTGTTCTGACCACTCTAAAGACACAGGTAAAAGTAGGATCAGGACTGGGTCAGATTAAAATTAATTTCCTTCAGAACAATGGAAAAGATTTTTATACCTCCTGTGTTGTACTGAATCTTACAGCACATGGCTGTTTTGTCTGTAAGGCTGCTCAAGAAAGAGATGCTATTTTTTTTTCTTTTTATAATGGGAAAATTTTGGGTTTAGCTCTCTCTTTATATTCAGGAAAAAAAGGACTATTTTAATTCTAACTTTTTTTAGTTGCCCTTGGGTAGGAATCAGACACGGAATATCATTGCCACCAAGAAGATGAAATATTCAGAAATGGAGGCAGCAGTGGCAGAGAGTTACATTAGAGACTGTCATTCAGCCTTAGCTGTAACAGCTCGGTGTTAGAGCTTTTCCACAGCCATGGCTATAATTTGCTTTATTTTTATATTTTAAATCTAATGTCCTTAAGTATAACTGCACATTGATTACTGTACTCAGTGATTATGACTGGCTATTTCACTTAAATATTCTTTGTGGAAATGAGATGTAGCCAGTTTAATAGCCATTAAGAAAGATACAAGTGAAAAACAGGGCTTCTAGTTTTTTTCAGTGATACAATACTATTTCAGGTACAACAAGAAATGTCTGGAGTACAAAGTAAATAAGAAAACTTGCCAGCCACACTGTGTTGGTTCAGAGATCTGTGCTGTACCAACCAGAAAGAGGACCTAAGTATTTAGATTTGAGCTGCGTTAGGAAATTTAGCACTGTGCACATGTCTGATCCAAACTAGAGTTAGGGTCAACATCAGACAGCAGACCATTTTTCTTCTTTGCTGCACAAAAATAAAGATTATTCTAAATTACTTTCACTTTTCCTTAAAATTAATTTGGTCTTTAGCTTTGCATTCTTAAAGTTACATCAAAACTTAGGAGGAATAAAGTCTCCTAAGAAAGAAAACCTTTAATAACTGATTTATTATTTGTCCTTTTTCCTTTATCTTCAAATTTTCTTGTTTTTTTTCTGAAACTACAATTTACTGAAGTAATAACAACTAGCAGGAGGCAGAACATAATGTCAGCTACTGAATATAGTCTGGATTCACCATCCAGCTAATATTGCGTAGCACCCTTTAGCCATGGGATTGAGAATGGATCCGGGGGAAAGATGGCCAACACAGAAAGTTTTGTGGCATGAAATACAGGCAGGTGTTATACAACTTCATCCTGTAATTATCTATCACTCTATCTCTGGTGCCAAAAGAAAGAGGAAAGCAAGAAGGAAGCTGGAAGAATAAGGAGAATGGATATGAGGGTACAAACATGCTAGACTTTAACCCATTTGGGCACGATTTTAATTTCCTTATAGCAGGCAATCGAGTTAGACCAGAGCTCCAGTCACTCAAGCAAGGCTGTCTGGATTGAATTACCCATGCCTGTCTGTCATACTCTGGCTGTCCAACAGTGACATGAAAAGTCCAGCCCAAAAAAGTCTCAAGAAAACTATCCTCAAAATGAAGATTTATATATATGCACTCATTAAAACTGAAATAAAAATGACACACAAAAATTCATGTGCCTTTACTCTTGATCAGAAAACCCTGCCTACTTACCAGGAAAATGATGTGCAGCAACTACAGAAAGTCAATTTTGCTTTAAAAAAAACCTCTACTAAAACCCCTGACTTTGTTCTTTCAGTTCACTTTCTGCCTCCAGAAAAGACTGAATAGATGTCTAAGCTTCAGCCTTTTCAGCAGGAGTAAAGTGTGGATATAAATAACAGACATTGACTTGGGGAATTATAATCATGAGAGTGACGGTCTTGAAAAAAAGAAGCGGAATAATTTTGCATAAGAAAATTATTTTTCAACAGGAGATTTAAAATAATAGGAGATCTTCCATTGGCAGTACTTGATTGCTACTAAATGTATTGTGTGTTTGTCAAAAGGAAGCAGACACATGTTAATGACTCCCTTTTGGTCCCAGCCTCCTGATGGTGATTTCTCTTCAAAAGGCTTTTTTTCTTTCATTGACAGCCAGTGCATAGGTGAGATGATTTTGTATATAATGTAAAATTCCATTTTACTTTCCTGATCCTCACTCCAGATAGCAAGAAATGGGAAAAATATGCATTTTTAAAACAAAATTGGAAGACAGGGGATGCGAAAGAGAAGGAAGAGGCAAGAAGGTGAGAAGTAAGGAAGGACCATGAGGATGTGCATCATTTAGCCCTGGCCTCTGTATGCCAATTATGTGGCTAGGCAAGAGGCAAGTGGAGAAGTCAGGTGAAGGATCGATACACTACGATGGGAAGAATGCTCTTCTTCCCATCTTCTCTGTGGATGTGCTGTATTGCTCAGAAGGCAGCTGGAAGTTGGGAAGGAAGAGATGAAAATTCCAGGGCAACTGAAATAAACAGGCAGAGAATGATTGGGAACTAGAAAAACTGCATGTGTCATTTTCTGGGTAGGCCTGGTTACAGAATATAATCACTTTAAAAACTTTCATGCAGAAAATATATGATGATTAGGTATCTAAATTCTCTCACTGATGCATGTGAAGGAAAAATAAAAAATTCAGATTCTTTGCTACAAGTTTTCAGGTAATTACTACAGCACATTAGGGGGCAGATTTTCAAAGTTGTGCTAAGAAATGTAGCCATGTGACCTCTCTTTAAAGTAAGTAAGAATTGCTCAGTTTAGTCTCAGTGCATTCCTTTGAAAATGCACCCACCTTCTCTTCCTCTAAAGCAATTTTCTTATCCCTTCTTTGAAAAGTTTTTTAGTTCTTTAGGAGACTTTTCCCTTTCTGCTTTCTATTTCACAATTTATCCACAAAACACTGTACTTGTTACAGAATTTTTTATATCTTAAACTGAGTATGCACTATCCTTTCAGAGGGCTGTTACTGAGATTACAGGATTTTTGCTCTCTCCAGTCATGGTCAAAAAGATTTTGCCTCTATTTTTTTTTTCTACTGCTAGCTTATGGGTATTAGTCATGCTTTGCTCCAAGGCAAACGTCTAAACTTATTCTTGAAATTACTATCCATACTGTTAGAATAATGCTGTTCATATATCTGAATTTAATTGAGTTCAAATTGTTAAAGCTGTGTCAGCATTTTCATTACAAGCCACACGATAATTGACCAGCTACCAAAAAAATACCCAAGATACCATCATATTATAAGGTGTACGATGACATACAAATGGTATGAAATTAAAACAATCTGTACCAACATAGAATTAATGAAATTTGGTTCTCTGCTCTACTTTCCCTCAAACTCCTCTTGCAGCAAATAACACGATGCATTTATCCCAGATTTTCAAACCTATCATATAAATAAGTCTTACAGTGCTTTTTTGTATTGTCCCTGTACATTCGAAATTAATGTTAGCAATGCACAGCAGCCATTTGCCTCATTGTAGAGAAGATAATACAAAACCATACTGCCCCAATTATTCCACTGAGAATACTACTAATAAGGATATTTCCTTAATATAAGATGCTGCAGAACTGACAAGTAACAAGAAATAAATTGGTTGGGTACTGTATAAATAAGGTGGAAAAATTATTAAACATTTGCCTAATTTTTTTAAGGCTTCAATTTAAACTTAATGTAAGGATATTTCGTCTTGCCATTTTAAGCCTCTAATTACAGTTACCATCCTTTGGCTTGGCATCTAAATCACAGCCTGATGAGACTTATTTTTATACAAGGAGACATCATACAAGGAAAGGTCATGCTCTACGTAATTCTGGCTTTGTTTTACTGCTTCAGCCTATCATAGTATGAAATTTTATCAAACTCTAATCATAATTTTATTTTTTAACATATTTAAGAGAATAATTAAGGCCAAATATCATGTTACCCAAATTAAAGGAAGAGAACATGAATCATTCCTTTCACTTCAGTCTCAAGAATCTAGGGCAATGATGATAAAAGTCATAAAGCCAAAACACACTGCTCTTTACACGAAGGAAGAAAAACACCACATTTTTCAATACAAGTTACTTTAAATATTACAAAACATTTGAAAATAATCCCTCAGCTGTGTCTTGCAAAGACAGAGATAAATGAGCATAGACCGGGAACTGCTCTCTCCTCTGCACATTGAAGAAAAAATATTCCTTACAATCACAATTTCAAAAGTAACTGAAGCCCTAAATGGAACTAGCCTAATTGAGATGTAGTGGGAACTAAGCATTTTGAAAGGCTATTTTGAAAATGTTTGTTCCTGTCGCTCTCTATTTCCTAAGGTGTCTAACTCTCACAACAACTCTATGTAAGAGAAAGACTCTCTGACAACCAGCAATCTGTGACAAAAACATGTTCCCTCTGCATTGTGGTGCACTCTGGGGACACATCAGTGTCCACCAGTCTAGGTTGGTGTGCAAGACTGCCTTAAGCCTTGCAGAGATACTAGCTTGGGTCCATACTGCTGACCCTGCTTCCTTGCATCTTATAAATACCCCCACACAGAGCAAGATCCATTTTTAAAGGGGTATTTAGGTATTTAGGGTGCCCAAAGATGTGTTTAATATTGCTGAAGCATTTCTCAGCAGTACCATGGAGTTAGACACCTAGTGGCTTTTGCAAGTCTCATTAAATAATGACGTGTGTGTAGGACTTTTAATAATTGAAGCCTAAGTGACTTGCTCAAGTCACACTGGGGGAGAAATTTGGGATGTCTCGTGGAAATATGTAGTGCTGCTACTAACTATGCCCAAAGCAAGTCCACCAGGCAGGCAGTGCTGACACAGAACCCACAGGCAACCTGTGCTCTTCTGCATCGACAGCTAGAAGGCCAGGACATCAGAACTGGCAACAGATGCTTGTGTTTAGGCACCTGAACCACTGCCCCAAAGCCCATGGCAGGATAAGCAATTGACCACACATCTCCTGAGTACCAAATTCATTCTCGGTCATTGAGGCATCTTTCCTCATCATAGTTAGAATTCCTCAGGAATAGCTAAAGTATATTGGCTAGTACACAAATATGTTTTAAAAAAACCTGTAGAAGTATCACCGTCTGAAGGGCCTTAGGTCTGCTTCAGGTCCCATATCAACATGTATTAGCCATTTCATCTCACAAAAGCTAGTTTGTCAATTTTTGTCTTGGAGAAAATTATTCATAAGTGTGAAAACGATGGCAGAACATATTCCCTACTAAGGAAGAAGCAGCTTGCTAGCATAGCTAAATGGATCCTGGTACTTTCATGCTTCGTTATTTCCACCGAAAGGAACACAGTGTTTATTTGCTGAAAGCTTATCAAGTCCCTCAATTTCTGCTGAAGTTCAGTAATTCCAAGTACTCTTGTGCAGAGAATTTTAAACTTTTACTGAACTCTCATCTTGTATTAAATTAAATAAAACATTTTAGTCTTCTAGCTACGTTATGCACGAAAATGAAGGTGGAAATAACACTTAAGACTAAAACAGCAGTGGGTAGCATGGATTTGATTACAGACTGAGTCTTCATCATCTTGCTTACCACTAAACTGAATCCTTACCTTGGTGTATCAATGATTAACATGAGCACCACAACAGCAGAGGAGAGATAAAGTGAGGCAAAGTATGTATATATCAAATCCATATCATTGAAGTGTAAAATGCTTAGTCTTCAGCTATTCATTATTCCACTGAAAATTTTTTCCCGTTATCAAAACAGCTGTCACGACTGTTGCGACAAATATATATCCAAACCAGGCAATTCAGACCTAGACTGCATACTGCTATATAAACTATTCAATAAATACTCATGAATAATAAATAGTTACATAAAAATGGACCTGTTTTTATGTGATTTGTGAACAAAAGAGCTAGATTTATCACATCACTTGATAAACTGTGATGTGAGGATGAGGTTTCTGATTAAGCAAGGCACTTAAACATGTATATAAACTGTCACATTGTCAGGCCTGATTAATTTCTAAGTTAAGCACATGCTTAAATGATTGCACTATATCAAAAGCAATACCACATTCCGCATGAAATGTAAATTAAATGTGCCAACTTGCACAGGTTTTTAGTTACATTTTCTTGTTCAGCTTATTACTCTGGCTGAATTAAAACCTGGTGGCTTCAGTTCCTATGGAAATAACAAAGAGAATGACTCAGTCCTTCACTACTAGAAGATACTTGACTTACCTTGAGGTAAACTAGCAAGCTTCAGCACAGACAATTCCGACAAAGATAATAGCATGGCTCTACAGCTCTGCACAACAGGAGCAGGAGAAAAATTGGTCTAATACTTCAGCTCATGAAAACATGCATATGCAAGAAATCAGTGGAGTTACAGCGATTTATATCAGTTAAGGATCTTCCTAGTATTCTCTACTGTACATCTTGACTCAAATGTATACAAAGGAATACTTAGCAAGAGCAAAATAATCAGTGAAACTATTAATAGCATAGGGGTTATTAAAATTGTTTAGTAACATTGGCTTGCTTTCTAAACATAAGACTAAATGCACATATAAGTCTGTTTGGATACAGAATTAACAACATATACAAATGATTCTTCTGATATCCATTTTAAATTGATATAATGGAATAAATAGTTGTAGTAACTGCACATATAAATGCGGACAAACAAACTCTTGTCCATTTTATGCACAGGCTAGGGTCTGCACTTAAGGAAAAGAACATGGAGAATGTTCCTCAAACATTTATTTTGAAGACAGCACTTCTAAGCTATCATTAAAGCAGCCCTAGGTTTAAAATTGAAGTTTTATAAGTCTTTTCACCTCCCTGCTGAGGAATAGGTAATTCATTATTTTTTTTGAAGTCTGGTATTCTGGCTTATATGAATTTCAGATCTGCAGATAGCAGAGATTTGATTTTCCTTTTTCTTGCTTGGAATTCCTCTACTGGAAGCATTGCAGGAGCATCCTGGTACTCTTAAGCGCATTTGCGTAACTGTTACAAATAGCATGTACTCACTGTGCGTAATAATAAATTAATTTCTATGATGTGATAGATTTTCAGGGAGTTCTTGACTTTTACCAATGATGGGTTCTATCCAGGGACTCCATAACATATGCCTTTCCCTTCCTGTGGGGTTTCAAGAACCTCTTAATGCTGAGTAAAAACTTACTTCATGATTACGTATCACCGTTCCCTGGATGAGGTCCCATCACAGAGCACCATTTTCTCGAAGTCTGTTCTGTCAGTAGGAACAGATGAACTGATCGCAGGGTAGGGCTCAGTCAGATGATGTATCTGCTGTGCAATTTCTGTAAAAGGGCTTGATTGAGCAACTGAGATAGATAGTGAAATCTTCTGCAGCTATTGAGAAGCTATTTAGATAATGTCTTGCATTTTGGAACATTCACCATCTTCTTATTTATTATACAAGGTCAGCACCAAAGGCTATATCTACACAAATGTACTGTGAGGCACCTATTGTCTTACACAGATTAAATACTTAAGACTAAAATATAAACAATTTCATATGTTATAATTTTTAGAGGCACTTATATAATGTTATAATTCTCAATCTGCAGCAAGTGAGGCAGATATACATACTCTTGTTATACTGGTGCACCCAAAGATCCACAAGCAGCAAGTGACAATAGATGGAGTAGTGCCATTTTATTTCCATAATCTAAGAGCAGAGCAAGTGACAATCAATCAAAACAGGGTTGTGTGTACATACACATATACAGCAAATGGTCATCTCAAGAAGCATAAAAAACTCCCAGTCAGTGAAAATAGTTAAAACTGTTACAATCTCTTGAGAAATTTTCATGCAAATAGCAATTTTTATTTTTTGTGGTCTCTTGCTTAGATCATTTTAATAGTTTGGAGAGTCCAGCAAGATAAGATTTCCTGAGCTGCAAATTGTTTATTAGAAACACATCGATCATCTTTGGATGATAAGATTAAAGTAAAGACAAAAATATCATTGCCACATTGTCATGGCAAACCATTGTTAGGGAAAGGGATGTGTGCTTTAGGGGAAACTCTGCTTTGAGTGAAGGCAGCGCCATGTAATTTCAAGCGAGACTTCAGATTTCTTTTTTTGTAACCAGCACTCCTGTGGCATGAACTTCCTGAAATTATTTTTTTTCCTCCCAGTGACGGCTCCCTGAGAACTTCTGGTTTCTCTAATGGGCAAAACACTCGTGGGGGAGTTCTTTGGTTTATTTGTGTTTTTTTCTGGTAAGAAAACATCAGATTCAGGCAACACTAACATTTCATGCATTTGGGCAAGGTTTTAGAGAAGAGCTGCAATAATCTCAAAAAATTATTGGTACGTAAGGAGTACAATGAAACCAGCAATTTTCTCATCACTGCCTTGAAACCATTAATTTAATCCCTGTGATATTATATCTCTCTATAAATAACAATAAAAACAGTTTTTAAAGTAGATACATATTTTACATGTCATGAATTTCATTTTCTGGAATGAACTGAACCCATATCAGTTTCTTTTTCATTTAACCTAAATGAGATAAATCTGATTTAATCTGAAATGAATCAATCAGCATGTGCCCACTGTCATTTTATAACTGTCAATAAAGTGACGGTATAGCCACTTGCAATTTCCATGGAAAAGCAATATATTATTGTACCTTTATAATAAAAAATTGCTTTGTTGTATGCTTATTAACCTACTCATTGTAAAAAAAGTGTCAAACTTTGTGAAATATTACAAGCCAAGAGACTTAAATTTAGTCCTGGAAAATAAAGTGACTGTAGTGTGTCTTATGCAAGCATTTATCATTTCATAATTGATGGTCACAACAGAAAAAAAAAACAGGGAAGATTTATGGTGATACACTAAGTAATTTTACCTGTCAGGTACTTATCTCAAAGGATACCCTCTCATGAGAAAAATACATTGTGATGAGAACAACATCTTGATTCTGCTTGCTTGGTGTCTCTGAATGGATCCAACTAAACCAGCAACTGAACAGTTGTGCTATACCCTGGCTAGCTTTGGCTGATGTCCCAAAGTCACATGAATTCTGAGGAGTGACTTTTTTACTGCTAAATGGGTCTTTATGGTTTATTAAAACTGAAGAGCTGTCTAACTTTAGTAGGGGTTGTATTTTATACAAACAAGGTTTTTGTTACAGGTTATCATTTTACACTATCTATAATTCAAGACAATCATGAGTGCATATTACATTGCATCCTATATGGGCTTGGGAAAAATGTCAGTGTGTTCTCACTTAAAATGCTCATACTGCTTACTTGGTTCATGTCTTATCCCGTCTCTACTTTTCAGGGGGGTGAGAGTATCCAAAATGAGTCCAAAAGTATGTGGAATTTGACCAAAATTTTCTTGTCCTACAAAACCATATACTTAATAGTGTTAGAAAGCTTTTCTCCTCTATAAGCCCAATACCCAGGATAGCAGGGCTTTGCTTAGACCCGAAGTACTAGATGTGGCCCTTTAATTTGCCTTTAATTTTTTTCTCAGTGTTCTGATGGTCTCAGCTACGTCACAAGGCTGTGATTTCTGTCTCTTCACAAGATTATGATTGCTGTCATTTACCAAAGGATATAATTCCTCCTCTTTAAACCCAATGAGAATTTTGGCATGTTGTCTGTCTCTTGCATTCTAGTATCATTATAATTGTTGGGATCCGAGCCATGAAAAGATCTGGAATGCTATTTTAATGACAGTGGCATGCTGATATATTATAGTATTAATCTCTAGCTATACCTATAGAAATACTTATTTCTCTTCAAAATGTCTGTAAAAAAAATCTTCCTTTAAATATGCTTCACAAAAACAAAGCTCTCATTGCCTAAAAAGCATGGGTTTTCTCTTAAATTATTGCTCTTTCTTTCTCTGTCTCACTAACTTCTTTGTATTTGACACTTGTTTGTCTTTCTAGAACTTTCATTTTTTTTCCTAAATGATCTAATTCTAGTAAAACAAAAACCGTGTTATTTCTTGACACAGTATTGATCAACTGGATCATTTATGTAAAGGAACAGTTTAGCAATCTTGTACATGGGCAAGCCTCCTTCCAAATGGCTTACCAAGTTATTATAAGTCTCTGGTTTAGGACATTTACTGTCCTTGGAAAAAAAAGAATAAAAAATGTCCTATGTGGTGCTGTAAACCAATCAGCTGAAAAGCTAGACTTGAGTGCTCTAAATTAGTATGAATCTAATTTTGCTATTTTCTTTGTACAGCTGTCTACTCTATGTCCTTCATCCTCTTCCTTTATTTGTAGATTGAAACAATTCTCAGCAGACTTCCAATACTTCATCTGAACTTATTGGAAAAATCTTCCCTAAATACGTAAAATTTCAAAATAATCTAATTATATTAATAAACACCAGCAGGGCTGTTGATATATGATTATGAACTTCAAGACTGAAAAGCCACCTCCATCCTTACATTCAAAATGTGAAATAAACAGTCTTCAAAATAGTTCTTCTGACAACAGGTTTCACAGACTGTTACCACGAAAAAACTAAGGGAGGTTTGGGTGTGGACACTATGGCACACTGAGGTACAAACCATCTTGTGCTACTCTGCCCACACTCTCACCTTGCTGGAGATGAGTCAGACCCTGTCTGAATGCCATGCAGCTACAGCAGCACGGCCAGAGCAGCTGCAGGGAAGAAGGGTCGCTGAGGCAGTCCTGCTCTACCTGGCTACACTATATTTTTCACACTAAAATCCACATTTATGGTATATCAGTGGAAAGCTAATAAAGATCCTCCTTTTCCATTGCAGCATGTCACAACTCTGGAAAAGAGGACTTCTGAGAGAAACACTAGCCTGGGCCATTGTCTTCCTCCTCCACATCTGGCTCCGGTAACACAGGAGTCAGTCCTGACATGCACCGCATCCTGTCCCATGTCTTTACGTTTTCACAGCTTTCCTGTCCTTCTCCATCTTGCTGCAGATGTCTTTGCAGGTGTCTGCCTCCACAGGATTTCCAGGCTCACAGTACATGCAAGAAGCGCAGTTGCTGGGCAGCCCTGCACTAGGCTGGCTCCTTCTCCATTCACCTACTAGACTTACAAGCCCTAAGCAGGGCATGTGAATACAAACAGGCTGGAAAGGAGAGAGGTGGTCACTCTGCTCTGTGGTGGCACACAGAAAAGTTGTGAGATTGTGATGAGAAGAGGAAGTTGCAGGAAGATGAAAGAGGAGTAGGAAAAGTCTTTACTTCCATTTCCATCACACTGTCAGAAGATGGCAAGGGCAAAGGCAGCAAAAAGAGCTACACGGAGGAGGTGGTGCCATATGCTGAGTCCTGTCTCAAGGATATGGAAAGGAGAATGTGAGGCCCTGTGCCTCTGGTCCCTAAAAGAAAAAGAAAATGCTCTCTTAAAAACTCTGAATGTGATACAAAGTCAGAGACACCAGGGAATAATTTTATACTCTTGCTTGGCCATATTCCTTGAGGAATCACAGTTGGGCTTGTACTTCCAGGGACAGTTTGATAGCCAAGTACAGAGATTGATGTCCCAGTAACCAAGCTAAAATACCTGCATCTCCTGGCTCCCTGATCCTGCCATGTATTAAAATTCTTGTAGGCTTATGTACAATAACAACTCAGAGATACAAAGGAGATTTGTCTTGGTGCAGTCTTCTGGAGAAGCCAATATTTGAAAGCAGCTTAGTTTTTGTTAGGTGCTCATCTTGAAACTTCTTTGCAAAGAAAATGGAGTGGTTCTTCCTTAAGTTTTTTTTTTCAGTTATCTAAGGCACATATCTTTATTTAGAGAGCTAGTATGAAACGCGTTAGTGTGTTGCATATCTTCTTATTAAGATGTTAAGAGTCTTTACTCAGGATTTTACAGCTTCAAATTTCTCTCCAGAAAAAGAACTTGAAATCACAGCAGTCAAAAACCGCAATAATATGTAATGTTTGGAAAAAGGCTGATACTGCAAAGTTCACCTCAAGTACAAATGGTCCTGGAGCACACCCCTTACTTAGTAAAGAAATGCAGTTGAAACTTTGAGATATAAAAAGAAGCCAGTCTGCCACATTTACTGACTTTGAGTATCACCTTACCCTGCCAGCTGTCCCATTGAAAAAGAGACTCAGAAAATGAACTATAAACTGAAACAAGTAAAAAGTTTTTGTTCCTGAAATAGCTGTGATGAAGGAAGAGCACACTGCAATGTGCTGATGTGCACAGTGTTCTGAGTCCTTCTTTAAGATTCCTCCTAGAATTTGCATTGAGTGCTAGTCTTTGCTTTGCTTTCAATTATATATATGTTTGAGGTGTTTGAGGAAAATTTCACATCAGCATCACTGAAGTTCAGTGGAATTTAAAAAAAAACTGTTTTCTTCCATCAACCATGATTGTCCACCCAGGCTGATCCTTCCTGTTGTAGGAAAGACAAACAGGCATAACCGTTCGGTGTTATACAGCTCCATGAGTAACAACTCATTTCCTCGTGGCATCACCAATTACAACAGGCAGAGACAAGGCTGGACGTTGCTAAGTCCCAAGAGGCAGTGGCAAGAATGAGGCTGAACTGTAACTTGACATCGTCATTTCCTGTTATGATGAGATGTGACATCGAAATGAAGGAAAAGAGGCTTCCTGGTTGGTTGCAGAGCAACTACAGCAGGAGTATGAGACCATTGCTGGCCAATGCAAAAACTCAAGGTGTGCACCCAGAATGGGTGCAGAGGACTGTCAGCAGAGGGCTGTCAGATGTGCATATCTCAGGATGTCCAGCACTTCAAAGCGCAGGAAACACACAGCAGTTCATGGAATTACACTAGGGTCCACTTCGACCTCCACATAGTACCTTTGCAATTGGAAATAACACTTGAAGAAAATTGACTTTGAAATAAAGACTCATTATGAAAGCTACAATAATATCTGGCCTTACTTAACTCCACAAACAACAACTTGGTAGCATTAAAAAATTAAATCTCTAATTATCTCAAATTAAATGCAAATATGCTATAAAAACTCTCAGTGTTTACCTAGGAATTTCTTTTATTAACTGATATACTGGGATGTAACAGAGCAGACATATATTTAATAAAACTGAAAATTACAGAAAAGGTGGGTCTGAAATTTCCTCTCTCTCCCTCTGTCTGCCTCACTATCCAAGAACAAGGAGACATTCAAAAAAATTGAAGGTGAATTATTGCAATATGTCTCCATCAGGATGGTTCCACACTTTCAGTAACGATTTTATACAGAAAACCTAGAGAGAATGGATAAAGAATTTTAGAGTTATTAAAAACAAATTTAAAATATATACAAGACTGCTATAATTTTCCCCTTTGAGAAAAGAACATTCAAAGGTGAACACAGCTTTCTAAATGGAGGGTTTTTAGCACTCTCTTAAATTTGCTGGACTTTCATCTTTAAGAGTGTTTTAACGTTGTTCTATATGTTTGTTAGTCCTGAGTGTTTCAGTACTGTCAGCCCCCGCCCACAATAGCCTCCTAATTCTGAGCAGAACAGATAGAGCACAGCTAAATGCACTCAGGACGTTTTGTACTGCCTTGCCAATGTACCTCGTGGCCTACCTCAGCAAAGGAAGCATTACGAGTCTGAGTCGGTATTTATTTAAGCTCAGATCTACTGGCGGATAAGCTCATCTTTCTGCTACACAGACTGGAAGATGCACTGACCCCAGTGGTCATGTTCAAGTAAGTCAGCTGAACTTGGCAACATCCAGTCTTTTGTCATTACTCCTGATATGGTCAGCAAATGTCATCTCTTCTATGACATCAAGTGTGTATTAGGAGTTTTATGTAGACTACCAAAACAATTTCGAAAAGCAAAAGATCTCAGTCAAGATTATGATACATCTGACTTGGACCATCACGAAAGTGAAATGTTCTGAAGCAAAGATCCTGAAACACCCAGTTTGCATGTTTAATCCCTCTCTTCAGCTACCATATATACAATGTCTTCTTTTTTCTCTCAGACTTCAGGAACTATTTTATGTTGGTCCTCAATTTATTTTAGTCTACATCAGTATTTGTATGGCAGTATTTGAACCAGACTCTTATTGTGCAGGATACTCTGCACAGAAGAATGTCTTTAGAGGGTTTGTAACCAAGACAAGTGACAACAGAAGAATACAGGCAGATAATCTGGAAAGACCGTTTAGTACCCTGTGAGAGCACAGTAGGATTTCTCGTATAAAACAATATAACAGAGTACTTACACCTCTTTCAGTGCCAGCTTTCTAAGAAATCACACTTTCAGAGTATACTTCTTTTAGTCTGTACTGCTACTGCTAACAAAAACCAAATGATAATGAGATCAGTAACCAGTATATATTCCTGTGGTTTAGACTATGTTCTCACCCTCAGCAACAGTGCAAAGCTGCATCTAGAATAACCTATGCCCATGCTGGTTAACTAGCAGATTTCTTAAGCATCATTCTTGCATTGTATAAGTGTAACAGGCAAAGATTAGCAAGAAGGTTGTATAGCTCAAGGGCTGGCATCAAGGAGGTTGTCAGGAGGACATCAAATAGACAAGGAGGTGTATTCATTATGTATAGTATATAAAAAAAAGGCATTTCACTAGACTTTAACAGAAGAGACACTTTTCTTGGTGGTTTTTTTTGCTTTGCTTGCTGAGATCCTTCAAGATCTAATGCAAATATTTACAGTACCCGAAGTTCTTCAAAAATGACAGAACTAAATATGCAGTACTAGCTTTCCTTATTTCCTGGGACAACCTTTTACTTTAGATATCCAATATCTGTAGATAATATTACAGATTCTTCAAGAAAAATACTTCTCTGCACAGCAATAGTACAATGTGGAGTTTTATTATTGCATTATAAAACAAATCAAGAGTGGTTTGATTTCTAAAGCAGATGTGTATTAAATAGATACAACTTTTTTTTCTCTGAAGAAATTGAAAATGTATTTTCTTTAGCTGAGGAAACAGATTACTGAGTGCAATAGCTGTTGTACAGTGTACCATAAAATTACTTACAATACCTGAATCATAGAGAAAAAGATGTTCAGTAGTTATTTTTTGAATATTTAGTTAATTCAGGCAGAAATCCTTGAAAATATCAGTTTACTTCTGCAGAAGGTTTCATTGAAAGGCAAATCTAACATATAAAAAGATCACCCTTCTCAAAAATTCCATCTTACTCTTTGCTTTAATCTTTCATCCAACAATCTTTGTATCCCCACATGCTTGTAGTAAGGTAGCAGGACTTTGCTGTACTTCAAGCAAGGATGCGAGGCTGGGCAGATGTTGAATACCCTGACCATTCACATTTCTAACTTGATGGAGTGCCTCCTGCTATGTTATTGATCGGAGGGAAAGTAAAGGAAGAAATCTTGGGAGGACCCTAAGCATTAAATCATGCTCATGGTACACTTGCCTTGCAACCACCTCTTGCAGCCACCTCCACATTTTATTACTACCCTGAAGGTGTTATGGTCCGACCGTATCTGAGCAGATACAAATGATTCATCCTAGAGAGACTCTGATTTTTGCTGCAAGGGCAAATAAGATTTGTAGCCAGCTCAGTCTGTGAAAGAGCTCCAGCTGTCACAGGGGCGATGGACAATATTCATTCACAGGAGAGTTCTTGTCCATTCCCAAGACTTATGTCTCTACAGAGTGCATGCAGCCACTGACACCAAACAGCTCGTGCAAAGGAGAGCAAAGGCTACCTGTATCTTGCAAGTATTCTTATCAATATGACTCTTCTAGTTTCTCCCAGCTGCTCCTATTCTTAGGCTTCTTCGGAAAGCTGATGCATGCATCTTCACACTAACGTGTAAGTTTGCTTGCAAATTTAATAGTAAAAGGGATTAGGAAAAAATGAGGGCAAAAAGCAGAGGGATGTTACATAAAAGAGGAAAATGTGTACAGAGGCAAGCTGTCATGGAGGATACAATAGCTGGTGTAAGAAGAAATACTAAAGACAGCTGACAAGGCAGAGAATGTGACTAAATTGAGCAGTATTCAGCCACTAGGTCATCGCTGCTGCAGGCATTTCAGACGCAAATACGAGCATTAGAGACAATTCTTGTAATGCAGACAGCTGCTCAAAGATTGCAATGTCTAGCAGCTTTGATAGCCTAAGACTACAAGTTCCAGAACAGACTATCCAACCACCAATTTTATTTGAAATATCCTATTAACACACAATTCCTTGTGCAGTGCCTTCTGATTCAGACACACAGAATATATAAGCCTCACTAATGAGTAAGGTATGCTTCGTCTTCCAGCTGCATTGAACTCGTGAGGTTCCTTTTGGAAAGAAGTAAGCACATGGACTGTATTCAAGCCGTCAGACTAAGCAATGTGATGGTGATACCAGGCGGTTTATAAACATTAATTTAAAATGTATCAATAGCAATCCAGAGCTTTTTAAATCATATCGGCATTGGGTATTATGCCCAACCTCAGAGTGCAAGATCGTTACGGAGTGAAAAAGGATGATGATTGGTAGTGGAGGATCAAGGAGAAAAATCATACTTTTCAAAATTTTGACTACAACTTCAGTTTTGCTAGACTCTGTTGGATGTTTTGTTTTTTAGAAGATCTGAAACTATTGTATTTCTGCATTTAACTTGAAAATAAAAACCTATAGAATTAGGAAACAGAAAAGTTGATGTCTTTCACCTTACTACAGCTTAATAACAACAGAAGTTGTTAGAAGGGAGGACTGTGATGCATCTGCGGATGTACCCAGATATAGCTGAAAATGTAACAGACGGGGCCTCTGCTGTGACACAGCTAACAAGGACCACAAGCCACATAAATTTCCTAGTGGTTTCCTTAGGAATTCATAGTAGTTGTTCATTGTATGTCCCTTCCAACACCAGTAGCCTACATCATTGTAAAAACTGGCACCACAACAGCACAAACCTTTCTTGCAGGGAATGGAGCAACTTTTGTGCCAGAGATCACGGTTGTAATATGGGCTGCTCTCAACAGCAGAGCTGTGAGAGCAGAAACAAGACAGGTGCCAATATTGGCACTGCTACCTTTACGGATTGCAGATGCTTTTACTTACTGTCAGGCTGAATGCCAATTTTGTTTCTAGTTCAGGCACTGTCACAGCTTTAGTTTCTTTCAAGAATAAGCAGCTTTAAATGGGAAAACTAAGCAATCAGATTTAAGCTACCAACTGTCTGTGGTAAGTCTAGGAAGAGCTGATTCCATAGGGTGCGTTGCTAATGATCCAAAACTTGCTTATCAGATAACTCTGTACAATACACCCTCAATATATCCTCCAAAAATGACTCGCTTCAGTAGTGCTTCTTCATTTGGGAATAAAATCTCTCAATCCAAGCTTCATCCTGCCTTGCCATGTTTATAATCCCCTCAGAGTTCATTTCATCAAGGAAACCAAAAGGTTGTCCTGACCCCAGGTAGAAGTGTATCCCTTGGTGGAATGAGGTCAACAATTTACTTCTCAGCCCATATCTGGAGGCACATGTATCCACTGTTGCAGAAGAAAAAAAAGTATTTGACTTTCATTTGAGACATGATTGCCAGATTATTCCACCAATTTATTTCCAATACTTGTGAGGTTTCAACTTTTTAAGCATGGTACAGCCATGTTTTAAGGCTGTAAGTGCAGTCTCAGGGGTAGCCCAGATTTCAACCTTTACAAACCAATGAAAACAGAAGTCTCTGTTTTCAAAATGTGCAGGGTTTTTTTTCTGATTTCAAAGCCAAGTCTTATTTTTGGATAGTACAAGGGAAAGAATGTATTTGAAATACCTTTCATTATTATCACTGTCTTAGTGTTTATAAAATAATGATAATATACAGATCTTGTCTGGTTTTATTTTTAACCTCTAGATCTCACACTACAAGCAAGTCAGTACCACAAGTCCCATTTCATAAGTTGACGCATAAGTGGCGAGACGATGTAACCAAAATCATGGGCAAAGTAGTGAAAAACTCAAAACTGCATCCAGCTCTCCAGTATCCTAACCTGATGCCATACCTTCGAGCACCCTCTCTCCTAACATTACCCAACACAAATATTACAGTTTAAAAATACATCAACACAACAAAGTTTATTTCAAGACAAGCTTCATCACTTCCTGTTGACCACCAGCTATAGTAAATAGTAAAAGGCCCTCCACAGTCAAATTTTCAATTCTCAGATTTAAATGAGCTTGTCTGCCCTAGTGCAATTGGGAATACCTCAGTGACATGTCTGACATGTTGACTTGTCTGACATTTACTTAAAGAGAAACTCTGTGAGCAAATATTTCCTTTTTTTTCACATGAAACTGTTGGTGCTGCAAGTCTTTATTTGTAGGACAGGATCAAACACCAGACATAAAGAGTTGGTATAGACTTATAACGACTGGCTTCAATAGAATGCCACAGCTGTATGTGAAGAGTTGTGTGTGGTGTTCACCAGCTGTTGATGTTTTCATTCCTCACATCACACTTGCAGGACCAGCAACTGATGTTCAAGAGCATACTTGCTGTAGTAATAACACATAGCACTGCATTGCACTGGGAAACCACAGGCTTCACAGCATTTTACAAAGGTCATTTTATGGATGGGAAACTAAAGCACACAGAGAAAGTGATTTACCCAAGAGAATTCCAGAGATGCAGAATAAGACATAATGAAACCCAGAGCTCTTGACTTGCAGTCTAGACCGCTAGTCATTAGGCTTGACTGCAAAACTCAATGTAAAAGTATGACTTTATGCACTATGAGATGTTAACATAAATACAGCTATGCTTGTGTAATGCTTCGAGGCTTTGAGACACTGTAGCACTGTCAATTTTGCTAGCTGCTCTGGTGATGGAAAATTCAAATCAAGTTCCTTTCTACTGCTGAACAGAAAATAAGCAGGGGGGGTTGGTTTTTTTTTTTTTTACATTTTGGCTTGTATGCCAACACAACAGCTCAATACAGATATCAGCACTTCCAGCAGTCAGAAATGGTATATATGTTTCTCTTAAGATCTCTGTTCACATAGCTGAGGAAAAACATGTTTTGGAAACAAAGAGTCATGATCCTTTTGCACTGAGAGGACCGTTTACAAAAGCTGTGTCAACCGACTTTGGAAACCCAGAACACTGTTTTGTGTTATGGCATATGAACAGAGCAATGTGTGACAAGGCTCAGGGTGATCTGAAGACGTGACTGAAGTATACACAAGTCCAAAGGAGAAAACAAAAAGAATCAAAAGGGAACAAGACTTCCAAGGCAATCCTTAAGTTGATGTTGAACAAGAGGCCTGTTTGGGGGAGTTTATGATACAAGCAAAAACTGTGTGCGCAAAATGGCTTGTTAGTTCCAAATTTCAGTGTACGCCACTTCTGAGTCATTCACAGATGACATATAACAGCCGTATATTGCCATATGTATTGATCTAAGACTGTGTATTTGATCATATTTTCAAGAGTTTAAAAAATTACTAACTACCTCGAATTTACTCCTCAAAAGGATTCCTTTTCTCTATGCATGTCTGCTCTCTCCTCTTGGTACTGCTCATCCTCAAGAAAATTCTGGTTCTACCAAAACAGAAGCATTTGTTTTTTACATTAAAAAACCTATTTTTTCTTTCACTGAGACTCTATACTATTTTTTTTTATCAGGCAGCTATCAACATACCTTTTAGGCCAAGAAAGAGGGGGCTAGACAGAGCAGCTAGTCACGTCCAGAAGCCAAGCACTGAACTAGGTGAACATTTGTTGTGATGTGGTATGGCAATTCATATGGTCATCAGTTAAAAAGATATTGCAGTGTTGACAGACATGCCTGAATACAGCAATTTTAATACCTTTTTATTTGTGCTGCTCTATTAGACAGGGTGCCCTGTGAAGTCTGCACATATTAGCATCTGAGTCTGCCAAATGCTTCTTCATTTAAACCTCCTATTTACTGTCACTGATTAATGGGTTGTTTTTCCAGGACCTGGGACTGTTCTTCCTTTATCTTCAAACACTTGCTGTTCACATGCTTTCTCGAAAGCCATTAGCAGTCTTCTACCTCTTTGCTCTATTCAATAGGGAGCATTCACATCTGAATTGACTTCTCTTGCTGTGGGCAACATTCTGTGTATTCAATGGCCAGGAGCTATCTAGGCAAAGATTACAATATTTTTTGTATTGTATCTTCTTCATATTAAGGTATCCACACACAGTGAGGTCACACTCAATGTTTTCTCTTTGCTTGGAAAATTTGGGAAAAGATTTTGAGTTTTTCTGGTTTGCAGTCATTTTTCAAAAAGCCTTATTTCATTAGAGGTATTTATTTCTTCCTGGTCTTTGAATTTCAAAAAGTGAGTGGAATTTAAGAGTTGGTTGTAGTGAAAAATAGTGCAAGATAACATGGTTAGCACCCTCCATTCATGTCAGCTTAATAAGATAAAATAAATGTTGCCCAGCGAGTATGAGACAAAAGGATGAAGATCATATTGCTGGCAGCCTAGCAGTATGCCAGTAGGAAGGTTAATTAAGGGCAGAACGTATTGTGACTGCTTCAAGAAAAATTGTTCCCTCAATGAAGTCGGACAGCTCTGGAACATTTAATGTATGTCTGAGGATTTTTTTCTTCTTCTTGTTTTTTTAAAAAGATCACTCTCCCATAGTGGTTATTTTCTTTCCAGCAATCCTGAAATGACACTAAAACCCATAAAACTGACAAGGTAGCATAAAGATGCTTAGATATGCAATATGTCCTAGCCCTGGCTTCTTAAATACAGCCAGTTTCTCAAGGGTAAAGGAATTAAATGTTTTGTTTAATGATTCACCAAATATTTTTCCAAAACAGGACGGAAAAGGACTACAGTCTAGTTTGGGTTTTCATTGCAGGGCCCAGGCTCTAACACTGAGAAGAGCCAGTGTCTAAGTGAAATTTTGCAGAAGAGACTGCTAACCAGAACATCAACCTGTCTCATTCGCTGTTCTGGGATTATTATCGCACTTCAAGTCGCTTACGCTTACACTTACCACATTCTTCCAGGTAATGTCTCAGTGTAATGTCAGTTTTGTTCATTAAGAAAAGCTTTCTGATGAGTAAAGCATTTGAAGTAGAATTCCCAGTAGAAGAAACACTGGTCTAGACAGTTATACTAATTTGCTTGCAATTACTTGAGGTGATAGCATTACCTGTGTGCAATGGTAAACGTGTTCTTTGCTGCTCAACTGAGGCATTTCCAGCTTCTCCAGGTCTTGTGGGGGACATATTTCAAGTGGACCACACACTTAACAGGTAAGAACAATACAGCAAATGCACAAAGTTCCTGCAAACATCCCCCTTTGGATTTGCTTCTATACTCTGTTTTACATGAGGCGTAGAGGGAATTATACTGGAGTTAGTGAAGTAACACCAGCACCAAGTCAATGTTACAGAGAAGAGAATTAGGGTGCTTATCTCTGGCAAAGACTGCAGCATTGTGCAGTTTCTTTTTCAGCCACTTTGCTGCTTCTCTGTTTGGGAGATTAAACGTAGGATTAAATGAGCTCCTGAAAAAATTAGAGGAACACATCTGCGGCTCTCACAGAGCACAATAATGCTAGAAAATGCTGAAAACAAGCGCTTTATCAGTTATGTTGCCAATATTAGCACTGTAATATACCATATCCCAAAGCTATACAGTCCTTTGTGACTAGAAGAGTTGCTGAGGTCTGTGCTTAGATGTGCATCGTGTCTTTCGATACTGAAAACCAGAACTGGTCTCTGCAAGGGTAAGATTGCTCATTCTGCATAGAAGCATTCTGCTACAGGACATAGATGAATCCTTCGTGATAAATCCTAATTTAATGCGTTTCAACACAGCTAATTTAGAGAATTATATTTTAGAAACTTGTATTATATTGCTGTACTATTCCTTTTAGAAGTACAATACATGCAGGATAATTCCTTTCAGACTTCAACATCTTGCTATAGTAAGACATACAGTGCTGTGCTTCTGGATTTTTTTGCTGCTTCCAACCTAGTACACTGTTCCTTTGTAAATTATACAAAATGTGCAGCTGAGCTCGTTACAGGTACCCATTGGACCCCTATATAGGCATAGAAATTTTACAGCCCATTTGCCAATGCTTAAAAAAAAAGGCAATTTTCTTTTGTTTTTAGTGAACTCAGTTTTCTTCTTTCTCCATTTTTTCCAGTATTTTGGTGGATTTAAACATCTAGTAACCACTACAAGAAAAACAGAGGTTAGAAAAAATGGAGACCATCCTGGCATACACATCCACAGGAGTGAAAAGTCTATATTTATATGCCTACACACTGTCATTCCCAAGCTGTTCTGTGAGCTGTTTAGCGATAGCTGAGATTCTGGGCCAGCAGCTTTTGTAATAATTTTTTTTACTCTTTCTATTGTTGTAAGCGAAATAAAATGGCAGTCCTCCAGTGACCAAATTAAGAGCAACTCAACTGCATTTTCTCCAAAGCTATTCATACAAGTGATATTATAAAATGTTCTAATTAAATGCAAGGCAGCATATTATATGTCGTCTTTCTAATTTCAGAGAAATGTTCACCATACAATTATTAACAAACTAAAATAAAATATTTTAAAAGCTTTTGCAGCCAAATCCGTTTGTGGCTGCACTTTTATGAATAGTTCTTCATATTCTTTAGTACTGCATGATGAAATTCAACCTTTCCATTTTTATTCCTGACAAAACAGACAAGGGGCATAAGGTTATGCAACAGTGGCATAAGGTGTCAGCAGCAAAAGATGATAAGCATATTACCTCCAACATATCATGGGTGCCAGAAATGCAGGCCCCTTTATGTGCAAGGTCAGAGACCGACACCACAATGTCTCAGCTGATGGGGACTTGCAGTTTCCTCAGTGTCACAAGGATTTTCCTTCACCTTACTAGAAAGAATGGATATAATCTTTTTTATCTGGTATGTCTAGCAAATTTCTCCACTTTGCCAGCACAGAGGACTGACCTTTGTGGCAGCTTCAGGTGATGTTTCTGACAGAAACACGGGCTCCAACAAGAGAACTGATTGGCACCAGCAGCGTTAACACCTGGCATCTTGGAGCAGCTACCGCCAAGGTTTGGAGCTCTAGCTATTGAAAAATGGGATCTCCTTTTGCTATTCAATGTTTTTCTTCTTTTCAGGGATGATAGTTGTGATCAGCAAATACCAGGAACTTGTAGGTTTGTGTTACGGTTTCTCTTTATTCCCCTAATATGCAGGCTCTCAGCACACACTATTATCTTCACAAGTATTAGAGAGTATCAGAGATGTTCTCCAGCAGTAGACCCCACTGACCCCAGCTGTTGTCAAAATACTCAAAGAGGCAGGAGTTTGTAGAGGAAAGAAAGTTTAGACCCTACCAAAATTTCAGTGACTTCTCTATCCTATCCCACAATAACAACCCTGCAAAAGTTGAACCTGGCTCCTTGATATGCAAACCACATTTATAAAAGTTTTAAGACTACCTTCACAAAGAGAAATAAAGGCTTCATGACTGCAGGAATCCAGGGATCTGCATGCTAGGAGCCATTTTTTTCAGTAAATTATGACAAAGAATTTCTATGTTTGTGTTATTTCTGTCTTTCATCATGGAAATCTTTTGTTTCTGAAAGGATTGCACCTCATCGGTTCTGACACAGTCAATCCATAAATGTGTACAATATAGAGGCATTTATTTATCACCTAGTTTATACTATTAGTCATCTGCCTTTACTGCTTTTCTTTTCAAATAAAAACACTCTGAACAACCACAGAAACAGTGAATTGCCATTTGACGATAGACATTCTCTGTAGTCAGAGACTATAGCAGTGAGACTGCATGCTTCATGAACACATCATATAAGTTATATTTTACCATGCTATACTTCTTCATAAAAGCATTTACCTGAAGTTTTCAAGGCAATTTCTTCTGAATCAATCACCCTATATCCTGTTGATTGCACTGTGCAGGGAGATGGTCTATTTACATACTAAAAAGGTCAATGTTGAACAAATCAGTATTAAGAGCGCTTTGTCACTGCATTCAAGTGAAACATAAAATTGTATGAGTCTCGGAATTCTTTTTGCCTTTTTACCTTCATATACACATGCTTGAGACATCTATGTGGAGACATAATGCACTGTTTTAGGATAAGTCAGGTGATCGGCAAGCATGTCCATACTGTAAACCTTACTGAACTAATAGGCACAAAAAAAGTGGAGAGACTTATGTAAACTATGGGCCAGACTCATCGTCTAAAATGTGTAATTAATTGAAGGGTGTGACATTTGCATAATAGCTGCTTCTTATTGTCAGACCCAGTTAACAGGATACAAGCCCTCATAATAGGCTTTGAATTACATTACTAGTTTATTTAATTTCCTGTATGCAATAATGCAAGTAGAATACAGACTGCTAAAAATAGTTATAAATTTGCATTCAAGTGAGATTATCCCAAAATATTAAGGACTAACTCCTCTGCTAGTATAAATTGGCATAACTCCCTGGACTTGATGTGATTTTCCCCACCTAATTAAAGTGTAAATGCAGCCATGTTGCTTCTCTCAGCTGAAGTTATAAACTCTGCAAGGCTGATGTGCCTCCAGCATATTTCTTCTGGAATATCGTGGTCTGATCAGTCAGCTGTGGTAAAAGACACAAAGGTTGGGACCCAAAATGAAATCCAGATTACTACTGCTACTTTCATGGAAATTATCCAGTCCTTTTTGTAACCTCTATCCCACAGCTTCTGTACATGTCACATTTCACAAAACATATGGACAATGTTTAAAATTGTTTAAAAGATAATTACTGGGTTTTTGTTATTTCCTCTCCATTTGCCTTCTCTGATTCTCTTTTACGGTCTTTCTCTCTCCTAATATTTTTTCCTACTCTCATTAATCCCAAATGTAATTACTTCTTATTGCATCAAGTGTTTTGGTTGTTTCTATTCTAATTTCTTTTCTTTTAAAATTCTGTGTCTTCACAGGTGACAGTAGTAACTAGCTAATTTCAGACAGAATCCTATATAACACATTAGTACTGATATTAAAAAAAATACATATTCCATAGTTTTTGAGAAAATACTAGCTATCTTTTGCTGAGAGAGACCACATGGCAAGACTTGGAAAGAGCAGGACATTTCCAGGAAGAGGAATTGTCTGCAGAGGTGAAATACCTCCTCCAGCCTTATTTTCTTTTCCAGAATTTCCACCCTGAGGGAACACAGACACCACTTCATCCATCTGCCTCCCTGCCAGCACTGACAGAGCTCTGCCCTTCCTCAGACCTTCCACTCATCTTCAAACAGCATGGTAAACCACTTCTGTGTTTGCTAGGACTCAGCCAAGGGAAGTAGATATATTATTATTTACCTTCAGTAGTAGGGGGGGGAGAACCACATAAATAAAAAAACAAGCAGTAAAAACAACAACAAAATGATATTGGGAAAGTAAGCATCGCCTGAGGCTATACAAAATGTAACATAAAAAAGTCTTTGTTACAATGTTTTTAATTAAGTTTTGCTTTCCTTAATAGGATTTTTGGTTTGCTATTGAAAAAAAATCACCCTGTGCCACTTCACTGTGGGATGATTATCAAATATGTTAATAATAATAACACAGGCATCAACCCTTCCAGCCATTAGGTCATGTCAATAACTTTAAGACTTAATCTGAAGGAGAAAAGCAGGAGCATTTCAAGTGAGCCAGGAAAGACTGCCAGTCAGTAATTTACCAATACATTTTCCCTTCTCACACTGTTTCCATGTTCCTGTCACTTTTGTGACATCCAAATCAGATCTGCTTGCAGAATTGAGTGAATTCAAGGACTGGCTAAAGACTACACCACCTTGTTTCATCAAGTGAAATGATTAAAGATACCTGTTAAAGATCCCAACGATCCACAGATGATCCTTTATGAAAGTGTAGAACCCATCATCACCAAAGGCCTGACTCTGTAGTGTGCCTCCTCCACTCACCCCAGTTTCGACAGGAGTGGACACCTTCAGTTCTCATTCACTCAGCACCTCAAGTGTGAGGAGTAAAGCCCAACACTATAGTAAACATTTTTTAATGTTATCTTTTGTCCTTTTGTCCAGTAAATCACTTACCTCCCTTTCCCAGGAATGACAACTGTATGCAACAATTCACACAGAGATACTGGTCTTGGGGGTTTTTATTTGCAGAGTATGTAGTTCTTCAGTTTTATATTACTTTATAGCCTTTATAAAAATAATGTCTCCAGGACCTAAAATATGGGGGTTTTATAGTAATACATTACATGCCGCTGGGGAAATTTGAATTGGAATTGTTGTAGATACATCATAGTTTTACTTCATTCTTCATTCAAATAATGTATGCTGTGCAATGAAAGACCAAGGTCCAAAGCTTGCTAGATAACTTTTTCCACTAATCCTGATTTTTACCTCTTTGCACTTCAATCCTCTGAATCTTACACAACCACAGAATGATATAGGTCCAAATGGACCTCTTGGTATCAACTGGTCCAGACAGTGCTCAAACCCGAGCCAATTTAGAGGACTCAGGGACTTGTTCATTACAGTCGAGAATACCTCCAAGGACAGAGATATTACAAGACTCTGGGCAATCTGGTACAACGTCTGACCAATGTCAGTGAAAAAGATTATCCTAATACTTAATCAGAATTTCCCCTGTTGTGTGTTGTGTCCTTTGCCTCTCATCCTTTCACTCTGCACTTCTAAAAAGATGATAAATCACTTTGGACAGGTATATAAATACACATTGTACTTACACAACATGTATTTTTCATTTTCACGTGCGATTAAAGTGTTTTAAATTAAATGAATTATGTGTTCTGCCATTTGAAGTCCTGCTTTAGTTTACATTACATTCACAATGAAGATTCAGAGTAGACTTATTTAAAAGTTTCAGTGGTCTGAAGACTTCTACTATTTTCAGTACTAGGCTTGTTCCAAAGCTCACGGGAGTAATTAAACCTGTATTTCCTTCACAATTCCTTCTAACTAGCAAGTAGGGGAGTTTTTTATGATATTACTGGCTCATATACTTCTCTATAAGGACATTTTGAACAATGACTTTGAGTAAGCTCTCTAATTTACATCCTCTTCCTTTATCATACTGGAGACATTATGATTTTCAATGTCATCCGTGGCTTTAATACACTGGCATTCACACTAAAGCAGACATTTAATGAGATGAAAACAAAAGTTCGATAAAATGTAAATTTTCAAATACTATTTATCCTGAAGTAATGAGGTGTAAAAGTGTAAATTTCACCTTTGCCATGAAAGGACAGTGACACATGCACATATTTATAGTAACTGGTGCTGAAATGGTAGTAGGTAAGTTGCAGAGACCCATACTGACAAATGGCCTCCCAGATCCAACACTAGGGTGGGCTTCACAAGCCTGACTTGGGTAAAGTGGTTCCCTCTGCAGCACGTGTGAAGAGCTGCCCACCTTAGACTGGGTTTTGCACCATGGAGGACGAAAAGGGTGGAAGTGTTGAAATACATGGGTACCCTCCAGTAATATGGGAGAGGTGAATGGAGACCCCTCTGGGTGGGAAGGGCTGGGGACTGTACCTTCTTCTCTTTTGGTGAATGTTCTCATTACCTGGCTACAATGCAAAAAGTAGGTGCAAAATAGCACACTGCCATGGCCCTGAGGCATGCCAGCCCTGCCTGTCCCTGCCCACCCCCACTGGGGTTCCCCTACCCTGCCCATGGCCCAGGACCCCATTTCAGCCCCCCAGGGCTGTCGGCCCCTGTCCCAGGAACACCACATCGGGGCCAGTCTCCATGCCTGACCATGGGCCCCACCAAGCTGGGTCCACCTGCAGGCCCATGTCCTGATCCAGCCTCAGTCTGTCCCTCTCCCCAGGGAGGCGCCCGATGCCTGCGGCTGGGGCTGCCCTAGTGCCCACCAGCCACCCTGCTCCTGGCTGGGGTGGTGGGACAGGCCCTAGGTGCCAGGACCTGCCCTGACGGACCCCACGGTGGCTGGACACACACATTTCAAAAGAAAACAGTTGTCCAAACCTGATCCCCAAGTAGAGGGCTAATACCTGAATCCAAGTCGCTCAAAGGCACCCAGACCATGAGGGTGAAAGCCACAGAAAGTAGTTTCCTAGCCACAGGATCTCTCATCTTAGTTTGATGCCTGCTGTGGATCCCAGCTCTTGGTATGGGAGGGGACAATGAGTGGTCCTGTGGACTCTTCTCCTGGACCTGGGCACATACCTTTAGGCTTTGCAACACCATCAGTCATTCAGTCTTAAGAGCTTTTTTTTTTTCCAATCTGCACCTAGGTATCAAAGTTATTTTTTGATTTGTCTCTTACTGAGCAGTTACTTTGCTAAGGGAAATTTCGGAAGTCCAGAGGGGTCTACTTTATTCTTTCTTCTCATTGCAATAAAGACCAAAATTGAACTAGTAGGAGGCTATACCAAATGAGGCAAATGGATTTGGTCACTCTTAGGCTATTTGAACCCTTCTTTACACTAGGATCCTCTGGCCATTGCAGCAAGCCAATAGTTTTTAACTGCAAAGTTGGTAATCATTAGAAAGAAGCATAAGAATCTCTTTCCAGCTGGGAGACAAACTGAAGGTGAAGCAAGGAGGCCTGGAGGTGAAGGAAACAGAGAGGGATTAGGAAAGGCTGTCATTTGTATGCTGCTTTCTCCAGAAAATGATTGAACAGAATGCTGCTACTTACACAAAAGCAAATTTCACTGCACAATTTAAGAGTCATTCAGTGAGATCTGCCAGAAGGAGAGAAGTTATAGGGTATAAAGTAGAAGAGTATTCACAGGCCTTTATGTACCTCTGCCCGTGATGTAAACTCCACAGCAGGACTTCAGGCTGATGCTGTTATTCAGACATAAAACTAAAAGTATTCTAATCTTATTTTATGATGCTTCAGTACCAGCATAGGTCTACACACTGTAATTGTATTATAATATAGCAAGCAATACATTTCAATGTGGCTTTAACCGAGGAGAATGGGCATACCTGAAAAGATACGTCTACGCTGCAGTCACTTGAAATTGTGCAGATATAACCAAGTTGCCTTTAAACTAGGGTAGCCAGCTCACCTTAAAGTTTCTTAAGAGCATTAGCAACATTGATTTGGTCATCCCAAGAAAAGCCCAGTGTGCAGGGCTCTTCAGACATAACAAGGAGAGAGTAAAGGGGAAGTGTTCTGTGCTCAGCAGCGGAATTGCCTCTCCTGCTGCTGACAAAAGGGTGAAAAATTGGACACAAGGACTCATGTTTCTGGGATAATCACATAACCCTGAGTAACATCCATCCCCCTACATATCTTTATTCTTCTCTCAGCATGTACAAGCAATTCAGAAGATGCAGAGCTGCTTCAGAAGGCCTCCTCAGACTCCTAGGGCACAGTAAAAGGGCCATGGCCCTCTTACTCACTCTGGCTGTGCTGTGCTTTAGGTGCTCCTCATGGAGAGCACAGTACAGATTTTCGGCTGAGTTCTGCAGTGACTGTGCCAGTATATGTAGGCCTTAGGAAGTACCAGATGCACCCAGTGGGGATAAAAGTCTGAGAGCCTAAGAGATCACTAACACCCTGTGTACTGCAGCAGCTAAAATAAAGTGCCAGTGTTATAGTCTCTGTCAAAAGAGATGCCATATTTCTAACTAAATACAAGACTGCTTATGATGCACTTCTATCTCTCTGTAGCAGTAATCCACAGGACTCTGCAACCTGGTTAAAACTGCAACGGATATTCTCAGAGACCAAAATAAAATACTCAGCCAGCCAAGAATCTGCCTGGCAATTGGCTGGAAATGTCCAAAGGGGAATTCAGCACAGTGTCCCCATTGTAGTCAGTACAGGGTGTCTGAGCATACTGAGTAACTTAGAGGTTCAGCATGGTACGGCCCCTGCCTTTTTAATTCCCTACCTCTGCCAGTCTACTTAAATATTAGGTTTTCAGTCACCTCCCCATTCCATTAATCAGAGTCATAAGTATTTTAAAGCAATTCTTGGTCTTTTCCTTAAAATGGAAAAGCCACCACTGCTGTGGACTTTAGTGGCTATGAATCACAACAGACTTCAAACTTGTAACATCAATTACAAGCACAGCTACTTGGAGCACAGTCAGGGCTGCCTGGTCTGACAGACACTCCCACCATTAGTTTTACCATGGATCATGGTGATTTCAAATGACTTGCCTTCACTGCTCTGAAGTGCCTTGGTTCCTGAATGTTATTAATCCAGTGTCATGTGTTCCTATGTTATCAGCTCATAGAAGAAGAGTCTGTACCTGCATGAACACTTCGTGCCTGAAAATCTGTCACAGACCTGTCGATAGGGAAAATCACCACACCCTGAGAACTGGGGAAAAGGAGATTGAACCCTTTCCCTGCTTTCTCTGGAATTTCTCCCTCTTGATTCTTCCATCATAGCATTACTTTCTCACTCCATCACAATTTGGACCACGCAACGTAAACCATAAAACCTGATCTTTGCAAGTTATTCTTGAATTCTTCAAGTCTGGTCTGTGAAGGAGCAATGAAGTCACCTGCTGAGCTCTTGTCCTCAATGGTAAAGACATACTGTGATCCCTGCCTTTATCATGCAATGTGCAACATGTCACAAATATTAAACTTATTTTCTGTAATTCAGTGTACAGAAGATACACTTGAAATAATGCAAATACCACCACTCTTCCCAATGCAACTGGTGCACTCGTGCACCTTGTGATGATATCCTTCCACTGCATATTAGGCTTAAGCATTTGGGATAAATCAAATTGAAGTAAGTGTAGTTGTCTACAAAAGAGAATTGGGGAGGAGAAATACGAAACACATAAAATCATGTCAGCGAGGAAAGTAAGTACCAATTTTGCCCTGAATGTGTAATTTCATCAGAACTTAAGTAAGTATGAAAAGAGGCATTTGGCAAGGTCTTTTTACAGGAAACTCATCAAGGAACCATATACTGACAATCAAAATCTGTGGCTGCAACCTGGCCTAGCTCAGAGATTTGCATTGTCACAGGAACCAGGGTATGATTCCAGGGTATGAACATAGGGTACTCCCACCTGGAGTACTGCATCCAGCTCTGGAGTGTTCAGCACAGGAAGGACATGGACCTGTTGGAGCGGGTCCAGAGGAGGGTCACAAAAATGATCAGAGGGATGGAACACCTCTCCTATGAGGAAAGGCTGAGATAGTTGGTGTTGTTCAGCCTGGAGAAGAGAAGGCTCCAGGAAGACCTGATTGCATCCTTTCGATACTTAAAGGGGGCTTATGAAAAAGATGGGGAAAGACTTTTTAGCAGGGCCTGTTGCGATAGGACAAGAAGTAATGGTTTTAAACTAAAGGAGGGTAGATTCAGACTAGATATAAGGAAGAATTTTTTTATTATGAGGGTGGTGAAACGCTGGAACAGGTTTCCCAGAGATGTTGTAGATGCCCCATCCCTGGAAACATTCAAGGTCAGGTTGGATGAGGCTTTGAGCAACTTGATCTAGTTGAAGATATCCTGACTCATGGCAGGGAGGTTGGACTAGATGACCTTTAAAGGTCCCTTCCAACACAAACCAGTCTATGATTCTATGATTATATTTAGCATAAACTGTGGTGACTCAAGGAAACCTGTTGCAAATCACTGCCATATTCAGAAGATAGGTTCTGTGATGGTTGACTTACAGCAAGGTTTCTCCTTGATTTGTATAAGCCTTTACAATGCCAAGTACTTGGATCATCTCAGTTATAGCCTGAACATCATGGCTTGTTAAGGTCTAGGCCAAGGCTGGGATGTTATGAAGGTCATTGCAAACTCCACCATTATCTTCACCAAGTGAGGTGATGTCCACTAGTTTGTACCACAATGAGCCTTTGGTGTGCTTACACTGGCATTTTTTCAGGTTGCCCACATCTGCCACAGGTGAGTCAGGTCTTCTGATACTGCCGAGGTGCAGAGGCACCAAGGAACAAATCACACATTTGGTAGGAATGGCGTGCAAACTGTTTCTCATTAGCATCTTCTCCTCCAGACATCACTCCTTCAAAGGCACCGGGAACAGCATCGCCTCCTGTCCCTAAGGTCCTTCCACACACATTCCTTTTCCATGTTCAGTTCCTCTCCCATCTATCACTGGCTCATCCCACCTCTACTAAAATGCTTTATCAACCCTATCATGAACTAACCATTTCTAAATCCTAAACATTAAACCAACACGTGATACTAAAGAAATTAACTTAAGAAGTTCAAATTTAATCCAAATTAAAGTGCCAACAACTGACTCTTCTCACGAACTTCACTTGAGAAATCTACAGTTTACTCCAATCAGGCCTTCTCCCTCCTATATAAGGTTTCCATAGGCATCAGTGTATGTCACCCAGGTATGGCAAATGTGACAAGTTAGTGGGGGCTGAAGGTCCACACCTGGCTGACAATAACTGGAAAGAAAATTAGGCACCCAGAATTGTATTTGTTTTCACGAATCAACTACACTTACATGAGTATGACAATCTGGTCTGGGAGGACTGTTAGAACCCTTAATTTTCTCTGAACAAGGTTTTGATCCAGTGACTGCAATAGCTAAGACAAAACACAGTTGTTCTTTAATGGCAAATAGCCTGACCAAGCCTCTGCTTTAGCCATCTGTGCATATTTCATTTAATCCCACTTCCAGAATTAAACTATTTAGAGTCACTAGAACCTATAGCAGAATGCATCTAAAAGCTATAGAACTCAAAACACGTAGAAAGAGAGGGAACAGGCATCTATAGCTTTTTGGCAAATGTTTAAAGACTTTGAAAAATACTGATGCTAAAGCCTATGGCAGAGAAAAATTCTTAGCTCTTCTTGGGCATCAGTCCAAAACAATCACGTGTATTTAGTGTGAAAGTAATACATTTACCATTTAAAGTCCTATTCCCATCTTAATCCAAAACCACTTACAAGAAAATAAATTTTACCAGTGAAGGTGTAAAATCCATAATAGCCCACTTAGAAAATATAATAGTTATTAGAAGAAATGTTCACTATATACTTTGATGGATTAGCCCCCTTGGTCCCCCTCAGCTTTTGCAATTATGAAGATGTTCATTATGAACATGAAATTCACTCTTCGAGACTCTTGAGGACCTACACAAGAGAGTTGTGTGAGCTGAAATGGTGGGGACAATGTTAACTTACTGCAAATACTACTATAGCATAGTTCATTCAGTGGTGAACTGAGGTGAGCTGAGGTGAACTGTCTGGAGTCTTATTAAATCATACAACTATACCAACAAATAGCTAATACAGTAATTTTTGAGGAACTGAAGAATTTCTTAAAAGATCAGTTCTACTAGCCAAGCCTGGAGAGATTTTTTAAATCCCAGCGTTCACCAAAACAGACCTATATACCTGAATGTATATGGCTTACTTGCCTGTAAGCTTGACTACTTTGTCCGGCTCCAACATGTGGCCTTGTCTCTCTCTCCCCTAAAAGTCAGTGTGGAGTGATATCATCAGATCATTACAGCTACAGCACTTCTCATCTTCAGCCAGCTATAGAGAGTTTAAGTATTCTAATACAATGGGAATGCCCTATTGATTTAGCATATGTTTACCCTGTAGAGAGTGGAGAGGTCCCTGAGGGCTCCTGCCCGCACTCACCCTGCCTCTGGGAGCTCCTACGAGCGCTATGCAGAAACCTCTGCTTCTCCTGGGTCTCAACAGCATAGAGCTGGGACTGTATGGCGGCACACCCAAGCTACCACACCCTGCACAACCACAGCTTGTTCAGTCTCCTCACCCCCTTGGGAAACACTGCACACAGAGATGTTTGGTAGCATGCACTGCACTGGTTTGGGGTCTCAGCAGGACTCCACTGAGCAGGACAGATACCATTACTCTCAGCAAGGTCATGTGTTATCTACACAGGTCTTTAGTATGTCCTATGACAGAACAGTAATCCACTTGTAGCTATATGCTAAAATGCATTGTCACTCTATTACAGGCCAAAGTATGTATTCATAAAAGGGTAAGAACAGACATCCCTAAAAACATAAGTGAGTTTTACCCTTGATCTTCTAAAACCTGCTCCTCATGCATTCAAACCTATACCCGTTCAGTAGCTTTACTCACAACCAAGAACATCGTATTTTCACAGTGATTTTCGTTTGCACAGCTAAAGAAAAGTTCACAGATCGTTTTCCATGCATAAAAAGAACATAGGTATAGTTTTTCCATGGATAATATAAATGCTATCCTTTTGTGAATTCAGACGTAGAGTATTTTGATAGGCAGATAAATAAGGACTTTTACTACAATCTCTTATTCCCAGGTGGGTGGTATTTTCTGTAGTGCGATTACCACCTGTATAAATAGCAGCACTACTGCTGGTGTAATTTGGACTGCTGTGGATGTATATACTCAAAGCACAATTGGATAGTTCTTGTTGTTCACCTATAAAATGATAACTGCAGTCACCTGGCATTTGGTAAATAGATTCAGCAACCTCAGTGCTTCAAAACATCTCCCTAATTTGCCACAAATAAAGAACACTGCACAAAACCTGGCATCCCATGTGAAGTGTCTTGTAACGGCTAGCAAAAGCAGGAATACAGCATACTCAGATGCCAATGTACTTCAAATATCCACTAACAATTTTTATTATGTAAGCTTTTAGGCTTGAACAAGAGCACTCCTACTTCCCTGATGAAATTAGGGAGGAATGTACCGTAGCAAATATACTGATCCAGAATAAAAATATATTTACAGTGCTTTAGTACTCTTTAGACTGTATATCCACCAGGAAAGTAAAAATTAGGTTTGGTTTGGCTTGGTGGGTGTCCTTTGTTACATAATTAATGGTCTGTACTCTCATGTCAATATTTATAAGGAAAATCGTGCCACAGTAACAAATGTGGTAGCCCATAAACATGAGCACCGAAGACTTTAAAGGGAAATGTGTGTTATTACTTAGAAGTATACTCTTCAAAGGAGTTGTGTGATGTTTCGCGAAGGTCCACATAAACAAAGAGGTATGTCCTTATGCCTCTAATGAAGTATCACTGCATCCCTAATAAACAGTTATACAGTAGCATCGCAGAAGTCTTTAGCTATATGTCATTAAGGAATAGAATTGTTTGTTTTCCTGTTTTTCCCTCACATCCCTTTAAGGGCAGCAAAATCTTTCTGTCATAAAAGAATTAGGAGCAGCTAACTCCTTAAGAGCAGCTAACTTTTAGTCGTACATTTAGAGTATCCAATCTTACAGTGCTATGGAATGCATTTACATTATATGTCAACTCTCAACTTCCATTTCTCCCTCTTCTTTCAAGTTCATTGACTTACCACTGTAGAATGTGATAATTTCTTCTGAGGTATTGCCTTCCCTGATGGCTCTTTTCTTCACCAACTAAAATCAAAGATTTGGGATGTAATTCCAATGTGCTGTTGAAGAAAAGGGTAATTTGCTTCTGTGATTCAAATACTATTTTTTACTTTGATTGAGCAAAATACATCAATTTTTCAGTGTTATGACCAGTCAATAAATTCCCCCAAACGCGACATTTTAACTGATTACACTCTTATAGTCTTCATGTCACTGTGGATATTAATACTTAAAATTAAGAAGCTTGATTGTCATCTCTTCATCATACTTACAAGTTTACTGAACTTATTAAAAATATATTAAAATTAATGTAATTTTAAAAGTGATTAAAGCAGTTTCACACAAGGAGAAAGACACTTGAAACATCAATTCTGCCTGTGTGCTTACATCTACTATGACTGAGAGTGTTTATAATTCAGCATTTTCATTATGTAAAAACAATTAATTTTCTCCTTTTTAGAAGTGCAAGTCTTAAATTTACAGTGTTTTCTTTTCAGTGTTAATTGCAAAGATAAATCTGGTATGGATTTAGTAAAATACAATTTATCAAAGGGCAAATATGAACAGGAGCTTTTCCGTTACCTTCAGTGGATTCAGTCACACCCTATGACCTTGGCAGGTAAAAGTAAAAACAAAAAAAAAAAGGCAAAACCTATTTTTCTTCTTCTAGCTAGCCCTAGAAATGTGACATAACAATATTCTAAGTACTTACTGTGACTTTTATTTTTATATTGTTTACAAATACTACAGTTGGAACACAAAATATTTCATCTAAGTAACAAATTTAATTTTATGTTCTCCTTATGCAATCTGGAAATAGAAATTAATAAACAGATAATCTAAGGCAGGGTATTCCTTTTTTTCTCCACTGTCTAGTTGCATTAGTCATTATCTCACATTGTTATTTTCCAATGGAACTGATTTCTAAAGTAGTTACTTGGAGAAATATTTGCAATATTTCCAAGGAAACAAGCTTTCACGAGTGACATGTTTCAGCTGTCCTGCTCTGGTCTAAATATCTGTTCTTTTTCATAGGTAGCAAATCCTCTCTTTCTATGAGAAACAAGACATTTCCATACCAATACCAGAATTCTTCAAATGGAATGATAAATTCATTATTGCGTGTATCTCTATGTATGTGCATTTGGAAAGATTAAATCCTGGACATTCTTTCCTTCTGCATCTAAATGAATCTCCACAACTTTCTGCTTTGAAAAGCAAAGAGGTCAGAACGACCTGTTTCCCAACCGATAGCTTTGGTTCATTTGTTACAATTACAGACACAGATTGTGTTTTAGTTTCTAAGTTTTTCTTCTCTGAATAAATACTTACACGTGCAATTGTTTAACATGTGAGGCTAGGGCAGTGCTTGAATTCTGCACATACCATATGAACTGCCCATAGGGAAGAGAAATCTTCTTGACTTAGAGACCCTTGGGAGCAAGGTCCCTCACACACAGTGGATTTCTGCATTAACTCATGTACTTCTTTGTTAACTTATGTACTCCAATCAGATGAGCAGCTTTTGTTTCCCCCAGTTTTAACCTGCTCACATTATATGATTTGTGTAGCTCTTCCCACTTGACCCTATTACTAGGCTGGACTTTTCCCAGCCTGAACAGTCTACCTCCAACAACACAACAGAATTCACCAGGTCCAAAGTTTTTCCAAGAAATTCCTAAGAGGACTGATTTCACTGAATAGATGAAAGCCAACCATCGTATGTTGATCCTATGCTTAGGGATCCTTCCTTTTATTTCAGAGAGTGTTCAAAGTCCCTGACATGGTTCAGCATGGCAGCGAAAGCATTCAGTAGCTATAGCTCCCTAAACATTGTGCATTAGTAATAAATGACATTCAGTTTTCATTATAGGCACTGGAGAACACACAGCAAATACCCAGCTAAGGAGTTTAGGCATCTCAGCCACAAGTTTACAACCAACCACACCAGTAAACCAATCAAGTAAAGTCCATGCATGTGAAGAATTAGCAATGCGAGTTACAGGATTGATCCATCGAGAGATTCAGGTCAGAGACAAAGGCATATAAAGCCAAGAGCAGTAAAAGACAGCCTGGCTGTGGGCGTATAGATACATAGAGTGACATGCAGAGAGGCTGAAAACACTGTGAAACCTATATCAAATCAAGTCAACTGCACACCACGCTTGAGCTCCTATGCAAGGCAGGCCTTTATTAGTTTAGGCAGGACCTCATCCTAACTACGGTCATACTGTTCTTGGGAACAGCATCTTCTCATGGCACCATACCGTGGTGTCTGTTCTATACAAACTTGAGTATCACTGTGCTATGTGCCATTACACATTGCTGTCATGCCATGTGGCATGTAACATGGAGGAAGCTGATAATGGAATATTACAGAAAAAAAAAATCAGAAAAAGTGAGGAAAACTCCATTTTAAAAAGCCAGAATCACTTTCTTTAAATTCATGGCAAAACTCAAAGAACACGTAGATGCAATAACTCCTGAGTGTATTTGGAGAAGCCTTGCTTAATCCAGTGTCAATGTCAAGCAAGAATTTCAGAAGTAAAGAGGCAATTAGAGAGGAGTGGGTAAGACAAAAGACATGAGAGTCTGGCATGCAGTAAAGTACATGGGTTTCCTTCAATATCATGCTCTGGGGTGGTGCTTGGGAAAATGTTTGTTGACATTTCATTTTGACTGCCTTTTATTTATATTACACTTTGTATAGAATAAATAACCTTAAAATAACTAAATACACAAAGCTACCAGCAATTATTTGTATGGACACAGTCATGGATTGGAAAGAAATGAAATCTCCCCAAGAAGTATATTAATATCATTAGAACATATTACAAACTAAGAATGTTGTGTTAACAAACATTTAGGCTGATTCAAGGATCACAGCAGGAGTAAGAGCGCCCTGTTTCACCTTGGAGTTTTTGAATTGTCACAGGCTGAACAATAAAAAATATGGTGGATGGAAGTGATTTAAATAGCTTCACAGTTTGCTTGCACAGAAAGCCTCACTAGTAGTACATGCTTAAACTCCGTGATAATGAAGTCAAGCACAGCATTAACTAAACCATTTTATCTAGAGATTTGGCCATCATCAGAAAATAAAGATATGTAAAGCAGCATTCAGAAGCACCCTATTGGATAATGAAGAAACTCAGACACAAAAAAGAAGAAAAGCAGCTTAGAAGTATTTATTATTAGTGCTTTTAAAAGACCATAATAGAACTGAAAAAGAAGTAAAAAAAAAAAAAATTAAAGTAGGGATGGACCTGATTTCTAGACTGCTACAGTGTCGTGGTTTAACCTCAGCTGGCAACTAAGCACCACCCAGCCACTCGCTCACTCCCCCACTGCGGTAGGATGAGGGAGAGAATCAGAAGGGTAAAAGTGAGAAAACTCATGGGTTGAGATAAAGACAGTTTAATAGACAAAGCAAAAGCCGTGCATGCAAGCAAAGCAAAACAAGGAATTCATTCACTCCTTCCCATCAGCAGGCAGGCGTTCAGCCATCTCCAGGAAAGCAGGGCTCCATCACACGTAACAGTTACTTGGGAAGACAAATGCCATCACTCCGAATGTCCCCCCCTTCCTTCTTCTTCCCCCAGCTTTATATGCAGAGCATGATGTCATATGGTATGGAATATCCCTTTGGTCAGTTGGGGTCAGCTGTCCCAGCTGTGTCCCCTCCCAACTTCTTGTGCACCCCCAGTGTGCTTGCTGGTGGGGTGGTGTGAGAAGCAGAAAAGGCCTTGACTCTGTGTAAGCACTGCTCAGCAGTAATGAAAACATCCCTGTGTTATCAACACTGTTTCCAGCACAAATCCAAAACATAGTCCCATACTAGCTACTAGCCCCATACTGTGCTCTTGCCTAGAAAGGTTGGACCAGGTGATCCTTGAGGTCCCTTCCAACCTGGTATTCTATGATTCTATGATTCTATGGTAGCTACTATGAAGAAAATTAACTCTATCCCAGCCAAAACCACCACATATAGGAAAGATGTTTGAGATCACCCAGTATTACATTCAGAAAAAACAATGCTAAAGAAGACCTCATCAAATCTGAAAATCAAAGAAAAAAGGAAATAAAAAGGGACTGAGTTGACAATTAACCCTGGAAGATAAAATATCAGAAAATATTAAGAGGAGCATTCAGCTGGAGACTATAGTCATCTAAATACAGTGCTAATTAAGTTGTTAGGTGTCTAAGCTTCCACAGTCAGCAAAATGTATTCAGCTTTAAATCCAACATTTACAACTCAGCAGCTAAAAAGGTGTCTATAATTAGATTGTGTATATTACTAGATTTGTATTGGGAGCACTCTGAAATTAGGTTGTCTATATTACAAGATTTGTATTGGGAGAATAGACACATATAGGTGTATTTATTACTCAAATCACCTACATTTAGGAAATGAATTTCAGCTGAAATCTTTCAGAAAGAGTTGTGTAACATACTATAAAGTAGATATGAGCTGGGAATAGCTATGGCCCAGCACATGGGTCCAATAGGATGTTGAAACAAGACATGTTCAAACTGATACAGCACAAACAAAAAATCTTGTCAGTTTTATATACAAGAGCATCAGGCATACAAGACCTGAATATTTGCATGTGTGTGTTTGCATACATTTTGGTAATCATCTGAACCTCAGGAATATGCCAGATTTTATCCTCCAAGTCAGGTCACCTATAGTAATTAAGCAAAAATGTTATACTTTTAAGAGATTCTGATGACCATGAGCCAAGAACAATTTTGGCCCACAAATATAAATGCTTGTGTTCTTTGATGAACACTTTTAAGCTTTGATGCATCATTGTGAAAAGTTACAGCAGAAGATCTACCAGAAAATGATTTCATATGTTTGTGAGAAAATCCTCAGCTGGTTGGGTAGTAAAAGCAGTATTCATAAATATGTTCTAAATGTTTTTTATCAGCAAAACAGAGCAATGCTCAGATGTTTTTCCATCTGGACTGTGAGGAGTTTTCACTTATACACTGTAAAAGACAGGATAACTCAGTGCTTTAAAAATAATTGAAGTGAGATTTGTGTGTGCTTAGAAAAGTGTGAAAGCTTTTATTTTATTTCATATGTCATAAATAAAGCATATGTTCTCATGGTTTCTTAATTCCCCTCTTTCTTTGTTCCAGTTTTCATTTCTGCTACACAAGAACTGTCCAACCTGGAAATTAGATGGAAAGTCTGACACCTCCAGATATGAAATCATGTAGATTTTTTTCACTGAGGACTGAGACTCAAGCAGGAGTATTTGCACACAACAGCCGTATTCAGATTACACTGAACAAACCGCTAGCCATGGAGGGGCATATCTTCTTAGAACAATTTCTTTTGAATTTTTCTATTATTTTAGTGTAAAATTTTGGAGATCAGAGGTAGCTCTCTGAGGACATCATAAGCTTGTGACTATAGATATAAACATAATTTTAAACTACTGACTTCTCTCTCATTGCCCCCAAATACTCCTTATCCCAATGCATCCAGTACAAGACAGAGCCAAAGGCTACCTATTGGGTCTTTTATCTTACAGCTTTCTTACCCTGTTAAATTTCTCCCACTCCACCTCTTTGTCCCTTCGCACAGCTTACCCCTTCAAGCTACCTCTGAGGTGTCCTGAGAGCAATCCAACTGGTACAGCTACAAGCAATAGGTCTAAGTGTAACAACACAAAGGAGATCACTATCTACCTCCACACCTAGTCCAAATGACTCTCACCTAGGAGAGCCCCTTCTGAAGCAGCTTCATATCACATCCCTACACCCACCTTCCAGCAATGCATCCCTCATACAGATCTCAACAGCTCAAGCATCCCTTGCACCCCTCTTCTTCACAACAGACACTCCCATCCCAAAGGAAGCTTCCCACACCCACATGGTAGATCTTATTTAGGTTTACCAAAAATGTTTTAATACCAGCATCTGTGTGCATTTTTTTTTCTGGCCTCAGAGTCCTGCTTGCTTTTCTCCTGAGTTTTTGAAAAGACCCATCTGTTTTGTCACACAAAGGGATTTCTATTAGCTATCAGGAGGGGCCACACCACCCCACCATAAGCCTCCACTGCAAGGAACAGAGACTAAATACCAATCACAGTGATGCAGTTAGGACTTCCTTTTACTTTAGATAAGCTACGGGATCAGCAGTGCCTGCTACTATCCACAGTCATACCAGCAACTCTGTTAAAATGAGGAGTAGTAAGCTGTCATGGAAGCATTTCACCAGCATTTCAAAGAGGGTAGGGACTGGGGTTTGTCAAAAGGCACCGTCCAGCAGCTGGACTGAGTTTTCCACACGGGGTCTTAAGTCACCATCCCCAAGGTTACCAGCAGCTAGGTCTCTCCTCTTTCTAAAACAAGTCTACCACTCATTTTTGGTCCATGCTCCTCCACACACCTGCTGGTGCTGAATGAGCACTCTTTGTTTATAGATGCTTGGATTTTGCCTGTATGCCTTCTTTCCCTAATGAACGTGCCCAGACTGTGGCACAGAGGGAAATCTCAGCCAGTTTCATCCAGAGACATTTGGAGGAATTCTAGGCAGTCCTTCTGAAGAAGAGGCAGCCTGTGTGTCAGCTCTCTGTGGTCAGCCTGTACCTGTGATTTGTGCCTTAAAGCTCTCCATACCATGCCAGCCTATCTTCAAATAGGGCAACAACACATGGTCTTTCCTGGTTAATGACAGAGTCCAAACCCAGGAATATCACATAGCTGCTTGCTCTTTAGTGGAGCTGGAACAGCTTCCCACAGGGACTGAAGTGTGCTAATCCTCATGATATTTTCCGTGCTAGTGTGAAGACAACCTCACCAGCAGTCGCAAGGACCTTTGACTTGCCCTGAAAGTACAGTCAGTGGTTACTACAGAAACTGAGAACTGATGCAGACAAAGAGTTCATCATAACTATCAGGTACTGGGGCACCACACCAGTAGTTGGCAGCTTGCTATTGCAAAGATGCATGCAGGTGGGTGCCTACACACTGTGGAAGCTAGTATTTTATGGGGCAAAGAGGGTGCTGCCTGTGCTGGGATGTATATGCCAGAGCTTCGAATGATGTATACTCTGCTAGTGTGGCTGACAGTGTTGTGCACTAGCTGTCCTGAGGATTTGTGAGGCCATTGATGAGGCCTCCCTTAGAATTATAACAATCCTCTGCAGTGTATGATTGTGTATCCTGACTGGGAATGGACATCCTGCCTCTGGTACCATTCACACTTTCTGAACACACACACACACACACACACACAGTGCTCTGGATATTGTGGATGCTCATCAGGGTAAATCATCTGCCCTACACCTCACAGAGCTTCACAACAAATGTATTTATTGGTAGATTTGACATGACAACTATCCACATGAGATTGCCATGGCCAGCTTCCAGGAACTGATGAATGCTTATTCTTGAGCTATTGTAGAGGCCTGGAAATGGGAGCCTGGCTAAAATAATTGCCTGTCAAAAATGAGTCACTTACTTACAGAAGCACAGCATCAGCCATATCTCAGGAGCGAAAAGGACTCATCAGAGCCCTGCTACCCACAGGGACTGCCTGATTTGAGAGCAGTCAACACAGCTTTTTTAAGGTGCAAGAAGGGAGTCAACAAGTATGTAGGTGAAGGGGATCTAGTTGATCCATCTGGATTTCCAAGAGGAGGTTTCTGAAAAACTCTTTCATCAAAGACAAAGAAATTAAGTGCGCATAGAAAATTAAACTGGACGCAAAACGTGAAACAGGTGATAGGGCTAATGGTCATTTCTCAGTGCCATCACTTGTTCAATTCTGCATGGATTTATGCTGGAACTTGTTCTGTTTAAGATACCCAAATTTTAGCACCTCGCGAAGAGGATAATCAGGGAGATAACAAAATTTGCAGATGAAACACAGCTATCTAAGGCACTAAGAACAAGAACTAGCCATGATGATTTATTTTTTTTTTACCTTCAGGGGCCAAGTGACTGGACAATAAATTGGTAGATGAATTTCAGTGTAGATAAATGTAAAGTGATGCACATGGGCAAAACCAATCTTAGCTTCACATAAAAAATTATGGGCTCTGTACTGACCATTACCACCTGGGAGCAAGACCTTCGTGTTATGATCTATAGGTCCATAAAAACCATCAGGTTAGTGTTCTATAGCAGTCAGAAGAGCAAAACAAATGTTAGGAATTATCAGGAAGAGAACAGAGAACAAAAGAGAAAATATCATGCTGCAGTATAAAACCATGTTTTGCCCATGCCTTGAATATTGTGCTCAGTTCTGCTCTCCTCATCTGCAAAAGGACATATAAGGTTCATAGAAGGCCAACAAGGATAATCAAAAGCAGGAAGAGCCTCAATAAGAGGAATAACTGAGTTGACTGGGACTCTTCATTCTGGAAAAGAGGCATCTTAGGGGCATAGAGTAAAGGTCCACAAAATCCTTAGCAACATAAAGAAGGTAGGCAGGGGCCAATTGCTTACTGCATCTTCCAATACAAGAACTAAGGATGAACAAGCAAGAGCTGGGTTCAAAACCAGCAAAAGGAGATGGTTCTTCATGCACGTGGGTAGTAGACATGTGGAACTCCTTGTTATTGTGGGTGCAAAAAAACATACATGGATTTAAGAAGAAACCATACCAGTACTGCATAGATATAGGCAAACACCAGACAAATCCTACACAACACCATGACAAACTACAAAGACCTCAGAAAATAACCCACAGTCATCTGAGCAGCAGCAGCTAGAAAAGTACTGAGGAATTATCTTGTGCATGGTGTGAACAATACAGCCCCTCTTTTGTTCTTATGCTCTTCCCTTAGCTCTCACAGAGAACCACCTGTGACTGCCTTTCCGTCCTTAAATGAGTGGCCTATTGTTGATTATCCTGCACTATGGGAGAGAAGAAAGCGGTACTGATGATGCCTGCCCAGCACACCTACCTGAGTCTGCATCTGACACCATCCAGGGCACTGTGGTTCCTGAGCTGATCAGATGCTTAGCTTTGCAGCACGAGCAGTTGCATCTCTACTTTTTGGCCTTCTCTGAAAACAGTTTAATTTTCAAGTCCATCTTTTCTGCATGTACAAGTGTATGTTTGAATATTGGTTCATTAATAAGTTAAAGATAGCACCTCTAAAAAGTGAACCTTTGCTCATACCAGTGCTGTGAGATAAGGTGGTTATTGCTTACTCTAAGCAAAAGTGAAGGCTGAAGTGCTTCAGGAATGACAATGCAGTAACACCTTTGTTTTCATGCAGTCACTATACTTTTTTCTAGACTGCTTCTGCGCTTTAAGCCCTTTGCTAGTGGATAGACCCTTACTGACATATGAATGAGGCGTGACCTTCCTTCTGTAATCTTCATGTTCTCTTGATTGTCTTGGACGCTTCACCTCTGCTTTCTGTATGCTAGTTTTAATTGGCATTGGACTGAAGTCAGAAAGGCATAGGCTCAGTGTAGCAAATGGCAGCCCTGGATACGTCTCTGCGAGAACTGGACATTATGTTGTATCCCCAACAAAACTTTTCTTAGTAAAGATAAACTATATATGTCTCTCATTTTTTAATGCATTAAATCTTGGCACTAAGCCCAGAGAAAGTTTGGGAGTTTGGGGTATCATCTATATCTATTATCACTCCAAGACTGTAATAAAAGAACATCTAAGGAGCAGCACAGCAGGTGGGTGATTCATTTTTAATCTAGAGTAATGATCTAACACCTTTTCCTGCTCCAGCAAGCAGAATGAATATAGGTGGAAAACCTTGGTTAAGATGCTTCTAAAGATGACGCTAATTCACTTCTCTCTTTTTTGTGTGTGTTGAATATTACTTCCTTGCTAACCATTTTGGAAAACAACAATGTTGGATCTAGAAACATATCCTGAGTATGAACTGTTTAAAGGACTTCAAGCATGGACACCAGACAAATATAGGCGCCATTCTGCTTTACCTCACTGATTTCAGGTACCCCACAGATTTCCAGAGTCTCCCTACAGATTAAAAAAGGGACCACATCCTCAACCAGCACAGCTCACTTGGCTTCAGTGTGCAAATTCAGATACATAATACATCAAGTGATCTTAGTCCAGAAACTGTGCCATGCAGGTTCTGGTCTCCGATTACTGACAGGCTAGATAGGAGAAAAAATCCTAATGAGCAAGCACATCCTACATAATACCCCAGTATTACCCATCTAATCTGCAACAACCATTCTCCCCACACCAAAGAGTGCAGCAGATCCAGACCCACTTCTCAGCCACAAAACCTCAGTGTCCTGTGTTGGGGGCCTTGCATAAGGGGCTGGCATAATTCTGTGCAGTATATGTGCAGCAGCCCATGTATCAGCCTCTAGCTGACATATGTTTAGTAGGATCCTTTACACTTGGCAAGCTTTGCCTGGAGATTTTGGACTTTTATTTTCAGATTTAGCCCAGCAGATTTACCACCAAGAATAAGAAACAGTTTTTACCTCCCGAATTCCAGTTCAGCGGAAGCCAGTATCTAAAGGAGTAGTTATTGCTTTACCAATGCCTAGTTGTTTACATCAGAAGCAGCATTTTCTTCTCACCCCATTTCAACTGCTCTTTGGGTACAGTTAATGCCTTAGAACAGGTGCCAAAAGGGAGTCCTTTCTCTGCTTGAACAAAAATCGCCGCTTTTAGCTTCTGTTTTATTTCTGTTTTGTCTGCATTTCAGAAGAAGGCCGGCACTTTAAATAGCAATTTGGAATCAGTGTTTCCTGCTGTATTTCTCTTTCAGGCAGTGCTGATGTATGTACATTTTGAAAGGACAATCCTCCTTTGTCTCTCGGGCTGAACATTAAACATTGCCAGAGCAGCAGAGCAGAGGGCCACTGGGAGGTGAGCAGAGGCTGCCAGCTAGGCAATCTGGAGAAAGCGTGATGAAATCCTCTTCTCAGCTACACTGCCTGTCTACTGACAACTAGAAAATACTTCCCTCACAGAAGCTGCTTGTGGTATTCAGTCATATATCATGTATGCCCCTCTGGAAAGTAATGGCTGAACAACACAATATTAAAGAGCCTTTTAAAATTATAATGGTGCATATCAGTCACTAAAAAATATTGACCTTTTCTATTCTGAACCTCTTTACTATTCAGTACAAATGTTTGACCACAGCCCCATATTTTACCCATATGTCATGTATTTCCTCTTTTTTTCTCTTTATCTGTATATACTGATACAGCATATAAATACAGGAAAACAGACATATATACTTAAAAACACAAATACAGTCTTGTAGAGAGCACAGTGTATTTTCTCACAGTATGTTTTGGAAAGAGGTTTTGAAGTTCTATAGATATGAAAGTCAATGCCAATAGTTTACTACCAGATTCACACACTAAAGCCAAAGATGCAGCAACTCGATAACAGGGTCCCAGCTCACTCTGCCTGGCTCCAGCACAGATCCCCCTCCCCAGTGCAAGCCTGGGTTCCTCGCCTCTTGAATGACTAGGCAGTGGGCCTTGATTTTCCTCAGTTTCCACTGCATTAGTACTGATCTGTGCTTCAACCTCTCCCATTCTCAAAAGCAGCATTTCTCACTGCTTTGCTCCTTCCCCCTCAAAGGGTTTATGGACATTATTGACATTGGAAGGACTCTGTTCCCTCTCCACCCCCTGTAGAGCTCTCACCTCCTTTCTTGTGGGTCTCAGTGCGGTAAAAACCTTCTCACACCCATGGCCAGCTGCTTCTCTGTCTAGAGTAGGCTTCTTCATGGATGCACATGCCCTGCCTGCTGCATGTTGAACAATTCAGGCAAGGTCTTTGAGTGGGAGTCAGTGAATCTGAGGATGCTGCAGCTGCTGTTTGGAGCATCAGCTGGTAACTGTTTTCTCTCTGCAGGCATCAGCCTCTGCTGTCAGCCTTGTTCCCCCTGATGACTAAGGATCCAGTGCTGCACACACTTGGTACGAGGAGCTTTATGAACCAGCTGCTCTGGGGAGATAGGAGGCAGGGTGTGAGCAGTGTGGAACATTTTCTTGCAGATGTAAAGCCCAGAGAGCCTACATAAGAGTTTAACACTGACTATTATTGCCTTTCTTATGACTGTAGTCTGGCCTTTGAGATATCCTTTGAGGCAGGTATTAAACAAGAAGAGGTTTCACAGCATCTAATTTCAGGCATCTGATTCACTCTCCAGCCCTGCCTCCCCTCCTTCCTCCTTACTGAGCGCAGGCAAAAGCACAGCACCCGAGGCTGGGAGCCCACATCACATGCAGCTGTACCCAGGGCAACCCCAAGTGTGAACAGTCTCACACTCGGCATTTCCCATCACCCTCGTCAGTCTCTGCCGCAAATAAGTACTAAATTTGTTTAAACATGGGGAACCCAAACAGTGCCTGAACAACCTGCCTCTGGGCCCCTGAATAAACTGCAGCCTGTGAGAGACAGGTCCCCACAGTACCCCGCAGGCCCAAGGACGGTTCCTGCCTGCAGTGATCTCTCTCTTTACCTCTGCGATAGAGAGGGACGAGGATGACGTCTCTGGAGTTAGGCCTCCTTAAATATGTTTTCCCAGGCAGATTTCAGCTATTGGCGGGTACTCTGCCATGATCTGCCATGCAACTGGCAAAGGCTGTCAGGGCCCTGGGCGCATCATTCCCCCTCCTTGGGGTATGGCGTGGGGGCTCCGGGCCAGCCCGGGAATTGCTCAGCCTCAGCCCGCCCTCCAGGAGAGCTCCTGCGGGGAGCCAGAGTGGCCCTGGTGAGTGCCGACCTCGGCCTGGGGGAGCTGCTTTCGTGTGAGGGCCTCCTGCAAGGCCCGGCCTGAGCTACCCCACCCCGCACGGCCCTGCCCGCACCGGGCCCCAGCCCCAGCTCCTGGCTCGCACCCCACCCCATCCCCATCGCCATCCCCAGGGAGGTGCCCAATGCCCAGGCTGGGGCTGCCCCAGTGCCCCCTGGCTGCCCTGCTCCTGGGATGGGCACTGGCTGCCAGGCCCTGCCCTGACAGACCCTGCGGGGAGCCCCTATAACCCCCCACAGGAGCTCTGACAGACATTGTCCCCAACCTGGGAAGATTCTGGGTATGCCATTATGTTGCACACCTACATATGTGCCCCTGTGCACCTCCAAGAAAGACGTAGACTTCAGTCAAACACCTGCAGCCCATATCTGAGCTGAGGAGGTTCGACTCCACGACAAAGAGCACGGGCAGGGGCATGGCACTGAAGCTGAGGGGCTCCTTGAGGGTGACAACCCCGGAGCAGAGGCCCGGCGGGCATGGCGTGCATCGCACAGGGGCAACCAACTAAGCAGCTGCGACCTTTATGTTTCCCTGTCATCCTTGTTTCCCTTCTGTTTGCTGCTCTGCCTTGATTTATCATGTTTATAATGTAAACAGCAAGTACGTTCAGATAGGGGCCATGTCATGATGTGTCTTCTCTCTGAAGTGCAGTAAGAATTTTTTTTTAAATCAAGTAGTTGTCAATACTCGTCTGATGGTTCAAGCAGACCCAAAAGAGAGCCTTGACATTTTTTCACTAAGAATAAATAGGGAACCAACTAAGATTGCTGAAGAGCTGATGCAAAAAAAACCCCTGTGTCTGTTTGCACCTCCTGATTAGAAAAAGACGGGTTTTTCCAATAGATCTGTTTGCTTTTCTCATTTAACACATACTGTATGTCAAAAGGGCAGACTACTGACCCCAAAGTACAAATTTTAATACAAATACAATTAAATACAGCATGCACACAGCCAAAATCCAAAAGAACAGAGCCCACACGGTTGTCAGGTGCCAAGCGTTGAGACCTGAAACTGTGAGCTTCTTCTCACACCTGAGTGTGTATTAATCTCATAAGAGCAGGGAGATGACATTGCACTCACCGCATTTTCTTATGTCCAGCTTTAACACAATTTAATGATCATATGAAGCAACCACAATGGTTTGTTATTACTTCCTGAAAGGGCAGAACAATTGGATTTGAATGAATACATAAACTGTTGCCAAATAGATTCCATGCAATCTATATTATATGTTCATAATTATATACATGCACAAACACACACATGCCTTAGTGGCATCAGGCAGTAATTAAGAAAAAGGAGATCAGATATCTTTCTTATGCAACTGAATTGAAGGATCCTTGAGAATATGTTTTTTCTCAATACCTTTCAGGCTTATTTATTTTATGTTACTGACTCACGGATAACTATTGTTATAATTCAGAGCTCAGATTCTCTCCACACCAGGCTGGGCAGCCAGTGGGTTGACTTAGCCATTCCTTATGCATCTTTCATTTCTGTAGCTAAAATATAGATGTTCCCCAGCACTTCATTTGGTTCTTAGCAGCAGCATAAATTAAGCACAAATATTTACTTGATTCCCTGTCTCTAAAGTTTCTTGCACCCCCACCTCCTCAGGTTGGCCACATGTTGTTCAGAACTGATCCCTAAATCAGAAGCATCCTTCTTTCTCTCCTGCTCAAACACTTTTAATGTTAATTTTCATCAGACTTTCTTCACACATTTCAGTCTTGAAGAAGCTGTATTTTGCACAGTTCTGTTTTGCTTCCAGCTTCTACAAAATCATGCTATTATAAAACCCATTGCTTTTTTATTTCATTTAGACTGACTATCAAACGTTCAAAGTAAGGCTAAAACTCAGAACATCCTCTCAGAAAACAAATGCTAGTAAAGGAGAGGAACAGGAAGAAAGAGCCATATAGAGACTCACTATTCCCAGGGGATGAGGCAGAGAAAATGGTCTTTCTGTTTCTCTTCATTTGGTGCAGTATTTTAGATATCTGTGACAGAGCTATATAAAACCTAAGTCTGCAGTGTCTCAGCTCCAAGCAGGGTTTAACTCATTAAAAAATCTTTCTCTTAAGTATCTTACGTCAAATAAAGGTACCAAACTATTTCTAATCCAAATCTTTTGAACTCAACAAAACCATAGACTGGCACAAAACCAAGAGGAGCTAATCCTACATATACTACACCTTTGTCTCCTCAGTCACCTTTCTTGAAGAAATGTGTGCTTTAGTGTTTCATTAGACACACAGGAGCTCATTAAACATATTCTTCTAGGTCTCAAATAAAACTAAGGACTGATAAAGAAAGAAGCAGTCATACAGCTGGAAACATCACGTTACCTTACTCTGCCATCCCAGCCATACTTACTCATTCACTTCCCTAAGGCTTCCAAAATGATTTTTCTCTCTGATATTATCGTACACTGTTTTCAACAAGATGTCTTTAAATACTTAAATAATAATAATACTGTTTTTTACTACCCATAGCAAATGACTCTGGCTATAAGCTCTACCTCTAAGCTCCTAGCACGCTGACAATAGATAATACTTAATTCTCTTCTAGATACTGTTCTTGACGAAATGGGGCACTGTCCAATAAATTCCAGGCTATAGCGACTCTAGCCAGTGATCAACCTCTACTTAAGTGAAACTATTTACTGGTCATATCGCAGCCCATTCCACATGCTCAGTCAAAAAATAAATAAATACTAAGTGTTTCCCAATGCACTGGCGGACAAGTTTTGAAACTAGATTTTGCCCCTCTTTCTGTAGATAACTAAGGTGTAGAAAATACTGCATAAAAACTACTTTCTTGCAGAGGAATTAGGCTGGATGGATAACAAGACACTCTCTCAAAATACATGCATTGGTGGATTTTAGTGTTTGTAGTGGAACTACAATTTCTAAAGAACAACTAGTATATGGCAGTTCCCAGGGGTGGCTGTTCTCCACACAATGCCCTGCTAAGGTGAGCCTATCCATGACATAAAAGGATGTAACTACTACAGCAGGGCTTTCGCCAGTGTGAAGCACAGTGAGTCTGTGCTCCCAAAGCGTAATATTCCCTGACTCTCTACTTACAAAAAGACATTTATAAAGATCCTTCGGAAAGAAAGCTCAAAGTTCCTGGCGGTAGAATTAGCTTTTTATCATTTTGTAATTATTGAAAAAAAAGAGAAGCAAATCCACGGTTAAACAGCTCAGGGAATGGACGTTAATTTCTAGTTGTTTTCTAATCTACCAGAAGATTTGTTTCCTGTGTTCATTTGCACATAACTTTAAGAAATACTCATACTTCCCACTACTGTAGATCCTTCCATCTCAGGAAAGATGAAATATGCTGCATATCACACACCCCCTGTGGTTCTGAGAAGTCTAGGTATCCCTTAGCATGTAGGCATCAGGCAAACAATATGACTTCCTACACAATGAGCTTAGATAGACCTATGCCTCAGTCACAAGTTAATTCTTCTTCTCAAGTATCTTAAGGATTAATCCTGACAAGTCTGGGTAACAGTAATGGTTCAAACATTATGCTTTTATTAAAAAGATCTTTTAATAAAGAAAAAAGTGCCCATTTTTTAAGGCATCCAAAATTAAATTATCGCTTTTCATGTTCAAGAAAAATAGAAAAATGAAAAAAAGGGAAGGAAGAGAAAAAGGGAGTTTACAACACACAATCATAAAAAAAGAAAAGACAAATAGGTCATACATTTTTCACCACAACTTTTAAAGCACATAATGAATGCTACATTGATATTTTTAGTTACTTAATAAGAATTTTTGGCCAGTATTTGACCAACTCATTTGCTCAACTCAAGGGCATTATCAATAGTACATTATTCTAATTCTGTGTCAGGTTCACATGTTTTTGCAGAATCAGACCCTTAGACATCAAACAAAGCTGAAATGTTCATGATTTTTAAGCTGATATTTAAAGCCTTTATTGTATGTTGCATTTATATTGGAAAGGCTAAACTGATTGTGTTTTCTGAACACCTCTGAAATTTTCCTTGTTTTTACAAAAAGCAAATATTTCAGGTTAGTGAAAATCACAACAGCTTGGGAATGGGGGAAGATAAAAATCAAAAGGTAAAACTCTTGTTGCCGTAACACATTTTTAAGAGGCTTTCTCATACTCACATGATGGGAAGAATGCAGGATGTGCAGAAGCCAAAGAGTGGGAACTTGTTAGCAGGTATTTTGAGGACAGTTGAGAAATATTGTCTGAATAATTCTGGTGAAACTATTTGTGTTCCAGACTTACAAAGAAAACAAATGAAAAAAGAGAGTAGTTTCTTAATTCTGTTTTATTCTTCTCTCAAAAGAGAGAATACCAAGACTGTGGTTTTATCTATTTTGATTCACATGGTGTCTGTCACTGAGGTAGCTGGACCCTGCAGAAGAACAACAAAATAGAGTAGAGAAAGAAACACACTTGCTGAAGAGGCAGATGAAAAGACAAAAACTTGTCTGTCTCATTTATTTATTTAGAGCTATAAAAACTTCCAGAAACACCTCTCTGCTCTGAATCCCATCTCATGAATTAAAATACCAAGTAATATGCAAAACAGAAAGGACAGCTCATCACAATTCAGCACATAAATATTCAACAGTTATCATGAGGAAAAATAAGCTGAAGGCTGTTCATCTCTCAACCCAGTCTTCCCTAAGAGCCTAGAGAAAAGACAAATTTTGAAGGTTAAAAAGACAGACTAAAAAAAAAAAAAATCTCCAGAAACTGGTGGTAATAGCACCAAAGTCAAGGATACCACATAGAGTGAAGCATTCAGAAGGCCTTGCCCAGCATGGCACTTATGCATACACTTAGTGGTGAATGAGAGAATGATCATATGGAGTCTTCAGAGTCATTAATCTGTTTAAGTGCCTAAGGTGTTGCTCCAGAATGCATGCTTGGCCACAGTGAGGAAGTTGAATTTAAGGCATGCTGCTCTGCTCTTGGTCGGCTCTCAGTGCAAGGAAGAAAATAATCCCTAATGAGGATGAGACATAGATTTTTATTCTGTGTGTTCTACACAGTCTCTTTGATATAGGAGAAGGTGCCTGAAAATTTAAATGCCAAGGATTTCCTACTCTGAAAGCAAGAATAGTTACCTTCTGATCCCAAGTCAGTGTTGCTGAGGAAAGATAATTTATAATTGTGTTGGTTCTTTCTGCAATCCATTTTAGTGGTAATTCTGACTAACCAAAATGTGAGTTATTCTAGTGTATCGATATAAATGTAACAATCACCAGTTCTGATGATATCTGATGATGATTTTTTTCTACAAATTGTTGCTGCTACGAGACAAACAGAAGAAATATGCATGGGAAAGCAGTACCAGGTCAGCCAAATATCTTACTGAGCAGACCATCTCTGAGATCAGCTAATCTTAGACGCTTCTGAGGAAGAGCTATAACTTTAATAATGTGAAATGTATAGAAAAAATATTCATTCCACAACATATTTCCCAGTTTGGCTTGGATTCCAAGGTGTGACAATTATGTTTATATCCCAATGCAATTATAGATGTTTCCATTCATTACCCATACCTATATCTCAACCTTTTGGACATTCTGCTAAATAACAGGAAAAAATAACACCCAGTTCACTGTTGCCCAGCATTATTAGTTTTGGCACTTTCTGGACAGTGTTATCACCTTCAGGTGGAGGTGATCGTGTTTCCCTTCATTGCTCTGAGCAGTTGTGGCTTGGCTGTCCCCATGAGCAAGAGGAAGATTTAGAGAGCAAACACAGCAGTCATCAGCATGGCTGATAATTTTTGCTTTTGCCCATATAGTTCTTGGTTTGAGTGCACAGTTAGTGGCACAGGTTTCTTCTCCATAGAAGGTAATCCAAACAGATCAGGACAATAGCATGAAGGTATTTTGTACATACTTTGACAAGATCAGTTACCTTCCACTAACTTTTGATGAATATTGTCAAATCAGTGGAGAGGCACTTGTTTTAGAGTTAGCACAAGCTAGAAGAATACCACGGTCTGTGGCATCTTATCTGCCAAAGCTGCAGAAGGAGGTACTCTCTATTGGCAAAGAACACAAAGTCTGAGCCATGGGAATGTTACCCTCGTGGAGGGAAGGCATTGGTGTTAACATTCCTTCATGGTTTATCCTTGAAGATAAGGATTAGCTTTCTATTAACATCAGAATTTACTGCATCCAGGGCTTAATGTAGAAGTTCCTGAAGGAGCATAATAAGCTGTGCTTGCAAGGCCTGTACCACTGCCAAAACATCACCTTCTCAAATTTCATCTGCTTCTTGCGGCACTGTCCAAGCCTTAGTGTTTGAAAGATCATAGCAGCTTTTTATTAATACAGATTTACCTGTTCGGGTTCTGCCATAAGAAAACTCCAGTAAAGTCTATACTACCCCTGGCTGGCATAATCCCAATGGTGAATTTGTCCCAGTCTCCTTAAGATTGTATTCCCTCCATTTTAATTTCACTTGCACTCAGTCGTCTGTAGAAATTATTTCATCAATCCACTTTTATCTCACATGCTATTTAAGAAAATAAAGTAGGTCAATGGTCAGATAAATTTGAGCAAAAAATGAGAAATATGATCTTTTTCTCCCCCCTTTCCTTTTCAGTCTCATTTTGGAACTGAATGTTATGAATCCTTGGAAGGATGCCAAAACTCAATATTGTGCTGATGGAAACATGAATAATGTATAAAGAGACACTTCAAACAGTGCATAAAATCTGAGGCACAAAATGTCTGACAAGGCTAAACCAAAGGCTTTGTAAAAGTTACAGCAGAACCAATTGGTCAAGTACTCCCACCCTATTCAACTACAGATGTCAATAACTGACTGGTCAAGATTTCTGTGCTAGAAAATTGGTATGATCTCATTAAATCAGAGGATGGCATTAAAGACTGTGAATTTAGACACAAAAAAAAGCATCCATTAGTAAAGGTCATACATGCAAAGATATTCCAAAGTAATATATATATGTTCTTTTTTCCTCAGAAATAAAACCATGAGTCCCAAAACCAAGGGGACATAAAATGATGGGTAAAACTCCTCAGTAAAACTAGTTATTTTCTCCAAAGCTTTTTTTGCCTTTTTTTTTTTTAATATGTTTAGTACCAGATCTACACTCAACACTGTAGGGAGAACAGAGGCTCTTCCTTCTCTTTAGGTCCTTACTCCTTTCTGTAGACCAACAGAAATAAATGCTACATACCCAGAATTAAGGATGAATGGATGTATATTTTATGTGAAATCTTTCAATATTGTATGTTTTAAATCTCTTCAGCTATGCACATATGAATGAGTAAGTGAGCATCTATGTTTAAAATTCAGGATCCAGTTTAGAGAAATAATAAAGAAAGTAGAGGGTGGAAGTGCTCTAAATACAAAAATTTATCTTATTGATGTGCTTCAGGAAAAATCATAGACTATGTAGTTCATGAAACATTGGTGACATTCACACTTTGTCCTTTGGACTAAATACGCCAAGATTAGAGCTTTTCATTAGACTTCCTGAGACAAAATTGTGCATTGCTCCCTGTAAATTAGAGCCCTGGTGTGAGACAAACACTCAGAGAGGGACATGGGGACTGTGAATGTGAACTTGAGCCTGAATTCTCCAGAGCTCAGACTCATTTCCACAGGAGTGAATGAGAACATGTAGAACAGGAGAGAGATTAAGAAATGAAAAAAAAAAAAAAAAAAAAAAAGAAAAAAGAAAAAAAGGGGAGACTCTAAAATCCCAATAATGCATCTATTGTAAAGCTTGTCCCACACACTTTCACTATGTATATACATACACGCACTGATCAGTATAGGTGAGTTGGTTTAAGGACTACTCAAACTCATTGCTACGTAGGCTAATAGCAACTTACTAGCCAGATAAAAGGAAAACCAAGGAAAAACATGCTTCATTGGGATGTCTGAAGCACATTATTTCCTGAGGCTGTCCTTGCTATGGCACAACATGTCGCAGCTGTCTGAAGGCTATGCCCAAAGGCAGAGTGTAGCCCTATGAAAATAAGTGCAAGTGATATTATAAATATTGGGGCCCTTCACAAGATATCACTCAGAGGAAACAGTCTGAAGTAAAATCCAGCAATGTAAAAATGTGAGTTGCAGAGCATGTTCTGATGATGGAGGAAGGCAACAAATTAGGAACCTACATAGTAATAACTGTGAGCATGATTGAACATCCTCAAATGATTGTATCATCATATTCACAGAGCTGTCATCAAGGGTCAGGGGCTGTTTCCTTTATAAACAGTGTCACTCACTATTTCACTATTCAGCTGTTCTCAGTCATTGTAGGCTGAAACTTGGCATTCACATAATCAGCTCAAATGCAAATCTGTCTCTAAAAATGACTTAAATGGGTTAGGCCAAATTTAGTACTGGAGCAGTAAAAATAATAATTTAGGTATGGTTACATATTGGCTGACAATAGTAATATCACTGCTAACCAAATAAATATTCAAAAGTTTTAAAATATAGCAGCCAAAAAGTGCAGAAGATGCACAAAACCTTCCACATTTCAATGCATATTAATCAAAAAAAAAAAAAGAAAAAGAAGCACAAGTTTTTTCCTTCCCCCATGTGGCAAAAATAAGCCTACCAATTACATCAGAATTCACATCAAACTCTGCCATTTTCCTCATGTAAAGCAATGGCCAAAACCCACAGGATTATGGCATAACTGAAGCTGTAAGGGACCTCTGGAGGACACCTGGTCCAGCCCCACTTGAAGCAGGGCCCATGTTAAGTGCAGGCAAGGAGCTCCACTCAAGAGAGTGTATTACTTACAAATTCAGGTATTATTCAATGTGACAAAACTGAGCCTAAACAAGAGAGCAAGTGAAGACCAGCCTTTGAGCATTCTTGCTTTTGACAATGAAGAGGTCTGTTCAAACAAAATAGGCTCTAAGCTCCCAGTGTTTTAGCATCTGGTTTTTACAGCAACTTAGTCTGCTGTTGGTTTCCAAAATATCCAAGCTTTGAGTCTAAGCCTTCTCTCATTTACACCAAGGTAAATTTATATTTGATACAGTGCAGCTGTGAGTGCAACTAAAATATGTGAGAGCTGAATCAAATGCAGTTGTTTCCTTTTCCTTTCAACTGAATCCCTGTTAAGTCCTTATTCTCTAAACTGCAGCTTTCCCCTATGTGCTTTTGAAAAGTATTTGTGCAGGATGACAAAAGAAAGTTATTGTCAGGATTTCTTGTAAGATCCTCACCTCTTTTCCATCCTTGTTTTCAATTCCTTGCTGGCTGAAAATAACAAGCTCCTGAAAATATTTACCAAATCTGGAATAGTATTTGATTCAGATCTTCAAAGAGAGCTTAATGTTGGTACAATTATTTATAGTAAATCGAACTTCACATGTTTAAAGAACCGTTCTTTTAACTGCAAGTGCCCACTTCCACTTCCATGGCTCTTTCTCACCGCATTTTCAAGCACTTTGTAACATCATGGTAAGAAAAAATAGGGTGGTTTTTTTCATTATTACAGTAAGTACTGAAAGCACAGAGTTCATGACTCACCTCACCCCACAGCCACTGGATTCCCAGTGCTCCTTGCCATATGAAAGAAGAAAAAAAGAATGGCATCATTGTCAAAAAATATAAGTGGAAACACCTAACATGTATAAGCAGACTCCACGCATCTTTGAATATAGAGATTTGTTTCTCCAGAGTTACAGAGCCTGTGACAAATGACCACCATGATTAATTGCTCTTTTTCAGCCAAGCACAAAGTTTGAGTCATGATTTGTTGTAAAGGAATAGTCCCATAGAATACTTATTCAGCCGTGAAAAGACTAAGTTTGTCATCACTCGAGACAACAGCCAAACAGAATAATATAAATGGATTGAGAGGCCAATAGATTTTCAGACTGGCATATTGTCCTTTCACCAGTATCCCCCACATACATCAGCTGGTGTCACATCTGATATATTCATAGCAAGGTCATTGTTGCCTACATGTTTATTATTTTCCACAAGTAAGATTCTGTGGTATTAAAATACCAGTGTCAATATGAGTTGTTAGGATTTAAGAAGTCTTGCTTTGGGAGTTAACCTTTTATTCAAGCTCTGACCTTGAATGATTATGCCATGCATTGTTTTTCAAAAACTAAATGATATTTAGCTCTGTTGTGGGCTACCTAATTTTGACTCACCCATGCTTTTAACAAATGGGTGCAGTAAATGTTTGTAATAATATCATGTATTAATTTCTCTGTTGTGTTTAGAGTGTGTCTGTTCAAGCAAATAACCACAGCAAGGCAAAAGTTGGAAGGATAATTTCAGAGCTGGGGCAGTAATTACCTTCCAGTCACCTTCTGAAGATGAATGAGTTTTGCACAGTTCTGTTGATACAAACAAACCACAGAAAATATATAAGGTAAACACCAAGCTCCTAGTTGTAGATGGTCCAAATTCAATAACGAAATTGCACATTATTACAGCATCTTCAGGAGGGTACTACCTTTGCTTAAAGGCTCTATATCACTTCTTAAGTTTTCCTTTCCTCATAACAAAAAGTCCCCTACTTGAATAAGCAAACAGGCCCTTCTCTGACCCCAAGCTATTACATTGGAAAGCATGAAACAGATATTTGAAAGAAGGAAACTAGCACTTTGGCCTTATTTCCAGACCATTTTCCAGCTGATATTAATCCTAAGGCTTTGCTGTAGGCTTGCATTCATCTCAGGGTCACATTCTCAATGTTTATTCAGACTGTGTCCCTTGGCTTTGGTTGTTATTTTCTTCTCCGTAGCACCTTCTATTTCTTCTGCTTGTCCCACACCAACAAATATGCATAAAAACACTGAACAATACCCAGAAGAATCCCCTGATTTAAATGGTTATGGATGCTTATGTTTAAGTTGGAGAATGCAAACAACTGTTTTAGTTAGTAGATTCAAAAGAAGCTTGACTCTTTCTAATGTTTAAAAGCAAAGTAGGGAACAGTTAGATTTTCATCAATAGAGGCTCTCTAAACTGGTAAGTGCTTTGCACAGACAAAGTATGCTTTAAAAATATGTGACCATTTCCCCAATGGTAGCTTTAGCAGCTTTCCAAACTGATCAATTTAGTCCATTTTTAAATCTCAGTCTTTCTTTTTGTCTAATGGTAGACAATGGGCCTGTCAAGCAGTTTGTAAACCCATGCTTTAAGGAAGCATTGGAGGTTGGACTAGATGATCTTTAAAGGCCCAGGCCCCTTCCTATCCACACCATTCTATGATTCTATGAAGCCAAACTATATAATGACAAAATGTATAGTGGTATTATATCTTCATTAAGCACTTACTTAGAGAAAAGTATTGGAAAAATTACAGATATGCTCCCTGTTTTTCAAGATAGTGTTTTAAGAAAGCATTTTGATACTTCTCATGAAAGATTAAACAAAATTTTCCCTTACTTCTAGTTTTCCCTAGTTGGCTTACAAGACAAATCCCAGCTATGTCTTACAAAATGTTGTAGAACGTCTTTACAGCAGCTTTCTATTGGCTTTGTATCTCTGTTTATTCATTTTTATAGTTTGTGCGGTTGAGAAATTGCTGCAAATTAGGTTGCAAGCCCAGCCAGGTTTCTGCTTCATGTCTGCAGTTTTTTCATGTCAAATACATATGAAGTGTTGGACATTTGTCTCTTGAGTGGGAGCTAACAGCAACAGCTCTAGACAAGTGTGAAAGTGGAATTAGAAATTGCCAGTTCCATGATATCCTCACTGTATCTATATATGAAATTCTTCATGGCTGATGCTCCAAAATGAGTAGACTGGCTGCAGAAAACAAGCTAGAGACTGGTCACTTCCCATGTTGCGAATCATCTGCAACTTTACTGACAGCACTTCAACAGAGCAGCGCTGCTCATGTTAACATGAACTTTACCTCCACACTACAGTGGCAGAAGGTTTAGGATGACTGTAGTGTACCAGGATCATGCAATACTGTGGGTCTCATAACAGCATGGATTGCCTTGGGCTTTCTGCAGATGGATATGGCCTGCCAGTGTCAAGGTGGGGGAAAGGCTTTGCACAATCCAAAGGGTTGGTTAGACATGAGCCATAAATTTCAGCTGGAGCTTATAGAAATTTGGTCTCAAAGTTTCTAGTCTGTTGGGTGAGTATAGCCCACAGAGGGGTTCATTTCATCAATTACTCATTAATATGGCAAGAGTCCACTTAGAATAACCTCAGTTCAGTTTGTTTCATATTTAACTTTCATAGAATCGTAGAATCGTTAAGGTTGGAAAAGACGCTTAAGATCGTCGAGTCCAACCGTTAACCTATCAATCACTGCCGAAAACTTTGCTTCATCCCAGGTGTGAGTTTAGAGTGGTGTGTAGATTGACATACAACATTTTAAGCTGTCCTCTAGGTAAAATAAATTGCAAAAGCAGGTGTTACAGGGAGTAAAACTAACAGCATACAGATTTTGAGATTCACTTGTCTGAAACACAAAGGCCACCTTCTGTTACATAAATTTCATCATTTATTGAGACCAGTGTTATTGAAGATTAACACAGGTATGACTAGGAACAAAATCCATTCCCTGATTTTTCACATCAATTAGTGAAAAGTTGATAAAAGATATTTCTTATCTATTCCACTGGTTCCCAGATCACCTTTCTGTAAATGCCAAGCATCCCATTTATTTTATCGCTAACAATAAAATATCTGCACAAAGCTCTGGAGGATAGAAATCCATCACAGTATCTTGTCACCACAGGGTTTAATACTCTCTGATGTGTTTTTCTTGCTTAGATAATATTTTTGCATCCCTTTTGTCTCAAATAGCACACGGGAAAGACATTTGTCTTTACTTCTACTGATAAAGAACCCAAATCAGATTAATTTCCTTGCAACATAGCTATGTTTAATGAACTAGTATATTCCCATTTCCAGAATCCAGAAGAAAGTCCATCCAAAACAGCCTTGCTCCATTATTCCATATTTTAATTAAATGGGGACTCCACCTAGACTTCAGATTAGAATATCAGTCTCTTTCATGACCCTTCAGTTTCCTCAGACAATTCCTCTGTATCTTTGCCTTAGTTACTGACAGGCTTGTGTGCGAGACGGGGCAAGTGTGGGTCCAGATCAGCTGCATAAGCATACTGAGGATGGGAGAGTGAAAGCAATAAATTCTCCAAAATCAAAACTGTTAGGCAATAATTGGTTCAAAAAGAAATTTTTGTTTTAACAAGCTTAGGCAAGCATGTCCTTTTGACAATTTCAAAACCATCTTCTATTGCAAAATTTAAGTTAACATTAGTACTCTAACAAAAAGGTAATTCACCATGTTTGAGAAATTTATTAGTTCACTTGTTTTCATATTGTTGATTCTTTACTTTTTTCGTATTTGGAAGGGAAGGGAAAACAAGACATTACAAGAATAACACCACCTGCAGCTTTATTGTTAAAATAAACCTTATGCACCTTCTTTTTGCAGCCTTATACTTAGCAAACTAACTCCAGTGACTCACCAGCACATGCCTAATGATGGAATGAGGACTCTGAGTGGATGAATAAATGGGATAAGGTGAGAAATGCCAGAACTGGAGTAGGTGCCCATAGGTCACACCTAACATTTGGTATTGCCCCAACCTCAGTTCAGAATAACCACTGCTTCAAATTCCTCTACAAAACATTTCCAGGATCACAGCCTTGTGAATAAGGATATGCTTAGTGGTCTTACACACGTGGCTGTCTATGACCTCCTCCATGGCTTTCCCAACAGCAGGTATACTGCCTACTGATCAACAGCAGATAAGGGTAGCAGGCTTTCAGAGTACAGTCGAAGCACTCACTACCAAAGCACCTCTCATTCTGGCATCTGTGCTGAAGGGCTGGAGCAAGCTCCTCGTACAACTTCAAGGACATGTCTCTCCACACCCAAATGTTCTGCAACCACTTCTTGTTATTTAAGTCACCACTACAATGTGATCCTGCCACTCGGGAGTTATTTGCTGTTCTCAAAAATGTTGCTCAGTGAAATGCAACAACCTGCCATTCTTCTGTAGTGTTTGCCTATCTATTCACCTCCCTCAAAAATTTTTCTCTACCCTTCAGCACACCCATCAGTTGAATTTCTAATCAGGAATAATTTAAATTTCTGAATACCGAGGGAAAAGGTAGCCAATCTACAAGACAGATGCAGAATTCCCTCAAGGATCCGTAAATAAAGAGAGATGCATGAAGACACTGAAGTGCGTACATAGCTAGATTTTGTGATGTAGAAAGCATTATGAGATGCAGAATTTAAATCTGGGGAACCTGACCCTGAGATCTAGTACTTTGCTGAACTCTTACGATGCTATGCAAAAATGCTCCGGGGGGAGTCATGTAAATAGTACAGGTAAGCAGAGGGAAAAGTCTGCAAGGTGAAAACCTAGAGTTCAGAGTTCAGCTATAATCAATAGGAGGAGACAGGTAATTGCAGAAAACCACTCCTCTCAAACTGTCGCTCCTACAGAAGACAGATCTGTCACGCTCTAGAAGTGATGTAGGCATGTTATAGCCTTCCAAAGTTAGGTGAGATAAATTCCACCCACTTGTGATGCAATATGTTATATTTGAGACAGAAACTGACACAGCCTTTTGTGGTGAGGACACCTAGGAACAGGAAAAGTAACCAAGAGTGTAAGTGCTCTGACTGTGGTTGAGTCCTCATCAGAAGCTGTGGTGGAGACAGTTACTTGTTTAGCCATGGCCTGATTTATACCTGCAGGTATTACTTGGAAATATCTGTTTAATATTTTCTTAAGCTCTGATTGGTTATTTTAAAGTTAAATAAACAGTTCTTAATGCATCTGTGATCCTCATACTCCTGGCTATGCATGAGCAATAAGCATTCACTGAAAAAAGAATGCATAATAAATGGAGGAGTTGAGGCTTTTTAACCAGCATACATGACAAGCTTCATTTCACACCCAAAATATTCAAATAAGCAGAGAAAAAAGACCATGAAAAGGGCCTCCTCATCCTTCTGTTCAATAGGCCAATCTACTCACAATTAAATTTCAGGAAAACCAAAAATTATTCCAGGTTCTGTCTTTTTCAGTACAATTACCTTCTCTGCACCATTAATATCTATAAACAAAACTCAGCAAAATAACTCTCTAAAAATAACTAAAGATATAAACACAGACTGAAAATCAGCTATGTTCTGCATCACAAGATGAGGCATGCATTTTCTTCCTGCCTGGAATATCTGTGTTTTTCAGGAACACCCAAGGCTGTAGAGGCTACATGAACAGTAGAGTTAGTGCTTGACATTTGGGGCCAAAGTCTGATTGCTTTACCCACATACATAATCCCACAGCACCTGCAGGCCAGATTTTGTTTTCAGTGTCTCTGGTGAAACTCTATAGCAAGTTAATTGACTTTTGTTCAGATATATAGATTAACTAGGTCATAACCTACCCCGGTGGGAGCGTTGAAAAGATCAGAGCAAGCAACATCCTTATAGCCTGCACAATTAAAAGGCTCCTTTATTTTTTCTCTTTAAATTTAAGGAAAGAGAATTATTTGGTAATGAAAGCAAAAGGAACAGCAAGCACACATGATGTTGCTAATTCTTTTTTGTTTATTCTGTTTCACTCTTTCATGGTAATGTTTCCTATAGTAAAGAAAAGAATATTACTGCTGGCTTTCTGCTGTGAATATTCCCTGACTTCGGCCAAACCAGGATGTTTCCTGTAGATCTGCTTCCTTCTGGAAATTCAGCTCGCTTGTATCAATGCAGAAAAGCAATTTCGCAAGTTGTACTTTATTTGAATTGTATAATTTGATACCTTTAAAGTTACAAAACTGATTGAGAACGATTAGTGTAATACCAGGCATTTGACTAACATAACTGAAGGTTGCAACAATAACATTCAAAATCAAAGCAGAGGTACAATATGTGTCATGATATCAAAAGAATAATCATCAAGTCCTCCATACAAAGTGTTATGAATTATATTTAATAAACAATGGCCTATGATCTGAGTCCCTGTCATTTAACTGCAGAGTTCAAGTTCTAGTTCTGAATAGGATATTTTTTTTTCTGTCTGCTTTTAGGACTCAGCACCTACTGATCACTGTTAAATCACCATTCTACACCCTCAGGGCAAAACTCACTGTTTTAACATTAAGTTATGAAAATATCCTTTGCTACCTTTATCAGTTAGAACAATTTAAAACACAACTTAAGTGTGAATGAAGGGAAAAATAGCACGGTGACCCTGGCACTTGGGTCCAGAGCATGGCAGAGCTCAAAGAACTTTACAATTCACTTTTGTGCTACCCTAAGCCTGGGAAGGATTTGGCTCCTACCACAGGCAAGAAATCCACAGGCTGTTCACACCTATGTTAGTTAGTAACAGTACCTGGCACATTTAAGGTGTGCTCTTGACTTTACCCCAACGTCCCTTCTTTACAGAGAAGCTGGGGAAGAGCTGGCAGAAACAAGATGACTCTCTTCTTCTGGCAACCCAAAGGTTCATCCATCAGAGCCTTAATACGTTTTCTGGGTTCCTTTATGTTCCCAAAATGTACCGTTAAATCTTGGGCAAATTTGACCTTCAGTTTTGAGCAGATTTTGTATCAGTCTGAAAGTGATAGCAATGAAGCATGGAGCTTTAAGGACCTTCACAATTCATCAGGGTTGTGACAAATTGCGTTAATAGTCCATAGAAACTATTTCTATTGGATGAGTATTCTACTTTCGCTTGTCATCTTTCCACAGTGATGATTAGATGTCCAGTGTGGAGTAAAAAACTGTGATTGCAGGTCATGGGGGAAGGGAAATGACAAAAAAAAAAAAAAAAAAAAACAAAACAGGTCAAAAATTTGGGTTAATCTCTCTTGACAGCATATAAAAAAGATACTGCAATAGTTTCCATTTACTAAATGCTATGTTAATCCTTTAATAATGTAGGGCAAAGACACCTATCAAACTGCACGAGTATGTAAGTATGTAGTGAGAGCTTGTCTGGGAAAATGCTTCTCTTAAAAAGGAAGGATGCAATCACTGTCTTATTCTCCTGACTGATAGACTGTGCATTCATGCAGATTGCTGCAAATCATTTTATTATTAATTATAAGTGTGATTATGCTTGATTGCATTGTTCCAATGTCTCACCAGACCAGTCAGGAATTTCCCCAACTAACACAGGCATTGTATATTTCGTATAATGAAAAGACAGCCCTGCTCCCCAGCAGCCTGAGGGTATGCTGGGAAGCAGCAGTGCATCCCCAAGAAACCAGGGGAAACATTGATATCATTAAAATTGTAGAATATCTGCTAACTAGTCAGGCTCTGTGTGACGGTGGCTCCTTGTTGTTGGCTAATCCAGCTCATGGGCTGAGTGGACTAACTCTACTTCATGGATGACCTGCTCCCATGCGGAGGAGGCAAACTGCCCACCATTCCTCCCTGACCACTTCCAGATTGAGCTGTTTTCATATTGCCAGAAGTCTCTGATGTCGGGACTTGCAATGAGCAATGCAGATAAAAGGCATGAGCATCTCTCTCCTTGTTGAAAAACCTTTGCATGGAGTTGCAAAAATGCTGGTATCAGGTTTATTTTTGAACATCTACAATTTAAAATTACCAAGGCTAAAAATCTCTCTAGCACCTACTGCCCTAGAAGAAAAAAAAGACAGCAGGAGCCATATGTTATTGGTGCATTCTAATGTTCCCCTCCTACAAGTGCTTTGGCATGCAAGTAATATACTTTTAATATCACTTACAATAAAAACATTTTCCAACCCTCTGTCCAATATACTTTGTCATTATTTCTCAGAGACCAGTGCTGTCCCACTGACTCTAAATACTATTTCTAAGGCTTGAAGATAAAATAAGCTGGTTTACAAACTTGTCTTACAAAATACACATTCACATCATTTGCTGTAGACCTTCAAATAGACAACAAAAATGTTTAAACAATAAGAAGGTGCTAATCATGAAATGATTGTACACAGATATCTCATTGCAGCTATCTCAAGTTGCTTTGGGATGGCCTCCACCTCAAAGAGTTTACATTGTAGAGCAACGAGGTAAGCGGAGGGGGAATGACATTAAAAAAAAAGAATTAATTGCAATGATTTGGGGGAAATGCTACACTGGTCCTACCTTCCAGGCAAATAGTTTGGGAAGTGTTCTTGATTAGCCTTTATGTGGTTTTCTGTCCACAAATAACAGACAGGTTTTTGCAGTTATTTGCAGTTGTCTTGTATCAACAAATCAAAAGTGAAGGCAAATAACATGGCTGAGCGGTTCCTACTTCTTTTTAAGCCAGCTGAGAAGTCATGCACAGAACATTTAAAAGCAACTGAGTGACATCTGCCCCTGAGCACGGTTCATAACCGGAGGGTGCAACCATCACAGATTTCCTGCAATATGTCACAACTGACCCAAGAGCATTTCACATTCAGTCTCCTCTAGCTTCAAACCTTTTGCAAGATGCCAATTAAAAATATATATATTTATAAAACGGTTAGTGTCATTAACGGCTCGAAAATAAAAATCTATTCACAGAGAATGTCAGTAAGAACTGAAGTGAGATAAACTAGTAGTTCCTTTTTTTTATTTTTTTTTGAAAACGCTTGTTCATCTTAAAGTATTAATTCCCTTTACCTTTCAATCACCAGATTTCATGGCTGTGTATTTCCTTCACCCTGGCAAATGTTCCCAGCAATGTGTATCTCTGCTATAATTAATTTTGAAAGAAGAGCAGACATGCAAATTGCCATTCGTTCTCAGTGGATTATCTAGATTCAGGCTTGTTACACAATGAAAAGAAAAGTTGCCTCTGATTCTACCACATATCAAATAAGCCGGACGAATTTAATACACAACGCGGATTCCCTGTGTTTGATGTAGGCCTGCAAGGATTTCAAACATATATTTTCTCAGTGAAGATGATTTCTCATAGTTCATTCACAGTGCTGCTCTTTTGCTCTGCATTGGTTATCAAATCATTATTAATCATACCAGAGTCTCCACCATTAATCACATCAGAATCTCCACTGCCATGGGAAACAAACAAACAAACAAAGTATATGGGGCTAAGCTAAGACAAAACAAACACTACCTCTGGGACCAGTGGCCAGAGTGGGAGTGATGCTCTTACAACTTTCCTAGCTATTGAATAAGATGAAGCTATGAATTCCAGCAATAAAGACTCAGGAAACCTTGGCATGTAGCACAGTATACTGTGAAGCATATGTACAAAATGTACATCAGCTTTTCTTTTTATGAACATAATAAATGAGCTAATTAAAAATAGCTAAATAAGCTACAGTTAAAATGGGCTTTCAGGCTAGAGCCACTATTACGACTGGAAGCCATTCTGCAGCAGGATGTAGCTTAAGATAGCAATGACCCTTCGATACTTGTTACTCTGTGTCTGAGAAATTGTAAAGATAAATCACTGGGGAAAACTTGAAGCCTGTGCAAAATGTCTCTCTCTTACGCTTTTAATACTACTCCTCTAAGAATCCTTTCCATATTCCTTTAATCTTGTGCTCAGATTGCAAGTATATTGAGTAAGGGCCTTCTCTCTGGTTTTGTTTTGTAAGGTCTCTACACTGGGAACTGCAGCTCCATGGCCAGACCCCGTAGATGCTACAGTATTTCAGATAGGTACACCAAGTATTTTAGGTTGTCCTTTGAATTGTTTTTGGACCTTGGGCCTGCTGAGGGCTGAGATGTATTAACTTGGCTACAGGTCTCCTGGATTAGAGCTGACATACCCAGCCAGCCTGGGGTGGAACCTATTCAAGTGGATATACTAAAATTGATGGCATTGTTGTACTGAAGCACGCCCCAAGAAGGACCACATGAAGGCTACCATCTTATGATCAAATAACCTAACAAAAGCAAGTATATGCTTAAAAATTAGTGATTTTTATATAGATAAACAGAGAAAGGAGGAGAGGAGAGGAGAGGAGAGGAGAGGAGAGGAGAGGAGAGGAGAGGAGAGGAGAGGAGAGGAGAGGAGAGGAGAGGAGAGGAGAGGAGAGGAGAGGAGAGGAGAGGAGAGGAGAGGAGAGGAGAGGAGAGGAGAGGAGAGGAGAGGAGAGGAGAGGAGAGGAGAGGAGAGGAGAGGAGAGGAGAGGAGAGGAGAGGAGAGGAGAGGAGAGGAGAGGAGAGGAGAGGAGGAGGGGAAAGGGAAAAAAAAGGAAAGGAAAGGGAAAGGGAAAGGGAAAGGAAAAAAGAAAAGGGGATGGGAAAGCAGAAAGGAGAAAGGAGAAAGGAGAAAGGAGAAAGGAGAAAGGAGAAAGGAGAAAGGAGAAAGAAAACCCAGGTTCAATAACCTCTTTGCAATTCCTAATAATTATTTAGGTTCACCACAGTTTAATGATAAATGCACGGCATCATGTAGAAAGTTATACAAAGTTATACAAATAAGGCAGATGCCGCCTGCCAGCAGTGCTCAGTAGTCAATGCAAACACAGTTACAAATTAACCCAGGCAACCAGTAAACCAGACCAATAGGAAAGCTGCCTTTTGCAACCATTCCACTTCTGGGATCACAAAAATCTGTATCAACTAAAAATAAAATAAATGTTTCATTAAAGCTCCCAATGCATTTGTTAAACAAGAAGAAGAATCTGTAGGATAGGTAGGGATATGCAACTCAGCAAGGTAACTTGCTCTGAGGGATTCAGCCTGCCATTGTACAACTGGTCCTTACCATGTACGGCAAATTAAGATTGCATTGCTAGCTCCCGCAGAACACCACCTTCAGCAGCTTTTCATCCAAGAACATATTTCTTATTTTCCAGGATTTGGCCTCACCTACGACACATTTTGCTAAGAGTAATTTGAAAACTGTGAATGTGATGATAGCCTAATCACTCAAAACTTTAGCAATGAAAATATGGAAAGGCTGTTGTATAAAAAGATAGCTAAATAGAATGGTTTAGTTTGACAGAAATAGAAAATATGACTCAGACAGGGAAAAGAGCTCTTTGCCCTTTAAAAAAATCACTCTCGTTCTTCCTCTTTCTGTAACACAGGAGCCTTTCAGGGAGAGTCTGGTGATGCTGCATTATTGATGTGATACAGGTCTCCAGTGGAAACAGATGTGAAATGTTTGGTTTTCTCTGATAGTCTGGGCTGAACACAAAGCAAATTACTGAATGTCAGAAGACTCAGGTTCATCGAGACCGTTCAAAGCACACTTTTAAAAGAAGTTCTTAAATAATAAATCTTAAATTTCAAGCCTGTTGCATAACCAAAAGTTATATATGTACTGAAAGAAATGTGTCCCAAGTGATTTTGCTGAGACAAACTGCAAACGACATTAAAATGCATATGTGCAGCTTTAGGATTTGTTTGTTCTCAAACCAGGCACCGATAGTTGGGGTGAAAGACACGTAATAGCACAGACTGGGTGAACACAGAATCACAGAATTGTTGAGGCTGGAATATATACAATTTAACTGAATATGCATCATCTCTCTGACAATTTTCCCAACCCGTGCTGGATCCTTTATTTTTAAAAACACAGTTTGACACCACAAACGTTCTCTCTATTGCCCCTCGGTTTCTGGCAGGCTGTTTTACACACAGCGTAGTTCTTCCCACACAAGAGGTCAAGCAGAGGGAGAAGAGAGCTGGTTTGGCCCAGGCTTAGGTCACACTCCAGCTTCAAGAGGAATCCAAGGCCACTGTACAAAGAGGCAAGTTTGGTCTATCCAGCCCAGAAAACCCCGCAATGTACGTTAGGAGCAAGCCCAAGCTGCAGGATGAGTTTTCTATATTTACTGGGATAACCTGCCTGAGACTTGCCTTTCTAGCTCACGGTGGACCTGTTACAAGACTCGACTAAAGTAATCAGCAGTAATCTCCTGTCATGAATAAGAGAAGCAGTGTGATGGGACAGGCTAGATTATGTCTCACTTAGGTGATAGCTTCAATTTAATCAGTTTTCACGAAGCAGCTGAGAAGAGAACATCGTTTCCTGGCCTCTGCTGAGAATGAGAGATCCTGGGTGACACCACTGACGTAGCTCAGCTGCCACTTTCTTCTTTCATCCTCTTTCTCCACCTTTTCACCTGCTTCTTGGCTTTCTCCCTGGGCATTCCTGCAAAACTGGGGACGGGACGGGACCAAAGGTGGGGTGGCTGAGCCTGAGGCCGCGGGAACGTCACGGGTGGAAAGGAGACCGAGGGTCTTCCCGCTTCCCCTTACTGAGCTCCTAAACGGGAGCGCTGGTGAACCCTGGGAAGGACCCAGGCGGTGAGATGAGGCGGGAGAAGGCAGCCCGCCCCGGGGGGGGGCGGTATCGGGGAGGAGGGGAGAGGCCGCAGCTCGCCGGCGGCCAGCCAGGCTCGGCGCGCACAACATGGCGGGGCGAGGCCGGGCAGGGTGGGCGAGGCCGGGGCGTGGCGGCGGGGGGCGGGGTCTCCGAGGGCGGGGCCGGCGCGGGGCGGGGCGGGGCGGCGGCGGGCGGGCGCAGGTGCGCAGGTGGCGGGGGCGGGGGGAGGCGGCCGCGGCCATCCTGCCGCAATTTCCCTGTGTCACGGCTCCCGTCTCCTAGCAACGGCGCCGGGTCCGGCCGGCAGCCGCGGCAGCCGCGCACCGCCCGCAGCACAGGCGGCGGCTCCGGCGGCGAGGGCGGGCGGGGGCTGCCGGGGGGCGGCCCCGCGGCGGGAAGGATGCGGCATGGCGAGGGGGCAGCGCTCCCGCCGAGCTCCCTGAGGCGGCCGGCGGCGGCGGGGCCGAGGGGGCGCCCGGCGCTCGGCCCAGCCCCGCCGCCTGCCCGCCCGGGGCCGTGAGGGGAGGCGAGGCGGCGGCGGGGCGGGCGCCGCGCGGGGATGCCCGCTCGGGCCGGAAAGTTTCTTCCCCGCGGCGGCTCGGCCGCTCCCCGCGCGGACTTCTCCCCGGTCCTCCCCGGTAAGTGACCGCGTCCCCCCGCCGCTGCCATCTTGAGCGGCGGCTCCGTCCGCCGGCGACCCCCGACCGACGCCCCGAGGCGGGGGGGGGCGGCCCGGGGCTGCCGCCCGGCGGGGCTCGGCGCCCTGCCCCGACGGCGGGGAGCTGCGGGGCCGGCGCGGGGCCCCCGCCCTGCCCGCGGGGCAGCCGGCGGCAGCCCCCGGCCGGCGCCCCGGGCTCTGGTGCCCGAGCTCCCTTCAAGCGGTGCGTGGCGGCCCCTGCCCCGGCAGCCGGAGCCCGGCGAGCCCCGTCTGTGGCGCCCGAGGGGTGGGAAGGGGTTAAAGCGGGTGCTGTTAATAGCATTAAACCTGTATTTGGTCTTTACCGAGCGAGGTCGGGGTAGGGCTTGAGGGCTGGGCTAAGGCGCCGGCGGCTGTGGGCTGGGGCGCGGACGGAGGTCGCGGTCGGTTCCTGCGAAACGGGGCTCCGGCCCCGGCGGGTCCCGGGTTGTTTTATGGCATTGCGGCCGCTGGCCGTGGCCGGTGGTCCGACGGTGCCCTCCTCCCCATGCCGAGCTCTGCCCTCTCCATCGCCAAAACTAAGTGCCAGGCGATGCCGAATTGGGAAGGTTCCTCGGAGCCGACTGCCATCTGTTTTCGCCGTGGTGGAGGAGACGGGCTGCTGGCTAGCGGGGCAGCAGAAAGAATGAGATCAACGAAGCGGCAATTAAAGCGAAGCATGGTCCGATAATTATACTTTTGCATCAACAAAAAAATGCTCTCTTTTTTGCCTTTTTCTTTTTTTTTGTCAGTAGTTCAGCGACAAGTCTCTGCTCTTTGTTTTGAGCGTGCAGTACCTTGGAGAGTAATTTAACAATGTCCGCGCTGACAACACCCTTCTTTTTCGGGGGAAAATACAAACGGAGTAAATGGGGCACAAAATTACCGCATACGTGGCAAATCTGGGAATAGAACAGAAAAGAAATGAGAAAGCTGAACTGGGGAAGGGGAGGAAGATTTTTTTTTTTTTTAGGTGCTTACTTAATCACCTTTCAGTGCAATGAATTGAACTTTATGAATCATATTATATTCAGTGCTGTCATCTTTTGCTCCCTGAAAGAAAAAATAATTGGACACTCAGAAAGAGAAAGGGGGGAGGGGATCCCGCTCCTCCATAGCATGAAGGAATATCTTCCAAAAAGAATTGCAATGGTGCAGGAATTGCTCCTGCACGCTGCATTTTGTAGCTGAGATCACTGGAACAGAGAGATGACTTCTGATGGTCCAGTAAAACAAAAGCCATAAATGCTCGGTGTTTAGTCCCCTGCCAGTTTCGCTACAAGTAGTCGTTGCCGTTTACCCAGGTGACTTGCAAGGGTTCACTCCTCCTTTAATAAGATTTGACATGCCATCTCTTACCTGCCAGCCACCATCTCCCCTTTCTGGGGGCGGGGATGGGGGAGGGGGGGTGGAATTCGCCGCCGTTACATAACGGTTACCTGGAGCATCGCACATGTTCCCAAACCAGGGATGCCTCTGGACCACAGGCGCAAGATGAATGTCTGTAATATTGCAGATCAAGTGCAAATGGCTAGGAAGAAACTTTTACTGGGTGCTGCTTCCCAGTGTTCAAATGTTTCCCTTGTGCATTTCACACTCATTTAAGAAAGGCAAGTAATATGTTTAACCATAACAGTAATATGTAATGTGTAAGTAGTGTAATGAAACAAATGGTATCTATAGATCAAATATACTCCCTTCCTGCTTTTATTTCCCCCACCCCCTCAAATCCTGCATGACATCGCTAACCACAGTCAGTATGCAGTGTCACCCCAAACCCTGTTAGGGACTGGGGCTCAGCATCCTCTGCACTCCAGTGCTTTGCAAGCTCCTTCTGAGACCGGCAAGATCATTTGTTTGTTTACACCAGCAGATACCACTCCCTCTATCATTTACCTGGAGTATAAAGAAATTAATTAGCTGTTGGGCAAGGGTGTAGTGGAGCACGTGGCTGCTTTGGTGCTGTCAGTCTGCCTGTCTCTCTCTCACACACGGGAGCTGTCTCGGCAAGGGAGATCGGCCTGTTGGTGTCAATCCCTGTCCCACTTGTTGACAATTTTAATTAGCAGGAGTTTGAATGAGGAGCAGCAAAGAGACACCTCTTGCACTGTAGGTCTGCCCCTGGTCCTCATCCTCTTCTCTTCTCCCTTCTGCTGCAGGAGCTGGAGTGGCCGTAGGGGGCAGTGCTCTGGGTAGCCAGCCATGATCGCCACTGGAGGCCTCCTGAGGATCTCGGCTAGGAAACAGGACCCCTTGCGACCCCAAAGCCAAGTCCCCAAACGCAAACGCAAGGCCAAAAAGAAGCGCAAGAACGACGTGGTGGTGGTGAAAGGCAAGCTCAAGCTGTTCTCCCTCTCGGGGCTCATCGCCCTCTGTGGCATCCTGGTACTGCTGGTGGGCATCGCCTTGGCTGTGGTGGGCTACTGGCCAAAGCCCAGCCAGGTGTACAGAGAAGGCAGCTTCAGCGGGGGCCGGCACCTGGCACCACAGGGTGGCACCCCCAAGAACCGCTCCCGGAGCCAGGAAGGGGAACAAGCAGGGATCCATCCAGAGTCACCCCCCAGAGCCAACACCTCCACCACTGCTACCACCCAGGGGTCCCCTCAGTCCCCCCCCACCTCCTCGTCCCCCCAGGCCTCGGTGGGTTTCCTTTTCCGTCTTTTCTCGAGCTACTTGCATTCAGACAAGCTGAAGGTGCTGGGCCCCCTCATCATGGGTATCGGCATCTTCCTCTTCATCTGCGCCAATGCGGTATTGCACGAGAACCGTGACAAGAAGACCAAGATCATCAACCTGCGTGACCTCTACTCCACCGTCATCGATGCCCACAGCCTGCGGGCCAAGGACGGAGGCACCCCGGCCTCAGCACCTCTCAATGGCTTTGTCAACTACGTGCAGTCCCGGGGCCTGGACCTCAAGCCTGGCGGTGAAGGCCTGGGTGCTGCGGCCATGCTGGCCAAGAGCTCCTGGCCACCAGGACTGGGTGTTTCCCTTTCCCCGCCAGACCTAGCGTCCTCGCCACGGCGTTCCTCCTTCTGCACCCCACCGCAGCCACCCAGCCTGGCCGAGGCTGTGTACAGCATCTACCGGGAGCGTGCTGGCCGCACTGTCACCAGCCCACCCTGCAGCCCACCAGAGACCTGGGGCCGGCGCAGCACGGCCAGCTCCATCGTCAGCTCTTCACTGAGCGCTTTCACTCTCCTGCCCTTGGCACCGAGCAGCGGAGGGGGAGGCTGGCGGAGGCCCCCTGGTGAGCGGGGAGCCCGGGAGATCCCACGGGGGGAGTTTGAACTGAGCCTGACCGACCTCAGCAGCAGCCACACCAAGGGAGGCTGCGGGACGAGAAGGCACAAGCTGGTTCTCAGGCGGCAGAGCACCAGCTGCTTGCCTGATGCCAGGCGTCCCCTTTTCCCTGAGCCACTTCGGTCCCCGGCTGTCAGCAGGGGCCCGGACTCCACCCTTTTGGTAAAGGCATCTTCTAGCTACTCCAAATCTCTGGATCTGGGGGGGTCGCCCCTGTCAACCCCTCCTGCCATCACCAGGACGGACTCCCAGAGCTCCCAGTCTGAGCCTTCCAGCAGCAATAAGGGCTACAGCCACCTGGAGGAGGCAGGCACCTCCTTGGAGTCAGTTGCCAACACCCCAGCCGGTAAAATCCAGGACTGTGAGGAGGAACCAGTTGAGAAGACAGACCCCCTCAAGGCTACCAGCAGAGAACAAACAGGGGAGCAATCCCAGCAAACTCAAAGACAGTACACAAATAAAGAGAAACTCTTTATGATTTCTAGGTCGCACGCTGCATTAGGGCTGGAGGACGGGGAACTGGAGAGTACTGGCATCTAAACAAAACAAAGAAGGCACGAGGACACTTTGCAACCTTCCACACCTCCCCCCGTTCTCCATCTCCTTGTGGACTTAGGAAACCGATCAATATCCAAAGAGCGGCAGTATGTTACCCTTGAAAATTGAATTCCGTAAATCCTGTAGATGACTTCAGGAAGAAAAAGAAAATCCTTTCTGTCCGATCGTGATTGTATGTTACATGCAAGCCAAATTGTATTAAATATCCACAGTTCAGCAAGTTCTTTGGATCAGATTAATACAATTTCGGACAGTATAACTGTGCACTTTACTGTTTTGATTTCCAAGTGCCCCTTCTTCTCCTCTGATTTCTTTCTTGCTGATTTGCCACTAACGGCTTGAAAACTGCAGGCACCTTTTTAAGCTCAAGAGCAATGTGGTCTTTATATCAAGAAAGCCGAGCTCTCTCTTTGTTTTGGTTCAATCACTAAAAAGTTTGCAAGGCCTTAAGGATGACGTACCTTGACAAAGAATGAGTTTGTTTAAATCTGGAAAAAAATGACAATTTAGAAGGGACTGGAGCGGAACAGAGCTCTGATGATTTAGTTAAAACCATGACATTCCTGAATCCAAAATACCTACTACTACGTGATACTTTATTAAGTATTATTACACATGTATTGACTAATAGCATTAAAAGATTTTTTTTTTCTTTTTAATAAAACATTTACGAACAAAACTGCCACACAAAAAAGTCCTTTATTTTGGTAAGTAATTACAGATATCGGAAACCTTTTGTTCTTATACTGTGAAAGATTATAGAGATGCTATGAGGCCAAAGGTTTGCTTATGCTTTTAAGTGGGTAATTAATCATTTGGGAGTAATTTTAAAATAAATACTGGTTCAGTCTCTGAGAAACCACACTTTAATTCAATCAGCAGATTCTCTCTCCGTTTCTAACAGTGCTCTGTGACAGCTGAAGAAATGTGAAATTTTGACATGCTAAGAAAAAAAATTTTTAAAGGTTTGACCTTCTATTAAAATCAGATTTTTCGTGAGTAACACATTAATCTCGAACTACGGCATATTCTTTCTGGATTTTTCACTTCCCTTATAACTGTTGCATTAAGCTTTTCTGCTGTTATAGTTCCTATTTGTGAATGCATGTGCATAAGCTTAATTTTAAAGCATAATGATAGCCCTGTCAGTCTCGTAGCAGTTGGCCCTATTGAAGTCAGCAGAGATTTCTCACTGACTTTGGTGTGGTGAGGATTTCTTCTTGCCTGAAAAAAGCATCAGGTTTCCTGAAGGCTGGAGAATGCCTTGTCTGTAGGCAGATTTTTGGTAAATTGATGAGCTGTTTCATTTTCGTAGCTGCAGCACAGCAGGCACTCTTTTATTTTGCTTTATGTGCTCAGAAGATTTTGTCAATACTTCAGATTTTAAATATGGATGTGGCATTTCACTACTACGGGAAGAGAAATCGACATTAAACAAATACAGTGTGTAGGCAGGCAAGAGTCTTTCTGTTGCAATTAAAATTTTTCTTATGGTTTCATGTTTTAAAATGCTTAGTTACATATTTAACTACTTACATTACAATACATTGCAAAGTCGAATGTAACTGTGGCTGTATGCAATTGCATTTAGTAATCCAGCAAAATCCTTTATTAAATAAGGCTAATTTAAAAGAAAAGAAGGGAGGAAAAAAAAAAAAAAAAAAGAACTATTTGCCATGTCGGAGTCCTGAAACTGGGGAAGCAGAAGGTGCTTGTTCTCTTGAGCAATGGAGACATCCAGGTGGCAAAATCTTTCCTCCTGGCAGTGGCAACCAATGCATTGATAATATGAACGTCAGTGTGCCATTTTTTGCTATCAAACTGCTAGCACACAGCTGGCAAAAATATGTTGTAAAACTGCCTGGACTGGCATGGGCTGGATTAGGTGCCGCGTGAAGTGGCGAGTGGGCGGCTCAGCTGGCGCTGGCTTTTGCAAAGGTCTTCCCCTTCAGTTCCCCACGAGCGGTGGCCCTGCATTTCTGCTCCTCCTCCTGTGACTTCCACCAAGGTTTCTGAGGTGTATCTGAGCAGCATTACCTGGTGCTAAGGAAGATGCTAGTTATTGACACAGCTGAAGACACCCTGTTTGTTATTTTCCACACGAAAACCCTTCATGGAGGTGCAAGGGAAGAGGCGTCATGGGTGCTACTTACTGGGGCATGGGGTCCTTGTGAAGATGTGGCAGAGGTTTGTTTTATTCCGAGAGGGGGAGACAAATGCTTTTTTTTTTAAATAGTAAATATTTCTTTAGTCATCTGAACCTACAACGTGCTCTGAAAAAAAAAACCAACTTTAAAAAAGCCTCTGGGTACTCCATAGATTGATTTAAAATAAAGCAGTCCGGTAATTCTTCTGATAATTAATTTACTGCAAAGCTTTCTGAATAACAAAATTACAACAGAGTTCGGGTTTAATAAGTAAAATTATAGCCTGTTTCTGTCTTGCCAAAAAAGGTGTGAAACATGAACTTACATCAGTCAAGCTGGATTTTTTTATAACGGCAGCTAGAAGTGATTTGTAACATACAGATTAATAAGCAGAGAAAATTTGCCTCTCTCTGTTTTCAAGTTATCCAAAAATCTCTCATGATTTTTGCAAAGTTATTAATTAAAACTATTTGTTGAGCAACTTATGCGGTGGTAGAGTTGGAGTCAGAAACTTTTATTCAAAATTCAAGATGGGCAAGTTAGTTTAACACACTGATGTTGGAAAACAGCTGAGAAATTCAACTCCTGTGCACCAGCCATGACTGCTGGTAGTACCGTTCGCCTTGGAGAGAAATGCAGTGGCTGGTAAGGAGCTGAACCTTTCCCGGTGACACGGGCAGGTGATGGGAGTGCTGGGGTTTGTGCGTTGACCTCTTCTTGAGTCTCTCCCAGCTGGCCCTGACTGCTTCGCAGCACTGCCAGGCTGCCTCTTGGCCATCATTTGCTCATCCTGTCACTTGCTTATGCATTTTGCTCTAATCTAGTTTCTTCCTTTTAACCTTCGTCTCCAGTGTCCTGCCACCAAGTGCTTCCTCCGCAGTCCTTGTCAAGAGCCAAGAAGCTGCCTCTACTTAGAATATCTGCCTGCCTATGTGTTGCAAAGAGAGATGTCTTCGCACACAAAATACTTCTTGAGAAGTAATAGTTAGTCCCCCTATTTAAAAAGTGATTTCCCTGCAGATATGTTAAGCTAGAATACCTAGGCATAAATTTTTGCTATCAAAAAAAAGATTTTGGTCCAGAAATGTTTCTTTCAATGTAGAAGTGATATGATATTTATATGAAATTTCCAGAGGAAAAATTAATTTCTACCTGAACTCTCACAATACTCCCATCCCTAGGTTTGTTCGTTATGAGTATAGGTGCTGCTTGGACCAGCCTGAGGACACAGGCAAATGCCCTAATTGTACTTCAGTCACGCTGCTGTTTCTTACAAAATCCTCAGGATTCTGGAGAAGCTGCTGACATGAGCGTACTGTAACCCACTTCTGGCTCAGTTTTCACTGGCTAGCAAGGTATTCAAAATCCTTGCATTGACCTGGCTCCCTTGACTGAACTGATTTACTGAACTCCCCAACTGTTGACATATCAGCTGATCTACTACAAAAAAATATAGCCCAGATTTATTACACTGTATTGTTTAAATGCATTTTTAACAGCCTTTTCAAGGATTGGTGCTGTCCGACAGTGAGTGATAGTGCATGAATAAACACTGAATTAGGTAACTTAACAGAGTTTTAAGTCTGCAGTCTGAGCTAGAGTATGGATTTCCCTCATAGCCAAAACAGTTTACACAGAAGTAGCAACGTGACTTCAATTAAAAAATAATTTTTATTAAAAGTAATGGAGATGACACAATGGTAAAGGTTATTGGATTTCAGTAGGAGGAAGAGCCTTTGATAACGTTTAGCAGTTTTTCTTTCTGAACAAGAATACGTTCATGTGGGTGCAATAAAACAGGCCCGTATTTATAGTGAGAAATGAGAATTACTAATAAATTAAGTAGATCACCAATTAGTGCTTTGCCTTATGAACATATTTCAGTCCCTCACATTTCTCTCTCCACATTAAAAGAGGGAAAGAGAGAGAGAAAGAAAGAAAAGCAAGCCACAACCAACCTGTGGCCATAACCTAGCCAGAAACCAGACCTTGCTACACAAAGCCCACACAAAATAGGATTGCTCAGTGGCAGCTGACAATTAAAATCGTAATAATTAACAACAGTATAGATTTTTTTTTGCCTTTTTTTCTTCTAGATCAAGTACATCAAACTTCCCTCAGAAAAAGCCGCTTTCTCTCTGACTGCTCCATTACTGTCAATAGCAATAATACAATGCTTTATCCAGGCTGCTTAATTACTATTTTTCTCTACCAAGGATGAGTCAAGGGTTCAGTTTGGTCTCGCAAACAGTGAACAAGATGCACAGCATGTGCAGGCACAATCTGAGAGGATAAATAGGGTCTCACAGCCACAGGCAAAAATCTGCCGTGGAAGAGTATACTAGTATCTATTTGATTTCAGAAGCCAGGCTTTCTATTTACCAGTTCTAAAACCTCCAAAGCAGAAACATCTAAGCAAGCACACTAGAAAATATCTAACTTTTAGCTTTCACTGTAAGTGTGGAGAGAGAGGGAGACCCTGGAGGTCCAACAGAGGCAAGAATGACCAGGTAAAATGGCACTGAAGTTTGGACAGGGGAACTAGGCTACTAGAAAGGACCTGACTGGATCACAGGATAATTCAGGAATTGGAGGAGTGCGGCCTGTATTTATCCACTGGTTAGTCCTTTAGCTACGTTTTAGTTAGACAGAGACAGGGGAGCCACAGTACTACTTTCAAAGTTTTCTCTCCATTGTTATTCTTTTTAAATCACATTGAAATGAGACAGAAAGCTTGTTTCGTGAAAATATCAAAAGAGATGCAAACTAAACCAGTGTCAAAATCATTATTAAAACCTGTCTGTGAGGTTTCCTTTTTTCCCTTCACCCTCCTCTGCACAAAAGAGTTTCAGTCTAAGATTTTGTGTATTCCTTTTTCTTTTTTCCTTTCCATTTTCTCCCCATGACAAGTTTGGTTCTGGTGAGGACACAGAACTGATACTCTCAGACTGGAAGGCAGAAATGGGGAGAGATTGTTTGGCTTTAGAGAAGCAGCCTGTTCCATGTAAGCGTCATGGTTAAAGTCAAAAATGGCAAGTAAAAAGTGAATGTTCAGTGTTCAAGTGGCTAATATATTATTTTCATAAAGGTTTAAATGAACTCCAACTTTGAAGAAAACATAATCTACAAGGCCAGGGTATATTGTTATTGCCAAACAATTGGAAGAACCATCACAATATTTACTGAAATATCTAAATATATTAAGACAAGTCATGGTTTGTTTTGGTTTGGGTTTTTTTTATTATTTTCTGTGAACTGTAAAGGATAAGACATTGCAATACCCACTGTCACATAAGATAAGATGGTGCAATACCATCGCATATCTGAGGATTGCTCTTTGTTCATCACCACTCATAAGATTTGGCACACTGCTGAGACATCCTCCCTGACCCGTTTGGGAGCAGGCTGAGGCCACGCCACTCAGCTCCCATTTTGTTGCCATAAACTAAATCAGCCACTTGTAAAGGAGCAGGACTTCATAACAGGACCACCAGTTCTGGTAAGAGTTAGTAATGGTAACACTTTGCAAACGGAGGTGGCTCAGCAGAGGGTGCAGTGCAGCTCCCCTCACACCTCGGAGCAGCACGGAAGCCTGTAGGGTCTCACACAACGCTACCTGCAAAGGCCTGGCAAACTGTGCCAAACAAAAGTCAGCAGAGGCAGCTCCATCAGGATAAATTCCTAATGAGCTAATATGATACCTCTGCAACACCCTAGAATAGCCTTCCTCCTCATTCCTGAAGCGTACTTCAGGTCTCTCTGAGGGATGGAGCATGTTTTTACTTCACTGACTTTACAATCAAAATTCATTTTAAAGGAGTGCAGTTTGGTCTCAGAGCCTAATGGAACCTATTACTTAAAATGCTTATACTGTCCCTATTAAAATAGCATCAGATGACCTCACAGTCCTTAATGTATTTCTCTCTAACATGCTTTGGGTACAGAGTGTGACTATCTTCCTCTGTAAAAACAAGGCACAGAGATACAGCCACGGACAAAGTCTGCAAAGACCAGATTTATTTTTTTTTTTAAGGGAGAAGAATGCAGGCACCAGTACACAGTGATGACAGCACGCAAATATCTCCCCCTAAGTGACGTTTCCAAACCACGCAAGTAGCCTGCTGTGGAACAGAGCCTTCAACGCTTGTCCTCTGACAGGAGCTCCACCCCTCGTCTTTAACAGAGCCTCTTTCTGCATGCGAGACACCGAAGTGCTAATCTATTTCACTATCTTTCAGACTCGTCGCACGCAACGTTACAGGAAATAACTTAGCAAAGGTACAAGACTTTCCTAAGACCTCCCTGCAGAATATTTAAGGACACAAGCAATATTAGGCAGCTGACGCCATTCTGTTTCAAATGAGGAACTTTTAAAAAATGAGAACAGGTAAAGTCTGACACTGCTTATTAGTTTACTGTGGTAACACAGCATAAGGTGATGGTAGTAGCAGCTCTTTGGGGTTTGGAAACTTAAATTTGTTTGCTGGCACTGCTAACTTAACTCTACAGGCTGCGTTGATGCTTGAAAATGCAGCAGGACAGTTCTTGTCTGTGTGTCCAGCTGTAACGTGTACAGCATCTGGAGCAGCAGCACTGAAACAAGGATGAGTGCTAAGCCTGCATCTCTCACCATCTGATCAGAGACTAGTACAAACCAACCATGGAAGGAAGTTGTTTTCTTTTAGACCCTTAAACTAGAGTTTTGGTGCATCGTCACCTTAATGAAGCAATTGCATATTTTAAGGAACTGTTTGGGACTAACACACAGGAAAGGTGAGGATGCCTTCCTAGCAATGTTCTGTCAAGGATCTACTGCCTCTCCTCTGGCACACAGGGGGGAAAAGCTGAATAAAAGCTGTAGCACAGTTTTGGTATCCATGAACTCCCAGTGCTGCAGCAGTGCTATGCCCCGGTAGCTCTCTGGCTGGTCCATGCTTCTCACTGACAATCTGGGAGGGGAGGAAAAGGGGCACATGATGAGCTATGGAAGGTCAGCAGCTTCTGGCCATCACCAGCTGGTAAGTCAGCTGCCAGCATGGCACCTAACGAGCCCCAGGAGCCATCCAAAGAGCAAAAGAAGCCACCAAGATTGCAGGTTGCATTGTCACTGGCATCACCAAGAAGGCACTATTGAAGATGCAGGCAAAGGAAAGCAACAAGTCACTGAAGTTTCTGTTGCACCTGTCCTTGCAGTTTTGGGTTGTCAAATGTGGACAAAGAGGAACCACAAAATACTACAGGTGCACCAGCAATGGTTAGTAGCACTCGGCTGTTCCCATCTATAGCTGGCACTGACTTCACTGTAACTCATCACAGCTTCCATAAGAGCTCTGTGCAGCTCTGCTAGCATCATCCTAGCCAAATGGAGACAGGGACATAAAAGGCTTTCCTTCCCTCGAATGGGAGAATCTAGTGCAATGGCTAAAATGAGCTGCCACCTCACTCCCTCCCCACACATCTGTCCTCTCCCGAAGAAGCTGGACCACCCCAGGGCCACCAGGGCTGCAGCAGGCGTTTCCTCCTGGCTTGGCACATGCAGCCGTCCTGCGTAGCTGCCTCCGCCTGATGAATCCAGGGGAGCCAAGGGGCCTGAAATCAAAGGAAGCTGACACATTCAAAGTAATTACATTTGTAAAGCAATATTAAGATAATGTTTACTATATCTTTCATTTCACCAGCAAACTGGTCCAGTCCTCTGCTCAAATAAACATTTTATGCTGCCTAATGATTCACCAGCAGTTGAACTGATTCTCATATAGGCAACAGATTTCTTGACAGCAGTGTTTTCCGGCAAGCCATATCAGGTGGGTATCCAAAATGTCTGTAGAATATTTTGGTTTAGTTTACAGTTGTAGATAAATCTCACTGGCAATTTAAGCAAATATACTTTAGGTAACTCTGCCGCTGTAAAAAGGATAGAACTATCTTTTTCAGCAAAACTGGTGAAGAAAGTGAACACAAGTATTTTGCTTAATCCCAGCTTAGAGAAATGGTTGGGTGGGAGACAAGAATGGGATTTGGATCAACAATAGTTCCTTAACGTAAAATTGCCATTTTACAATTCAGTCTCTTGCTAGGAATGGAATTCTTACCCTACTGGTGTTCAGAAATTTTCAGATACTTTGGTAGATTCGAGATGTCAAAACATCAGGAAATTAAGGCATAAGTTATTCAAATTATTTTAAAATGAGTTGTGGATTCCTCTGAGCAGCTGGAATACTTATAAGTTGCAGGGAGAATAAAGATTACCCCTAAATACCTTTAGATGTTCCTAAAACATTTCCTCTTTAACACAAAAATGGAATACACACAGCAATGTGGGGGGATGGAGAAAGTTTTTGTCAGCAGAAGCTTCAGGTGGCCTGAGTGGCATCAATAAGCAATATAACCATTTCAAACACATGCTGATAAATGTTCCATACTATGATGCTGGATTGCCTAATCTTTGTTGCTTGCTTTCCTGCCACATGAGATGACAGATTATTTGTATTACACGTAGTAAATGGGAGCAATATCCAGTATCCGTCCTTCTCTTAAAAAGTCTGTGTTTGATGAACATAGGGAGCATTTAGTCTTCATGACTCTGAAATAGCGATTAATGCACTGGTTTTACCATCTTAAAATATAGAAGCATTAGCAGGTCTTGTTCTATCAAGAGTCCTGAGAATTGCTCTGTTTCTCCTCTGTCAAAGGCTACAACTTAATCAGCTTCTGTTTAAATGAATAATACTGTTACAGTACAGAGTGTAAGCAATTATGTTACACATGCTCAAATCTGCATACTGCAGCAACACAATATGTCTAAATCATCATGTTTATGCACAACTAAAATACATTACTTCTACGTAGACCAAAGAACTGAGCCAAATGCTGAAAACCAAAATCTTGGTGCAACACATGGAGTAACATATGCACTCAGGGTAAAACAGGTGTCCTAGATAGAGAAGGTAATGAGGGAATAGCTGATCTCATCACAGCAGTGATTTAAAGGCATAAGCATGGTAATCAGAGCTGTTTAAAATGGAAGGTTAGACTGAACCTGCCACAAGTTACCAAAAAAAAAAAAAAGGAAAAAAATGAAGAAAACCCAAGTAGTAACTAAAGGCAATGCCAAGGAGCCCACCCGCTCACCCACAGCCCATGAAAGCAGTGGCACTTCAAAAGGAGAGAGGAGCTCTCCCCACCAGTGCTACATCATACATTAGGCACATGGGAAAGGGCCCAAGTTAAGGCAGGAGTGATTCCCATGGCGGGGATATCCTTAGTGCTAAGTCACTGCTTTCAGGCCCCACGCCACTGTGGCTGGTGTGTCCTTATGTCCTGAGTGGACGTTGCCCCTCCAGAGACTGGCGGAGCATTTCCTGCAATTGCAGGCTGCAGCACGGAGTCTGTCCTTTGGCAAGGAGCAGGGATACTGGCGGCAGCAGCAGCCTTAGCATCGCCCAGCTCACCCTGCAGAGGAGCTCAGCACCCTCAGGAACAGGAACGTGGCAGAATCATTCCTTCCCCCTCCACCATTTCCTCCTTCTCCACCCCCATTACACACACCACATTAGTACCGGCTGTTACATTTACACGTCCAAGGTTAGAGCCAGCCCATGACACCAAATCCTGCATTTTGCTGCTGCTTCTCTGTGTCATCTGCATAAATTGAATACTACAGGGAGAACTTGTGCCCTTTCTGTCTGATCCTCCACCATCCTTTGTAGATGCTGGTTAAGTGCTGCTCTGTGAGGCCCTGATGCACGCTTACTGGTACATTTGCTGCAATCCCATTTTGTGCTGGCTCTGCTCTCCATTTCCAGTAAGTCAGTAGTACACTTGCTCAGCTATTCCAAGTAGGATTAGAGCAGCTCAGAGGCTTTGCAATGGCTCAGTACCCCCACTGCAATAGGGGCTCTGCAAACCAGAGCAAAATGGGCTTACAAGCAGCAGACTAACAGCTGCCAAAGAGAACTAGCCCAGAGCCTTTACCAGCTTGAAGGGGTGATGTTGGGCATCCTGCCCTGCAGCAACAGGCTGAGTCATGAAACCATCCTAGGGATAAAGATAACATGGTACAACAAGCGCTGTCCTTGCTGCAGGGTGTTCGCTACCCAGAAAAAGGGAGCAAAGGGTTCCAACTGGGAAACACAGTCACATAGAGAAGCATCATGGAAGAGGTAGAAGTGTGGTCCCAATGCCAAACTAGATAAATGGAGTAGGAGAGAGAATAAAACAAGAATAGCATAGAAAATAAACAGCAAGGGGAAAAGGCAGTGTTAAAGGAAAGTCTAGTAATGAAGAACTTTGCAGACTCTACGAAGACATGCTCCTGACAAGGGGAAAAGGAAATGTACTTTCAGTTTTTGAGAGGCAGGTTTAACTACATAAGTATATCTCCTGGGTATAAAGGAGGTAGGGAGACCCGATTTTAAGCACCACGTCCACATGCACTACCACCCGCTTTCTGTGCACAGAAATGTTGGTCAGATAAGCAACGGTTCTCACTTCCTGCTGTTAAAAAACTTTAAAAAAAAAAAAGTCTTACAACCAACAAGATGGGTGGCAGCACAGGGGTGGGTGTGGTGTGTAAGACAAGCCAAGAGATAAGGGATGCAGGCATACTGAGGAATAGATACTTGATTCTTGCCCTCAGTGAATACTAAGACATGGAGAGGGGAGGAAAAAAAAAATAATTTACTTGGTACATGTGTCACCATTTTATCCTTATTCAACATTATTTTATTCTTATTCAACAGCATAAAATTTGAACCAGGCACCCACCAGCAGCTAATAAATGCTAGATTTCTAGCACAGAGGTATATAAACCACTATGACATACAGGTGACAGTCTCTCTTTTTTTCATTTAGAAACTGAAGGCTGAAAGGCTAGCAAACAACCAGACAGCAATTTGCTGTGTTTTTCATTTGGAAGACAATTACTTAAGTGGTATGTCCAGTTTAGAAACAAAATTTGTTTTTCCCACTTCTGATCCAAGTACTGAAATTTAAGATGAGAAACCTTAAGTTCCCACGTCTTGAAACTGGAAAAAAAAATAATTTTAAATAACATTTCTGAAAGCAGTTGTCAGAATAGTTTCAGCTGACCTTAAAAGCAGTTTTCTAATTATAAGATTAAAAGTCAGTCTCCAGAATGGAAAAGAAAAAGCCTTGGATGGACATTCAATACCTAAAATACCTTATTTTTCAGAAAGTACTTGATTTCTCTCCCATGAGTGTGAGAAGTATGCTCTGATCTAAATATATAGGCTTTTTAGAGTCTTTATGAGACTTGCTCCATGTTTCTGCCACACAGGGCAGTGACTAAAACCTGTGGTAGGAAGCCAGCTTCAGAGACATTAAGCCTACACAGTGCCTGGAGTCAGGCCTGTCTGGGAGTGGTTTTGAGAAGGAAAGTGTACAATACATCTACACTACGTTGCTTAGGATTTACAGGCCCCCAGATGTGTCCTTCTGGCTCTAACTCTGAATAGCCACTCCCACATAGACAATAGTTACCAGAGTTTAGATATTCCCAAAGAGATGGCTTTTTGAAAGGGGATACTTGTCAAACACAGTGTCTTTCAGTCCTCCATCTGCTTTTAGTTTTATGACAATATGGTGAGAAAGAAATAGAAGATTTTCTAACAGAGAAAAACCCATAGTTTTGGTCTGATCCACCCCATCAACACTCCAGAGTGCCATAAGCAAGCCACTCTCTTGGCTAAGCAACTGCAGCCCTTCAGCTGGAGGTCAGGGTGACAATGCAAGAGTGTGGGACTGCGCAAGAAAGTGCTTCAAGGCCAAGTAGGGGATTTGTCTCCTGGGAAATTTTTTTTTAATTATTTCTAACTTTTTTTAAAATCCGAGGTTATGGGGAGCAAGAGCAAGTGTTGGTAAATGTTTTGAATTGAGGGATTATTCTCTTCTACCTGCACATAGAGAAACACTATAGGGCTTTTGTTGTATGGTATACTACCAAGGCAGAAGCCGTAGCTAATGACAGCAGAATACACACATGGAAATGAAATGCCCCAAGAAGGTCAAATTGCTACTCACCCCTAGAACTGCCTGCTCCAAGTTGAGGGATCAGGCATTTAAGATGCCTGCAGCCAGGTGATTTTAGGGCTCCGGGCTGAAGCTACCACCTTTCTGATGGCTCTGCTGTGCCAACAGAAAAGGCTGGCATCTTCCTGACGTGAAGTGTAGGTAAACATCTGCTCTCTTCTAAATATGTAGAAAGTACAGGACTATAGAAAGGGAAAGCCAGCTGGACTAACCAATATAATCTTTATTTTAACTTAACCCACAGATACAGAGGTCTTGCTCAGTTGTATCTAACCCCTCAAAAATATAACATCCAGAAGCAAGAACTGCCCCAGCTGTTCAGATGGCAAAGGCCCATTTGATGTTTAGTGCCTAACAGCAACCAGTAACAGAGTATTCAGGATAAGGTATTTACAGAACACTCCTCCTTTTGGCTTTTGCATCCTGTTTATTAGAATAGCTAGTTTAACAAACATGCAATTAAAACCAGCCAAGAAGCAGGGAGATGCTGTTGTCAAAGCCTCCTCTCAACTTGGAAAACAATCATCATTGCAGTGCAATTCAGCATTTAGTTCTTCCCAAAAGGGGGGGGGGGGAATCACAGCCAGTGGGTAATATTTAACACAAGTTCTCTCCCACCCCAATGTTGTACCATTGTTTCAATAACTCAAGTTACATTAAACTAAACTCAATTAGAAGAAATTAGCAGACTGCATTTATCTTCTACATAAACTACTAGTGCTTATAAAGTAAATTACTCAAAGGGGGAAAAAATAGGCAAGTTAGAGACCATAAAGGGAAAAAAAAATCATAGAAAAAGAATAGTAAATGCAGGAATCAAAGAATGAATCAAACTCACTTCTGGGCCTAGATTTCACAGTGTAATTTCCCTACAGTAGTCAAAGAAGGACAATTAATCTGCTTCAGCAGTATGAAGTGATTTTAATTTCAGAATCTGTCTTCCACCTGCCCTGCTCACATCAGAAGTGTCTAGTAATCAAATATATTTCAATTAATTTGAATAAAAAACACCAGGGAACAAAAACATGGATCTCCATTGCTAAAGCAGAGCACCAACAAATTTCAATACAAGACTTATTTTATATTCTCCATCATAAGGCTGAAAAGATGCTGTTATGATTTGAACAGCATTATAGAAACTTATTTTGACTCTGTTGTCATTAGAGACTGAAGAGCTGAATACTGGTTTTGGTAGATATTTGGTTTTAAGCACTATTCTAAATTGTCAAGATTAATCACAATGATACAACTTAAGTATTTATTTTAAGTCAATGTACCAAAACAAGTGTACTATACTTCCAATATAAGTGAAATTAATTACCCTACAATCATCACAATAATCCTAAAACAGAATTAAACTTAAATTGGAACCTGTACACATTAAAAACCCAAACATTTATGAGTGCAGGTTCACCACACATTTGCTACACTCCAGTGCCATCTGTCTATAAAAAGATAATTAACATTTTCAATAAGAAGAAATACAGCTTGTTGTAAAGTGTACTTGGTCCTAGGCCATTGAATCCACTTAAATTCCTAAGATGAATGACACTACTGATCCTTTTCTGAATTAAGAAATCATTAAGAAACCGTTTTCTCAGTGTGTATTTAAAGCAAACTTTTCTGGAAAACAAATTCATCCAGAATGTGCTGATACAGAGATGCTCTATGGAAGTCTCACTCTTAACTATTCTCCCAAATTAACCTTGAAGTCTTTCTCTAGCATCGAGCTATTTAGCTGCATTTTGAAGACCCCAGAGAAGCTGGGAATAACTACTTTCAAATTTGCATTTAGAAGACCATTTGGGGACGGCCTTTTGAAAGTTCACAACCTTCAGTGGAATGACACAAAAATAAATGCTCTGCCAAGCACCGCAGCACAAGGGATCTGACACAGACCCTGGTGCCGAGTACAAAGCAGGTTCATTAAATGCAGAGCCTTCCCTTTCCTCGTGCACAGTGGCCGATGGCGAGTTTTGTTTCCCTCCCCTCCCTGTGAAAAGGGCACAAATACAGGGTGGTGTGGTTTGGTTGGTTTTGGTTGTGTTTTTTTTTTTTTTTTTAAAGTCTGGTAACAAGCTGAAGAGGTATAAAACAGCCTGATGTTAATTTAACAGAATGCATCCTAGCCACTCTGCCCAAAGGTGCCCCCACCATGTAGGGAAGCAAAACACCCTATGCTTAATACTACTACTTTTTTGGGGGAAAAAAAGCTACTTGTTCACACGCTTTTTAGAAATGCACAGTTTTTTCTAAGGAAAGATGGAGCTTTTGAAAGACTAAATATCGCTTTTCAAGGAGCAATTAGAGAAGAAAAGGGAAGTAAGACATTCTCCGAGTGCCCGATTAGCCTTCCTCCGCATTCCTTGCCCCCTTCACAGATGCCTAAGCCTGCTGCGAATGTTGAAGACCTGGAGGCAGCCGGTTCCCTTTCCAGTCGCAGCTGTTTTTCCAGTAGTGCCATCTACTGGTTTCACTCTGCCGTCAGGCTCGGGAGAGAAAAAATCCTTTCCCCACCCTGCCGGTCGGGCAGGCTCGGCTGGGGGGCACAGCTCACCTCCTTGGCTGCAGCAAGCAGCGTGCAAAACAAGGAAACTTCAGCCCCCCGGCGATGGTGCAGAACCCTTCAGCTCTTCTTGTCAGAAATGAATTCGGTTCTGTTTTATCCGGTTCTTTAACTTGTGTACATGTGAGACTACAACTTAACTTTGGTTTAGAAAAAGGCTGTTGTGCCTCGTTTCCTCCTGAAGGCATTTTACAAAAACAATTCATTATGGATTCCTCTTCCTCTCCTTTTCTTTATCTAAAGAAAATTTGGTGTTATACCTCATTTTATTCCAAAAATACTATTTCCATAAGTCAGTCAAAATAATTTTCCCATTAAGTAGCTACTAGTCAAAGGAAAGCACGTATTTCACAAAAGTGTGTTAACAACTAAAATCATCCATCATTTACAGACATGCAGTGAATGCCTGTGTTGGAATCATGGTTTGGAGCCTTAAGTCAGAGCAGCTGTAGGGATGAGGCAATAAGAGGTGTCTTTAGGCAGTACTCGGAGAGGAAGATGCAGGCAGGCAAAGGAAGGAGCAAAGTTGAGGCTGCAGGCCCAGAGCAGGGGCGAAGCAGGGCAGAAAGAAATGCAAAGGCTGAAGTGTACATTTGGGCACCAGAGGTGTCTGGCAACAGCTTTGGTATCAAAGCGTGACTTCTGAAGGGCCTGATCCTGTGAACCAGAACTCATTTGTCTTTATAGTACGTATGCTCACACACACCTGTAGTGTAGGTTCTTGTTTACACCTAGGTATTTCACTATTACAATATTCAGTGACGTTTTCCTCAGATTTTGTTCTTTGTTTTGTCAGCCTAAAAACACTGTTTTCTGCCAAAAATGAATTCACCATCCCCACCCCTCACTTCAGCACCACTATGGTTGCCTGCCTTCTCCACCATCACCAAGCGTGGGTTCAGTTCACCAAGGACTGCAACAGTTTTATCCTGAACTTGTTGACTGATCAGGTGCATATTTCACTGCTTCACTTTTCTGCAAGCTATCATCTGTTATCTTGGCTTTTTCTTGCTCCTCTTCCATGCTTTTCAATGCATTTGAACTTGCTGGCAACAGACCAAGTTCTGACTTTAAACAGATCTCTCCAGCTGCAAGAAGAGTCCCATCTGTAGCTTCAGGCTGTCCCTTCACTTCATCGATTTCTTTTTCTTTACTTGCAACTGAAGCCTCAGCAATATTTTCAGATGGTTTATCATCAGCTACTACTAAACATGAGGCAAGCTTACAGCTTGCAGCAGTTGCTCCTATTTTAGCCTTTGCAGCAGTATTTGGAAGGTCTTCAGTAGTTGTTTCACTCACATCTTCTGTCTGCATTTCTTGCTCTTTACTCTCTTCCATACCTCTCGAGCTCACATTAATTGAACACTCGCAATAATAGTAACCAGATTCCTGCTTCTTCTTACGCATGGCACAGAGATCAATTTGACTGAAGACCTCTGTGCCAAAGTAACTGTCTTCATATTCTTTATACAGATCCAAAGAAATTTTTCTGAAGCCCTAAATATTGAAAGAGCAATGTGACATAATATATATATACATGCACACATACCTTTCTAACATGCATGTATTTTTGTGTATGAGATTATCAAGTATTATCTTAAAACTTAGCAAAGAAAATACTCCCCCTCCCCCCTTAGGATAGCAATATCAACTTTATTTGGTAGTATTTAAATTGATACTGAGGAAAATCAACTGTTACTAATGAAATTTATAGGAAGTTTGGCTTTTGCTGAATCCTCAACCTAACCCACCCTCCACAAGCAAAAATACACCAAAGATACAGAAACAGATCAGTTTAACCCACTGTTATTCAAATGCATCCACCTAATTTTAGATACTTCAAGCAAGTTCAGAGTTACCACATCCATTGGGAAGCTATTCCCTAGTCTCCTGAATTGCCTTTAGGAGGGATTTCTTTATTTCACCTAAAGTTTACTTTGCTCAGTTTCATCCCATTGCCACTTTTACAGACTGAAAAATTAATCCTTCTCCTTGGTATACACATTCCACAACAGAAATTAAATTGTGTGCTAGAGACAGGTTAGAAATAGAGCTCATGCACCTTCTTCCCTATGAGCAAAGAAGGATTCAAAAGAAATTTAACTCTGACTTATTGTGAAAGCAAGCTCATTTCAGCAAGCCAGGAGAAAAGAAAAAGGAAACCACAGCAGCTCTTAAATAGCTACCAAGCACTGCTAGTATCCCAATGGCCAACTGCTATGGCAGTCATGGCATATAAATGGAAATGTTTACTTCTATAGATGTGTTTTCAGATGTTGACAAATTCTTTTCAAACTAAGAAAAAGTAACTTCCATGGCCATAATTAAGGCACATGTTCAGAAGCCACTGTAATTTAGGACTGTCAAGATTTAAAAATCAACTGTCCCTCTGTGTGAATAATTTCTTTGCAGTTCTCCCCCAAACAAGTTCAGGCACAGCAGCACTGGCTCCCTTGCACGGGTGTCACCAGGGATAGGTGAGCAATCCAACAATTCCATGGTCCCCGCGGCTTTAATTCAGTCAGCAACAGGCTGCCAATTTAAATAAAGGGCTCCCACAAAGCATCTAGCCTATAACAAACCACATATGCCAAGGGCACACATGGAGATGAAGAGAAGGACAGACGAATCATTAAGCAACAGGGAATAGTCTCTGCCTTCCCTTAACCTAATGAGCAAGAGAGCTAACAAGGCTCCAAGGAGCCCCTTGCAGCACATTGCCTCAAGAAGTCTCAATCAGTTTGTTCAGCCCTGCCCCTGAATGCACAGGAGTGCACAATTAAAACCAAAAAAAAAGTCCCTTTACAAGCTTGCTTCCTTGTAATGACAGCCTTTTTAGCAGGTGGGCATGCATAGTTCATGGCATGGGGACTGCAGGAGGATGGCCAGAACGGCCAGTGTCACCTGGACAAAAACAGATATAAATAGCTTCACAAGCAAACACATCAAACCTTTAGGCACTGCTGCCCTCAATGACCAAAACACTTCAAAGTTTAATTAAACAAACTGCACACCTTTTCCTGTGCCCCAGAGATACCCATGTGTCAGTCAGAACCAGGCTGTTCAGTAGCCAAGAGCTAATGCCACCAGGTTCAAGTTCTGCTGAAATGCAGAGGTACACTGCGCATGGGCTGCTTTCTGGGTAATTTGGGAGGATAACGGAAACTTAAGTAAGGTCATGTCATTGAAGATAACTTATCAAGTAGCCAGAAGAGGGCAGGATTAGGGCTGCCCTTTCATTAAAAAACTCCAACTATTTTAATACAAACTATTGACTCTGCAGGATTGCTGCGCTCTCACCACCCAGGGTGAACCACATCTATTTGTAGACCTACACCAAATGAATCTTGCAAAGATTCAAGCAAAGAACAAGAAGCAAGAACAAACATTTCCCACTTTAGCATGGAGGCACTTGATCCACAGCTTCGCTCTGGCATAGGTGAACAGAGGCAGTGCCCAGCACCGGAGGCTAACAACCCGCACTGACAAAAGCACTTCTTAGTCTGAATGCTGGAGAAGGCTCTTGCTACAGACAGATACTGAAGTGGATTCTCTTAAGAGGTGAACTGTTCCCTTTTGGCTCATTGGAAACAGAGAGATCAGAAAACCTGAAAAGCCCATATTTTATGTTTATGCCAGGGGCACGCTACACATTTTGAACCTCATCAACAAAACAGCACATACTGCTCCTTCAGTAGCTATTCAAGCTAAACAACACACAAACCAACCTCTTGGGATCTTTAGATACACAAGTAAAGATACACAATTTCCTGAGATCAAAGTTTGCAGTTGTTGTAGTAGTAGTTTTAAAGAGCAGCAGATCCTCCTTCCCACAAATAAGAGCAAGGTCTGCAGCTACTCCACCAGTACCACATACCTGTCTTGTTAACAAAGTATTCTTGAGATGTAAAATATAAAGAGGGAGTGTTAGCAATTCTTTCTCAAGCTTCATATAAGAAGCACTTCAGTTGCATGAAGTACTTAAACTGCATCCTTACTACAAGGAAACAGTTATTTACAGTATAAAGAAAGTAATTACAGCCAGTAGATGGCATCATAATAACTAAAGTAATATTTTGTCTCATTCATACTTTGGCATCTTCTAGTGTTTAGAAAGGTTGATTTCTCTCCTGCAGTCTTTAGGAATGGGATATTATAGAAGTAGTCAGTTTTCCTTTCTTTTCCCATTACATTTTGATTTTGAAAAAGATGAAGTTGTCAGTATTTTCAGTTGGCATGTCAGATCTCAAAATGCATACACACTAATCTTCCAGTTAAACCCTATCTCTAGAGTTGAGCCTTTCTAACCTTGGGGAGATTTGTACATGGACATAGAGTCCACATGCCCCCTAATAACCAACTTAACATATAGCCCTGCTCCACTCCAGTTTCACTGCCCTGATGTGTAGAATAGTATTTTAGGAGCAATGGTTTCAAAGTGCAGACAAATTTGCACAGGAATGAGCAATGCTTGGTAGACAATGGAGAGCATTGAATATTGTCAAAAGCCTTCCTGAAGTCCAGGTAGACACTGTTTTCCCATAAGATTCTCATAGAGAAGCTGATGAAGTATGGGCTGGATGAACACAGTGAGGTGGACTGAAAACTAGCTGAATAGCCAGGTCCAGAGAGTGGTGATTAGTAACACAAAGTCTAACTGGAGGCTGGTAACTAGATGTGTACCCCAGGGGTCAATGCTGGGTCCAGTACTGTTCAGCATCTTCATTAATTGTCTGGATGAAAGGGGCAGAGTGCACCCTCAGCAGTTTTGCTGATGACACAACTGGGAGGAGTGGCTGACTCACCAGAAGGTCATGCTGCCACCCAGAGGGACCTCAACAGGCTGGAGAGAAGGGCTGACAGGAACCTCATGAAGTTCAACAAGGGGAAGTGCTAAGCCCTGCACCTGGGGATGAACAACCCCATGCACCAGTATAGGCTGGGGGCTGACTGTAAAGCAGCTTTGCAGAAAAGGACCTGGTGGTCCTGGTGTACACCAAGCTGACCATGAGCCAGCAATGTGCCCTTGTAGCAAAGGCAGCCAGTGGTATCATGGGCTGCATTAAGAGGAGTGTTGCCAACAGGTCAAGGGAGGTGATCCTTCCCTTCTGCTCAGCACTGGCAAAGCCACACCTGGAGTATTGTGTCCAGTTCTGGGCTCAACAACTACTTGATATTCAAACATTCAAAGCTCTATACACATACGTATTTATATATTTATAAGCAAGGAGATTGCATGCATGAATCATACTATGCAGGAATACATGCCATATTTAGTGCTAGAGATCAAAGGAGGAGAACATGCAAGAAATTACTTTTTTTTTTTTACTTTAAACTTGATAGTAAAAGGAAATGTGAAAATACTCTGGACAAAAGTCAAGAATTCCTACATGCCTGGTTTTTTTTTTTTTTTTTTTTTTTGCATTACACACTGCCGATGCATCTACTCATGAAATTTCCCATAGGCAGTATAAAAGAAAAAGCCCCCAGAACAGAACCATCAGTACTATCCAACTTTGATTGTACCAGGTATACAGAAGGCAAACATCAAGTCAATAAGAAGTACTTGAAGTGCACAAATACAAGGTCATTTTCTTCAGCTATTATAGCATTTTCTTTGTGCATGCTCCTTTAGTGTTTCAGGTTTGCAATATATTGACCTCATAAATAGAAGTACTATTCCTGGAAACAAGCAGGACAATATTCCACTGGGAAATGAGCAATCTAATCAGAGTTGTTTTTTACTTTAATTGTATGTGATAAAATCCCATACAATGCTGCAGTAAAGGTTAGAAAAGCACATCACACATATCTAGCATAAATCAAGGCACTGGCCTGGCTTACAACATGACATTAATCTTGTTCTCAAATAAATATTGCTCAGAAGCTATCCTGCCCTATGGAAATAGCTTGACATTGTGTTCTCGTGCAGATTTGGCCACAGCAGAAGGAAAGCACTCTGTACTCCACCATACAGCCATACACAGTATGAGCAAGAGACCCATCTCTTCCAATGAGATATGAGCAAACGCAACTGTGTTGGCCAGCCTATATACAAGCTTTGTTAAATAGAAATTATATTTTTCTCTAGTTGCAATGAATATTGCTTAAGTATTTAGTCCCCAAGAATTTCATTAGAAGGAAAATAATCAGTAGAACAGACCCTAGTAAAAGTATTTTAAACCCAGTTACCTACCCTTCTTTTCAACCTTGGTGCTTTGGAGAGCTTTAGGAAAGTAAGATGTGGTTTGAAATCCTTGCTTCCCGAAATGTCAAGATTCATTTCATTAAAGCATTCTTCCACAGCTTCTAGTAAAAAGGTAAAATAAGAAAAAAAATAACAATTGGGAGGTAGGGAAAAAATATTTACGAGACAGTTGGACAAAAACCCACTATGCCTGCTTTAAGACACACAGTTAAAACACACAGCAGATAACTAGCTGTCACACCATCACAGGCAACACAAACAAATGAAACATAAGCAAAACCAAAGTCGTGCATGACGGTACAGCCATATGTTGCCAACTGGAAACTAGATCCAAACTTTTATGTTTGCCATGCAATTCCTTCTGAATTCACAGACCTCCTATCACAATGGTGAGTTCAGGAAAACACATGCCCATGGCAGCCCTGCCAGGAGCAAGGTGCAGCCACCAGTGGCCACAGCTGGGGAGTGTGATGAGACAGGTTCTCCCCAATTATTGCAAAAAGCAATGTGAGAAGCAAAGCACTTCCAGCAAAAAGTGGCAAGATTGCCCAAACTAGTACAACTCTACAGCACTTAGAGCAATTCAGAATGAAAAGTCACAGAAGTATAGCAGTCCTGCATATTATATGATACGAAGTGTTTATGGTGGTGTTGGTTTAAAAACTTTGGCCACAATTATAAAGCAATAAGATTTTACTCTGCATTGAAAGAAGTGTCTGTGAGCAGCTCCAGAATTTATATTCAAGGCCTTTCAGCTAAGGACTGTAATGACAAATCAAACCAAGTTGATCTATCCTTGGTTTTCATGAGCTTTGAATTGGTGGATGCAGAGTCTCACAAGAAGAGCAAGGTGAAGCTTGCATTAGGCAGACCCCTGCAAGTCTGGCAAATGCAGAAGGTGAAGTGTTGTTCTCCAACAGTTGTGCTTACACAGTAAAGAATAATTCCAAAATAACACTGAAAGCCTTGGCTAAGGCTGAAGTACTTAGGACCCCTCTCCAGTGATTTTTCTTATTGCCAGAGGCTGTATAAAAGGGGTAAGTGAAAAATCCACATCTGCCCTGGAAACCTGAGAAATTTATATGGCTCTTCCTGCCAGCCCTCCCCCCTCTCCTTCTTGCCACCCATCTTTGTTACTCTTTAATTGCTTAGGCACTGAGAGAAGCAAATTCAGTGTTGAAATTTGTGTTAAAACCACTATATCACATATTTCATGAGCGCATTGCTTGAAATCACCCTACTTCCATTTTATGTTTCCATCTCTCAGGAAGTTTAACTACATATGTGTTTACTACTTTGTCATATGCCTTTGTATCAAGGCCAAGTCTCTGGCTTGGAGTTTAGCTAATTAATACATTAAAATGTTTCATCTCAGAGTATTTGTGAGGGAACAGCAGCTGGGGCTGTCTGGTCACTTTGCCAAGGCAACTGCTTTATGTCTTCCAGCTGGAAAATATATAAGGAATAGAATCCAGTTGCCTGAGCAAGCATCTAATGCCCTTTTAGATGCCCTACAGGATGCCCACCTGGCCTCCAGCTGCCACTGCAGAAGCATACAGTCTGGCTGTAGGTCCAGATGTGGACATCACAGATACTTTAGGGCATCTAAAAACGGTACTAGGTGATTACAGTTAGGTATCAAATAACCCCTAAAGTGCCTCTGGTACTTTGTGAAATAAAACATATCAACATGAAGAGTTTCTGCATATTAAATCTTCTTGCTCCCATGCCAGTCGGTCAAAGCACAGCAAGCCTCAAAGAACACATGCAGCAGTCTAAGCTCCTTCAAGGAAAAAGCCCTTCCTCGCACATCATCTGAGAAAACATCCTCTAGATGCACAAAAAGCAGCAAGCTAGAGCTTAACATACCAAAAAACTGAAACTAGCATCTCCTCATGTTCATCACCCAGCACTGGTCCTACCAAACAGCAGGAAGGAGTTATTACTGCAAGGTGAAGGTCTTACTGCCATGAGCAGACTTTCATCAGAAAGGCTGAAGATGGAAGAAATGTCAAGGCTAGGAATCATCTTCAAGAAGTCAGTTTAGGAACAAGGTTCATATCTGATGTCCTGCCCATGTCAGGACAGCACTCAATTTTCCAGACACTATCTTCTCTAGCTCACTTGGTAAATATCCTAAGAACATTCCAAGACATCTTAAGCAGTAACTCTTTTTCAAAGTAGATGAGGTCACTAGCAGCAAGAGAAGCCCAGTAATGCCCAGTATTTACCAATTAACTGCAGTTAATTGATCAAGAGACAGGATAACTCTCCACTTTGAAACTGGAGTCCGTGATGTAAGAACGAAAGTGAATGAAAAGCCAGCCACCTATTTTTATATTTTCTAACGCCAGGAACACTTCAGAGGTTCAAAAACTTCATTAGAGCAGGCTGAACTGTTAAACTGTTGTTGACAAATCATCGATAAGGGCATGATGAGGCAGAGGCAGCTGGCAGGACTAGCTTGACCTTTGCCAGTCAAATCATTGGCTCATCATGCTGCTTGAAAAGGTAGCATCTGAAAATCCACGCCTACCCCATGAGCAACCAAAAATATTAACTACAAGGTAAGAAAAAGAAATTCCCTATTCATTGTGTAACAATTAATTAAATTGCTATGCTGAGGGAGAGGGGTAGGAGAAAAAACAGAAAAACATTTCTTCAGAGATGTTATTAAAAGGATAGATTTAATACATATTTGCATAATCCTCAAACACACTAAGTTCTAGAAACAGTCAGAAATTATACAGAAAGGAGAACAACACTGGAAGTTACATCTCTCTGAATAGCAAAGCCATTGGTGACAGAGTTAACAGCTTGAAAACTGGCAGCTTGTGTCACAGTCAAAGCAGCATTTTAGGCAATCAGTGAACAATCATACTGCGTTAAAACACACGCAAGTACTGACAGAATATTCCTGGGGCTTGCAATCAAAATTTTTCTCCTCCATCTCATTAAGAAAAGGGTTCAGATCAGAAGTTAGACACCAGGTTTCCAGAACCCTGAAGATGCAGGTTATCCAGGCAAAGAACACAAAGGATCTGCCACCCACTATTGTAACGGCTTTTAGAGTTGATGCAGCTCCAATATCATTAAAAAAAGAAAAAGAAAAGAGAGCATCACAGCACACATTCTGCAGAACCAAAATTAAACATTTCTGCTGGTGCTAAAATAGCACAATAAAGGTTGATCTTGTATGCTATGATTCATTGGGAATTAGATTCTCAGTTAAGCAAAACAATGAGTAGAGAGAAAAACAGCAGTAGTCAGACAAGGGAAAGGCAGTATTCACTTCTGCATCTTTCAGAAGTGAATGAGGAGGGCGCTAAAAGGTGGGGGGCATCAAAACAGTCAAGCAGTCCCTTCTTTCAATGGCATTGAAGTGTATATATACACATGTTGTGGACAGGCATGTACCAAATCTGATCTTAAAGGAAATTGCATCATGTGCCTTCTACTTAGCCATCTTCCAATCAAGATTATTTTCTGTTAAACTTAGACTTTAGAAGAAACAAATTGGGCATGGGAAGGTTTGTTGAGGCTCTAATCCTAGTAAGTAGGGACAACATCAGAGTACTTTCTACAAAAGCACAGCTCTTTTGAGTCAAAATTATCTTTGCCACTGATGGAACAGTAGGGGAAACAAAGGCCAGAGTCCAGCAAAAAGTAACGGATAGTGAAGTGGCTAATTCTATTTAGCTGAGGCAAAGCAGCTGTTCATATTAAGAGGTATCTTCTGTCTAGTTGCAGCACTGACTACTTAGGAGGGAAAATAAACAGGAGGAGAAGAGAGCAGGACTATTACATCAAAGCTAAGAACTGGAGGAGGTAGGAAGCAGCTTCAACAAAAAGAAAACAGACTATTCTGAAAAGCCATATCCTTTGAAGATTACATAGTGTCTTTGTACTGCATGCCTTTTTGAGAAGCATTAGTTGAACTATGCTTCCTTTTTGCTTAGTATGAAAATAGCAAGAAAAAAAAATGTATATTGATTGTTTCTGCTCTGTTGGAAGTGGAAGCCCAGGACACAGATGAGGTTCTGCATTGCAGGCTAAAGCAGCTCCTAAAACCAGAACAGAGTAGGGGGGAAGGGGAGATTATCAAGCTCTTCTGAAATTGTACTCAGGTGCAGGTAAGCAGGTCAAATATTTGGAACATCTTCATGAACCCATCAGTGTTTTGGCAAGGTAGAGCAGAGAACACAATCTACTCTTATATTTCAGTTCCATCTTTTACAGTGGAAGCAAAAGACTGATTTGCTGGTGGTACACACATACATGCAGACAAACACTGCTATTTGTCACCTGCTGTCCCAGAGGTACTAATGATTTCATGTATGCTTCAATTTAAAGGAAATGCTTGTAAACTAAACTGGGGCCAACACTTACAAGGCTTCCAGTTTATAGAATGAATAGTCCCAATTTTGAGGTGTCATTTTGAAAACCCTATGTATACCAGAGGCCTGCGAGATCCTGACTGCTATGTGATCTTGACATGTCAAATGTCTGTGCATCTCACCTGTCCCAAATTAGTACAGAACTTATTTTAGCTCTCATGCTCTGCAGGATCCCAGTTGTCAACTTCATATTTAACAATTAAGAAAAAGAGGAGACAAGAAAAGGCAGCACATCATAGCCATGCACAGCAGCTCAGGCCAGTACTTACAAGAGCTGACAGGCTCTACAAACTGGTTTACCGCAAGTGGTAAAGAGTCCAGTTAGATGCTTACCTGCAATTCTGCTCAGCATTTTCTGGTCTTCCTCCAACATTTTCACATATATCACTTGATTGTTAAACTGTCCAATCCCATGAAATGTCATATTAAGGTCTTTACCCTGCAAAATGGCTTCCACTTTAGTCTTACTTTGCTGCAGTGCCAGAACAGCCCTGAAAAAATAATTTAAAAATATGTATTCTGAAAGAAGTTTGATTATTACATATGGAAATATTTTTATATTTTTAATACCAGACTATATATATATATATATATGCCCGATTTTAACCACTCTGCAGCACTATGCAAGGTATAACAAGCACACTAAATTTCAGTGCTAATGCTTTTGTAACAGTTAGGAGATGCACAGGCATTTTAAATGCATTAAGTCTTTCAACAGCTTCAACCTTAGCTTATATATTAGAAGTGAGTTTTGCTAGCAAAGTGAATGTTCAAGTCATTAACATGCCAGAAACAGCTATGTGGCTATATTGCTGCTAAACAGTCAAAAAGGATAAAACTGAACTAATTTGTGTCATGTAGTTTCAAACTTTATTGTTGCCATTTTCAACTGGTTCCCTAGTTTTATTCTTAAACCAAAATAAATGCATTCTCCTACCTGATGCACATTTAGCATTTGTCTGCATTTATTCTCCTATTCCAGGACAGCAAACAAAATATCAAATTGATGCTCATGTTGGGAGCTCTAGATTCCATTTCAGCAAGTCTAGATGTGCATCTTGCTGTGCACAGAAATATCTCAAAAAGTGAATTACGCAAAGACATAATACTTCAAATTCAACCATTTTGCTTAAAGACACAGAAAAAGTATTAACTAATAGGTTTCTAAATGTAGACACCAAGTCTTTCAGTGACTTAATACCCACTGAAGTTTTACAGGTACCCCTCTTTACCATGGGGTCTCAGGAAGAGGGCTCCTGTCAGTCTTCAAATTGAGTTTGAGCAGAAATCTTCACTAATGCTTCATACTTCTAACAAAATACTGCATAACTAAGGATTACAGGACACCAGTCCATGGACTGCTGTGGCTCCTGTAGCCACATTTACTTTATCATTACACCTAGAAAAAGTTTTGACTACATTCATTTCATTGCTTAAAAATCTTACAATTGGGTAACATTACAACTGGGTGGACTTGGCAGTACTAGGTTAACAGTTGGACTTGATGATCTTAAAGGTCTTTTTCAACCTAAACAATTCTATGATTATCCAAACAGAAAACAGGCATTACAACCCACATAGCACAAACTAATCCCCTTAGGAAAGCATGTTTCATGTGTACAAAGGCCACTTCAGCCAACAAGTCAACATTACGAGCAATCCTCACTACTACATTGGAATTATTTCAACTATAAGAACATAGGACCTGCTTCTTTCTGAGACTCTTCGGGACTCTGCAGATGAAGATTTGGCTCGGACAGGACTGAAAGCGGAAACAGAATGAATCCTTTGCAGAGGATCTTGCTTCTTCCACCTTAATAACAAGCAGGGCTAACCTAGCCCTTCATTTAAGCCCATAATGTCTAAGTTGCAATTAAATGCTGCTAGAACAACTTCTGCCATGAGATCTGAAGACAGCTCCTTCCCCCATGAGGGGATGGGCCAGCTGTTTCAGCAGTGCTGTTAGCTTAAGAAGTAAGAAATACTTGGCCTAACACCTTAAGGCAGTCTTTCATGTGACAGCACAGAGCAGTAGTCACTGAGCTACAGCCTCATTTAGTAGAGCTCTGTAGGTAGGTACAAGGTAAAGGATGAAAAGCATTTGACAAGGAAGATCTGCTTTTCACTAAGTATGCCCATTATTTTTATATTACAGGCACGCATCCACCCTTAAGCTCATTAACATAGCTCCACTCACCTCCCTAAACCAATTGATTCCCATTCTGATTGCAGCACTCCACTAGCTTCTTATCCTCTTGGATGACAGCCTGCCCAGTCAGCAGCACTGACACAGGTTTTTATTACTGAATTACTGTATATGGTGTCCTCTGCATGCAGGCTCCTCAGCCCATATAAAATTCCTCCTATCTTTTTCCCTCAGGTCCTCCAAAAAAAGTATTTTGAATGAACAATATAGCAGGTCATTTTAAAATAAGGCGCATACAGATCTGTCATATGCATCCTAGCCCTGTTTAACCATCTCTGCCTGTATGGGTAGAAAAGTTTTTTCCACTCATGTTGGTTCTTTTGACATCTTTCCAGCAAGGCATTCTGCTTTGTGCCCAAGCAGATCCTGTGTCACACTCATACAGTGCTGAGGCCTTACTCTGTTTTTCATTCCCTTGCTGATGTGCACCAAGGCCCCTGGAGAAAGGGCTGCTCTCTCCAGGTTCCCACCTCTCCCACACAATGCCTTCCCAGACACCTGAGGGCCTTCCCCCACTGCTTCCGCATGCCAAGAAATCTCAAGTTTCCCAGTGCAGTACAGAAGGAGAAGGCCTAGAGAAAAAACCTGCAGTACAGAAGGAGAAGGCCTAGAGAAAAAACCTGCAGCATCGTGGCTCTATTTGCTGGACTTTTCTAGCAGCTCTAGCCTTTCTGACCACAGGGTAGCTTTCCTTAGTCATCTTTCAATATCCCCATCTTAATTCACAGGGCCTCAGTGACAGCCCACAGCTTGAATTAGACAAGAGAGGAACTTGGAAAGGAACTAGGCAGATTTATTTTGTTTTCTTCTTAGTGTAACATGTCCAATCAGCTAACATTTTCCAGCTGATATGAGCACAGCTGATCTGAAAAGCTGAGGTTTCTCAAAAGGCAGCAACTCAGGGAAGTTTACATCCGTTGAGTTAATTTATGGCAGTAATACAGTAACACAGTAGTAATACTATTTGCAGCCATGCTGCTTTTTCTCTTCACCCCATGGCAGATACACAAAATTTCAACCTCTGAAGCATCACATCTAGCTTTTGCAAAGTCTAAAAGAAATTGTGTGTTGGCTCTACTAAAATGTAATTATTCACAAAAGCAGCAGTAAGTCTACCACATGTACAGAAAAATTAGCTGCACTTGAATTTTGCAGAATTCTTACTTTTTTACTTCTTCTTCTGTTCCCAGATGAGCTACTATTATAGTAAGATGCATAGTTTGAACGGGAAGAAGAGCTCTCAACAGATCAGGCTCTTTAGTGAATATGAGCTCTTGGACATCTTCAATTCTGTCCAGAATCTGCAATGCAGTAAACAAGAGACAGCAAAATAAATTTTAATTTTAGAGTGCCCAGGTATTACTGGAAGAATTCGGAATGCTGAAGCCTTACACACCCAAAAATGCAACTTAAGTTTAAGCCAGGAATACACAAAACAAAATCCCCCAGATTTATCATATAACAACTTTCAGTTTCAATTTCAAAGTTAATTTTTCAGGAATTGATTGATCTGTTTTCCTTTTTAAAGCCTACAGGCTAAACTCATAGTTCTCATGTGAGCCAGCACCCCAAGATCTTAAAGTAGGTCTGAATCTGACCCCAAGCATGTTAGAATAAAGCTCATAGCACTGTGTAAATATTAATGGGATCTTCATGCAGTTGTCAGTTGTTAATAGACTGTGGAAATTGAACAGCAGTTCCATAATTAATCTTATGCCATTTTCTGATTAGAAGTTTGATCACAGATTAAATTGATGCCTTTTCCCAAAAGGAAACTATAACAGCAAACAAAGTAGATCAACTGGGTAAACATGCAGTTTTCTAAGTTCGTATTTTCTAGAACTGCATGGCCAGTTTCTGGCTCTTCTGGGTCTATCTATGCCTTTACACAATTGACTCCAAAGAAAGATTTTTCAAAACAATCTGTTAAGGTTTATGAGCCAGTCATGGGAACAAGGCAGGAGGGAGAAGAATTCAATCACACAGGGACTAAGCACCTGGTGGAAGCCTTTGTTACAGCCAAGTCATTTATAGATTTTCAGATTGTTTCACTGAGCAAATTATGGCTTACATGCCTAGGTGCTCACACATGTTAGAGCTCCACTTTATTCTTATATAGGTTGAAACAGCTAGATCAATATGTTTTTGTTTTGCAAACTTTCTACATAAAGCCTTGGCAGTTGTGCAGTCCAGTAAATAGTCCCACAACATGCACAGCAGAAGAGATTAGTATAACGAGTTTCTGATAAATGTCAGGATAAAGCCACACACAATTAAGAGAATCCATTTGAAGATACAAACAGCATACTCCCTGAATTCAGGCTCTTACAGTACATTTGTCACTATGAAAAACACATCACTGAAATGACTCATATTAAGGTAATTCCTACTGCAACCGAGGCACAATTTATTATGACCTGCTATTTACAGAGCATTTGCTTAGATCATGAAAAAAATGGAGCAGGAATCAAGCCATCAAATTGTCTGACCACACAAACTAAAATCTTTGCTTCAACAGACTAGGTTAAGTATTGACAGCAATTCCACAAAACAGCCTCATGTTATTTCTCCCTCGCCCAATCTTTCTAAGAATACTCTTAGATAAGTAAGATCCTTTTGCCTCCTCAATTGGAGGCTCAGACAGCTGGGAAGCCAAGTTTGAGTGAAATTCCTTCATGTAGATATCTAAATATTGCAGAGCAATTTTAATGTCTTTTCATACCCTTTTTTGTCAGCTTCACAAATGTGTCTTCAGAACTTTCTGCTTCTTCTCCCATGGGAGCAGTCTACCTTGTCTTTATGCCTCTTTTTTGGGGATCAGTCCATACCACTTTTCTATAAATGCTATGTTTTTTATGGGATGGCTGGTTTTTTGGGTGGGAGACAGGAAGGAAGCACTTGTAATGGAGTATTGAAAGCCTGAGACCACAGCATTCCTAGATCCACCCCAGCCCAAGCCCATTGCTGGAGGCTGGCATCCAGCCTCCTGCAGCCCCACCAGACACAAAGGGAAAAGGGCTGTGGCACCCACCAGGACTGCAGTGGGGTTTGTCCTTTGTCCTGTTGAAAGGGAGAAAAATGGAGACAGCCCTAGGCCCCACCATCTGGAGAGCTCTCAAAAATATAATTAAGGGAAATTAATTCTACTAAAAAGAATAACAGCATCTTTAAAACCATTCTGTAAGGGACTACAAGGCCTACAGTGTAACAGGCAACGGTGTTGTATATTCAGTGAGGTCAGGAACTTCTGCTTTAGAGATAAAAGCATCTGAAATTGTTGACAAAATATATGTGCACATATATGTATATGTAAACATACACATTTATTTACTCACACTTCACATATACACATACCACACCTACAGTACTGGGCAAAGTGTCCTTACCCTTTAGTGTTTCCCCTCACAGAGCCTCACCCAGGGCTGTCTCAGGTCACTGCCACCCTTAAAGGTAGCACTTAAAAGGAGCATAAAACTGGGAATATCTTGGGCAGAGCATCCACCCAGGGACATCAGAGCTGCCAGATTACCAGGGCTGGTGTAAGAGCAGGGAAATCTGGAAGAGCAGAATTGAGAAGGACAGGACAAAGAAGGGAAGGACATTCATAGAGCTTTGGTCACAGGCCATATACTAGGATACTCAAATCTCATTAAAATAGCAGAATAAGTTAGGCATTCATGTCCCCTCAAGCTGTTCCATGATCTCATTCCTCAGATGGCAGGAAACTTTCTAGTTTCCAGACTAGATTTATTCTTTGCCCCCTCCATACCCATTTGTTCCTCTGCCAATATTGTCTTCCAGCTTACAGTTATTTTCCCTTCCTGGCATTTATCTTCCTGACGTGCTCTGCACTTTTGTTCACCTCTCAAAACCCAGTCATATGTAGGAATGACGGAAAGTTATATGGGGCCATCCTCCAGATAACCTTCGGAGATTATTCCACTCAAGGCAAAGCCAGAGCAAATAATTGCCTACCAAGAGGAAGGCACCTTTGGCATCTCCCTCCAACACATAAATGAGAGTTTCTACACTTAAAGGTAAAAACAAAAATTCAAAAGCCTGCCAAAGCAAGCTACTGTACTGCAGCTGCTTGTCACGCTAGAAAAAAAGGAAAAAGATGTACAACAGATACAGTCATCCTACTTAATTATTGCCTTTCAGCGGTGTAAATACAGTCATGCCAGATACTGCATAGAAACCTAAGCTAGGAAAAAAAGGAACCAAGTTATATATTGCAACAAATAATATCTATTTGGTTCATTGGAAAAAGCACCATAAACTAATAGCAGCAGCTGGTAGCCAAGAGTTGTATTTTCACTACATTCATACAAGTCAACATTCAGTTTTTGCCTTTTACATTTCCTTTGTAAAAAAAGACCCCAAGAATCATATATCTTATAAATACCAATAATTCAGTGTTTATGCGGTTTCTCAGTTCTGCCCATGCTATCTGGGACACAACAGTTACTGAATCAAGTTAAGACTTTCCCCCTGCCTGCCTCTGCCAGATGGAACAGTCTTTCTTGACTTTGCACCCCAAAGCTTCTCTACCTTCTCTGCATAGTACATTTGAGTGCAGAGTCACCTGCTGCCCCTACATTAAGGTCTGCTACATAGGGCATGTTCCACCTCACGAAGCTGCTATTCAGCAGCAAGAGCAGAGTCCCAGACAAGAGGGGTGCAGTGGGTGCTGGCACTAAGTGTGAGGGCTCTATCTGTTTTTGTATAGCTGGAGCAGCTAACAAAATATTGCCATCAGCAAGTCAGTTATCTATGGGACACTGAAGAGCAAAAAAACCTGTTCCTAGTAAAGGTACTAACAGCACTGCTTTGGGAATGAGATGCTCTGTATCACTTTCAGAAAGTTGTGTCAGCTTCAAAATTCATACCAGCAGGATGGGAATAAGTAGCTTAAGGTGAGCCAATATTTCCCCTCTTATTTTACAAAGACAGAGACATAGGGTTATGCAGAATTTAGGGGGCTTCAAACCAATCATATATAACTAGTTAAAGAAAAAAGTGTGAAATCTGTGTCTCCAGCTTTTGTATCATCTTTGAAATTTATTTCCATAGATCATAACAGTACCTGCAGTATCCAAGCTCTGCAAGGCTATCTTGACATATTTCAGAAGAAACATTTACTGTGGTATTTGGAATGCTTCAGGACCCTTACAAAATCTCTAGAAGAAAATATTTCTATTTGGATTTCTGCTGTTTGTTGTGTTTTGGTTTAACAGTATGGAGGTGAAAGACTTGCTTTTTCAACACTGCAGCAAACATGGGAATCACAGAATATAGCATACCAGAACGAAGTATGAGCATGCAGACTCCACACATGGCTTCCTGGAATTAACTGTCTACCTATGACATCAGGGTAAGTTTGTTGGGTAAGAGATGGAGGAGAGAGTAGATCAATATTCCTTTTCTCTTCTGTAGAAAAGGAAATTCTCATCCTCCATTATGAGCTTCAGTGGGGAAGGAGACAAACAAATCAATACTAGTTTCTATTACACTAAATATGGCTGTAAGATAATGTAGGATCAGACAATGCGAGATGATGAAAGCCACTGTTTTTTTTCTGGAAAAAGATTACAGAATAGAAGATATTGAGAGAAACACATCCACTCAGACCTTATGGAAAGGGCAACAGCAATCCCCAAAGTGACTTTTTTCCTAGCAGTAGCCAAAACATTGGTGTGTTACCAACAGTGTTCTAGCTACAAATACAAAGCACAGCACTATGAGGGCTGCTACAGGGAAAGTGAACTCCATCCCAGCCAGACCCAATAGACCACTTCAAGTAAGGGAGCAGAATTTGATCACTCTGGGCTTCTTAACAAGCTTTAAAACCAAGGTAACTTTAAAATTATGCTTAGTTTCTTATTTAATGTTTTTATTGTTTTTGATTGAACAGCTACTTCAAAATACCTGATCATCTGTTATTGGAATAGAGACAAAATAATTTGGAGTCTCTCGTGGGCGTCTCTTCAACACTTCTCGCCCCAGGTGTTCCTTCTGCTCTTCCACCATCCCCTTGGGCCCTTCTTGGACATCACCTTGCTCCTGCCTCATCTCTGTAGCTCTTTGATCTTCCTTTTGTGGGGGCAGGTCTGCTTTTAGCTGTTCCTGCTCTTGGCTCTGGTCCTGCAGCTGCTCCTCCATCACCATCTCATCCAGGTCTGCTTTGTCTCCAACCTGCATCTCCTGCAGCTCCATCACTTCCACTCTTTCATCTTCTTCACTCTGGTCCTGCTGGGGTTTTGTCATCTCTCTTTGATCCTGCTTTTGGCTTGGAGCCCCTTGTGGCATCAGCTCCACCACAGCCAGTTCTCTCTCCCCTTCAGATCTTGCCATTGGCTCTCCCTGATTTTGTTTTGGGGTCAGCTGCTTTCCATTCCCTAAGACTTCCTCACCTTGGCCCTGGAGGTAGGTTACTTCTGGGTCATGGCCCAACTGCAGCTGCACAGTGACCTTGACACCAGCCATTCCTTGTCCCTGCTGCTGCGGCTGTACCTGCACAGTTACTTGTGGGAGAGCTGGCCCTCGGCCCTGCTGCTGTAACTGCACCTGCACAGTCACCCCCGGGGCCTCCCATCTTGGGCTTGGCTTCTGAGGCTGCACCTGCACAGTCACCTCTGGGGACTCCCAACCCTGGTTCAGCTTCTGAGGCCGCACCTTCACAGTCACCTCTGGGACCTCCCACCCCTGGTCCCTTTGTTGTGGTTTCATGTTTGGGGCCATGCCTCCTTGTGCTGTCTGCCTCTGCAGCTGCATGTGGACATTGGCCCCTCCCTGGGGCAGCTGACCAGGGGGCAGTGGCTGTGCTGCTGAGGGATGGTCTCCTTCTTGCCCCAACTGTACTGGTGAGCAGAGTTGCTGAGCTTCCTCTGGACTTTCATCCACCTGAACCTGCTCCTGGACCATGTCTTGATGCCTACTCCTACATAACTCCCGTTTTACCACCTTCATCCTACGACACCACAGCTTTCTTCTCCCAAGTTGGGAATTCTCCAAGATCCTCCTCTTTCTTCGAGGCTTGAAGTCATTTTTTAAAGGAACTGGAAAACAAAGAAAAAAGCCCAACAGCTATCAAAAGAAAGAACTTACAAAAGACTGAACTTAAAACAGTTCAGTCTGGGTTCAGCTCTGCAGTTTGACTCACTACAGGGAGCTCCAACCAGCTCAAACAGCTCAATCTAAAAACCACTAGAGAGCCCACCTCAGGATTAAACCACTGCCTCTAGAGTGCTGTGTGCTCCGAGTAGTCACTACATTGCGGTCTTGACTTCTGCCCTTGCCCTGTTTAGGGCTCGCATACTTTAAGGTACCATTTCATAGCACACAGCAGTATAGTAACACAAGCCCTATCAAGGGACTGCAGGTACATTACCTAAAGGTAGTCACTTACAGAGATACAGATTGAGGGAATAACCTGAGCCAGAGACTCAGAACTTTAATATATCCAGAATCAAGTTTACCAGTGAAGCTTGTCTCCTGTAACAGCAACATGTTCCCATCTAATCAGATTAGCACACACTTTTTTCCTCCCAGGTATACATTACTGCTTTTTCTATCCTAAACTCCTGCCATGTCCTCCTCTGTCTTAACATCTCCCATTCATCCTATCACATTTCCATCTCCTCTGCAGTAAAGTTGCAGAAGAGATGCTTTTCTCATCCATACTGCCTGCATACAAGTAGAGAAGGCACTGAAAGCCCAAAGAGATTTTTGCTACTTGTTTCAGAGGCAGACTCCACAGAAGCCCAAAGAACCATGAAAAACATTTCTTCATCAGTCAGTGCAGCTCTTCAGATGCAGTAGGTCCAGCTGCACTGAAGTGCCACTTTAAGGAAGGCATTAAGCAAATAAATTCTGCAGATCAAACAGGATTCATCTGTATAGGGAAAAATGCTTCAGACCCCAGATTATGACCTGCCTTAACTTCAAGTCCTTTAAGTCATGGCAACACTGAGTTTTTCCCCAAAGCTATAAAAATGTAGGCAGATATATTTTTCATAAATCTGCTCTCCAAGACAACCAAAACATTTGTTCAAAATTTGCAGGAAAACCAGACCCTTCCCACCCCCACAAAACCCACATCCATGAAAAAGTCAAAATTAAGTAGGCAAAGCCTAAAAAATTCATGCACAACCTAAATATTTTAATATTGGGCAATCCAAGCCACAGGTAGTACAGCTGTTTCCCTATATGAAAAAACCACTTATTTTTGCAGTGGGCTAAATATGAGAAGCTTAAGAAACTCACCCTGAATTCATATGATGACTATTATATTTTCTTTCAAGAATCCAGCTGTGGGGGAGTTGTTCCACAGAAAGGGCTAGTTTTAAAAAGGAGATTTGAATGCTTGCATATATTTCATGTGCAATTTCACTTAGATATCTCAATTTCTTGTATTCAATTATGCTCTAAGAATTTTGTTGACTGTATGTCAAACCCAATGCCTTAAAAAGACTAATGAAGTTTTTTTAAAATGCAAGAGACCAAATGCTTATGGAATTAGACAGATCCTACCTCTAGAGATGAAGCACTGTGGTCATAAACTAATTATAAAATCAGCTCTTACCCATATTTGTGCCTGTGCTCCAACAGAAGATTTTGTCCTTCTGGAACAGTGTTTAATCAGGGATATGCCGAGTCCCTGATCAGCTAGTAGATGATCCTTAATGAAAAGCAGAATTTAATGCAGCGCATGAAACTTACTTCCAAATATCTCTCTGACATCAGCTTTGAGAAAAGGAAGCTCCGCCATTGCTGTCACGTCTTCACTGTCCAAATGAGGAACTGGAAGAAAAGAACAATATTGAAGTCTCCCAGAGAGTCCCTTCCAACCATATAACTGCTGTAGAACACGTGTGTGCCTTTTTAATGTACTTGTAATGGGATAGCAGCTGCTGAGACACTATTACACTTCTCTGCCTTCCTCATAGTCAAGCTACTTGATAAAGCAAATCCCTTTTTCCTCTTTCAGAAGCCATCACATAAGTTAAGCCTCAAGGCTATGTAAAGCCTTGGTAAGTACATATTAGGACAGTTAGATTCAAAGAACGCAACAGCTAACTCCTCTGTAAACAAGTATTTAGATGCACATAGACCAATCAGAAATGATGTTTAACACACTTAGAGTGACAGCAGGTTTCATGCCACTAAAACTTCATACACCCCACTGAAGTCTGTCTTACAGGCGACACACAGCTGAGGCATAATGCAATAGAGGTTTAGACACTTTTCTGCACCCAGCCTAAGTTACTATGTGAAAATTTGTTAGAACATGAAACAGCTTCTTAAAACAGGTAACAAGCTGCCATGATGGTGAACATTTGTTGTTGTTTTTCCTGAGTTTACACTTACAAGCATGTCATCTCTTGCATTTGTGCCCGCACAGTAGCCTTCAGTGGGGATTTTGCAGACTGTCACCAATGTAGCAAAGAGAAACATGACAGCTCAGGCTGAGTATAGGAGTGCATAGAAAGAAGCTTCAATGTCCTTTACAACGTAATGGACAATTTTTGTGGTTTTCAATGCATAACATCAAAGTAGTCTTGTCAATATTACACAGTTCTTTCCCTACACTATTTTGCTCTTAAACCTCTATTGTGTCATATGCACACATCTGCCACAAAATTTTCTGTTGACATCCCCACCACCTAAAAAGAATTAAAGCTGTAACTGTTACACAGCCATCCCTACACAATCTGCAAGTCCAGAGTCCTTACAGCCATTGTGTGGCTGTCAGCAAGTCAAGAATTAAGGGCTCAGGATTTTTCTGCCTTTACTTAGTACAACCTGAACTCCTCGGAGGTTGATGAAGCGGTAACATCAAGGTCCTTCAAACACTTCAGCACCCGTGTAAAATAAAAAGTGGCTGAAGATCCTGAATGCTAGCAACATCGCAGAGGGCTCCAAGCTTCCCCCAAACTCCCCCTCCCATTGTTACTCCAAGCCCTGCCAAGCCACTGAGCCCAGGTCACACCACCAAATACTTGTCCACCTGCAATAAGCTCCAGTGCAAGGCAGGCAGCCAAAAGCCAAGTGCTGAAGACTGCAGTCTATACAAATAAGAAAAGTTCCTGCCCCTGTAGCACTTCGAGCCCTGAAATATGCTTTTAGGAGCTCCTGAAAAGAACAGGAAGACCACCCATCTGCATCCAAAACATTTAAACTATGAGGACAGCTCTTTCTTCAAAGTTGTTTATTCCATTTTCAGCCTTTTGACAGATATAGCTTGTGCAAACACCTGCATCCCAACCAGCAGCTCTGAAACAGCAAATGCATGAGCTCCAAAGGCAAGCTCCCCGACCCTCAGTCTCATGCCAAAGTCTAGAAACAGCTACTAACTGCACCTAAATAGCATCACCCTTGATCAAAAGGGTCCAGAAACATCCAAAAGGAAAGTTGACCCGTCCCCTGCAGATGTAGGCAGCATTTAACCAAAGATCTCAGTCTACCCTCTGCTGCTCCTCGCCTCCTCAGTCTTACAGGAATCAAATGCTCAATGTGGGTGACAGTACATAATTAAACTCTGCTGCTCTAAGCTTTAATTCTTCTAGTATGAAACAATTCCCCTTTGCCCAACTGACTGCATTGCCAGTGTTAAACTACCATACCATATAGAAACCCGGGAAGCCAGGCTATGTTTGCTTCTACCCAGAAACAGTTTTTGCACTCTAGGGAAGTGCCACAGGAAACTGCTGACTGGGTAACACTGCCTCAGTACCTCTGAAGGATGATGTTGAAACCTTGTACAGCCTGCCTGAGCAGACAATAAGCCATGACAACAGCTTTTACACAGTTCTGCTTCATCAGGTAGGTCAGAAACCCCTCAGCTGTGTGACAAATAGCAGCATGCAAGTTTGCTGGCACTGGTCTGGAAACCCAAAATAAAAGTCTATTTATGGGCCTTGCTTTCTACCTCAAGTCCTCTCCCTCACTACTCAATCACAGGAGAGCAGGATGCAGATGCAGCTCAGCAGCTGAGGGGAAGAGTTTGCATCCTAAGTCCAGAGAGGCTGCTTAGACTGCTGGGGATGAAGAGAAGATTTGCCAAGGTCCTGGTCAAGCATAGGCACCTGCCCACTGTAATAATTCACCTCTCATGTTTTACCCAAGATCTGAGGCCTGGGGCCTCAGTACTCCCCACATTCCTCTTCCCAATAAAGCTACCAATTTACTGAAATCTGATGTACATGAGGCAAAAGGCATTTGAAGCAAGCAGACCTGGGTGCAGCAGCAGCAGTCTTTCTCTAAACAATACTGCCCTCTGGCAACCTATGCCTAAAACATCCAACTCATCCAGCTGTGCGAGAAGACTGGAGTTATACAAGTTGGTTTCCTCTATCTTATCATATATTTGTGCCATCATTGGGCCTTATTTCCCCCAGGAATAACTGCATGCTTTGCAGAGTGGACATCTCAGACAAATACCTGTATAATTTCCTTGTTAAGATACCTTTTCAGCATTCAGCTCCCCCATTATTAAGTAGGAGAAGAGGAAGCAGCAGGTCAAGAAATCTGCCATAAATACTTTTAGAAACAATATTTCTGTATGCAGTTGCATCATCTTCTAAGTCATCACAGTATGCCACAAAATCTGTTCATTTTATTCCCTATCAATTAAATCTAAATTAAGTTAGATCAGGAGAAAACACATAGAATTTATTGGGCCCGAGTTTTTCCTTCTTACCAGTTTATTGCACCTTCATAAGTGTGAAATTTTGTTGCAGTTGACAAGAAATGGTAGCAGGAAGAACTGAGGAACCAAGTTTAAATACAATAAACAAGCCATCTGTACAATACGACTTTAGCTAGAGAACTTGTTTTACTGAGGCATATTCTATCCTGTCTCATCTTACCTTTTGCTAGAGGTTTAATACAGGGGGAAAAGGACAGGCGAAGGTGGGAGGGAATATAGAGCCACAGTTAAATAACACAGAATACAGACCAAGTGATCAAACACATTAATGTTCCCAGGTCTGTACATACAGGTTCCTTCACAGTCTAAACCCAACCCATTCAGAGTGAAGAAAATTCATCAGTTGCCTTCTTTGTGTGTAGCATTATCTGTTAATCAAGAGGCACCGAGGTTCAAGAGGTTCTTGACATTTTCATTTATTAGCTCTATTTTCCCAGTATAAAAGTGGCAAAATGAGGCAACTCACACCTCTCAAAACTGATACTGTATTTGATGATGTCTATTTTTGTCTGACTAGTAACCCAAGCAACAAATGAGTAGGGCATTCCAACCTGCTATTTAACAGAAGGCCACTAATTATCAAGACTGTAAATTTATGGGGTTTGTTCACCTACAGAGGTGAGGTCAAGGAAAAGGGGTGGAGGGTGAAAATAAGAGAAACAGGAGCTATGAACTGAACAATATTTATGTTTGATGGAAGACATTAGAGGCAGATACACCCACCCTTTGTAGAAGCAACATGAACTTTACAAAGATACTTTTTCCTTAGTGGCTCATTACAATTCAACACATTGTCAGACCACACTGAATGAATTGTTCCCAGAGTACAGATGAAAGATAAGAAAGGCTTGACTTGTATTTAATGATCCACCATTAACATATCTCTATGTGGGTAGAGTTTCAGCATTTAGCATGCACTATGCATATAATAGCAACTATAGTGTCTTACAAAGACCACCACTACCTGGCGGAGAAGGAAAGCCAACACCATTCCTCTGAAGTGGAATGCAGGTATTAGCTTTTAAACAACGGTGTGTAGCTTGCTTTATTAGCCATTGTTTAAAACACTATAATTAGAAAAAATGTTAGATATGCAAGATAAACCATGTTCCCTCGAATAATACATGCTCCCTTGTGAGTTATAGTGATTATACACTGTGTTAAAGAGGTTTTTGTAGAAGTTTCTTTGTACTGACTAAAATCATACAACAATGCTTGTGTCACATTCTCACTGCATCAAAAACTGATACACTCATAAAACATGTCCCAGTCATTTCTTGTCTTTACAAAGATCTCTGAGCAGCCATTAAACAGCAATTATCTTTGATGCTGTAGTGATCTTTTAGGTATAAGAGGCAGATATTCTGTACTTTCTCAGCTGGTTTAAATTGTAATCCCTACTGCCCACCCACCCATCCCCCAGTGAAGCAAAACTCAGTTAAGTGTAATTCATTTAGCCATGTTAGTCTAGATTTCAAAGTGCATCTTTATACTCCCTAGAATGAAACAAGAGTGTTACCCAAGATAAACAAGATAATTTGCATAAGATAATCAGTTAGCACACACTTGAGATTACTTTGATTTTTGGTAGGCATATCATTTATGCAAGCAAACATCATTCTTTAAAAAGGTAAAATTTAATCACTTCTGATACATGAGAAACTAAAATACCAGGACTGAAGTAAAAATTAAGAAGGATGAGGTTACACACAATCAATCTGCTCACCAGCATGCCTTGCAGAGATGTCCTGACTTTCTTACTCCTTCACAAAACCAGCACCTAAGCCCTCACTAAACAGACAGGTGGAAAGGCTAAACCCAGAACTGATTTGGGAAACCCCCATTCTGGTAAGCAAGGTTTCCTCCTCACTCAGGCAGAAGCTTCAAGTCTGGCCCTCCACACCTGGACACCCCTGGCTGCCACCAGCTCAGCCAGACCTGGCACTCCCATCACCCTTTGGCACCAGAACTTCTAAAGCACCCAGGAACCAAGCCAGCTCTACACAGGATTCCCCAAGTGCTTCTGTCTTTATTTCAAAGCACTTTGTGTGTGCAAAGGCAGGGATTAACACTGTCAGGTTTACACCAAAGCCTACACCTGTGGATTTGAGACAGCATAGTCCGGATACTGCTCCCTTACTCTGTCACTGACAATTTCTTGTTGCACTTCTACAGATTCCATTATCTCAGCAATATTTCATAAGTCAAAATACTTTCAGTGTCTGCTTTCCAGCTATCAATTAAGGAGATAATCTTTAATCAGAAATACAGTGCATTTCATCACCTCAGCCTCCTCTTATGACAGTTTCCAGTAATATTGAGCCACAGTCTAAAGGATTTACTCAGTAAACTAACAGCTCTTCTTAAGTACCTCATATCCACTTGGAAAAGCAAATATAGATTATTTGCTCCTTTAAGGAAATTATTCTCCAAGTACACAAGAATATCTGGAAGTCTCCATCTTAAGTGACTGAGTGCTCAACCTTGGAGAGAATATCATATCTGAACAGCTAAGCCTTTGCTACAAGTTTTGATTTATGCATAGTTCCAAACCCTGCATGAACATCCAAACCACTTGCTGTCAGGTCCTTAGTTCATGCTTGCCTGAAGCCTTGCTAATCAGCCAATTACACAAACACTATTAAGGGGAAAAGTGCGAAAGGACTCAGGCTAACACATTCTTTAGGCTAGAAGTGTACATAGCAAAACACAGCACAGCCAGGGTGTCTGTCAGCCATGCAGAAAGCGCTGCAGGAGAACATCTGACCACCACACAGCATCCAGCCCCCCTTCAGCCACAGCAGCCTGGGATGCAAGCCAGGCTGGAGGCAAGCACAGAGCTGCTGAAGGTCAGCATGTTCCTCTCCAGAGCAGCATACCTGAGGGACTGGAGAAAGCATCTCAAGCCCACAGAAAAAATTGCCTCATCTTATTTCTTTTTACTTTCATAGGGACTGGAGATTATTTTAAGAAAACAAAACAGCACCTATTTTACAAGTATGCTTAAAAAAAATCTGTTCTTTAAATAAAGAATGAGAAATTATTTTAATCTTAAACTCAGTTGCTAGACTTCTAATTGCCCAAAAGCCATAGTAAGAGTCACTGGTTTTGACACCATACATTATACATGATAAAGTCTGTTATATGCCTATTGTATAACCAGGAACAGATATTAACTGGGAATCTGTTTTAGTTATGCAGTATTCAAGTTATGTGAGAAAATTACACTTTTGGTATTTAAACAAGAGTTAAGTCAGTACCTTAAATATTTCTTTGCAAAGCAACTGCTATTAACTATCTTTCACTTCTTTATTGAAGCATTTGGAACAGCATTTTCCATTCTTCAGTTGGAGCAATGTAACAATACGTACCTGACTGCAAAACTGGATATTTTTCAATAACATTTAAGAATCTGTATTACACACACCTCCTTGGGAATATTTTTAGGCATGTTTAATAAAAATGATCTTGTGTATTTATGTATGTAAACAGACTGAACCACTGAGTCACAACTAGGATGATTTTTCTGCCATGTAAACAAACACTTTTGCAGAGTCACACTCCTGTTGCAGTTCACCCTGCACTGAGGGACTGCAGACCTATTCAGATATGAACAGTAATGCCTTTTTTTCCCAGCCTCCCTACCTGTATGCTCAAAGGAGAGCTCAGCAAAATCAATGTATATGTATGGTCCAAAAAAATGCTTCTGTTTCAATGAGTAGCTCACATTATGCATGCCTTCTGTTAGAGGAACACAGATCCTTCTTCCAAAGATGATATAAAAGCATCTGAGCAGGGGGATGGAAACTGTGACGTAAGAGGCAGCCAGTGGAAAGACATATGGAGGCAGAGAAATAAGAAAGATATCAGCAGTTGGCAAATCTCCCCTTACATTTCACATTCATATGCTCACCACATTTAGACACAAAGACTGTATCTAGCACCAGAAGAGGGTTGGGTTTTTTTGCATTCTCCAAAGCAGCACATGCTATTATAGACATAGCCCTGTACAGCACAATAATCCTGCATTGCTAATCTGCATTTTGTATTAAGCCAGAAATAGTGACAACACACTGGACTGTAGTGAAATTACACAATACATTACTACTATACCATCATGCAAGCATGAACTGTCAACTGCTGTTCAATTTATACATTGCCTTTGTGTCCTGTGAACATATAGCAAGGGGAATTGAACAGAGCAAAAAGTGTTTGTGATTCTTGACTGTTATCAAGAAAGTCATTTTCTTCTCAAATTGAAGAATAGTTATTGGGTAAAAAGAAAACAGTTATCCCTGAAGCTCCTTTCTCTATTCACTCTAGCAAGATGATGCCCATTCAGTTTTCTAAGTTTCCCCTGTGCTTTTTTCTGGCTTTTGTTTTGTTGGGTTGGGTGGGGTCATGTGTGTTTGGTTTGGTTTTTTTTCCTTTGGGACTTATTTCCACCTGCATTATGACCAATGGAGAAAGTCAAGAACTACTGCTCTTATGCCACAGAGTGCATACTGCATCACGCTTCTGTCAAACTCTCCTTGTGGTGCTTGTGTCCTTTTGTCTGGGGGACAAAAGAAGCAATTTCCTTCAATGACAACAAAAGAACTAAGAGCAGCCTACCCCCAGTTATCACCATGAAAGCTGTTACTTCGACTGCAAGTCTAAAAAACCTAAAACCTCTATATTGATTTTTTTCCTGGTTTCTCAGTTAGCAGGATGTGTTGGGAGGGAACACGCCCTCGGTGTATACAGTGAAGCAACTACCCACAGCATCTGCACCAGCTTTCCTGGGATGGGTTAGGAAAGGACCTTGTGGCAGGGCAGAGGAGAAGATTACCTCTGACTGCCTCCTGGCAAGCTGCCACAAGGAAATTAAAGTTCACTGCACAAATTTAGTCTGGTACTATGCAGTAGTAGTACTAAACCACACAATATATCCAGAGTTACAAGTTATAGGATGACACAGCTAAATTACAGGTATGATTTTGGACAAAGCTCAGTTCTGTATTTAGTTATCCAACTTATTGACCTTCAGAAGCAGCAGATAACATTAAATGCAGTGCTTTCCTCCTTTCCATCCCCCACTTTTTTTTTTTAATAAGCATCACACTGGGACATCCCAGGTGATGTATCTCGGACAATGAATTCCCAAATGTGACAGCTAAAAACTGACCTCTCGCTGTAGCCTATTAACCCTATTACCTAAACTCATGTGTAATTATCAACCATAATGTGTTGAGAACCTTCTGCTTGCTACAATTATGGACACAGACACAGCTTCTTAAGCATCCATTATGAAGCCGTTACAGCATACGCTTGCCAACACTTGAGTAAAACAGGAACAAATTAACTGCTTTGATATATTTTGTGATCGCTGTAGAGTCTTCTAAGAAAAGACAATCCTGAAAGATAAGATAAATTTTCCATGAATGAAATCTTAATTTGCTAGCATCCTCTTGGGAAGGAATAACAGCTCTGGGTATATATTATGCAAACAATTCTTACATGTTGTGGCTTGTGCAGCATGTCAGAATTATTGTAGGTACTTACCACCCTCATATTCAAACAAAATTAACATGGCACAAACATCTCGAAGATATTTTAATTTTCTATGGCTGAAGTTCTCTTGTGCACTTGAAAGCAGGTCAGATACCCACAGAAGAGGAGGCTTTTTTGTGGGTCAGCCATCTCCACCTCAAATGTGATGCTACATATAAGCATTCCAACACACAAGAGGATGGCAGGAGCAGAAAAGGAAATTTACAGCACTTGCTAGATGATATACTCCAGGGAACAAAGGAATAAGAACTTTTGAAATGGCAAGCTCGTTTCTGTAGAAGTTCTAACAAGGCTATTACTCAGAAGCATCCACAGGAAAAGAAAATATTACCTAATGCTACAAGATTAGCAATTGTTATATATTTGTGGAATACACATTTGGCATGTGTATAGACTCATGATTTCTTTAGAAACTGCTTTGAGTTTTGCTCAGTCACTGAAAAGAGAAACAATACTACACTCTTAATTAACTGCTCAAATGAACTATAAAAAAGTTATTTACAAAAGTTATTTTGTCTTTATTATGGATTTTTGGGAAGCAGTAATTCACCTTTCTATATGAAAAAGCAGGCACAAGAGAGACTACATAAAGCTATAAATACTATTAATTGCAGAGTAAGGCACAATATCATTAAGAGTTATGGAAACTGTCCCATCTCCTTTATTCCTTTTGCTTCTGAAAATCAAGTTAAAGATAAAGAGTAATTGAACCTTTCCATCAAAATCCTGGTGTGGATTAAATCCTTGCCAAGAATGAACTAGCATTGACTACTTGTAAGAACTTGAAGTTTTAGAGCCACTTTAGAGGCATGGAATAATCCCAGAACCTCAGAAGCTGGGCCTTGAATGAACAAGCAGCTGCACCACCCGCATGAAGGAGACAAAAGCATATGATCAGTAGCTTCAGAAGCAGTTCAAATAGATCAAGAAGAGACATCAACTGTAGTTGATCTATTTAAATTCATGATATGATATTTGGAAACATGGAAGAGAGCTGCAGGAATATAAATATCTTTGAATTAATTCTTACAAAAAATTTATCTTTTGATAGTCTGTTCAACATCTCAAGGCAGTCTGACACCATTATGCGCAACACCAGTATGAGGAATAAAGAATACCACAAAACTAAGAATTAATAGAGAAGCCCTGAAAAAAATGCTCTGGGTTAGGAGATGGCTGTTTTTCAGAATTAAAAATATAGCAACAAGAGTCTTAAGTTACAGCTTGTATACATACATATACACACATACTGTGTGTATGTATATGTATATACATATATTTATATAACCTAAACATGCATTTTACTTATACAGACTGTTGATATGTATCAACATTAGAGTATAAATCAGCTCACTCATTCCTTAACTGTGGAAACCCTTTACACCGCATATCCATATGTTCCTTCCAGCATTAAAAGGATCCCAAAAGAACAGAAAGACTATCTAACAGAGACCAGCAAGCACTTATCCCTGTTAATAGTCTGCAGAGGACCCACCAATCCACTCTGCAGATCAGAGCAAGCAACTTGAGGAAGCATTTCCCCCTCCCAGCTTCCCAGATTAAGACATCTCCCAAGGCCACGCTCTTATTAAAGCGGTTAGAAAGCCTAAGGAAAGTCACAGCAGACTTACTGCATAGCCAAGTGGAAAAGAGGCAAATTGGATTTAAGACAGTTATTCTATAAGTGAAAAGGAACAGCAGTCACAGACAGGCTCTCAGGGCAGCAAGGCAGAACAGGCAGCCAGAGGTCAGTGAGGAACAAGGGCAAAAAGGATCTCCTCTTCTCTTTACATCTTACCCAAGCAGCACTCCCCCGTCCCTTCGCAATGCTGTAAAGCCACCTCTCTCAGCAGATGATGAAGTGCTCTCAGCTACAGGCTACGCTCCCTCAGGCATGCTACCACATACTCTCAGGGCAAGGTGGACCTGCATTACCAGTGCTCATCTGCACTTCTTGGGCAAACAAAACAGGAGATTTACACTTCAAAACTAGTGACTTGGCATTGTTCCAGTAAATACCAAGTTCATCTTGAAGTTGTTATCAAAATCACATACCAAACCTAAAGGACAGCCTTAAGGCTGAGGGAAACCTACTGTCCTGTTTTTTTGAAAAATATCATGACAGCAAATGCTAAAGTATAAACAAAAATATCACACACAAGTTACAAATAACTAGGACACTTGTCATTAACTATTCCCAGTGGCAGTAGTTTATTAGGCCTATAGTCAGTTGGTAACAAGCTTAGATTTAGGTTATTATTCAAGCTGCATGTCTTTGAAAGCCTATTAAAGGCAACAACAGAATAGCCCAGAATACTAAATAGCTGTATCTTAGAGGGTCAGGTTTCTACAAACATACATTAACCAATAACTTGGTGTTCAAAGCCAATTTGCTCAAAGCACAGTCATTATTTAAATAAAAAAAATCAAATAAAAGGAAAAAGGAAATTATTTTTATGATCATGTCCTCCTCTCCCTTTAAGGAAGGGGATACAGATTCCATTCAAATAGACTTGGGTTCTGCTCCTCTTGAGTTCTCTAATCACTTTAGCATCACAAGTAGACACGGCCAAAAATACTGAGAACAGAGATTTAAAATAGGAAAGATATAAACAATTCATAATCTAAATTCATAGCAGACTGCTACCTCCTGCTATATAAGCCAGTACTAATGGACAGCACTACAATACATTTTATACCCCAAGGAACACATTTCAAAGGGAGATTCCCTTAGAAGTAAAAACAGGGTCATAAGGTACAATACAGAACCATAATAAAAAGCCACAATACAAACACACTGAGCAATTTGGTTTTCTGCATATAATAGTTGCACTTTACCCTTGCTAATATCAAATTAGCTTAGACCACACCATTCTCTGTCTCCTCTCTCCCAACCCACAAAGTCCTATTACCCTTAAACATTTTTCAAGCACATTAGCAGGAGACATAACTTGCCATTTCTCTGTGCACAGCACATTTGCATAACCAAGTAGAGCTCTTCAAAGAGCAAGACTACAGCCAAGAAAACACTTACAAAGTAAAATTTAACTAGCTGTTTACTTACCTACCTGCTAATAGCAATACTAGCAACTTACATAGGAATCCTTTAAATTAAACACTTTGGTCAGCAACACCTACTAGGTTACACATACTTTAAAACTTCCAACTAAAACTTATGCTACCTATAGGCAGAACTGAGTTCCTGGGATGGGTTTTTATACCAAATCTAATTCACATGACTGAGCATTTCTCATGAATGTGGCCCACCTGCACCTGTGGTGAATAAAGTAGTTATTCAGGAGAAAAAACCTGAAGTTGAGCTACCACAAGTTACTGCTTATCTGATATATTGACAAGGCAGCAGGATAAACACTGATACAGCTGAAACACCAAATATTTCCTCAAAAGATATACTGCTTCAGTCTGCTTTCTTACGCAGAACACCTGAGGCTCTTGGACACTCTCAGGTAAGTCTTAATGAATAAAAGCCTAGGGCTGGTTGTGACCTACTTGTATAAAAGCTTCTCCTTCGCTATGTTCCCTTTTTTTCTTCTGCCTTGCATGTTCTTTGAAATTAGCTGAGAAGACACTCTTGGGGGTATTTAAAGGTGGCAAGTTAAGAATGTGTGTGATAAAGCTTTGCAGAGAAAGTGGGTTCTTTAGCGTGTTGCTTCTAAAGGGGGTTGTCCAATTGATTTTAATTGAGGCTTTTCCAGCATTTTGAAATTAATATAGTGAGTAGTATTAAATATGTGCCCCTAAGCGAGCAATCTGATTAGGTAGAATAGTGAGTGTTTAGGTAATGGTTCATATAAGATTAGACTGACCTTTGAGAAGGCAAGGAAGCTAAGGCAGTAGATAATGGCATTGCACAACTTGCTGGTACTACCAAAAGTTTTCTCTAATCGTGCTTCAAAGGAAGAATGCAGATTACATTGCAGAAACTACCAAGTCTTGTACTATAATCCCTGTTGATAACTCTCTCCCTAGTATATTAGGACCTCCATATTTTTTTAATCATAAAAAAATAGATTGCATTGCATTAGGTCACAGTAACTAATGCCATCTTTATACAGTGCTGACAAGTATTTTATGAAAAACATTTCATTCAAGCTTTATTACGGGTCAAATGAAAGATGGATTGACCAGTAAAACAGGAAGATCCTGAAATCTTCTTACACAATATATCCAGAAACAAAGGCTATTTTCTGTTCCTAAGTAAATACGGTTATTGAAGGAATTTATCTGTAGTAGTGGGCCCAGCTGATTTATGGAGGCCAGAATCAGGTTGTTTTCTCTTTACTCTGACTCCTTAGCCAGCTTTCCCTCTGCAATATTGATGCAAAGGATGTCTTTTGTGGAGGAGTCTGCACTGCCATCCCTTGACACCCTATTCCTTGCCAGAGACAAGGGGTAATGACTGGATGAAACCATCAAACACAACTGGAAGACCCATGTAATGTTCAGCGCAGGGACTGGTGATATAAACCCTACATGGTGAAGTAAATCTTGTGGGAGAAGATCCTCATGGGAGGAAACACTGGCCCCTCATTGCTGGACCTTAGATGAAGCTAGCTGTGCTACTGCCATTTGGGCTGTGGTTGGCGTGACCTTATCCCTACCACTGATCTGAGCCAAATGTGGCGTCCTCCCCGGTTCCCTCTTGGGGCAGCGCATGGGACCCTGACCTCCCTGGGGCCATACATGGGCTGTAGGTGTAATGGCTCATTGTGCAAGTGAGATGCATCCATGTGGTGGGCTGTCAGTGCTATCAGCAGTCATTCAAGTAGATGTTTTGTTTAGTGTTATTGCTTTGTGAAGTTTGGTTATTATTATTTTATTAATTTTATAGATAAAAGGAGTATTTGAACCAAGCAAGGGATCATCTGTGTCCCTAGTGCCCTGCTAATTGGTCTCCTGTCGGAGCACGCTAATGAAATTTGATGTCTGCTGCATGGGCAGAAGGCGCTCGTGGTTTCAAGAGGCATGAAGCGACAGCCTGGTGGGCAGTGGGAGGCTGTCCTGTGACAAGTTCCTGTCTCAGAAATAGTCTACAATTTTCAAATGCTCCCAAGGATGGAAAAACATATTTTAAAGGCTTGTATAATTTTTTTTTCTTCTTCTTCTTTTGTCCTATGATAGAAACATATTCCTGAATTTGGATGAGATCTTCAAGAAAATATTTTTATGGTTATCTAAATGGGTTGTTTCAGAATTTAATCACTCACTGAAGACTCATCCTTTCCCCGTTGTGAATGCTGTCACTTGAACAGCTGACTCAATTACATTTTCAGAAAGGTAGTTTTTAAAAAAAAAAAAAAGGAAGTGTTGGAATAAAGTGCTTCTACTCCTTTGTGTTTTAGGTTTGAATTAACTATGTAGGGTGTCCTCCAGAAGCCTATAATGATTAGCTGGTTTGTTGTGCTGTCTTTTGAAAATATTATCAGAGCAATCCTTGCCTGGAGAGAGTGTTTCCAGAGGAATCCCTTGCTTTTGTGTGGAAATTGCATGCCCTTTACAGATTTGATACCTTTCTCTACCATTTACAGATGCTGTGATGAACATTTAATCTCAGAGTTGTTAACCTTTCTCAACTTTGAAGTATAAAAATTTTCTTTTACAGGCTGGTCTCTCCTTAAAGGAAATCTTTAGGGTTTTGTGCATCTGGTGCCTGAGCTGCCAGTTTTCTGTCCAAACCAGCCTCTGATGGGCCCTGGCTAGGAGGGAGTCGGCACTTCCACTTAGGTCAGCCCCAACTGCTCATCTTGGTCCTCACATCAGGCATGCAGAAACAACTAAGGGCAGATGAGCAGTTAGCTGTGACCCACTAGTCCCCGTTTTTGCTATGTATCGGTGGTAGGCATGATTGCTCCTCTACTAGCAGACACCGGGCAGGATATGCTCAGTGGTCTATGCTTAGGGATTTGCGTGTGTAGATTATGGGTGTTTGGGCATGAGCACGGACTTAGACCTGCACCAGATGCACAACATGAACTAGCCCTTGCAAGGTGCCTTATGGAGACACGGTAGAGGGATGGTGATGTTGATGCTGAATCTCCTACATATTTTCCCTCTAAGTGCTTGTGCAGCGTGTGTAAAAGTGCAATCAAATTAGTCTCCTACCTGTAGCTGGTAGTGACTTAAGCAGCTGTGCAAGGAATGAAAAAACCTTTTTATATTTTCTAGCTTCTGGAATTGGCAAGGGCCTGCATAATAAAATACACTGGGGGTCTATACAATGCTAATGTAATTGCCAAGAAAGAGTTAGGAAAAAAGTTTTCTAGCCCTCGGTCCTTCACTCAAAAGCATATTCATTTCTTAATTATAGTCTTGTGAGATTATCTTTTAATAAACAGCTAGTTTGAAACTGCCAGCCTGTACCTGTTATCTTTTCCTTTCTAACTGACTCCAGCCTTAGTCCATGCTCACAGTACTTTTAATAGCATGTTCTCTTGGAGCATTTTTCTCTGCTTTGACTAACTAGAGGGACACTTTGATGGCCCTGTGTGCAGACCAGCAAGCTGCCTCCTACCCCAACAGTGAATGTGTGATGCTAAAGAGACAAACAGGTGAAATATCCAGGAACTATTACAGTAAGTAATTTTTCTTTTTTTAAAAAAAGACCCTTGAAGTCTGCCATCCAGGTATGAATAGCCAAAAATCACATAGGAGACCTAACAGTTAATTTTTCTTTAACAGTCTGTCTCTATGGATATCATTCTCTGATTTTCTCCAGTTCCTGAAGAATAATTTGGCTGCCTGTGGAAGCTCGATTTGAGTGTGATTCCACAGCTGCAGAAGCCCATTGATATGTGGTGGTGAGCAAATCACCGCATTTTTTTCAGGGCTCAGCTGTTTAAAATATACTGAATGCAAAATCACTGGTAAGTTACAATGTGTTTAAATTACTCTAATTAAAGCTTCTGTAGTATGGCACAGTTCATGATATTTCATTGCAAATTATAGCTCATGTACCTACCATGGCAAGCAGGCGTTATCCCTTATCTCTTTATTCAAAAACTAGAAAGAATGGGAAGAAACAAACTTTTCAAGCTAAATTGCAGACTTACTAGCTGAAGTCTTTTGACAAATTTTTTAGCACCTCTACAATGAGATAAACAGTTAAATTATGGGTCTGAAGAGCTTCATCTGATGGTGGGAGAAAGAGAAATCCCTCCTTAGAAGGCTTTGGTCTGTTTCTATTTTTAACATTTTGGCTATACTATACAAAAGGGTGCACTTAATATTGCTCATCAAGCTGTGTACTGTACTGTGCAAATTGCAAGTCTTCCTGCTGCAAACAGGAGCAAGTCAAACTTATTAATGGCAAGTAGATGTTAAACTAGTGGGGATGGATGTTTATGAAGGGTTGGTTTGGGGATTTTGCATTAAGATGAAAACCAGCAGGGAGAATCTTAGAAAATGCTTTCCTGTCTTCACTGAAGATAGATGTTATGGAGTTTCTGGAGTGCCTTTTTCATGTTTCTTGCTAAAGCTTGAATTGCTTTTCCTGTCTCAGCATGGCCAAAGACAGGCCTGTGTAACATAATACTTCATTGTAAAGGAACTTCCAAGCAAGTGTCAACAGTAGTTTCCAGCCAGCCAGGTTGCAGTCACCCAAACAGGGTGTGGACTTGCCCATTGCTGCTGGAACTTTTGCCCATAAATCTGCACAGTTTAACTGTACATTTAGACTAACTATTCAGATAAACTAGTGGTCTCAGAAGTTTTGGGAACCCTGTACATGACAAACAGCACCCTGAACTTCTGGGTGTGCAGGGTGCAGTGGTGACATAGCCATGTTGGTACAGCACTGCACCCATGTTGACATGGACTTACTAGCTTAGAGTTCGATGAACACGTCCTGCATCTAGGCCTGATCCAGCTTGGGATGGGCATGTAGAAGCTTGTACCTCTATGTTTGCCTGCTCCAACATAGCCTCTTGTGAAGAATTTTAGTTCCAAGTCTACACTCAGGGTTTATGGGAGTATCTTCCCTTTCGTATATTGAAATTGAAAGTGATGACAGAGGGAGGAAACGGGAAAACAAGCCTATATACCACAGGAAAAGAAGTGCTGGGAGTCTATGAGCAGCCCCAGAGCTATGGTGTCATTGGAGGGATGGATTGGTTTGTATGACTGGAGCACTGTAACGGATGCCTGCAAGTTCTTTAGGAAGGACAGCCTGGGCGGACAAGGAGGAAACATTGCACGCCGTGCAGAAGAATTCATCAAATGCACAGAAGACTGCTATGAAATAGGCAACATGTTTGTCCAGAGCTTATGGGTAGGAAACAGAGGGGACATTTTGGTGGATGTCTGCTACAGACCATGATCAAGAACAGCAGCTGAGCAAAGCTGAGTATCTGGAAGAAGCCTCATGACCATAGAGGATACTGCCTGAAAGGCAAAGGAGCTCAGAAGAGCTGGTTGATCTTCCTAGGCAGCTTTCTCAAAGGGTAGGAAAAGACCGTTTCAGTGCTCAAGAAAATGAGCACGTGTCAGGATGCCAGCTGGAATGAGTATGTAACTCCCAAGTGAGCTCAAACAAAGAAATAATGTGGAGGCAGGGACAGGCTACCCAGAGGCAATGCACAATTACCACCCAGAGTTATTCCAGGGAGAAAGTTTGGAACAACAAGCACAGCTGGATTTGACACTGGATAGATGTAAAGGGCAAGAAGATGACCTTGTGTAGGTTCTTTGGCAGAAAAAGGAATACCAAGGAATATGTTGGCTTTCTGCTGCCTAGGAGCAGGCAAGCTAGTGGCAAAGGACATTAAAAAGGTTTTGATTCTCAAGGCCCTCTTCACATCAGTCTTTATTGGCAAGGTTTGATCTCAGACGTCCCAGTCTCTGTTCTTAGTAGCAGCATTTAGAAAAGTAAGGTAGAGGAGGCCAATGTACATATCCCCTCCATGACAGAGGAGAATTGAATTCAGGGAGGGAGCTGAAGTAGCTGGCCAATGTCACACAGAACTGCTCTTGGTGTTCAGGAGAGTTTTCCCGTGACTGGCAAAAGAGGAATCTTATGCCTACTTTCAAAAAAGTATAAAGGAACAACTATAGCCTGGTCAGTCTCACATCAGTAAGTGGCAACATTGTGGAGTAAGCCCTCACAGAAACTGTTTCCAGGTACATGAAGGACAAGACAGTCTTTGGGTACAGCTAGTACATATTTACCATGAGCAAATGGAGACTGACCAATCTGATTGCATTCTGCAACAAAAATGATGGGCTTTGTGGATGAGGAGAGAGCAGTGGATGTTGTATACCTTTGCTTTAGCTTTTAGCTTGACAGGATCTTCCATAGTAAACTTGTAGGTAAACTGGGGAAACACGGACTGTGAGGATAAAAAACTGGCTGGGTTTTTGGACTAACACAGTAGTGGTCAGTAGTTGGAAGTCCTGTCAGCCATATACAAGTAGTATTCCTCATAGGTCATACTGTTTAATGTCTTTATTGGTCATCTGGATGAGGGGATGGAATGTGCTCTTGGCAAACTGGTGGTTGATATGAAATTTGGGGAGAAGCAGCTGAAAGACTGAAGGGCAGGACTATTAACCTGAGGATCTTCAGCAAGCTGCAGCAGTGGGCTGACAGCAGCCTCATGATGCTCAACAAAAACAACCATGAATTCCTGCATCTGGGATGGGATAACCCCACACATGTATTGGGGCTGACTGGCTATGGAGCAGCTCTGCAGGATGGGACCTGGGAATCCTGACAGACAAGTTTAACATGAGTCAGCAACATGCTTTTATGGCAATGGGAACCATCTGCATATATGCATTGCAGGACAGAGAAGAGGCTGAGCAAAGTGCTTCTTCCTTTCCTCTTGGCACTTGTGAGACCACATCTGGAGAGCTGTGTCCAGTTTGGGGCTCCCCAGTACAAGACATGGACATGGACATGCTGGAGCAACTGGGGTTGTTTAGTCTGGAGGAGAGGAGGCTGAGGGGAGACCCTATTGCTCTCTACAACTAGCTGAAAGGAGGTTGTAGCGAGGTGGGGGTCGGCCTCTTCTCCCTAGTAACGAGTGATAGGATGAGAGGAAATGGCCTCAAGCTGCGCCAGGGGAGGTTTAGGTTAGACATTAGGAAAAACTTCTTCACCGAAAGGGTGGTCAAGCATTGGAACAGCCTGCCCAGGGAAGTGGTTGAGTCTCCATCCCTGGAGGTATTTAAAGAACGGATAGATGTGGTGCTCGAGGACATGGTATAGATGGACTTGGCAGTGTTAGGTTAATGATTGGACTCGATGATCTTAAGGGTCTTTTCCAACCTTGACGATTCTATGATTCTATGATTTCACAAAGATGTCTGGGGGCTGGAGAGCAAGACATAGGAGAGAAGAAGGAACTGGCTTGTTCAGCCTTAAAAAGCAAAGGGCAAAGGAGATTAAATTGTTGTCTACAACTACCTGGGAGGCTGATTACAGAGGAAATGGGGATAGCCTTAGCAGTACATAGTGACAGGGCAAGAGGCCATGCTGCATCCTGGGTAAATCCCAGTGGTTAAGCTCTGGAACAAGCTGCCCAGAGGGGCTGAGCAGTCTCCATCCTTGGAAAATGTCAAACCTCCACTGACCAAATCCAGACTGTTTCTTGATATCTGCTTTAAATCTTTGCTGAACACCAGGGCTGATTATTTCTTGTCAGTCTTAAAGAGCATGCAGAACATTTGCTGACTATCATCTTTATAGCAGAGCTTTTACAGGCTTGGATAATCTCTCTCATCTTTCTCAGCTAAGTTTAGTTCCTTCATCTTTTCCACTTCAGGTGTTTTAAACTGATTCTCCCTGTTTTTTTTTTTTCCTCCTTGCAATTCTGTCTACACGTTGTGGTATCCAGAACTGGACACTGGGCCCTGGCTACTGACCCTAGCCACCACATGAGGTGAAAAAAAAAAAAGCAAACCTGCTTTCTGTGTCTTAGGTATGAAGCTCAGGTTCCAACCTATAAAAATTCAATTTGTTTTTCTTGAAATAGCACCACAACATTAGCACATATGCAGTTCATGATCAACTATATGACCTAGCTCAGCTTCTTCAGCAGTGCTATTCAGCTGCATGGTTCCTATTCTATGTTTGTTTTTTGTTTCCTATCTTGCTCCTCTTCAGTTTCATGCACTGAAATTCATTTTATGGATTTCAGGCAGTATCCTTGGTTTTCAAAGGTGCAGAGTTTGTGATGCTCTTTACAGAGTGCTCCAAATTGGCATTTGTTCCTACTGTGAGATGGAAGTCATTAACAGAAATGTTGGATTGCAGCACTGCATTACCCACTACCACAAATTTTTAGATAACGTCAAGTTTAGCTGCAATGACAGACTTCTTCAGCACTGAGGGCAGATAACCAAGATCAAAAAAACCTCACCATTTCATAACACTTTTGACTTGTTCTTCCTGGATATTGAATTTAAGCTTTCTGTTTTGTTCCCCTAATTTCTTTTTTGGAGATACTTTCTGAACTTTTCCTGTTCTCAGACCTTCTCTGTCCTCAATGAATATTCAAAGACAATTGTTCCAAGATTATTTTGGCTTATTTCCCTAGATTCTTTCCTGGAATTTCAGCCATCCTGACAATTAAAATATCTTTAACTCTTTATTAATATTACATATTTTCTTCCAGATTCTGGTCTGTATCGTAGTCCTCTGTTTAAAATTGCATTAAATGTCTGGTCACAAATAACCCTAATCGCAGATGAGATACAGATCTAAAGTATACACTCACTTAAACAAATCAATGCTTAAAAAAATCCCAACATCAATAGCCACTGGTTTTGCTGATAATTGTCCTTTATGTAAAACACTTAAAATTGGCTTGGTTCTCTTAGATCCTTCTCCTTTTTTTTTTTTTTCTCTATACAGCTTATATTAAGTATGTAACTGTGTTTCTTTTTACTGGCTTTTGCTTCTTCCATTTTGTCTCAGAAATATCTTCATTTCACATTGGTCAGCGCTTGATCTTCACATTGTTATTCAGTTCAACCTGGACACTTCCTCACTATTTTGGTACAGCTGTTTACTAAACCCTTCCCCAGAAAGTAATCTGACATAATGAATGTTTCACAAGCTCCACGTGGGCTGACATTACTGAGGCTGCACTCTATATTGTTAAGGTAGAAACTATGCACTTGTTTTCAGAACAAAAGCTTGCTTTTTGTATTGATAGGAATTTTTCATTACAAAAATACAAGACAGGGATTTGGTCTACGTAACTGAGCCAGTTCTGTAAGAACAGTAAAACAAAATCCATGGACATCCTAAGGATTAAAGTTACATCATTTTTTAATTAACTTTCTGATTTGATAGTAAATATGCAAAGGCTATAAACAGGTATTGTTTAAGAATGTATTACTTAAATGCAAATATTCAGAGGCCAGTATTCGCATACACTTCTCTCTTTCCACTAAACAGGTGCAGCATAATAGCTAAGGACAAAAACCTGATAGAAGGGAAGCAGTCTGTCCTTCATAGCTAGCTTAACATGAAGCAGAAGGAAACAGAAATAATCTTCGTAGTTCTTATTGATCTCCCTTTATATTGTTGCAAGCTAGAAAGCCAAGCTATTTATTGACTGAACTTTGGATAGCCACCTCTGATTAGCTCAGCTTTCACGAGCAAATCTTACAGTTCAGTGAAAATGCTGCATGCTGTCAGAAAGTGTAGGAAGATGTGAGGTTACAAAACAGATGTCATTTTTCTTCTTTACCAAATAAATTCAAAAATATTCAACATTAACCTTATCACAGTTGATGACAAAACAGAAGGTGTTGACATGCTTCTGAACTTACACTTCTCTCATTTTTATTGACAAATGAGCTAAGATATTTGTCAAAGATTGACAAAATACAAACTCACAAGAATGGAAATAGTCAAACTATAATAATTTAGCTGGATGAAGTCCTGCTTGCCTACTGAAGTTCTCAGACCAAATGTAATGATGCTCCTACATTCGTGTTTCATTTGGCAAACATACTTGCAGAGTAATGTCACTTAAGTTCCAGTCTGGCATCCTCTGGTCACAAAGTTTTCTCCCTGGGAAACTGAATTTACAAGACATACAAGTTTGGATTCTGCATCGGCGAATTAAATGGGGCTGAGGGACCTGCTCCTGGGGGCTGTCCCATGCCATTGTAGGCACAGTCTCTAGGTTCACACAGAGAGGGCAATGCAGCCCTTGATGTCACACTCCAGAACTACTCAACAGTCTATAACAAACTCAGGAATAAAGAACTGCAAATACAGCTATGCTACCAATAAAAGTCTAAGGTCATGACTGTATCTTAGACCCTTTCCACGGAATGAAACTTGTTATTATCCTAAGAGCTTTGGTTAGAAACTAGGCTGTGCTCCACACTCCATGAAAACAGAACTCCAACACCCCTTTGTTGGTGTATTCAGAGGAGGTGGAATTTTTCTTCAGACTCTGGATCCAGAGATAGGTGTAACCATGAACATTTGAGCAAGACCCATTAACTAGGTACCTGGTGACTTGAATACTGCTAGAAGTAAAGACATACCCTCATTTTCAACCTTCTTTCTAGTAGAGGAAGATTTAAAAATATTAGAATTCAGTTCTACAGGAAGAAGAATAGAAGAAAGTGGAACTTACAGATAAATAGAGCAAATCAGAAAAAAAAAAGAAATTAAGACTAAACAAATAAGTTAAAAACATTATCGGCAGCCAGGGATCAAGTCTTCTTTTAAAGTCCCATAATTGAACACTCAAAATCTCACATACCCAACTTTAACTTCTAACTCCAGGATCTTTTTTGACCAGCTAATGGGCAGCTAATGGCAGCTAATCTATCCTAATGCTATTCGGGTTGCTTTTCCCCACAGCTGATCTGAAATACTTAGCTGTCGCTGCGTTCTTTGGGTGATTAAGAAGCACTACCAAGTTTCAAATCTAACCTTAATGACCAATTTATATTTGTCTAATCAGGTAAAAATTTAGGGCCCAGGGATTTTCCTCCTTCAGTCAATGCAGAGTGCCCAGTTGCCTCCCCTGGGATGACCAGCTATGGAGGGATCCAACAAGGCAGAATTGCAACTTTTTTCCCTCTCTCTTTGGAGCCCCAATCAGAGTGCACAATTTCCAATGCAAGCCCTCTCTTCTGAAAGAAATTAATTTCCAATTTATATCGCATCAGTTGCAGTTCTAGAAAGTTGGTGGACTTTTGCTGGCATTTTCCTAAGCTTCTTAAATTCATCACATCTTAAATCCAGCAGATAAATATTCACAGGATTTTCGGTTTAAAACTGGTTCTTTTGGGGTGCTTTTTATGAACAAACTTATAAAAGTGCTGCCTGGAACGAAATGCAAAGTAACAGCATCTTGGATTAACAAACATCAATTTTAAAAATAGCTGCTTTTAATTACTGAGCTCTAAATCAGAAAGCCAGTGCAACATCAAGGGGCTGCTTTTCTCTATTGAATGTGAATAATATTTAAAAGTGAGATGTCTTCTAACACTTTAATTTACACCTTCTAGGGATGGTTCTGACTCACGGTTTTAATTTCTCCCTATTTGTTCCTCCATGGGTTGCAAAATACATTTCAAAGCCTAGAATAAGTGTAGAGACCTGATCCAAAATTCCTTGGCAGATCTCCCTCCTATTGTGAGGAATATTGGCTGCCAAGAGTCCAAGACTGAACTCCCTAAGGACAGAGTTTTTCCAACACTCCTTGGTCACTTCAAATATCTCTTGAAAATCTGGTCGTTGTATATCAGGTGGCTGAAGCTTTCCTGTTTGTATTGTCCCACAGTAGCTTTCCTTTATCCTTAACTTGGAACATTTCAGAAAATGAGATAAACATTCGGCTTCTGTGTGGTACAAACCCAAACCACAGAACATCCACATGCCCCAAACTCACATAGAAGAAAGGGTTTGCATTAAATGTTACCGCCACCGAGCTCTGATATGCCTCCCAAAAATATAGGGGAAGACTATTATAATTATGTAAAATTAGCTAAGGAAAAGGCACTTTTTACAAGACTTATAGTCTCAGTGTTGCTGCTACGGAGCTTTCTGAGATGAATGAGATGAGTTTCATTCAGAACGGAGACAAGTTTCATTCAGTTATTTGTTACATCCTACTGATGACTTTTAACTTCCAGTAGGTGAGTTTTTTTCTTAACTAATGGAAAAAACATTTCTCCACTGTGATTTTATCTGAAGCCAATTGACTCCAGGGGTGCAAAAGCCAAGCGGTGTGGTAGGCGATCACTGACCTTTTGACAGTACGTGGTTTGGTATGGGGGAACGTTTATTAAACAAACAATGTTAACTTTACCTAAGACTGACTTCGAAGTTTGATCTCTAGGAGGAAGACCTATCTAATGATTAAACCACAGAATTAGGCTCTTAGGGCCGTAGCTAATAAAAGCCTTGGGTGCTTATAACTGGGATACTGCAATTCTTCATTCTAGACACATGCTGACCACAACGAAATCCAAGGACTGAGGGAGATGATTTAAAGCCATTCACTGAGCAAAGAGCTGCTTCCAGCCCAAAGAAAGGATTAGTACAGGAGCGAAGGCTGGACTCTGACCTCTTTAGAGGCTAGGTGCCTGAGGGAGGCATGTGAGGTGACTCGCGGCAGGGCAAGATTCATTGAACCAGAAGGGGAGGTCTTAAGGAAGCTGACTCCACTTTTCTCAGCTGTGGTACGCAGCTGAGAGCAGGCAAGTTCTGCTTTTGGAGGGCTGTTTTCCCCTGAGCAATCATAGAAGAGTGGGAATAACCCTGAGATCAGAGACCTGGGGATCCCCACCCCACCGGGGCTGTGATTTAGAAAGCAGGGTGCTGCCCAGGGAGGGCAGGCTCTGCCGGGAGGAGAAGGGAAAAGGAGGGTCATCGCTCACCCCTTCAGACAGCAGATTGTGTTGGCTGAATGGATAGGACCACATATTGCTGGCTATTTTTCTCTCCCCTACCTGTAGTGCAAGTCTGGAAGCCCTAGAGAAGCCACTCTCCTGCAACGGCATGATAGGACTACCAAAAATGCTTAGCACTTTCCTAGCCCAAGAGAAAGGAAGCACTGTTAGATTGTAGTGTTTAATGTGCTCTAATGAATCTTTTAAAAAAGTTTTTCTGTAGCCAAATATACAGCCTTTAACATGAGCTAAAATGGTTACAGTAAAGCCAAGAAGGGAGCTTGAGAGTTTGATAAAACCAGCTTAAGAATATGTAAATTTGGTGAGCCTTTTTTTTACAATGGATTTAAAAATAGCTGTCAGAATACCATTACCCTTCGCAGTATGGTGTTGCATAATGATTTTGGTGCCACCACAAAACTTTAGGCACTAGATCTTTGAACACATTTAGATATTCACTCCTATGAATGCAGCAGAGGCGTGGGGGGAGATTCAGCTGCCTAAGCACAGGTGGGTAGTGCCTTTTCAGGTGCCCGATGGTACCTAAAACATCTGCACAGAGCAGGCAGACATGACGTGGGACCTGCAGGGATCCTGTACTCTTCTGGAGAGGCAGCTGAGGAGGACACCTTATGGGCAATACGATGGCTCCGGGCATTCACAGCGAGGCATCTGAACCACTTTCTAGGTTTTGGGGGGCAGGGTTTGCTGCAGGTGCAGAGATGCCCATGCTGGCTCTATCTGAATGTTGCAGTAAGCAGCCTGCCTCAGCCCTCGCTGGGGACTTCTGTATCACACTGCTTTTTGCGGGGGAAGACGGTCACAGTGGGGAGGATCCGTGTCCAAATTCACAACTTTCCAAGGGAGGAATATTTTTATTCCAATCTGTGAAACCTAAGTAAAAATGTGGGTCCTAAAGATTATGTTTTAATATGAGTTGATAAAGCACCACAAAGATTATCAGTGCTTTATTAAAGGTTTTTAATATGGATGATTACACATATCCCAGCCAAAATCTTCTCCATCCTACATAGGTATTTATCTCAGCTAGCAGATTTTGTTTGCTCAGATCCAAATTAGAAAGTATTTAAAGCAGATAGCACATCTCTAAAAATATACTGAATTTACAATGAAGCTTTAACATTCGCTTGCTAAATTTCACACATCTCATTTGATTTCTGAAGAGAAAAGGTAAACACAGAAATTTCCTTAGCCAGTTCTCATGCACTGCTTGCAGCAATGTAAGAGGAGTATTTCTCTCATTACTACCGTGTATCTTAAGTAGAGAACAAATGGCCATTCCCTTTACAGGCAAGGAAGTAAAATTCCTGACTGCAGTTTGTGCCATTTTTTTTCCTCTTATTTGGTAATGTAAGCTTCTATGCAAATTGAATGACTGCTCTTCAGACCCAGTTGAATACAACAGGGAAGGACGGGACAAAATTACTTTTGTCTGTCTTAACAGGACTTTTTAATTAAATTTACTTTGCATGGCCCTGAATCTTGCCAGGTTAAATTATCGTTTCAGCCATGTTCACATTCTTGTTAACGTATTTTAACTGTGGTGCAAAAGGTTAGGGTAATGGGAAGACCTGAAAACATAATGGTTACAGTGAAACCCAAATGCTGCCTGTATTTAGATCATTTTCCTTCCAAGTGACAGTCCATTAAATAGCTAAATTGTTTTATTTGCTACTTAAGAATGTCTTTGCTTAGTCTTTGGGTGTCAGAAACTAATAAAAGAAACCTTAGAGGAAAATCTGCAGATTCTGTAAAAATAGAACTAATATGACATGCAGAGCTTGTACAATGTTATAATTTTTGACTTTGTAGAAAAGTGAGATAGTTCATCGTAAAAGGTATTTTTACAGAGATTATAAATGTTTATTTCTGCCTTAATTTTTAAAAATAATAGTTCCAAAATGTAGGTTTAGCAAAATTCCCTAGTCATTACTTTAAAAAAATCAAACTCTACATTAAATATATTTGGTATCTTAGTACAATTCCATTATTTTTTGCTGCTGAACAACAGACTATAAAAAGGTTTTCAGTTTTAGTATCATACAGGTCTACCTGGATTTGTATCACAGAGTCCAATATAAATAATGTTTTGAAATACTCAGTTATCTAAAATTTAAAAGGACTTCTGTAAATCAAATTATATGATACCTCCTCTTCCCCACCCCAGTTCCTCTTTGCTTGCTATGGCCTCAGAGCTGCCAGCTCTTCACCTCTTCTCCATCTCATGGTTCTTCCAGCTACAGTGGCTTACTGCAAATACTCTTAACCTAATTGGAAAGATAACAGGAATTACCGCAACCATCTGATATGCATCTCCTGAGTTATGTGCTCATAACCAAATGTTATCAACACTCATCAGCTGAAGAGTTAAAACTGTCATTATGCTTTTATGTTTGAGTACGTTATACTCTCATATTTGTGTATATTTTTCCGCATATTTGCAGTGCTGTGCCACTTGGGAAGACATATCATTTTGTCTAGAGTTTAGGAAGATACTTCTATGGAGCATTTAAAGTTTGGTCAGAGAGCCTAAGATGTCCAAATGCATTGAGGTTTTGACATTTCACACATGAGTCTGGCTTTCAGAAAGTGCTAAGAAGATACTCTTGGGAAAAAATGGAGCCCTGAGCCATCCACAAGTTTAAACTAATGAAAGAAGAAAAGATGACTGAGTGATCTAATGTCCGGTGTACTTTCTGTGCTTGCGAGTATGAGAGGGCTTCAAACAGAATGTTTTCTGTTTTAAACAGAATTCTGAATTAGTTGCAGAAAGAAGCAGTATACAAAATACCCATCAAAGGTTGCAGAATAAATTTTCAGTTATTATGTTAAAAAAAAAAAAGTTTAAAAACTTGCTTTTTATGACAGAGTGGGAAAGTTTTAGCTGTTTACAGTTCCAGAAATACCTCATATCAAATTTATAGGATAGTTTTAGTTATAGCAATTCTTTTGAAAAGAGGCTGGCCCTAAAAATGTAACAAGTCAGTAAAGAAGCTGTTAGAAAATACTGTTTTCCTCATATTAAACAGAGTTCATTTTGATGCATGCACTATACATAGGGCTCTATTTCTGTCCTAGGATGTGTGGTGTTTCCTAGCGTCTGCTAGGTATGTACTGGCTTGACTAGACACTACCAAGGAAGCTTATTTCAGGTAACATATAGCATTATGAAATACCTATTTTACTTGATCTTCTGTCATGACACTTGAAGCTATGGATGTTAATGAAACACCCCTAATCAACAGAGTAGCTAGGTGTAAAAAAATGGGTCTTGCTTTTTTGTTTGTTTTTTTTTCCTTTTGTTTCCTTTTCTTTACAATATGAGTCAATTAAAGCTATGCTGACTGAAAGACACAAATTTCCCTGTTTGTAGACCCATCTGAGTGTTGATCTGGGGTATGGTTCTTATAACTGGTACCTCAGTAGTCGCTGGCTTCAGTTTAATATGAAATTTAAGCAGCCTATAAAAATTTGCAGAGGCCCAAAAAAACGACCAGTCTAGAAACTTTGGGTATGACCTCTGGAGGTCATCTGGTTCAACCCCCCTGCTCAAGCAGGGCCACCTAAAGCCAGTTGCCCAGCACCAAGTCCAGATGGCTTTTGAATATCTCCAAGGTTGGAGACTCCACAACCTCCCTGGGCAACCTGTGCCAGTGCTCAGTCACCCTCAGTGAAAAAATGTTTCCTGATGTTCAGAGGGAACCTCCTGTGTTTCAGTTTGTGCCCATTGCCTCTGGGCCTGCCACTGGGCACTGCGGAAAAAAGCCTGGCACTGTCCTCTTTGCACCCTCCCTTCAGGTATTGGTAGACATTGATGAGATCCCCTCTGAGCCATCTCTTCTGCAGGCTGAACAGTCCCAGTTCTCTCAGCCTTTCCTCATACGAGAAGTGATCCAGTCCGTTTACCATCTTTGTGGCCCATCACTGGACTCTCTCCAGTATGTCCATGTCTCTCTTGTACTGGGGAGCCCAGAACTGGACCCAGCACTCCAGCTGTGGCCTCACCAGTGCTGATCACTTTGGCACAGACTCTGTAGCAGAAACCTTTGATAGGCAGCTACCTTGGGACAGTCTTTCCTCTTATCATAAAGATTGTTTGCTGGGGTCAATTTGAGGATTAGTAATGCCCAAATGCTCAGCCCAAAGGGTGGGAGGAAAAAACAAAGGGGCTGCAGGATTCAGCATTGACAGGACTGTTCTGTCAAAAACAAAATCCTTGTTTACTTAGTTGTACTTAGAAGGGTTTTTAATGTCAATTGAAGTTGTTATTTTTCTGGTCAGTCTGACCAGCCTGATGTTCAAGAGACTTTTCAACACAATTTTGCAAGTTGGATTCTCTATAAGCTCACACTAGAGCAGTCTGAACTGCTGATTTTTTTTCCTTTTAAGTACCAGGCAGCAGCTAGCTAATGCTGTGTGCCATTATTTTCCTAATCTATATAGCCTATATAATCTGTATGAGTTCCTTCATATTTTACTATGTGAAGCAATTTCATGAACTATGAAACCCAAGAGCGTGCAGACATAATCAAATCCACTTCCACAGAGCAAAGCAATGTTACTTAAACACATGTTCAAATACGTTACTGAATTTGGAAGCAGCATCTGTGGTGTGTCATCCCTGAGTTATCCCCTCACCAGGAAAATACAGGGTGGAATCAGCGGTAGAGACAAATTGCTCTCAGCCGGATCACAATGCCCCTCACTTCTGCAATATTTTTATTGTTTCAGAGTTCGGAGTATTTAATAGGAGCATCCTGGTCCAGAGTGGTGCCCAACAGGTTCACAGTCACGCATGGGAGGCGCACCCAGCCTGCTGCTCTGGTTTGGCCCAAGAATGGCCACTACAAGGTTGCATTCGGTGGACGTTCCGTTCCCGAGAGGACACAGCCTTTGGGGAACCAGGTTGTGGGACCTGCAGCCACTGAACACAGGAGTCTACCATGCACCTGCCCCCCCCAGCCCCGCTCTGTCATCCAGCTCGTTCCGCTGGGGATGATGCTCACAAAGATAGGGTGTTTTACCAGTTTCTGCAGTTAGGCCCACAGAAATGCTCAGGTGTGTTGGGACGCTTTACTCCCCCCTAAGCACAGTATGGAAATTGGTTCTGGAAATTATATGGCAAAACTAAGTGACCAAATTACTGCCTACACTTTCCTTTTATGCAGCACCAGAGTAGAGGCTACAACACTTGCTACCACTCCAGTGAGCAGCCTGTAACATACTCCTGTACTATTAGGTACTCCTTCTGCTGCGTTCTCACACCATAAGAAGTGGAGTGGGCCATGCAAATGCAGTACATTTGGGAAAACAATTTTGTGCAGAGATGAAATCACCTAGAATTTTCTTTTTTTTTTTGAATAGTAATTTTTTTTTCCTGAGAGAAGCTAACCAAATAATATAACGCTACTATTTGCAACTCAAGTAGCATGGAGCATTTCATGCATGGAAGCTGTGCCACAGTCTCTAGGCATACTTTGGAATAAAAAAAAAAAAAATCTAACATCAGCCCAGTAAATATAACTGTATTTATCTTAACAATAACCTCTTCTTTGTGACACTCCATTTTCCTTTCCCTCCTTGCAACTTCAAGTAAGAGCTTTGGAAAACATGTTTTTGAAATACCTCTGTGTGTGGAGCTTATTAAATTAGTCTGCTCCTTTCAGTATAAAAAAAAATAGATTAAAACTCAAGTCATTTCATGGTCTGAAAAGAGTGTCAATAAAAGTGAAATAATGTTTGTACAGTTTAGTAAGGCGGGTTAACCTTTCGAAGAACACAGCAAATGCTTTGTGGAGAAAGAAATTACATTCATGTGTCCTTTTGGCTTCGCAGAGGTAGTTTTGTAATATATCATGAAAGAGCTGCAAATACATGTATTGAATGGCAAGTATACTGATCGTTGCCCCGTGGCAGGCTTAAGAAAGGCGGCAGTCAGAGTACACAGCAGAACTGTCTGAGAGATCGGTTGCTGTGTCAGTTTTGACATCTGTTTTGGAAGAATTTTGTCTGTCTCTGAAGCAGTGTGATCCTCAGTGTACAGTCGCTTTGGAAGTGTTAGCTAGTCCACGTTGTGCTGAGCACACTGATGCTTTGAAGTGTCAAAAGCTGCTCAAGATATTTTAGCAATATATAAGCCCATTTCCTTGACAGAAGATTCAAGACAAGGCTGTGGGAGAGTGACATTTCTTCTGGAAGATTACACCCATTGCTATATTAAGTGGCGGAAAATCTTCCAGTCACTCTAGCCTTTGAAAATGATGATCTAAAGTCTGAGTCAATGTGCTCGTATTCTTTCCCTGACTGGGTGGCTGTGGCTCAGGAAGTGTCTCCTTTGAAATAAGCTGACTGCGGCTGTAGGAAAGGAAAGCTCTGGGCTTGAAAGAGCCCAGGAGTGTGCCTATCCAAAATGAGGAAGGCAGGGGAATGTGGTACAGCGTGGAGAACTCCGTGCACTTTAATCATTTTCCTGCACACATTTGTTCTGTTCCCTGTAATAGCTTATTGTAATCTAAAAAAATTAGTTCATTATGAATGTATTTTTTTCCATGCTGTTAATTTGAGAGACTTTTACAATTAGAATTCTTAAGCCAAACTCATTTAATGTTCAGAAAGACAGAATTGCTGCTAATTAAAGATAACAGTAAATCAAACACATAAAACAATCACATGCTGTACTGAATATGATTACAACAGCCAATGTATTGAATACTGTGAGATATATCCTCTATTGCTGATGGGAAAATATGCTGTGTCTTCTCTGATATTGCAATTTCCCCTCCCTGCTCAGGTAGCATTTATCCATTTTTTAAAATACTGTCGTCCTGCAGATTAGTTGCAGGCAACAAGGTTTTTCATAGTTTGGCTCTAATTCCCCATTATGATACAGCACTTTGTCTTCGGCATTGCATTGCAAGCAATAGCGAAGATGTACTTTCTACCAGTAAATGATGCACAGGCACCAGAGCCAATCCTTCTATTGACACTGTCTATTTAAACAGCTATGGATGGTCCATCAACCCCCTGTGCTAACAGAGAACAGCATACAGCTCTCATCATTATGTTTCTTCACAGTTTTCTTCATCCTCCAATTTTGTTTCCCTTACTGACGATTATAGCAGGCCACAATGGAGCAGAGCTGCTTAATAAGCAAGGCATAAAACAAATTAATTATTTAAGTGTGGAAACATGCTAACTCAATCAATTTGAGAGGAATTTTTAGGTACTGAATTAACTGATTAACATCCAAACTTGTGCATGTCTCTGAAGAGTCAGTTCAGTGGCACTCAGCTCCCTGTCTCTATGATAGGCAGAGACGTGTATTATCTTGGCATCAAATTAGATGCCAATTTAAATCTGCTAGCTGAATGCAAGCTCCCCTTCAAGAAAATCTCAGAATATATAAATAGATGCTCACTAAGACAAAGCCTTGAAGTCTGGTATTGTAACAGAGATGACAGTGATAGTGACTGGACTGAACTTACACCGGGGAATACACCGTTAACCTCAAAGCCTGGACATAAGCTCACTTTACTCCATGTAAATTAAACGAAAATCTAAAGAATCTTATAAGAAGTAGTCAAGAGGGTCTAATTTTGTCTTAAGAGTGACACTTAAACCAGCGTAACGTCTGGTTTCACACTGAAGTGTGAATTTTTGGAGTCAGTGACCTTCGTATTTCAGACCATTGCTAGTAGCACAGAAATAAAATAGTAGAACAAGGATACAGCTCCTCTCTTGGGGCACTTAGAAATGGTTTAGGACACTTTGGCTGCCGGCAGATGCTAACTAAGCTAGAATGATAAACATAGTCTTCAAATGGTTCTCTTTGTAGACACTGTTTATCTGCCTAGCTTGCTGTAGCTAAACCAATGCAAAAGCCAAAGCTGTGCTAAAGACATATAAGTGCTCCTATGCAAGGAATACATCTGTTCCCTTTTAAGAAGCAAAGCTACCTTTATTCTCACTTATAATGGACTCAGGCTTTGCTCTGCAAGTGTAGAAGGAGCATGAAAAAGGAGTGTAACTTTCTCTTGCCAGATTTGCTCACTTTCAGGGCTCCTTAAGCTGTCAGCAGGGGACAGAAATCTATTGTTTGTGAGAATCAGGCCCACTGTATTTAATAGCACAGAGGAATATTACAAATTTGTTCAAGAATTAATAAATTGGGCAAAAAAAAAAGCTAAGCATTAATTAGATTTGGAATATATCACACATCTCCCAGATCAAGGACCTTATAATTAAAAATTAGTTTACAGATTTCAGTTTTCCCTGTATGAAAGAGTCATCCACTCTATTTTTATCTCCAGTTGTTCTTGTCAATCCATGCCAATCTGGGAATGCTCTAGATTTTGGTCCAAAACCCTCCAGTAAATGACCTCATTAAAAATATAGCAGTATAGCATAAATTGGCAGAAAATGGTTGCAGCTTCCAAAAGGCTAAATCTCCCAATATACCCAAATACTTTGGCAACTGGGGCCAAATGTAGGTATAGGTGGAGGGTCTCTGCTACTTACAGACATAGAAGTGTTATGATTTAAGCCCTGTTTATTTCTAGATTTATTCTCATTTATGCTGTCACTCGATTGCAATTAAGGTCCTGCTAGGGCTGCTTTTCCAAAATGAATGTTTAAAATCCATGAGAATAAGCTGGGACAGCTCTTTATTTTGTAGATATAGCCTTGTTTTTGTAGCTTCTTTTAATCATCATGATACAAAAGCCACGGATTCAGAAGCATGCACAACAACATTTGTACGAGAGGTCTCAGGTCACTTCTGTTTACATAACACAAAAAAAAAAATCCAGTGACGACTTCATTGACATTTCTCAGCATGTCTGACTCCGAACTAGGAACACTGCTATAAATAACATGGAAAAATGTAGATTGTTACTAAAAGCTAAGGGCTAATTTTTCCTTAGAAAGGGATCACTCACATACCAGCATCCCTGGTCTGCTGTTGCTCAGAGCACCAACATGTTACATCCTCAGTGTAAACTGATCAAAAATCGTGATGTTGGGACAGCATTTAAAAGTTAAGATTTTCTCTTGCATTTTCTACCAAGTCAAGCAAGAGCAGGACAGATTCTTTTATTTTACTTCTGTGACCTAGTACACCTTCCTATATTTTTATAGATTTGAAGGAAATTATTATTTTTGAAAGGAACATAATAAAAGCTTCTTTTGGAAAATGTATGGTTACAACTTTAAACAGAGTTCCTATAGTTCTGATTATGTGAAGTCATTAAAGGAGTACTTTCCTTTTTTTTCTGAAGTATTTCTTCTGTGCTCTTGACAGTCTTTTTGGCATCATCTCCTTCAGCGTTTCCTATTACAGCCAATTATTTTATTATGTCAGAGTAATACCCTGGAGTCCCTTCAAAACGGAGGTTTCCCTGGGCACAGGGACTGTTCTTGCTGCAAGGAGCTGATTAATTCATTAAGCAAGATGCAGTAAGGGCTCAGTCCTGAAAACCCAATGCAGACTTGCTGTCACGTGCCATGGCAATCCCGAGGAAAGCACCAGGGAGCCCAGCTGCTCAGGCAGGGGCGCCTTGCTGCCTGCCAGGGAGTCTGTGGCTTCCTCCATACTCCATGTTTGTGCTCCAAGCTGCAGGCTGAAGGGGATGAAGATGCCAGCCTGTGTGCATGTGGCTGCCTGCTTGCTCCAGTATGTCACATTGAAGGGACAGCCTGGAGGCTTTCCATGCTTATTATCCAACATACAATGCACGCTCTTGGGAAACGCTGGGCTTGGTATGCAGAAGGGCTGATCCTCTGGTTGCCGGGTGTGGTGGGTCGACCTTGGCTGGCTGCCAGCCGCCCACCAAGCCGCTCTCTCCCTCCCCCTCCTCAGCAGGGCAGGGGTTACGTGGATGGATTAGTGCAAAGTGTGATGGATCCAGTGCAGCAGCAGGTTTTCTTCTCATTTGCATTTCTTTCATTTTCCCCTCAGACCTACCAGTCACTTCCTTCACTTAATTAAAATTAAATCAGTTAAAAAGTGATCTTAATGTTAGTTCAGCTGAAAACTGAGCTGTGGCCTCAGAGTGCTTCAGTGAAGTTCATTCACAGCCATTTCCCTTTCTTTTTTTTTTTTAGTGGGACTGTCCCATAATGTGCCCGTGTTTCCTCCACAAAGAGCAATAATTGTTCTTCATTCAATGCAAGCACTGTCTCCATGGGTCTTCTTTCTCCATGTGAGATCCCACACAGCATGGACATGCTTTGAAAAGGGGAGTTTAAGCACCAGTGATCTTTCACAGTGCCTGTTGCTGATCAGGAATGACAAGATGAGATCCTTGTAGGTGCCAGACAGAAAGAGACAGCATATACTTTTGGTGTTTCTAAAATGAGAGAATATGAGTGTACCACTTAGGCTATCTGTCCTCTGATCAGCTGTACGCCTTTCTACCCCTGCTCCCTAATCTTCCCCCTTTGCCTAGTCCACAAGACAGCTGAATGAGCGGAAAGCTTTTGAGGCAGTAAAGGAAGGGAAGAAAGAGAGAAGACTTGGACTGTGGTGGGATTGGTGTTACCCCTTCATCATCTGACTGCCAAAAATAATGGCCTACAGAGCCCACCCCCTACCTTAAGATTTGTTGGGAAAAAAACATTCTCTACACCTTGCTGAAAGAAAGTGTACTTTCATCTTCAGCACTGATGTGCAGACTTCCAGATCCTGAGGAGGAGCCTTGGCTTAGAGACCCATGAGAGAGTTTGAACATGACAGGTGGAGGAGAAGAAAGGATAGGCTCAGGGCAAGGGAAGTGTATGCTGTCCCTATCCAAGCCCATAGACAGTTTTTAGGAAAAACCATGCCTGGGAAGCATACTGATTTTTTCATGGAGTGTCCCAGGGGAGGTAGAGCCACAGCTGCTGTGCCGGGTGAGTCCCTGTCTGGATTGCATTTGCTCCGCCACCTGTTGCAAATGGGAAATGGTATTGTCTATTGTAGAACCAACGACAGACTTTAATAGCAAGCAAATAAACAAGTGCATGGCTGCAGCTCTGCTGGCTCTGTTTTGACCAACTGCAGCTCCATGAAGAGAATGCCCAGCGGAGAAGAAAGGACCTAAGCCCTGGTAAGAGACTTTTCAGCAAAATGGAAGAGAAAATTCACTGTTTACCCATACAGATAAAGAATAAGGAAGTTAATAAATAAATAAAGGTTCAATTTCATTCTTTTCTGCTAGCAAAGAGATATATCTGAACTTCAGTTTTAGTTCAGAGGATTGCAGTTTATTTCTAGACACTGAAATTTATACAGAAACCAACAGGTTTTCCTGTCTAAATAAAGTATGGGAGAAAAAGCTGTAAGGCATACGGTAGCCTTAGAAATCTTATATGCCTGATACAGTGAAGATGGGAGAAAAACAGCTACTAATGCCTAACACGTTGCTGAATAATCCACTCCGTTACCATGATAGCCGCACTGGTACCTTGAAAGAAATCATGCTTCTGTGAATGTGGCATGATGAATGACAAAAATAACCTTGGATCCTCAAAGAGCTGGAGAAAGAACTAATCAATCATGTTCTGTTTCATTCTTTTTAAACAACTATTGTGGCTGATAACAGGTAAGTAAATAGAATTTATTCTCCCAGTGAAGGAAAGCTGAATTAGCTGCCTAATGATAAGCTTCTATACTGTGAGCAAATTGACTGTTTGCAGATACTTCAAGCTCGAGGGTGTGTGCATGGTCAGAGGTATCCTTTCTGATGAAACAGTGCATTTGGTTTTAAAGGCTGATGAGCTGATGCTCACCCAGCAGGGATTCACAGGCTGCATTTTGGTGCCTCCCTCCCTTACAGACCTGGCTTGGCAGCACCGGTGCTTTCCATTCGGCCAGACATTCCCTTCCCAGGAACTCAGGATAAGGCTTCACAAATGTGGGAGTCAAACTCTTCTGAGCAAGTCTAATGCTGTAGACACTGGAAAAAACCTTCTGCAAGCTCCCATATGTGGAGTGAATATGTCTGGCCCAGGGAAACGGGGCTTGGGTGCTAACACTCAGGCGACTGATTGACTGAGTAACTGAGTGAGTGTGAGTGCGAGTGTGGGCTGGGGGAGTCTGTCTCTCAGCTCCCTTACTTGCCACTGGCCAGATTTGACAGCAGGTCTAAAGTTATGCATTATTCAGGTCCTGAAATTTCCATGAAAATAAACAGTAATATATGTCAAAAGACCATCTTAGTGCTTCCTCCAAGGGGAAGGCTGCTATGTAAGTTCATATATATAGGCCTTTATATATTTACTATAGATATAGGCCAGATAAAATAAATAATGCCTGATTTGCACAGTAAAAAAATATAGCAGAGATGAGGCAGTTTGCAAATTCAGAAATCCCTGTAGGAACTGTCACTATAAGAGTTTTATGAATGATTAGTTACTTGTCAAGACATTCCTCCCTTCTGCTCCTCCTCAGATAGCTCCCTGTTAACCTACTACAGCTCAATAAACACATTTAATTACTGTAGAGCAAAATAAAATGCCTGCTACAGAGATGTGCTTTACAAGAGTGGCAAAAATTGCAAAGACTCATTGCCCTGTGCGTGGAATCAGGCAAAGGTCTTGTGGATGAAATATTACATGATCACTTCATTAAAGACTGTCTCACAGTGAGCACATGCATGGGGAGTGTACTGAGTCCCTGTTAATTCTGGATGTTTTTCTTAAATTCTGAGTGCTTTGTTCTGCAGTCTTTTCTTTTATTTTCTTTTTTCTTGTTTTTGTTTTGGTTTTTTTTTGTTATTTTGTTAATAAAAAGGCTCATTTGGAGTTGTTCTTAATGGGGGCTTAATGATTTCTTCAAAAACCAGGCATGCATCATTTGAACTTTAGCAGCAGTATTGTTTATTCCCACAAATACAGCATAAATCTTTGCTTCCTGATCACTTTTTGCTACTGGAGCAGTGGAGGGTTGTGCTAGACTGTATGCCAGCCGTTTGGAAATGAGGGAAGGTGAGATTCACACATTGTTATTGGATTTCTTAGATATTGACTGACAGCAGAAGGGTGGAGATGCTCGTGGGATCAGCCTGGCTTCTTGGAGGGCAGAAAACCCCAGTGGCTACAGACCATCTGTCTCCATGCTCTCTCTTTTTATTTGCCTTTGCTCTTACCTATATTATTTGGTCTTTTATCTCCACCCCTCTCCACCGTACATCCCTGCATCCCACCGCTTATCCCATATGCACTTATTCTGCCTCTTGAGTCCTATGCCAGCCCTCTTTTCCCCATGAAGGGTCCTCCCTCAGCAATGCCACCTCCTCAGACACGCCTCCTTTCAGGCTCCTTCCCACCTTCAATCCCAGGCAGGGTCTCCTGCCTCTTAAGCTGGCAGAATCCCCCATACCAGGGTGATGGGCTCCCTTCTTCCAGAGCTTGCACTTGTACACAGCCACACCTGGCTATGGAGTAAGCTGGCCGCAGGCAGCACGTCAGAAGAAAAGCTGCCTTCCCCAAAGCTCTGACAAGGACGTCCAAACTGAAGTAATTCATTTATCATGTGGACCAAAGGAACAGTTAACGGTCAGGCCAATCCCCTGCCCAAAGGAGAAAAAGAAGAGAATGATCGTAATATTTCTTAAAATGGGCAGGACAGTAGATTCTTTCCTCATCCCATGCACCAAAGCTGCTCTGTTGCAAAAACACTGTGGGGAAAAAAACTCATCTGGCAGATGTTTTTTCACATGGATCGCTTGCCCACAGTTACTGTAAAAGGCAGCAAAACTGGCCATCAGATGGAGACTGTCAGTCTGTGTCACAGTGGGTGCTGCTCTCCATTCTGCCTGGCATAGCAAACCTCTTACGGCAAGGGTCTTGGAGAGGTAATAACGGCAAGCGTTTACTTTGTACCTCCTGCAATCTTTTTGCAAAGAAAATATTTTCTACTCAAACGTCCAGTGTGCCTTCTAAGACATTTAGATAACCTCCCTTCCCTCGAAACCTATGGCAGGTGTCATGGCCGTATTTGCAGACCAGTATTTGCAGAGGTAATGAGTTGTGGGGCTATCTCACTAGAGGAGCTCTGAGCTTGGCTGAAAGCAAACCTTTTGTGATTCCCATCCTCACAGAGCCACATAATGGTAGAGAATTGTGATCCAGAAGCTAAGCTTTCATTAAAGCCAAAATAAAACTCATATATAAATAGAATATGAACCAGGTCATTCTTGCCAATCAGAGTTTGCAGACAGTCTGAAATAATAGCTCTGAGCAATATATAAACTGTTCCCATTCTTCTCAATGTGGTGCTAACTAGGAAATCTAATTATCACAATTTAAATGTCAGCATCATTAAATATTTTGCTACTGAATACTCTAGCAGAAACATCCAGCTAATGTGCTCTTATTACATCCCCAAACCACCTCCCAAATTTTTCACTGTGTGCCAGATGCACCACCTGTCTGCCCCATCACCAAAACCTCCAGATTCCTCCCCAAAATTCCTAGGCTACAAGGTAATTCAGCATTGCCAGTCCAACAGCCTGGGACGCCACTTGAAAAGGAACGGTTTGGGAGATGATAAATAAAATTCAGTGCTGAAATTAAGAGCACAAGAAATTCTTTGCAGGCAGCAACACTCATTTAATTCAATATAATACTGATTTTAATATTCATTTTTATATTCACTTTGATACAATAAGATGTTCATGACTGCATTTATCTGGATCTGCCACGGCATTTCAGACAGTTTCATTCCAGTTTGTTGAAGAGCTGGTAACAAAGATGTTGGCTAGAAAAGTAATGCAACACATAAAGATAAATATTCATCAGAAAAATAGTAGACAGTAGCTGCCGCTTCCTCAGTACAAGCACTTTTCACTGATTGTCGCATGTGCTGTGCCAGAGGCCATATTCCACCTTGAGTAAATGGCCTGTTAAAAACTAGCAAATAAACTCTTGATTTATTTCACCATCCACCCAAAGCTTTTTTTCAGCTGAAGCTAAGAAGCTTTGCTTGAAACATTTGAATCAATTGGTTGTTTCAAATAAAAATTGAACTTTCAGACTTATTCTCGATCAGCGGCAATAATAAACTACATCCTTTCGGTTACTGATATACAAATTGAAAATTGCATTGAATAATCTTCCAGAAGGCAATCTGACATGGAGGACTGTAACAAGCAAAGACTTGCTACATCTCTTTATCCTTGATGACAGTTGTCCATAGGCTAAAGCAAAGATATGAAGGCCTGAAGAAAAAGAAGTTGTATTACTATGATTATGCAACTGAAGTAAAGGAAAGCTTGAGAGCATGAGATGAGCAGCTAGAGAACAGACTAGCAAGTGGGAGGCCTGAGGTCCATCAAAACACTAGCAGAAGTTAACAGATGACTGGAAATGCCACTAGAAGTGTTGTGGGTAGGGGTATAGGAAGAATGTATGGTAAAGATACATGACACAAACAGAGCTCATGGGTCTGGTAATGACCTAGAGTGTGTGTGTTTGATGTGTGGACAAAAACAGTGATCACAAAATACACACTCTATGCATGAAAAAGCAGAGAGGTTAAGTATAAGAGACAGGTTTATGTAAAAATGTCGTAGTATGGCTTTGAGCTGCTGAATAGTTGGATTCCCCTGCAAACCCTGTGGTCTGTAGCGCACAACGCTGGACTTTCTGTCTGCTCCAGTGCCTGAGGGGTGGCCCATGCATGGCAGCTCCTGTACCAAAGCAAGTCTTGTGGCTAAGGCAAGCTGAGCTCCCAAACAGCTCCTGAACATGCCTGTAGCCAGTGGGTGAATGGTTCTGGCCATGCCACTAGCAGACCTCAGCCCCAGGCACCTCTGCTGCTAAATATAATATTGGTCAATAGGAGAGGCAGACCTAGAAGGAGTAGCCAAGGCTATTTGAGGAAGGGCACAGACATCTAACTTCAGGTGCTAGCAGGGGAAGGTGCCCAAATTTGGAGCTGCAACCCAAAGAATCTGCAAACAGGGCACCCATCCCCATGGGGCCACCAGTGGGCCACTATGGGGATCATGCATTGCAAGCCATCACTTCTTTGAGTGCTTGTAATGTCCATAAAATAACAAAATATTTTATAGAATTTATCTTTAAAAATCATGGGTTTAAGGTAAGACTAGGAGCTAGAGTTGCAGTCCTGAAGAGAAAGACTATACCTGAATCCCTGACTGTGAAACACATTTAATGTGAATGTCACCAGGCATGCTGCAGAGATGGGGGCAGTTGACAATACTTTCAGACTGATTCTGCAGTGTCTCTTGCATCACTAGACATATAAACATCTGCCCCAGGAACTACATAGATGGTGTAAACTGAAGAACCAGGTCTCTGAACGATTGCTTTCTTTCCAGATGTTCAAGTGAGACCCATGCTACTGAAAGATGTCTCCCTGATGATGTCATCTTGGACAGGAAGATAAAGGAGAGCTTTTTATGTCAAGGCAGGAGTACTTATCACAATCTATTTCTCCTTTAGATAATAACAGAGCGGTCAAAATCAAATTGAATGCTTTGTAGTTTCAAATCTGGAAACACTAGTTTCTTCTCAGAATCATCTCTAGGTGAGAATGGAATTCAAACTGCCATTTGCTTTAAAATGGAGGCCAGTACAGTCTGTGTAGTTGTGCCAAACTCTTCCAGCTTGCCAATTTGCTTGAAATAGGGAAAGCATAGTTTGGATGAATACCCACTGTGCGCTCAAAATAGATCCTAGTTGTGCTTTTGGAAATAACTAATCAATGAGCACTTTAATATAGAGACTTGATTTCCCATCCCCCTGTAAAACTGGGGTACTGCACTTCAAGACTTCCCTCATTAGGTACTCCACAGAGGCCCTTCATTCACTCAGGCTTATCAGCTCAATATGTCCTTTTCTGATCTTAATGTCTCTTAACCAAAAAGTATAGCGTGGGCTACTGGTTGTTTTGGACTACCTCCAAGGGCTAACTGATAGTTCTTTGGATGCAACTTTGCCATAAAGCTTTTGGATAAACCAGTGGAAAAAAAGGATTGATAGTCAGGCCATGGAGCCAAAGATCCTGAAGTTTGCCGGCTTGGTGAGGAACCATATAAGAACAATTCAGATGGGAACAGCATAGGGTTTCTAATGGTATTTTGTTCTTGCTCTGTCTTCTCATCTCTTTCCAGTCTGCTAGTGCTCAGAGTGGAAAGCATGTGTGGTCTCACCGCAGCCATCCGGAAGGAGAGAATTAGTGGTCTACTCCATGACATGATTAAAGAAAATATGCTTGTAAAATAAATACAAATTGACTGGGATATGAATATTGTCACTGGGAATGAAAACGAACCTCGAATTTTAAAGTAGTATTTCAAAATCTACCCATCCAAAGAGGAAAAAATTAGAAAAATAACCAGATATTCTGTAGAGGGTCAGGTCTGTTTTGCATCAGTCTCTTAGGGCTCTCCAGGGAAGAAAAGTCTCCAGAGGCAAGGGGAATCTTAGCTCCCGAAGCAAGTCTGTGGCAGGGTCTGGAGCTGATCTGTGAGTCTCACAGGATGGTGCTGGCTGGGAGTACAGTATTCCCAAGTAAGCAGTGCTTTATTTTGTGCCATGCTGCAAATACTTTTGCTGTTCTGATCTTACCAGACTGTGAACTATTCCCTTTTTTCACTCCTGGGGGATCTCACAAAGGAGAATTATAAACAAACAAACAAACCCCTTCTCTTTGTTCCTGTGTCCTCTGACTCTTCAGTGAAGTTCTCCTCCTGTGAAGAAGAGGCCTGAACTGGAGCTGAATGGGTAAGCTGAGCTGAATAAACACATTTTGATGAGCTTGGATCTCAGAAGTCCTCAGCAGTGGAAAGTGCATCGCTATAGATCCACAGAAACATTTAAAAACTCTGTCCAATGCTTTCAGTACTGGTGATATTTGACCTATAATAAACGTAATTTATTTGACATCATCCCCTCCAGAAAGAAAACAAGCTAATGGCTTATTATTTGATAAGTGATTTCAATGGAAACATTTCTCGTTCTTGAATAATGTTTTCATCCATAAAAAGAGTTATCAAATCAATGGTAGAGGTCTTTGCTGAAGTAAAAAAAGGATTTGGAGGCTCTTTGAAAAGTCCTTCGCTGAGCTCAAATAGTTTGCGTAAGCAATATGATGATGTTTCCACTTTGAAAATTGTTTTCATTGAAAACATGAGAATTTTTTAACCAAGAAAGCATCTGTTACCTGGTATAGCTTTTGCTCTAGTACAGTATTTCTTCATGCAAATGGTTTATTAATAAAAATGTAGAATTAGTGTGTTTTTTCTTCCACCTATGTATGTTATTGTAATTTTACTTTGTTCAGCAACTTGAAAAGGGATTTCTTTTTTGCCCAATTTTCTTTCTTTCCAAGTGAATAAACATATATATAAAACAGATACAATACATAACACATATTTGCAAAAATGTTTAAAGTAGTTTTAAAAAGTTGCTTGGTTGTAGAAATTAGAGGAATTAGGATGGTTACTGCATCATTTATTTTGCAAGGAGCACAAAATGCTGGCCAGAAAGTAGCTGAGTCATATTTACCTCTCGCAGGTGCCAGCCCAGTAGCTGAAGGCACTCAGAGATAATGGTAGGCAGCTCTAGACTTATCCCCAGGCCAACAGGGCTTTGCAGTGCAGTGCAAAGGGGCCATTTGCAAGAGTTGAATTGATTGAGGTAGACTTTAGGAAAAGGAAAGGCAAATAAATACTGGAAAGATGAGGGATTTCAATGGCTGTTAGACTCTGAAGCAAGTTTGATTCTCAAAAACCTCGTGTTTGTGTTTACCGGCAGTACAAAAGTTCACTGGTGAAAATTTTTATTGGGGCATCATTCTTAAATACATATTGCAAAATATTCATAGAAAGCCATTTTGAAAAAATAACCAATAGCATTTGTAACAGCTAAGGAACAGAAACCTATAAAGTACCTCACAGTATTTGCCCAAAATGCTAGTAAAGATAATTCAGATGTGTTTTCTTCATATTATTAATTCATTTTTATTTCATAACAAATGCTATTTCATTATCATTTTTACAAGGTGGAATTAATGTAGACTAGTGAGAATGGCCCTATTTCTATTTCTATTCAGAAAAAAATATTAATATAAGAACCAACCACAGGAGTCATCACCATCCTGGTAAGAGTTACCCAGATGTACTCTTTGCTTATTAACCAGAGAAGACAAGAGTTTTCCGTTTTGCTGGAAGCATGTGCATGTTTGAAAACATTCCTTATCTCTCTATGTTCAAAATGTTGATGTGAGAACCTAGAAAAGTCCCCTCCTATTACACCCATGTGGGCGATGGTCTGAAGTCTGCAGGATGCATTTGGTTGTGCCAAGCAGTTCCCGCAACTCTTAAATCCTAAAGGGTTATTGTCCAAAGCAAACTGAGATGTCCAAACCCACATCTCACGGCCTGGATGTTTTAGAGTTCTCCACAGGATTAATTATTTATTAGGACCTTGCTTGGGCCTGGCGTACAGTGAGTGAAATTGCATTTGAGTCTGACAGCATGATATCCACCTCTCTCAAGTCTGAGCTGGGCCATTAGTATCTGTATCAGCCGCATCAGCCAGTCACAGACTGGAACAAAATTTGAAATGTGCTTCAGGAGCAATTGCTGATGGTTTCCTGCCTATAAGCAAGATAAAACAGATTATATCTACAGTCCCAAGGCACTTTTTTCTTTTTGGAATGGTAATATTTTCTAGGCCAAAATACAGTTAAACCGAGGAGTAGATAAAAATGGATGGTAAACTATCCTAGTTTATCATATTGTCTTTTGATAGCATTTGCTATAGATATGTTTGTAGGACTGAGGTTATAAATCTAGGATTTTAATTATAGAATTCTGAAGTTAAGAATATTGAGTTTATGCTGTCAAATCTTTAATTCTGAGTCGTTCCTCCCCTGTTAATAGATGGAATGGTTTTGCCAATGAATGCTATTGATTTTTTTTTTTTCTATTCTGGAGTTCAGTCAGAAGTATTTTCATTTTTCAGAAAAAGCATTTCTGCAACAACAAAATTTGTTTGTGAGTTGAACTTTTACTGTTACTTCTACTGCAACATCCACATTATTCTGCAGGATTTACTTTCTATATAGTGACTTAATTTACAAAGGATAAAGAATAAAAAATTATGCAATTTCTACAAACGTCTGGTATTGATGTAGGATGTTTTAATGAATATAAATTGAAAGTTTCTGCATAAGACTTGGGAAAAGTTATCCTCTCTAGGACAGAGCAATCCATAGTATCACAAACTCATCTTCAGTGTGAGGAAATGTTCCTCGGCACTGTTGTGCTGATTGAACTGTCTCTCAGCCCTTATCTTTCACCACAGTAACCTTTGGTAGTCAATATCCATTAGCCATTTTCCTTCTGTCTTATTATAAATCTGAAATAAAATCTCAAATCTTGCTCTAGTAACCTGCTTTATTAGCTTTATTATAGGCATGAAATTTATTCAATAACGTTCTAATTCGGGGCAGCACTTAACGGTTACATTTAAAAGTAAGTTTTAAGCTCTTTTAGATGCTTTACCGAGCAAGGTGCTCGAGGACTAAAACCACATACAATTTTATCAAAAGAATATAAAAGATATTAAAAAGTTTTGTAAATAACATAAAAATGAGAAAGTTTCTCTTATCAAGCTAAAATGTCATGGCGTAAATGCTACGTGACAAGTCTGCAATATTAATTTTGAAGACACAGTACGTCCTCTGAACTGGCACAGCCACAGGCTTATCAGAGAAATGGTAACACATAAAACATATGGCTGACCTTCTTCCCAAACTGCTGATCATGCTTTTAAGGTTTTATATCTATTTTCCTGCAGAGGTGTCAGGCTCCATTCTCTGCCAGGGAAGATCACAGGCGCGCTACTGAAATCAGTGTCATACACTCCTTTACACTGCCCTTTACACTTGGACATATGGCGTGTATGGTACGGTATGGGCAGGTATGGTTGAAAGCAGCTAGGAAAGATTTTTAGCACATAAATTTGTTTGTGAAAAACAGACTGACAAAATCAGTCCTCACCTCTGCAAGCAAGACAGCCTGCTAGATTACATGTTTAAGGTACAGTGTAGTGGGACAAAATGCCCTAAATAATCCATAGAAAAAGTTAAGCTTTTACTAAAATAATACATACATGGAAATGTGTATTCATTTTTATTCTTTAAGGACTTTTTATATTCTTTAGTGTTTATAGAAGTAAAACCCTGAAGTCAGAAGATATATGACCCTTCCTGCATTGTTAATATCCCAGGATACAATCCTGCTGCTCTTTACACGCTCTTTTCAGTTGCCTCCCTGAAGTTATGACCATAAGTGATGACCACCCAGTCTCGCTCATAAAAAGCACATTAATTATAGGTAGGGTTTGGCTGTGTGGTTAGATTTTTTTTTTTTTCACACCTAGTCTCTCCATTAATATTTAGGTTACAAATCATAAATAAAGCAGATGGCTGTCTTCTGTGGGGCCAAGTTTCAAAAGTAGGCAAGCTGTATCCTCTGCTTACAGATTTGCTGTCTTTCCAGTAAAATTTGAAAAATTATGGCTTCAGTTTTGGAAAGCTTTTTTCCTCCACTCATATGATTAAGAAAGATGCTACTGGTGTCAAAGAAGAACTGAACTTAGATATATCCACTTCACTGCTTTGGCAATTGCATGCATTTGATTTTACTGTGTGGAGTTAGTAAATCGTATAAAAGTAGTCAAATATGTCAACATATTTGTAGTTATTGAGCCTAATTGATGCTATTCTATATTTCTTAATGCATTACCTATTGTTTGCAGGATCTACTTCATCCTTCAGCTCATTTGAAGTCTTTTGTTTTTTTAAGTAGGGCCCTCATGAATGTTAATAATCTCTTTCTTTCTTTCCATAATAAGTAAGAAGCCTATTTGTGGTCTTGCTTTAATCATTAGTTTTGATCCCTTTATTTAAAATTGAAAATTAAATTAAAAAAAAAAAAAAAAGATTCCACATTGATACTCACCCGAGACAAACATTATCTCACTAAGGAATTATTATCTTCTGTCTTTCAGTCACTACTACAAAGGGGCTGGACTAATTTTCTGGATTTTTTTAAGGATACATGTACTACTTGCTTTTGCAAAAACTTTTGCAGCTGTCAGAAGGTTTAACCCTTCCTCTCCAGAATTTGAAACCTGTGGGCTAATCAAGGAGAATAGCATGGTCTGAGAACATGTGTAAGTCCATTAGATACTCCTGCTTCAAGCATATATTTTTTTTAATATAGCATTTTCTGCAGATTATCGATCTTCAGTGTGTGCAATGGTGCTTTTGTAACAGATCCATGATCTGTGTGGTAAAATCATATATGACAACCTAAAGGGTTGTAATAGTAACTGTAGCGGTAACTGCAAATGCCATAGAGGAATGCCATAGTCAAAATATAATGGCTGTCAGGAAGCACCTTTACAAATTTTCTGATCCTCAGAATGTTTTCAGCTCACTTGTCATCTTTATTTTCTCCACTATAAAAGCCTAGGCTTTAAAAGAAAATAGTAAAAAGGCAGCTACGTGAGCGTGCTCTGCTAAATGTCTTCTTAGGTTTGCAGCAGCTCACACGGAAATAAAACCAGCCTCACCTAGAGCTGGACCTGGCTCACCATGTCTGTCCTAGCCCACCTATCTCAGCAGCTGCAGTGCCTGTCTGGCTGGTGGCAGGACAGGGCTGTTTTCTCAGGAGCACCTGGAGATGCAGCCAGGGGCTGCGAGAGGGAGAGCATAGGCAGGGCAGAGCGGGGCAAGCCCCACAAATCACAGTGCCTGCCTTGGCACCAGCTCTGATTCCCAGCCCATCTACCCAAACCGGGATGAACAAGTCCCAAAACAGCCTTGGAGGCGGACATTTCCAGCAGCAGCATGCACAAGCCCTCACACCGTGGAGCTCGCCCTGCACAAGGCAGGGCTAAAAGCAGGCACTGTCCCCACAACCCAGCTCTTTCATGGGAAATCCACCCCGGGACAAGGAGCTGGAGGTCCCTCGCCATAGTTCCAGCTCCCACTGCTGCACCAGGGCTAAAACACAGGTACAGTTGCTATAGGAAGATGCAATTATAAGCCTCCACTCTTACACATTGTTAAAAAAAAAGAAGAAAGAAAAAAAAAAAACAACATGAGAGAAGTCAAAAGCAAGGGAATCTGCAACTTGCAAATGTTTATAAGATTGTAATCTATAGGCTCATCCCAAACTCAGGGGGATCTGAATCCTTCTCTCCTCTCCCTACATATCAAGGCTTACCTCCCACCTCCGAGGGCTACGCACACTTCCCACCTCGGCTCTTGCCACAAGCTTCCCTGTGCTTCCACAAATAGGGTGCATGAGAAGACAAGAATGGGGGAGCTGCCATGTCGTGCTTTGGGTATCTGAGTCCTTAGCATTGCAATGGTCTACTGAGAAGCAGGGACTGATAGGGGATACACCAAATAAATATTCAAAATAAATATACATCTGTCTTTAACTATGAGGTACTTGTTCGTTCAGGGAATTAAAGGCATACATTTCTGTCCCCCTGCATTGTTAGACTTCTTCTGTGAGTGCTGGCACAGAAATGCGGACTAGAATTTTCACCTTCAAATTGGAGCTATTTTTGTTGTATCAGTGAAAAAGCCCAGATTACAAACAAACAGCTCAGACTACAGAATCACCATTTCCACTGTCGAATTAAAAAAGGTTCGGTCAGACATGACAAAAAGCATTTTCTGTGGGCTTCATGAACATGTTCATAAGGGAGGATGGCTTTTCAACAAACTGAAAAGGGACACATTTAAGGCAAACGTAATAAAGCTTTGCTGCTCCAGTACTATAGAGCATCCTGAAGGGATTTATCATGTCACTGGGGTAGAGAGCACTGCTTCTCTTGAAGCGTTTCCACAGACAGCTCCAGGAAATCAAGCTGCGACACACATCTGTATAGCTCTGTACACAAATGGCATTGCATTTAAAGATGAGGTGTTGGCAAGAAAAAAGCAGTAGTCCGTGCATGATTACTCATTTCTACAAATTCTCAGTTCGACAAGAACCACACATAGACTGAACAGCTAAAGTCAGGTAAGAGGGTTTTTTGGCAGCAAGTGTTTGGGTTTTTTTTTGTGCCACAGAATGTCCAGACATAAAACCTTACCTGGAGAACCATCTAAAGGACAGTTGACTAACAGTTTACCAGTTCAAAAAAGCTGTCAAATCACTAATCTTCAAAAAGCATAGAAAGAAATGTGAAACACTAGTAGCATGGCATGGTCCACTGTTTGCACTAAAATAACAGGTGTGAGAGATTAATACATTCTGAGAAATCGGAACAGCTTAAAAAATTCATCAGGCTGGAAGCATTTAAGCAGCTGAAAGAGTTATTCATACAAATTAGATGTTGCTTTACTGTTTATGCCTAAAGGAAGAAAGATTTCATAGCTTTGTGGGAGAAGCTGTATAGGTCCGAGGCTGTAATACACGTCTTTTTCAGACTGTCTCGTGCGAAGAGTTCTGATTGATAGCGGGATGGGACTCTAGCCGGCTTTATGGGAGACTGATTGAAGCGCTGTAGGTTATAGGATGTTGCAGTCAGATACAGCTGCTCCTTGCAGGAAGCCAAAGTTCGCAGAAGTCTAGCATCGCTTCAAGTAGAAATTGGTTTTATGAGTCAGGTAAAATCTGCTTGTTAAAATAAAAATATTTTTCCCACCAAAACACAGGAGGACTAAACAGCTAGAAGCTGTCCTCTTGTTTGTGAGTTCTTTTGCTGGGCTTTTCAGGGTTGGAAAGAAAAAAAGTAATTTCTTCTTGGCTACCTTTCTGGGGCCACACACACTCTGCCTGTCCGGCTGCCTGCTTGCTTTGCGCTTCTTTCTACCCACAAGCTAATGCAGAGCTTCACCCAAATCAATGCCCCGTTTCCTGCTTTGGCAACCAATTTCCAGTGAAACCCCTCTAGCCACATGGCTGAGCTTCCAATCCAGCCTTCCTATATTTTGTTGCACCTTGGGCGGTGGCTCGTCTTGTTTCAATTACCACTAAACAAATGAGGCTTTAATTTCTCTTCCATTTCGTTTGAAAGAAAGACAATCAGCATGCCCTTCCACTTCAGTGTGGTCTGTGATTGTCCAGACTTCACACTTGCAGGCAGCCACCAGTCCTGTCCAACAACACAATATGCCTCTTGCATATTCAGGTCAACCAGACCAAGGACAGATGTTTCTCTGGTTTAACTGCGCTTTTGGCCTGGACTGATGAGCCGTTACAGGCCAGAATGGCCAAACTGCATTACTGCCATCTCCTTCATCTTGACATAGCTTTCTGATTGGAAATTGTCTAATTTGTTTTAATTTGAAACATGGGAGTGTACATGTTCCATCCCAAACTTTGAACAGAAATAATTTTATTTCAAACTAAAGAATATACCTACTTTGCATCACTAACTGGAAGATCTCTGTGGATTTACTTAATTTATCAGATTAATGCAGACATAAATTTGATGGCAATAGATGAAAAAAAGTTCTTTATTTTACAAGCATAATATGGTTTTAATATGCTGGTATGTTGTTGATGATGTGTAACATATTTTCTTCCATCAAAGTCAGAAAATGGAATTTCAGTGGAGTGTTTTGCTGCTTTCTCATTGAGAAGTGGGAAGAGTGCTGCTCTGTGGGGCATCTGAATTAGTCACAGGATCACAGCGTGGCTGAGGTTGGAAGGGACCTCTGGAGGTCACCTGGCCCCATCCCCCTGCTCAAGCAGGGCCACCCAGAGCCTCTTGCCCAGGATCATGTCCAGACGGCTTTTGAATATCTCCAAGGAGGAAGACTCCAAAACCTCTCTGGGAAACCTGTGCCAGTGCTTGATCACCATCACTGTAAAAAGTGGGTTTTTTTGTGTTCAGATGCAATTTCATGTGTTTCATTTTATGTCCATTGCCTCTGGTCCTGTCACTGGGCACCACAGAAAAGAATCTGGTTCTCTCATCTTCATTCATGTATTTATACACATGGGTAAGATTGCCCTGAGCCTGCTCTTCTCCAGGCTGAACAGTGCCAGTTCTCAGCCTCCCCTCATACCTCAGAAACCAGTGTCCCTTAATGATCTTCAGGGCCCTTCACTGGACTCCCTCCAGTGAGTCCGTGGAAGTCCTGGACTCTCTCCAGGAGCCCAGAACTGGACCTAGCACTCCAGCTGTGGCCTCACCAGTGCTGAGTAGAGGGTAGGGATCACCTCCTTTGACCTGCTGGCAATACTCCTCCTAATGCAGCCCAGGATACCATTGGTCTTCTTTGCTATGAGGGCGCTGGCTGACCTGCAGCTTATTGTCCACTAGGACCTCCAGGCCCTTTTCTGCAGAGCTGCTTTCCAGCTGATCAGCCCCCAGCCTGTACTGGTGCCTGGGGTTGTGCTTCCCCAGGTGGAGAAGTTCACGTTTCTCCTTATTGAACTTCATGATATTCTAATCTGCCCATTTCTGCACCCTGTCAAGGTCCCTCTGGATGACAGCACAACCCTGAGGTGTATCAGCTACTCCTCCCAGTTCTGTGTCACCTTCAAACTTGCTGAGGGTGCACTCTGCCCCATCATCCAGATCATTAATGAAGATGTTACACAGTATTGGCCCCAACATTGAGCCCTTGGGTACACCTCTAGTCACTTGCCCCCAAACGGACCTTGTGCCATTGATCACAACCCTCTGGACCTGGTCATTCAGACAGTTTTCAGTCCACCTCACTGTCCACTTATCTAACCCATACATCATCAGCTTATCTATGAGGGTCTTATAGGAAATAATGTCAAATTCCTTACTAAAGTCAAGATAAGCAACATCCACCATTCTCCCCTCATCCACCAAGCTAGTCACCTCATTGTAGAAGGCTGTCAGTCCATTTAAAATGCCAAATCATGTATTTCTTGCTATTCTTTTTAGGGGGGCAAGCTATGGAGCATGCAAGAGCAGCATTTCATATGACGAGATCCTAATTCACAGTAACTTAAAGTCTTTTCTGTACAATTTGATAGATATGTACTACAGATTGCTATTATTCTGAAATTCATTGAAATTATTCACTAAATGAGGAGACAATCAATAAGGAAAGCTCAGGTGACATAGCAATGGCTCTGTCATTCGCAGTTTTTTCACAAAAAATGACATTTTCTTATCAACAGTGAAAAATTGCTCTTGTGTTACGGGGAAAGAATGATACTAAAGTAAGTTCCTTTCACTGAATGAAAATATGATGTAAGATGAATTTAAAATACTAGATGGCATGATGTGGACATGTAATTACAGTCATAGCTGGCTATAAATGACCAGTTAGATCATCTGGTCAAGTCCCCTGTCAATGCTAAATTGAATTTTGCAGGGATATTGTATTTTTTTAGGCAGCCTGGGCAGTTGCAGTAAATGTGATGAACATATTTTTAAATAAAAGTAATTCTGCAGTGTCTCAGAAGTCTGGAGAGAGAGACAGAGAAGTACCATATCAAACTACTCAGTGTTGATACTTCAGGTTAGTCTCATTTCAGCTTTACAAGAAAAAGCTGTCAAGCTTTAAAGGAGGCCTCACTGCACAAAGAAATCAATGATAAAGTGCACATTGATTTCAATAAATCTGTTTCAGTCCCAAAACCATATATTTGCTGGGGCAGGGACACTGCCTTTTTCTCTCTTTTTGTCTTTTAAACATCACATGCGCTGATGATAGTATAAAAATAAAGCTGTGGATAGCTCTAATCTCAGATAATAATGGCCTCTGATTCAAAAGCAATCCTCAGGGACCGGCAAATTATAACAAACACTGCCCTGGTCCCTCTAACAACCCCCATCAATTTAAAATGACCAGCTATGGGCAAAGCTGCTTCTGTGGTGTATAGTTTCATTTACTGGAAATGGAGCACTTGGGTTTTGCTGCAAGCAGGTAAGTTGTCAGACTACAAAACTTTTCAAGAACCGATTTGCACGGCATGGGAGTGAGGATCCGTGCTGCGGTGAAAGGTCTGAGGGATGCGCCTGGGGGGCAGAGGATGCCAGGAGCCAGCGCTGCCAGCGGATGTGCCAGCGATGGTGGGGCCACAGAGACTGTTCCGAAAGGCCTTTCTGCAGAGAAAAGGCTGTCTGCATAGTATATTACTATAGTATTTATTACTCCTTTTAAGTGAAGCCAAATTTAATTGTAAATCTGCACCTCTGGCCTCATCCTCAGAGCATGGAGCTCGAGAAGGACTGGACTCCTCCTTTGGAGTTTGAAGAGCGGTGACCGCCAGGCACTCCTCTCCCACCACTCGGTCTCCCGGCAGTGTGTTAATAAGCGGTGGCAGGTGAAGCATTATTAATTAGGTTCATTTAAAGTAAAAAAAAAAAACCACCACTGCCACACAAGTAATATGGAGGGACCATAAAAGTTTGGATATATGAGGCCAGCCTACACTAGGAAATACTGATATGTGTGGAAATAATGATGCTCTCTGGTGTAAATGGCTCTTTAGAGTGATGCTGTAAATACTTCCCCTCGTTCATCACCCTGTGCTCACCAGCTCTGTGTTCTCCCGAGCCGGCCTCCTGGGGCTTCCACGTTCACATCACACTCAGAGATGAACGTCCTCTCTGTCGCAAGGTTTCAACTTTATATCACCTATAACCACAAGTTGTCATGCCGGGTTATCGTAAATCAGATTAATGTTCTTCTAATGCAGCCTCTGCGAGGGATTCTTAGCAGGGGAATTTCAGAGAGGGGTACTTAGGACAGTAATTTTAGTAAGGAGAGACTCCTCTAGAATGTACTAAAAGCATTAACCACAATATAAGCAAAAAAATGCCTCAGAGCTGTTGCAGCCTGTTAAGTAAATATGTAACGAACATATTTAAACGAAATATGTAAGCCACCTCCCGAAATGCGGCTTTGGAAATATGAGCAGAAAGTACCGGAGGAGGGTCAGTGTGATTTATTTCTGTTTTACCTGCCCCAGAACACTCTCATTTCCTGAAGAACACAATGACTTGGCACAACTTGAAGCCCGGCAAGTCAGATTTCTCTCAGCAGACATCCTGATCACTCTGATGGATATTTTAGGAACTCGCCATTAGTTCCTTTAATTAATGCCTCCGCGACAGGGACTGGCGTGGTCTTTTCCCAGATCAGCGGAACAAAATACGCTTCAGCCATTTTGTCCGATAAACTGGGGCTGGGCAATTGCTTCCGAATTGCCTGAAGCCCGTTCCCCTAAAGCCCCAGGTACCTGCTGCCGTCCACGGCAGAGCACCAGCTTTCCCTGGGAGCCTTCCCACCCCTAGCTCTCCTTTTATAGCACTTTTTCTACACACTTGGTTTCTTCCCAGAGCCCCCCTTGACCTTAGCAGAGGTAAAAAACCCCTTATACCATGGGATGCACCATCAGTCCTTTCCGTGATAGCCAGTGGAAATCTGTGTGGCATGACCGAAGCCACTTTCCTGCTCACAGCTTGACTCTTTGCCTCACAGCCCTGCTCCAGTTGGGAGGCCTGGCCTCGCCGTCCCCAGCTGGAGCTGTGTCCCCTCTGTGACAACGCTGGCTCTCAGCTGGTGGACGCCTGCTGATGCATCGGCCAGGGCAGAGTCCCAGCTCCCTCAACTCGTCCTGTGCATCCTGCCATAGACCTGGGACTTCAGTTTCTATGAATGCTTTGCCAAATAGCAGAAAAATCAAGTCAGGCTTTTAACTAAATTTTGCCTCTGGCTCTTTGAGCCCGTGATGTCTTGCATATCAATTTGCAAAGCTGTAAAAGTCAATAACTGTAGATAGCTCCCCCTCAGTTAAAAAAAAAATAAATAAAAAATGCAGGCAACCAGGAAATTTGCTTGCCACACAACTCCCTTCGATAGCAGGATGTTCTCGCTGAGCCAACCTAAGCATAACTTATCACAGAAAATTATCTCGCACGCTGAACAAAAATTTCCTCATTGGAACTTCAACCTTTGCCACTGGCAGCTGGCACCCCGTGCCCCCCTCACGAGGAGATCTTCCCCACAGGTATCCTTTGAACTCTTAAGACTACGTGTGGTGGATTTCAGCAATAATTTGCACTGCGGGCAAACTTCAGGCATAGGTGCCAGCAGGCGCTGCTGGCGGAGCGCCAAGGGACGCCGCGGCCCTTCCTACCGCAGCCGTGCACCACGGCGTTTGGGAGGGAGCCTGCCTGCCCCTGCCGCTCGGCCGTGGGAAGGGAGAAGGCCTTTGCCGCCACCGGGCGAGGGATTTGCTGGGTGTTAAGTGCTGGTGCTGAGTAGCCGGCAGGCTTTATAAATGCGGCGATTCTGGCTGCCTCCCACAGGGCATAAGTCAGCCTCGTTGTGACTTACAGACCTCAGTGGGGTCAGGTATAATCTTGGCGTTAATGACTTAGGCATGGCACCCAAAGCAGCTGGCCTGGGAACACTTCCCATCGTCTGGTAGAATGTCTCACCACCACTTTGCCCAAGATGAGTCAGCCCTGAGCAGTTCTGGTTCGTCCTCGGTGTGCTTTTCTCCAGGAAATGTCTCACTTCTGCGTGGGTATGCCCATAACCTCCAAATCTGGCTGAGGGTTTCCTATCCTGGGATGGTTGTGTTCCCAGAGCTGTGACTTCACTACTCCGGAGGTTCGGGGTGGTCACTTCCAAATCCAAGGGGGGATTCCCACTATCTGGAGATGACAAACTGTCTTTTTACACTCCCACCAGTGCAGCTGTATTCTCGTTTCTGTCCCACACCTCCTATACTCTGTCCCTCTCTAATGTCTGAAGCGCACTTGTGCACGGGCTACCTAGAATTTAACCAAAAAACCCCAGGAAATTGCTACGGGCCGTTGAGGGAAGGAGGCTGAAGGCATGGGGAGCTCACGTTTTCTGGAGGGCAGCATGGCTCGGGAAGTCCTGGGGCTGCTCGCCCAGTCCTGTCCTTTAGCTGCTGCCAAGAACTTTGTGGTTTCCCTGGGTCTGTCACGGAGTGCCCACCCCGTTACACCCTGCCTGGGCTCAGGGCATTGAAGACCATCTTCAACTAGTTCGGAGCGGGCGGCAGCGCCTGCATCGGAGCCTCTCAGCGCCGGCTGTGGCAACGGGCTCCTCATATGCTTAATGGCACGAAACGATGGCACAAAGTAACGTCACGGAACGGCTTTTATTATTTTCCCTTTTTTTTCCCCAGAGAAGAAAAAAGAAAAGGCGCGGCGGGGCGGTGGCAGGGGGAGCCGATGCCCCGCACCCCTCCTCACCTGCTGCCGGCCGCCACCTCCGCGGGCGGACGGGGCTGGGGCCCCGCTGCCCACCGCCGCCCCCGCGGGCGCTCGGGGCGGGCGGAGGCGGGGCGGCGGCGGCGGCGCCAATCGGGAGCGGCGGGGGCGGGCCGAGCCGCGCGGTGCCGAGCCGAGCGCTGCCGGCTGCCGGAGTCCGCCGGGCGCTGCAGGTGGGAGCCCGGCTCCGCGGCGGCGCGTAACTTCGGCGGGCCGGGGCTGTCCGCGCCAGCCTTCCCCGCGGAGAGCGGGAGGAGGCGCCTCCCGCAGCGGCGGCGGAAAGCACCTCCCGGGGCAGGCTCAGGTGAGGAGCCGCCGCTCCCCTCGCTTCCCCGGGCCGCCCTTCCCGCCGCCCGGCCGGGCTCGGCTCGGTTCGGTGCAGCGCAGCGCAGCGCGGCCGCGGCCCGCCGGGTCGCGATGCGCAGCGGGACCGTCGAGCTGTCCTTGGCTTGAGGTCAACGGGGAGGGCCGAGGGGTGTGCGCTGCCCCGGCCGCCCCCGCGGGGGCCCTGCTGCTGCGCTCCGCTCCGCGCCGCTGCGCGGGGTGGCCGGGCGGGGGCCCGCGGGTCTGCGGAGCGGGGTCGTCTGCTCTCCTTTTTCCTTCCCCCCCCTCCGTCTTTTTGCTTTTGGCTGTTTGGGGTGTCCGGCCCCCCCCCCCCCCCCCCCCGCCCGCGCCCCCGCCGTGGGTCGTTTCGGGGTGCCCTCGGGCAGGGCTCGCCCCCTCTCCGGCGGCGGAGCGGGACCGGGCGGTGCGGTGCGGGTAGTGCCCCAGGCGGGTACGGCACTTGCGGGAGCCCGTCCCTCAGCCGCCCTTCCCGCCTCTCTCCCCTCCGCGGAGCGCGGCATCTCCCGCGGAAGATCCGCCCGGGGGCGCGGCGGCCGCAGAGCAAAGTTAGGGGCTTTGCGCGGCGGGGGCGGCTGCGGAGCGGGGGGTGGGGGGGAGCCGCGCTGCGCTGCGCAGGCTGGAGCGCGGCCGGGGGAGCGGCTCCGGGTAAGCTCAGCCGGTGCTGATGGGGCGCTGAAGCCCGTTTTTGTGGTGGCTTAGTGTGGGCTTGGGGCCAGCCCTGATCAAGCCGCAAGGTTTTGCGGGCGGGCGGCGGGGTCAGTGCGTCTTTAGCGTTAAAAATGTTTAATAGTAGATATTTATGAGGTGTTCCCCCCCACTCCCCATTTTCTCTCCCTTTTAGGATGTTTAAAAAAAACCCCTAAAACTACTCAGCCGGCGACATTTACATTTCTGTAGTAACAGCAGTTCATTAGAAAAGTGATACTAGCAGGGAAATTAAAAGTAGTAGTAATAGAGCCCCGGGAGCGATTGCAGATGCGCTTAGGGATCGGGAGCCCCGCGCTCCCCGCCGGCGGGAAGCGGCGCCGGGGCTGTTCGGGAGCGTGTGGGAATGCGGGGTCTGGGGCTGGGAGCGCAGGGTGCAATGCAGAACTGGAAGCACCGAAACTCTGCATTTTATGCACAGTTCGGGGCTGGGTGGCCATTTTTTAATTTTTTTCCTGACAGGCTGTCGGACCCCCAAAATGCTCATTTGGGGTGTGAAAAAACACCCCCAGCACCCCTTTGCTAGGGCTGTTTCAATGCCAAGTGCTTGCATTTTTGGATCCCAAATTGGTGATTCTTCCTCAAGCTTTAAACCTCATTAAGATGGAGCTAACCATTTGTGAGGAGGATTTATCCCCCCCCCGCCCCGGCTCTGTGGAGTTCATATGCTTGTTCCCCTGTTCTTTCCGGGGAAGGATTTAGTCCCTGGCATAATGGCTGAAATCGGTGTATTGCCAGATGCTTACCTTCTTTCAGAGTTTGGGATAGGCTCAGGCAGTATTAAAAGCTTACTAAGGGGATACTGTTATATGGTTTCCTCCATTTTTGGGCTATGTTAGAAGCAGTCTAAAAATACTGGATCATCACTCCTCAAACTGTCGCTTCAAGACTTTCAAAGAAACATTCTTAGACATGCTTTGGGATTTTTTTTTCTTTTTATTTCTTTTTAACCTTGGAAATTGTTGGTCCTGGTATGTAATAGGGAGCTACTCCAGTATCCTTGGTTTTGTAACTTGCAAGTATCACTCTTGATTCTGAATTGAACAGTTTTTAACATCAGATTCTCATTATTACGAAGGGTTGGGTATTTTAACAAAACTCCCTGAAGAGGTACCCCCTGATGTTCCTAGAACCCCCTTTCCCCTTTGCCAAGTGCCATAAACATGTGCAGTTAATGTGATTTTTTGCCAAGAAAATGGCTTTTTCTTTGGCTTTTTTTTTATAATTGGGAGATAGCAGGAAAACAGATTATCAGTATCTCAGCACTATTCCTGTGCTTCCTGCAGCAGCATTTATCTCAGCATATGAAGTTTCTTTCAGAGGTGAACGTTATAGAAGTCCCTTGCTCAAATGTTGGTTGCACGTTACTGCCCAGAACTAGCTTAGGAAGGCACTTTACTATCTCACGCAACCTTATCTGCCGTTCCACAACTTCATAACAAACCCATTGGAACATGAAATGACCTTGGAAAGGCATCTTTCAATCTGACACGAGGCATGCTCTTACAGGGAACAGCACTGCTCCACACAGAGCTGATGTTTTCAGATTGATGCTTCTAAACTGATTTTTTTTTTTTTAAAGAGGGGAGGGAGATGGGTGGAATATTGAATTTGAAAGGAAAATATTTTTTTAAAAACAAACCCACTCAGCTGAAGTTGAAGTACCACTCAGCTGAAGAAGAGGTATATTAGGAATGTACATATGATAGTGACGCTTAAGTTATGGGTGAAAACAAGTCTTCAATTTTGATCAAAGGAAAACAGCATTTCCTCTGCCAGTTCTGATTGGCTCATTCATGAGATCTTCAAAAGCCCAAATTATTAGTGGGACTAATTGAAAGCTAGTTGGGTGTGTTAAATGGAGAAAAGAAGTGGTGAAGTCTCAAGGAAGCTTTCCATTTAATTGTATTGTTCTTGACATCATAATGTGATGCTTCTATGTCGAAAATATTCCACAACCCTTTCAGTCCCCAAAATACTGCTCCTCTGGAAAGGCTGCAAGAGCACTTGAGAATTAGCAACAGTGAAGAGAAGTCTTGCAGCTGTCGAGGGCATTAACAGAGGTGCTGCCCAGCCAGTAAGCTTCATGGGGTTTTGGCCCTGATGCTGGACTGGACACTTCAGGTCTTGCAGAAGGGTGGTGGACACCTTTGTGCCCATGGTGGTTTTACCTTTCAGGAAAATGGTGCCTCCTGTAGAGCATTGCCTGCGCACAGCCTCCCACAGTGCTCCAGCCTCAGGAGCTTGTGGTACGAGTGCCACCTGCTGGGTGATGAGCATGTGTTATATAAATTATATATAGTTTTCATATATATATATATATATGTATGTATTTGCGTGTGTATACATACATAAACTATGTTTATGTATATGTTTATTTACATAAGGGTGTATGGCTTTTTCATAGAGATGTTCTTGGGTGAACCTACGAAACCTTGCTAAGACCTGAAGTTTCTCACCTTCTGAGGACTTACCACAGCTTGTGTTTTGTGCAACTCACATAGCACTTGGGTTTTATAGTGTAAGAACAGAGGAAAGATTTTGATACTGCTGATGTTTAATGCGGCCTTTGCTTTACTGAAAGCAACTGGGAATTTTCAGTTGTATAGCCTGTTGCTCGTGATGTGATAAGCTTTCACAGTTGTCTTGATGGTCAGCTATCAAGCTGTGGAGGTAGGGCTGTAGAGCTGAAATGGAGACCCAACAAACCAAGCTCAACTTTACGTTGTGTATCGCTTAAATGTTAAATCTCGATAGCACTGCTGAGTTCATCCTTTCTCATGTCAACTGTCTTATTTCCATAAAGTTTTATGAGCATCCCATTTTGATACAAAATAGTGCTTCTGATTTAGATTAGCTGAAGATGTATAGAATTTGCAGGATATTGCTGGACTGTCTTTTCCATTTTAAAGAACATTTTTTCATATGCACACTTTAATAACGTTTGCATAGAAGAGTAAAATATAAAAGTTTTATTCTGTTCTAGAATTTCCACTGGCAGGTGAAATGATACATCTGAATCTGACATCATCCCCAGCAATGGCTTTCCAGTTTCTATTAGTTCCATCTCTCCTAGCCCGCTGGAGCATTGGCTGGGATGCTGTTTAAATAGCAGTTTGATTCAGCTGTATCCAGAGTGAAATCAGTTGCAGCATGAAGACTGGTAGTTGTTCTGCATTGTACCAGCAGTATTAGGGAAAGATGCATAGCCCTGTTTTTGGGTTTTTGTTGGACAGCTAACCTCATTAAGGCTTTATTGTTTATTTATTTCGTGCTGCACTGGTGCCAGATGAGTCTTTTAGCCTGCCTGTGGATTAGGAATGGATCCAAGCTGAACCATAAAAGTTCTGAGGAAACTTCAAAAGCTTTAAGCTGGAAAACCTATATTGATGTACTTTTGTGATAAATGGATAAAATGCTTCACATGGCTTTGAAAATGTGTTCCTCCGCTTGAGACCTGTATGCTGGAGAGTGCCTAACAGTTGGGAATGAGTTGATGGAGAAGCAAGTAGTGTAATCACAGAGTTCATCTTAAAGTGCGATTCTAGCAAAAAAAAAGCACCTCGCGTATCAAGAGGGATTACAAGATAGGCTTTTGAGGAGGGGGACCCACAGTAATAATGCATAACTAAAGTTCACTGTCCCCTAAAACATGTGCAGTTAATTTGATGCTTGAAAAATTGTGATTTCAGTATCTGGTGAAGAAGCAATTGACCCTAAAATTACTGCCTGGAGCTGAACCAACGTTTTCAGTTTCATAACCAGTGTCATGCAAAAATATCATGTGAAGAGGAGCAGGAGGAATGCAAAATGCCTCTGTGGTCTTGCTCTAATGTCTCTCTCCTCCCCCTGACCCAAGCAACTGGCATGTAGTGTAGGCAGTGGATGCTACTGCAGTGCTCAAGGCAATTTACATCCTATCCATTCATCCATCCCATCATGTCATACTGTGGCTTTTTTTTTTTCTTTCCCCATAAGCCTTTGGAGCTGCTAATGGAAAGCTGCCCACTATAACATGTCAAACTTCAACAACCACCTTTTGTTCTCAGAAGTGCATGTGCATTGTTGTCAGTGGGGATGCTGCACTACTATCCCCCTCTCCCGCCCTCTCCTCATCCTAAATAAACTAGTCCGTTAGCTTTCCTGCTCGAATTCTGCCATTTTAGAGTCATCCATACCGTTTTATTCCTTTTCTGCACACCACATTTCCTGGCATTTCCACTTACTCAACATCTCCTTTCCTGTGACCTCTTGACCTGTCATCTCCTGGTATGTTCATTAATGTTCATCTTGCTCCATGCCACCATCAAAATCTCGCTTTCCTTAATTTCAAGTCCTGCGTTTAGTCAATGGCCATTACATTCCTTGGGAGCATCTTGGAATCGTGTCTGCTCCAATAAAAATGTCCTCTCAGTAATCTCAACTTCCCCTGCAGAGGGAAAAGGCAGGTAATATCTTGAGGGCAATCTGTAGCTGCAGTCACACTTAACAGTAATGGTGCATGGACACATCTCTGGGGAAGGGCTGTGGTTCACAAGACTGACGAGAAGTCAGAAATGAAGGCAAATACCTTGCAATCTCTTTTCCCTTTCCTCTCCAATATCCTTCACATGAAGGTGTTGGAAAGGCTCCTTCTGTAAAAGCACTCTTACAAAAACAGCAACAAAAGAAGTTGCTCGCTAGCAAAGTGGTAAATACATGAGCAATTGTCATCCTTCTTCTGCAGTCTTTCGTGCTGTCTTATTAATGGGCCGTGGAGGCAGAGGAGGAGGTAACTCATCAACTGTTATTCATAGGGGGGCTGCAAATTAGTTGACTGTGCCAGTTATGTTTTCCTTTTTGACACCAACGGATAAATTTGCCTTTGTGTGCCATGGTTTCTACAGGGATAAAAAAGAAACCATACCAGGGTCTGCGCAGGCAGCTCCCTGCCTTGGGATTTGTGGGGGCCAAAATGCTGCCCTGGCCTCAGGCCCCTTCACTGGGACCCAACAGAAGATCTTTGAGTTGTGAGGATACGTGTGTTCCTGAGAACAGTTGGTTTGAAGAATTTGGATGGTCACAACATACAAAATGGGAAGATTTCCCAATCCGTTGTGAGAGACTTTGCAATGACCTTTGGCTTCTTGGCGTCTTGTCAGCCTTGGTGCCATTTGCATGATGGTCAATCTGGTGATGGTACAGCTGCTGGGAGAAGATGGCACCGTTTCCTTCGCCACTGCCACCTCCTCTCCACCGCAGGCTTCAGTGCTCTCGTCATCTGGTGTCTCTGTGCTCAGGACCTTGTGCTCTTCCTTAACTTGCAAACAGAATTGGTTTCTCTAGTCAAAAGAAGAGCATGCCTTTCACTGGCATTACATATGCACGTGCAATTTGTTTAGGTTAATCCACAGCAATCGGCATTTTGTACAGATGTCTTCAAAGCATTCCCTCTCCAAAGGAATAATAATAAAAAACCTCAACCAAACAAAAAAGCAAAAAAACCCCAAATGCTAAATTGGTCGAATGTTTTGGAGCAGTTGCCAAAAGAAATCAACGCTGAGCCTGGGAAAGCTGTAAAAATTCATTCTTTGCTTTTTATTAGTAGGAGAGAAGTGACACTTTCTGGGTTTGGTCACCTGGACACTGTTCGAGGTCCAAATCCAGAAAATTTGTTGTTTCAGCTTGGGTGTTCTTGACAGTTTGCAGATGTGTAACCGTGTGTAGATACTTAGCTGTGGGGTAGGCTGCAAGCCCCCTTAATTGCAAAGAATAAATTATCAGTCCCCTGTCCTTGACCGAGGATTCTGAAAATGATCAGTTGCTGTGGCCTGTGGCATTTTTTACTTTCTTCATTGCCAGATGTTACATCTCATCATCAATGATTTGGAAATGTCTGCAGTATGAGAAAATAATAGATCTTTTCTGTATGTGATGTTGCCCACCTGTTACTGCCGAGACGGGGGGAAGAGGAGTCCAGTAAAAAATGTGATTCCCTCTCCTTACAAAATCTTCCTAATGAGGCCAGCCTTGACAGATCATTATGAAACTGTAATTATTATTCTTTTGTCAATATGACATTGCTATTGTGTTTATTTTCTTTCTTTTTAGAGTGAGTTAGGGGTGTGTGTGTATGTTCAGTCTATTTAATGGGTTATCTGAAACTATTCTGTAATGCAGACTTCACAGAAAACAGTAGTGTTGCTCATTGAATCTCAAGAGTTCTTTTTTTTCTTTTTTTCTTCTTTTTCCCTTCATTTTCCTGCTGATTGCTATGACTGTGCTGCAACCATCGACTTCACAAACCGGACAAATGGCTGCCTCCTGGAATACGGACGATTTTGGTGAGTCTGCAACATGCGTTTCACTTATTTATGCTTGCTTGAGAGAAAGAGGAGTGTTATTTATTGGAAGTTGGGCTTGATGAAAGCTAAGTCTGCTTTTGAGGTGTTGGTTTTGTAGACGCAACAGGCAAAGCTTACCGAATTTCAACTTTTTTTTTGATGGAACTTTTTTTTTTTATATCCTGTTTTATTATTGGCAAAGGTGAAGGAATTAACATGCAGTGGATTAATTTGAAATTGTGTCATTTTATGAGATTGAGTGTTATTGCTTTTGTAATAACTTTTAAATGACTTTTCTGTAAGACACACTGTGAAGCAACGGCTTAGAACATTTTAATTTTTCTTTTCTGGCTTATTTAGTTGTTGCTGCAAATAGTTCAGACAGAAAATGATTAATTCATTGGATGGCTTTTCAGAAAAGTACTGTGTGGTTCTCCTTACTGTGCCTAATACCGGTGTTGCCTGTGATGTGAACTTTAAGAGATGATGTGTTGATGTTATGTTTGCATTAAATATTGTACCAGAATTTTCTGTGAAAAGGATTTCCACCCCAAGTAGTATCTGGTGAGAATTTTTTTTTTTTAATTAAAAAATTATGAAGAGAGGTGCAAAGCTCTCTCAGGGTCGTACTCTTTGCTTATGTACAGATGACTGACCTGCAGAATACCAATCTGGGGGTACCCGCTGCGGATCCCTGAGGATGAGGCTCTGGCACTTTGGGCTTCCAGTTAAAGGTGACTAGGGAGCTGCAGGGAAGACATTTGCTGCAAACATGTCAACCCAGAGAGTTGCTCCAGAGGCATGGTTGGTGGTGGCAGTATTCACCCCGCGCTGTCTGTAGGAGTAAAGCTGCCTCTGAGCACTGACTGGAGGTGGTTGGCAGCTTAGCAGCCTTGGGATTTATCTCTGAGCTATTTAGACCTAGCACGAGTGACTTGTTACTACTAATAGGCTCAATTAAGGAAAACAACTTGCCTCACTTCTCACCTTTGCAGCGACTGCTTCACTTATGCACAGCCTTAAGCTTTGAGGGAGAAGGCAAATATGCTTTGGGTACGGCGCTGGCTGCCTGTCCCATCCCAGGGAGATGCGAGTGTCCCCGGTGTGGTGGTGGCCCTGTCCCGGGTAAGGTGTGGGAGTGAGCGTGGGGCTGGGCACTGGCTGCTCTCTGACAGATTGCAGCTGGGTTTAGCTGGTGCGTGCCCTGTCGGGGGGGTTGGCATCGCCTCTCTCCCTCTCCTCCTTCCTTTGCAGTTGCGCGGTGTGCGGCACCTGCATGTGATGCAAAGAGCCTGAGACTGAAAGATGGGTCTTAAACTTAAGGGTTTCTTTTCAGGCACAGCTTTGGAAAAATCTGAGATAAAACCTGATATTTTACTTTTGAGCGTTTCCGAATTATTGCTGCTTAATCCTTTTTATTGATCCATAGCTTATGCCAGAAAGCCCCTGTCTCAAGGCAATATTCAGAGTCCTGGAGGATAATGGCACTAATCACATTTCATATGACCTTTCAGGCAGGGTGAACATATGTTGCACTGCTGCATTTTTCTCCCCTCTTAGTTCCGGTTATATTATCTTTTATTCCTCGGCAGCATGGCTTAAGAGTGCAGTTAAAAAGCCTTCTGCGTGACTGGTGCACAGTCATTTCCTAACCGAGTAGCAGTAAGGTCTGTAAGTGGAGTGCTGCTTCAGGTTGCCATGCTTTGATGTGCTAAGAAGCCTTCATCAGCCTGAGAGAGTAATAGCTCCTGTGCCCAAGAACAGAAGTAATGCGTATTTACTGTGATGTACGCACTACCCCAAACTCTTTGAGTCTGAAAACTAGCAGAGTGTGTTCCTCATGGCTTTGCTTCAGCATGTGTCTTGCTTTTTTAGCCTGTTTTGTAAAGTACATGTATAATTGGTTCTTGTGTTGCACCTATATAAAAAGATGCCGCTTCAGTATCTGGAAGTGCAGTAATATAAGCGCTGAAGTGCTGCTGTCACCACCGCACATCAGGGGAAGTTTGATGTGATCACATGGACGAGCATTTCCACCCATGTTTTATTCTTAGATTTATTTTTCACTTTAGCTCTGATTTGGTTATATTTGAATTTTTGGCAAATGTAGTTAGCAAAGTTAAAATCTGAAACAGTAATCTAAATCAAAGAGCAAAGTGTACTTTGCATAAACAGATAAATATCAGAGCTAAAAGTATAAGGAATAATTTCCTTTCCTTTTGCTAAAAGAGTAGAACTGATGTCACCCCAGGCTTTTCCCAGCGGTGCATGGTGGAAGGCCGAGAGACAGTGGGCACCAGTTGAAAGGAGAGAGTTTCACACTGGTTACAAGGAGAAGGTTTTTCACTGCAAGGATGGCTGGCCAGGCAGGGACACTGGTTGCCCAGGGAGGCTGTGCAGTCTCCATCCTTGGAGGTTTTCAAGACCTGACTGGACAAAGCCCTGAGCAACCTGGTTGGATCTCACAGCTGGCCCTGCTTGGAGCAGGAGCATGGACCACAGGCCTCCTGAGGTCCCTCCTGGCCTGAATTATCCTGTGATCCATTAAAAAGCACTTGAATATAGAGGGGCTTTTATGCTTGGAAGAAGAATAAAGTGACAGGCAATGGAGGGTGTTGTGATAACGATAAGGCTGGCAGTGACTTCTGCGGGAGAGGGTAGCTTTTGTAAGAGGAGGAGGAGAAATGCAGCATCTGGCCAGGCTCGTTCTGGAGTGCTGCTGTCTCTGAATGTTTGTTGCTTTTGGTTTCTAATTGCCCAAAGCAACTAAAACCCACCACTTGCTGCTTCTGAAGAAACTGTATGTTATTTGTTTTATACCAACAGTAGCTGTATCACTAGTTTCCAAAATTTTGGAAATAATCAGTTGACTTTTGTTTATATCGGTTAACAAACCTCACCTTGTGGGAGCAGACTTCAGGAGAACTAGATTTTTTTCATGTAGGAGGCTTCTAGTCTTTGGGGGATTTTTTTTTTTGTTTAGTTGTTTTGGTTTTGTTTGCTTTTTGGTTTTTTGTTTTTTTTTTTTTTAAAGATTGGGCTATGACTATTCCCAGTCCTTCAAGAATGATGTGGGAGTGCAAATAGGAGGCAGATTAAAACCATGGTTGATTGGACTGAATGGGAGTCAGCTGCCCAACGTGAGGTGGGAGCTGACGGGTGGTGATGTGAAGCCAAACAGAGCTCCTGTAGAGGGGAGGGAAAGAGAGCAGTGGTCAAGAGACCGAGGCAATCTTGCAGGATGAAATAGGTGAGCCTGTAAAGAGGAGTGTGGGTGGGTCAGAGATGGCCACAGCGGCTTTGGATGAGCAAAGGACTGCTAAGGATTTAGACAACCCCCCCGAGGAATCCTTTGCGTTTTCAGGAAGATGGCCTGCAACATTGGAGTTATTCCAGCAAACACTTGAAAACAAACATAAAATGTAAAAAATGCACTATTAGTAGGTACAGTTTTTCTGTAGTATTTCTGGTTTTGTTGGCTTAATTTTTGTTCCTCCTGGAAGGGAGTTAGTTTAATTTACAGATTGTCTTTCCTTCTTTGTGTTTGGAGCAATACAGGTGAATATGAAGAGCAACAGTTAGTAACTCCAAGTGGGGTTTCAAAGGCTTTCACTTACTTTTGTACTTTTTTTCTACCACTGTCCTGTCTTCCACCCACATAGCAAGTGAACTGTCATTCTTGCCTGTCATGCCCCAACTGTGATGAGATGGGGTCACTGGGTAAGGTCCCAGTGTCTTATTCCTTCCATATTCTGTCATGTTCTTTCCATATTCAGAGGCTGAAAGCCATCAGGATTATTGCTGCGGGAAACTAAAAGCTTTAGATTTTAACCTTAATTTTACCTTGACTGAAACCACTCTGCTCCATGTGAATGCACAGTGACTATCTTCAGAGTAACATTCATGTAACTATGGTGACTTTATGTCCACTTTTCCTCCAGCCTCGAATACTACACTGGGTAATTTGCCTTTTATTTTAATTTCTTTTATAAAGGCTTTGTATTTCTTCCTTTCTGTTTTTTTTCCCATAGCTATTCATTTTCAGTTGTTGCATGGATAATAGTGCTGATGAATAAGTATTTAGTCTGACACATAAAAGCATAGCTGTAAAGAAAATGAAGCAGAGAAAATTACAGTGGCAAAGGTTCCTAAATTATAGTTGTACAGGAAGATTGTGATAAGGAAGTAGTTAAACATTACTATTTAGTCAAACCTGCAACTGTGGCTGGTACTTCGATTGTCTCTTCCTTTTGCTGACACTTAATTTGTGTGGTTGGTGAGGTACTCTTTCTGCTAATAAAGTTGCTGTTTTATTGAACCAAAAGCCTGCGGAAGTAAATGGGCGTATTCACCCAGATGGTTTTAGGTCAAGTGCCAAACAAATGCTAATTATTTTCAGATTCACTTCTAAAAGAAATTGTAGGTTCTTGCTATACCCACTGTTTAAATAAAATTTAAAAAATACCAAAACAAAACCAAGACGCAAATCAATCCACTCATCTGAGAGCAGATACATGTTCCATTCAGGTATATTGGAAAACATATATAAGATAATAGGACTGAAACAGGATATTGATAAACAAAAGTATTGATGTTTGAGCTGACTGTAGGCTTGCTACAGCTGGAAAGCCCATTGCTTTCATGGCAGCAGCGTGTTTGCTCACAAGCCCTGGGTCTGACAAAGAGCCCAGGCAGATGTGAGGATCGTCCTGTGCTTGCTCTTCAGTGGAGTTGAGCGGTTGCTTGTGATGGTGAGTACAAGCCATGATCTCCTAGCAGATCTTGCATTTGAAGACCTCTGCTTTGTTTCAAAGCATCACAGCAGTAATCTGTGAGACCCTGAAGACCAGCTTTCATTCACTGGGACGTGGGACCAAGAAAATGTGCTATGTAGATCTTTCACGGAACTAAGGAGTGAGTAGGGTCCTTTAGGGAAAACTTGCACTTTCTTTCCTAGGCACTGTATTTTTCCTTCTGGAAATCGCTGTTAGGATCCAAGTTGGTGGTTAGTAATAACTTCCTTCATCTCTCCTCCCAGGTGATTCAGAACATGTCCTAAGGCAAGTTGGGTTACTGTGGTTAATTTTGTTTAAGCAGGATGGATCGCTGTTTATGAGCAAAAGGTAGTCTTCTGTGGTAAAGCTAACTGCCTTTGTGCTTATCTTAATCTTGATGAAGCTATTACCATAGGTTTGTTAGGAAAAGAGTTAGGTGAAGGCAGTGGCCTGGACTGAGCAAAGGTTAAAGCAATCAGGGATAGCTCGGCTGTCAGCAGAATTGCATTGCTGGGAATCGCATTGGAGGCTTTGCACAACTTTATTGTCTGCTTGGCTTTTAGCTGTTCTGTAAGCATGTCCTTCAGCAAGCTAAGGAAAGGCCAAGGGTTGTCTGCCTGCGTTTTCTGCCTGCCCTTTGCATTGTGAAGCCAGTCCAGAGCATGGCCAAAATACTGCAGAAGTGGCAGTTGTTTGTGGTGGAGCCTGAGATAAATGGATTTATCCAGTAAGTGTGAGGCTGCTCAAGTTGGATCTTGGCAACTTGGCTGTCTTTCCCTCCCCCTGTTTCTTTCTCACTAGAATACTTGTACTGAGGTTTGGTGGTGTTGCATCCTATTTTTAATACCAAAGCTCACTTATCTCTAGTTAAACGTGTGGTATGTTTCTTTTGAGAGAGATGGCATTTCATCAAACATCACAAATGAGCTTTCTTGTTAGAACTAATTCGAACCAACTGAAAAAGGATTCTTCCTATTTAATATAAATTTATGCGTGCAGAATTCTTGTATAGTCAGAGTCAGTAGAGTTTATTGTCAAAACAAAGAGAGATCAGACTCAGTCATAGTTCTGTCAACCCAGCATTACGTTTGTCATATGATACTTTAAAAACCCATATGTGCCTAGTTTATCCAAGTACTGCGGGTCTTTTAAACCAAGCTAATGTGTCTGTAGAGGAATATAAATTCTTTTGCAGTTGCCCGGTATTAAAGCCTGTCTCTTTATGCAGAGATAAAATTGCTGGCCAGTATATGTTTTTGCAGTAATGACAGTCACCGCAGCTGTTTGAGTTCTGTCATGTTTATGCATGAACAGATATTGCAATAGGCTGCTAAGAATTTGCTGCAAGGAGAGCTTTCATTTTTCAGTCTTGGGAAGTGGGCTCCATCTAGTGTTTAAATTAAAGATTAGACTCCAGTTCCTTTTCTTGAATGCCCTTGCAGTGTGGACAAAGGACATAGAGGAGGAATTACGATAGGCATCGCTTTCGTCGATGATTATCTAGAATGAGACATTTCTCCATACAGTCAGTATGTGAATGGCAACCTGAAACACTGCATCTGTCTTGCATGTGCATTTGAAGCTAAAATAATCCTTTTATGAAATGGCACGCGGCTAAAAAGAAATTAAACCAGCATGGCAATAATGTGATCCTGGAATATTTTGTGGTTGGTTCCTATTATACTTTCATACTATTTGATGTGACATGTTAGAAACCAGCATGTTAGCCTATAAAACCAGAATTAGAAAGCTAATTGCAAAGCTCTTTTAAGAAGTAATGAATTTTGAGATGTGCACTGGATATTAATATCCAGTCAACAGAATAGTTTTCCAATATGTAATGCTTCTTTAAAGAAGCATGTGGGGTTCTGTCCTTTATTTTTACTATTTTCTTAATATTTCAGGTTTTGTAATATTTAATCCTCTGATAAAGGCTACTTAATTATATTTTTAATAAAAAGGGATATCACGTTTTGACCTAATTTAAACTAAAATAGAAAAGTATTTGATAGTTATTGTCTCATGTCTCCAGTGCCATGATGGTAAATAATGCTATGAAACAGAGACAAGAAGCATGAAGAAGAAAAAAAATTTTTCATATGTTCAAGGTGGTGTTAATTCATCTAAGCAACTTCTATTTTTTGTTGAAACTGGATCAGACTGAGAAAGTTTAAATACTTAAGACTGGACACAGATTTGCCTTCTCCACTGACCTTTTACACTCCAAACTGAAGAAGTGGGGACTTGGAAACGTTTAGTCAGGAGGGCACGTCAGCAAATCTGCAGTGAGGAAAACCTGGGCTATCTGAGGACTATATTTAATTATCGGTACAGTGAGGTTTTGTCGGGTTGTGTTTTTTTTTGTCTGGTTAAAGGGAGATTTGAGGCCACTTTAACAAGCTTTTAGCTTGAGCTCCCTGGCATCTTGCAGCAACGCTTTGAGACCGATGAGGAAAGAGGCAGGTGGGCGCTGTGCCCGGGCTGAACGTGGCTGCATGCCTGAGCCACCAACCCCTGCCTCCCTGCCTGCCTCCCTGCCTGCCTCCCTGCCTGCCTCCCTGCCTGCCTCCCTGCCTGCCTCCCTGCCTGCGCAGGGATGTTGCAGACCTTTGCTGCGACTCAAAGGCACAGTGTGCCTTTGTGTGACTTGCCCCTGCAGTCGCTCACCTTGAGGGCTGGGGGTCAGAGAGCTGCAGAGCCACCTGCCCCTTGCAAAGGTGGAGAAGATCCCTGACCCAACGCCCAAGGCAGCTCTTGACTTGTTTTCTGCCCATCGCCAGAGCGGCGTGGAGCAGGGGTTGGGATCCAGTCCTGTGTTGTTGGCAAAAAGCCCGTTATTGTTTCATCTGTAAAATATTCGGGGTCTGGGCTTTCCAGTTGACACTTGGGAGCCGAGTGCGGACAAAGTTAATGGGAACCATCTGGCACTGGGAGGGAGCAGCAAGATGGTTACCTTGGCTGTGTGAAAATGTGGAGCCGTTGCAGCAGGGTGCTGGGGCACCCGCGTGTCTGCAGCGTGGGGGGGAAAGGGTCAGGAGCGGTGGCCGAAGAGGGCACCTGTGGAAGTGGGATGTGAGTGGTGAAACCCCGCCGGGCACAGGACAGCCCTGCTGAGCCCCGGGCATGGTCCGGGAGCCTCCCAGTGTTGGGCTGTGCTTGTTTCACTTGGCTACGGAAGGCAACCAGCAGTTGGGGGGGGTGTTTCAGTATGTATACGTACACACGCTTTCTTGACAACTCTTATAATTTTTTTTTTTTTCTTTTGAGACATTGGTGCAGCTGGCACCCTCTGATCTTCTAGTCCCATATAGGTGTAAACTTGGTCTCTCAGCCCCACAGAGATAGTAGTGTTGGGGTGAACCTGCTGGGCACTAAATACTGTCTTCTGTAGGCAATACCTGTTTCTTTATCTGTTGAATTTTTTTGAAATTTAAAATAACACATTATTAATTCCCATTTATTTTCCCATGTTATTTACTTTCTACATTTCTCTTAGAGTGGACAATGAAAGCAAATGTAAATTTGTGTCACTTGAGACCTCTGGGTCTTACAGTGATCCAGTAGATCACTAGATATCTTGTGTTGTTTTTTTTTTTATTTTATTACTGATTTAGAAGCAGTGGTTACACTGCAATTTCTAAACAAAACTTGGAAATATTTCCATTGCCTTTGCGTTATGTAAAAAGCCTTTTTCTCTCTTTAAACAAAATTAAATTTGATCCAAGTCTAAACTGCTGCTATGCCTTTAAAACCTATTTGTAAAACTACAGATTGAAAAGGCAAGGCAGTATTTTTCTTTTTGGAGTGCCTAATAATACAGTGTTATCAATTCAGACAACCAGCACAAACCGGTTTGCATGGTAACCCACACTGTACTTCTAGCTGAGGCTAAAATTGACCACTAAGGCCTTACAGGTGGTTTCAGTTGTCACCCACCAGATAATGGGATGGGACACCTCGCTCATGTTCTTGCTTTGAATCTGCGAGAGGTGGGCTTTGAATGCATGCTTGCCATGTCCAACACTGCTGGTGATCATGGTGGTGGTGGTGTCTCATGGCCAAGGGAGATGGTTTGGTTTGGCACTGGCAGAGGAGGAAGGGTCCCCAAAGAGCCATCCCTGTCTCCCAGCATGGCTCCACAGTGAGCTGCATCAGCACCTCCTGGTTGGGTCCAAGATCACTTTTGGTGAAGCTTGATGGAGGAGGGAGAAACCTCAGAAAGGCTGGACTTGGTCATGATGCTGAACTGCAGGAGAGGGGGTGTTGGCACCAGGGGAAGCTCTTCAATAGTGGGTCCTGCTGCATCACCAAGTCCCTCTGCTGAGCATAGAAAGGCCTAAAGTGATGAAGCAAATGCCAAATAGTCCCTCTGCACTGCAAAATGGCAAAGTTGAGGATAATCTAGAGGAGAGATGCTTTGCTGTACTTCGGAGAGCTGTTGCAGAGTTTATGGCAGCAATTAAAAGGAAAAGCAAATTCTTGAGAACATGAGGTTGGAAAGGTGGTTCTGGCTCATGAAAATCGGGTCTGGAGCTTTCTGATCACTTCTGTCACCCTGTTAGGCGAGGAAAATGCTAAAATAGAGACGACGAGTGGAAAAGAGCCGAAATGATTCATGGTTTCAAGTAGTGCAGGTCATGAAGAAGATGTAATTAGACCTGGCCTATTTAACCTGAATGAAAAAGAAAGCTGTAAATAAAGGGTGGGGGAAAAAAAAAAAAAAAGAGGTAGAATATTTAGAAGACTTGACTATTTTGGACTCGGTATCTCCAAGTAAAATTAAGGTATAAAATAATTTATTAGCCATCTATGTGTTTTCTTGTATGGTAGAGGTAGCAGATACACAATGCACCGTGGAAGTAAATATTAAGGGTAGGTAGTTGGCATCAGCTAATTGAAGGGCTATGCAGTGTACTTTGAGAGAAGGAGAATACACTACTACATCAACTAACTAGATTAAGGGTGTTAAGATGACAAGATCCTTAATTTAGATCGGTATTTCTTGCCTCAGGAGGGCAGACTATGGTATGGTCTGCTCCTGGCTGTTAACATTCCTCTGCGTGGTGGTCACAGCATTCATGTCGCAGTAGATGTGTGTTCTCCTCTCTCTCTCTCCTTCTCTCTCACACGGTTCCTTCTCTTTTCCCTACATAAACTTGAGCCAGCTGGTTTGGGAGCTAGACCTAGCCAGCACTTACAGTTTTGCATTGGTTTTGGTTACCTGACTTGAACTCCTTTATCCCTCCACCAGGGACTGATGTCTTTAGTAGTTAGGCATCTTCGAGCGTAGCTGCACGACCTCTTGGGTCTGTGTCACAGTAGCATGTGACATCAGAAATTTATGAGCCAGAAACTTGCTGCTAAAAGGCCATCCGTTTAAACTAGAGGAAGGGAAATCAGGAAGGCAACTTTACTGATCTGAGATTGAGAGGATTGGTTTCATGGCCTAAACTGTTGCTTTTATCATTAAATTATCTTTTTACTTGGGAAAGAGATCTGCTGACATCCTTCCTTTTTAATGTGCCCATAAGAAGTAATGACAAACATCATTGTATTGTAGCTCTTCTCGCAAGTTTGACATTGTGAAGTGATTTGCTTTTGGTTTCTTCTGTGGTTATAGAGACATTAATGGTTTCTGAAGGAAAGCTTGCTCTAATTTGTAGGCATTAAATTGATAAGAATTTGCCTGCTGTCGCTGACGTAATTTCTTCTTTGTCTGACCTCATTCGCCTGGCATTAAAATCATATTACTGAATCTCAATTTTAAAATTGGCACAGCTAATAAGGAAAACCTTTGCTTTAAGTGTTTTGTTGGCTTGATCTAACCTGTATCCTTAATGTCCACTGTGGGACTGGATCCAGGTCTTCAGTGCTGACAAGTGCCTTTTAGCTTCATTTATTTATTATGGGGAAAACAATTTAAAAGCTTAGTTATTAAAGTCACTTTTTGAAGGAGAAAATAATGACATTGCCCAGTCTGAAGACATAAGTTATACAACTTAATATCTGATCTTAAATATCATTATTAAAGCCAAATACCCACCATTAAATTCACTTGAGGTTCATTTTGTTACAAAACCCAAGAAGAATGCCTTCTGACATAATACTTCATAATGCAATGGCCAAAATATACTGCTCTGCCTATGGTGCACTTTGTAGGTTACGCGTAATCCAGGTTTTATTAGCTTGCTTTGCCAGACTGCTTGCCCTTGCAGTAAGTGTCCCTCGTGCTTGAAGCCTGAGCATGTTCGTAGCTATTCTTACAAATCTCTTTACAAAAGTAGGTATGAGGTCGGAGTTTACTTGTGATCTGATTGCTGTGTGAATAGCAATATAAAACTAGATCAGACTGGACTATGCAAGAAGAGCACTTATAATGGTTTTTCCTTCCTCTCTTAAATTTCTGCTTTGCTTTGAAGTTGTAAAAGGACAACACCTACCTGAAAGTTTTTGATTCTACAAAAACTGGGATATGATCGTAATTTGTCAATTAAACCATACATGTTCTCACATATAAAAAAAAACCCACACTTTTTTTTTAAAAATATACAATACAGTGTTGAATTCCTGAAGATTTGTTTTTCTTGATAATTCTGGTTAAGGGAAGAGTTGGCAGCTGGTCAATAGTGAGGAAAAGAAAGTGCTAAATTAATGATGTAAGAGGGGAGGAAGAATTTCATTAATTCCAGAGATGATTTTACTTTTTGTTTGATTTGATTGCTTTCACCCTTTGATTTACATTAGCATGCAAATATTTCTTCCTTGCTGTGCTCAATGCTGAAAGAGATAAAATAAAGCAGATTAGAAACAGAAGCTATGAAGACAAATCTTTTTCTTCCAAAGGAAAATGTAAATGTTATCAGTGCTAGGAAAAATTAGAAAAAAGAGTATGCTTCTTGGAAAAGTGCAATAATCACAGTTTTGAATATTTAAAGATCAATTTTGTCATTACATCAAACTAGCTCAATCAGAGCAGGAAAAATGAAGTATTGATAAATAATGATGCCTCCAAGTGAGATATTTGAGATGTTATTGTCACCAAAGTGTATTCATAGAGCTGCCAAGAGCTGCTCAGTACCAGCACTGTGCAGGAGTGGTATATCTTTGCCTCCCGATCTGGCTTATTTCACCTGCCATATTAGAATGTGCTGATTATTTTTTTTTTTTAATAGGAGATAAACCATCACTTCTGGGATTTTTTAGAAATGAGGACTCCAATGGCAGTTCTGAAATATGCTGGTATTTTATCTTCTGGAAGAAGGGTGGGGGGGAAAGCATAGGGAAACTAAAATATCTGATGATGATCTAAAAAAGGACTTCTTGTGTGGAGGAATCGCTTAACTTTTTCCTGTACTCTATTAAGTCCTAATATCTGTCATTTTATTGTTGAGAGAAAATAAGATTATTATTATTTTACAAAGGAGATGTTCCTTGTAAAATCTTTGACTGCAATACATCTCAGATCAGCCTGATCGATAACTTTTTACGTATGTTACAGTATTAATTTGATGGCTTTGCTTTTAAAATTTAGTGTGGCTGATGTTATAGTGGTACTACAGTGTATATTATTAAAATGGCTTGCTGCAACATTTCCAGGTTTTTAAAAAAAAAAAAAAAAAAAAAAAAAAAAAGAAAAAACCCTTTTGCCTGAAGCCTGCTGGCGAGAAGGTGGATGGAAGAAGGGGTAAAGCAGAAGATGCAGGGGCCATCATGCAATTAAAAGTTAAATTAAGCAATGTTCATGCACACGCTCCACATTTGCTCAAGACAGGGTATGTGAGTAGTCTCATTAATGTCAAAAGGACCCCTTACGCGCTTGAAGTTAAGCGGATTTATAATTGTTTGTTGGATTATGTTCCAAGCCCGTCCTGCAAAAGTATTGCTTCTAACAAATTCCTACTGCTTGATACAAAAAAAGAGGAAAGAAGTCTTTGAACCACCTATTGTACTGCCAGAAAAAGGAAATGAGACAGAAGTTGGGAACCCCTTTATTGACAAAGGTGGTCTCTCCCCTGAAGCGCATCTGCAACTCCTCAGCAGGGTGTTCCCCCCTCGAAGTCCCATCCTGGTTTTGCCTCCCCTCGCCTTGCCATGTTACTTGTTGCAACACTTGGATGCCCTGCCGCATACAGATGTCTCCCCGCCTCCTTCTCTAAATGATTAACTGCTCTTGACCTCCACTTGCCCTCTTGCTTGGCACCTCGCTGCTGCGTCCAGCACTTGCTGTCCCTGCTGTGCCCTCCTGTTGTCCCACTGGGAGCCCAGGTGCCTCTCACGGTGCTCTCCTTGCTCTGCCTGCCGCCTTGTCCCCGTTCAGCTCCCATCTTGCTGCCAGCTTCGCCCCTTTGTGTCACCCGCTCGCCCCAGGCAGCTGCGTGGGGTGCAGGGCTGATGAGGCTGGTGGCTTTCTGCACAGATGGGCAAGTGGCTGGATGGTTTCCCATGTTTCCCATTCTTCCCTTGAATCCCTCCTTTTCTAATTTAAATGCTACGTTTGGGTTTACCAGCGCATTTCGTTTTCCTCCTACTCTGATTTTTGTGGCTCTCCTGAAGCTGAAGGGGAGGACTGCAGACCCATTGGAACTTTCTGATTGAGATTGTAAAAGGAGTTTGAGATGCTCTGAGAAACACTGCAGAGAATCACAAGGCACAGGACTCCAGGAGCGGCACTTAAAAGCTTGTTTCTGTTTGGATACCTTACTAGAACGGCTCTTTTGAACTGATTTAAAGTTTTAAAAAAGGGTCTGAGAAACTTCCCTTTGAAAGCCTTGCAAATTCTTATGGTTATAGGCTGAGAATGGACTTTAAAGTATCCCAGAAGTGGAGCCGTCTGGCTTGTTATTACTATCTAGAGTGATCACCAGAGACAACTTTGGCTGTTTAACCTCTACAAAATGTTCCCTGCCCTTAATGAATGTCTGATGCCAACATTAGATATGTAGATGATGTCTCATGGGGAGGAGATCATTGCAATAAGGTTAACACTTTTAGCTACTAATTTGTACTTTCCAAATGTTGATATTTACTGGAAGAGATTTTAATTATTTCATTTTAATGCAGCTAGATTTGTTCTTATGTCTGGGGACACAAGAATCCTTAGGTTTCTGGCCCATCACATTTATTCCGAAATATTTTTTTCATTATATCAAATTTCTCTGAACTCTTGAATAGGAATACACTGAAGTACAGTGGCTTAACTATTATTTTTCTTTTTGCATGTGTAACTTGTTAGATAAATGCATTTTTCATCCATGGTAGGGGTACAATGCTTTGAAGTAAGAATCGTACTTTGGCCAGCAACCTAAAGATCTATTTGTGTTTTGAATAAATACATCACGACTACTGATGAAAACCTCCTCCCCTTCTACCTCCCCATGAAGTACTGCTGCTTTCTCCTATGCCAATTCACTTCTGGAAACGTTCTTTCTAAGCACAGTTAAACGGCAGCCCGGCGATAGCCCGTGTTTGATTTCGGTCATGGAGAGGAATAACGCTAACACACTGCAGAATGCGTCTGGCAGAAAGTGCACAACCATTTTGACTTTTCAGGGTAAATTAATTATCTCCTTCTCCTATGGTATCATGGTTTTAGCTTACAGCTCTGCCAGTCCAGCGTAAGCGCATCCTTCCCTCGACTCTTCTTCCTGCCATCACTGTCTCAGGTTCATGGTCCAGCTTGTTCCCTCCCTCTCATCATTGATCTGCCTCCACTTTCACTTGGAGATTTCTGCCAGAATGACAGCTGATAAAATACTGGGTAGCCCTCTTCCCTTCTATGTTTTGTTCTTCTTTTTCTCTATTAAACAGAAAAAGAAAATTCTTGCCTGCTGCCCTTCTCTAGGTTCTCCTTTCCCCTGGCTCCTGTACAAAATCCAGCCAGAAAAGGACTTTTAATAGCTGTCACGTTTTCAGACCAGTACCTCAAATTTGGGGAATGGCTCTTGTGAGCTTTTTATTTTCCTTAATGCTCTCTTTTGTGGTGACACCCAGAGAAAAGCAGTGGCTGCTGGTTAGGGGCTTGCTGGGCATCCATGGGCTTCTCTTGCCTGCCCTGCTGTGTCCCGGGAACCACCTCTGTCTCCTATGCCTTGGTTGTGAGCCCTGCCTTGGAGCAGCATTTGGGAGGGATGCAACTGCTGCTCCTTCATGCAGTGACATACCTCCTCCTGATAATGAAAGTAATAAAACATTAACAGGCTCTTGCATAGGAGAGAATAGTGTTTTGCAGTTATTAATCAAATCCAAACCTCCTTACTTCCAACAGCAGGAGGTTGTGCTCTTGGACCCAAGGCAGAGAGAGATCTTTTCTGCACAGCTTTCCTGCACAGTCTTTGCAGCTTCTTCCATATGCTTTCCCCATCTGGGATGGTGTGCTTTGCGTCTAGTGATTTTTAATTTTTTATTATTATTAGCTAGAGATTTGTGAGAACGACATTCTTCTCCTTTTGGGGTAGGTTGTACTCAGCACTGAGCTGAGGGACGTCGTGTCTCTCTTCATGGGTCTGGCAGAAGGTAAGAGTTGAGCAGAGCCTGGTGGTCAGAGCAGCAGCAGTCAATGGGAGGACACTATAGCAGCACAAGACATTTAAGAAAGCAATCCCAGTTTGCTGTTGATTTTCCCAGGATCCTGTCCCCAGAGATCTGCAGGATCCTGGGTGATGTCTGTGGCCTCTTGCCCAGCAGAGCAAGCTTGTCTCTCTTAATAAAAACCATCTGGGAGGACCACTGGGAGGGATTCCTGCTAGCTAATTATTAGCCTTCAGCATTACCTCAGGAGTCAAAAGTAGCTGTGCAAGCAATATTTGAAAATGCTATATGTGAGAAGTTACTTCTGCCAAATAAGCTGCATTTTGCCTATTGAAGCCATTTTGTGTATATATATTGCTTTTGCTTTAACTTCATGCTGTGTACTAGAATTAAGTAACTTCTACTGAGCTGGTTTGGAAGTTTCCATGATAAGACTACATCTGTGTATACTAAATAATAAATGAAATTCAGCAGGAATAGTTCTTCATTATATTAATTAACAAATAATGCCTTTAGATTCATATACTTGAAAGTGATTAATACACAATGCAAAAATAAGTAATTTTCTGGTTTGCCTATTTGTTCACTTACAAGCAGTTCCTGTAATTCCATGTTGAAATGAGTTTTTGTACCTAGCCTATACTGTAGCAAGACATATGTTACAACATACCAAGAGGAAATGTAAACAAATCATCAGTTCATAGCATAAGGTCCACTGATGTTTAGTTTTTAAAGTGTTCCTTCCTCCCTTTTTTTTTTTTAAAGTTTATGTAAGGCAAAGCATGGCAGAGAGATTAGAGTCTCTTATTCCCTCCTGCTTCCTCTGCCCTGCCCCAGATTTATAAAACACATGCACAGAGTGCACCAGATGCTTTGGCAATTACGTTAGCAGAGGTATTGCTCAGGTTTCTGCATTGGACTTGGCAGATGTCATCTATGGTGGCCGCTGAGGAGACGGTGATTAGGGCAGTTGGTGGTCAGTGTCCCTGGTTATCATTGCTAAGGGATGGAGGAAGGAATGCTTTAGAAATGCCAAGCGAGTCCCAGGCGCTGGTGGCCTTGCAGGGGAAGGAAGCTGCCTTTATTCAGCTCTGCAAACACTGCAGAGAGTTGTCAAAGTCTCCGAAGCTCAGTAAGTTGTTCTAAAAACTATTTAACTCTTTACTGTGAATATTTGGTATAAATATAGTTGTTCAGATGAAAAAAGACAGTGATCTGTATGCATTCTGTTCCTGAATTGGGCTCCCCAGGATTAGAGTTTTTGCTCTCTTTCCTCATTTAGAAATAGTCACCCACCCTCTTTGCAAGTCTAAATTGCTCTTCTGTAATGAGATCAATGGACCTTCACCGATTTACAGTAGTAGAGAATAATTTGGCTCATTATGCATTTGATGAGATATGATCTGGGAGGCTATCTTTGCACAGACGGATAGTAAAATAAACATTAAGGACTAATAAAAAATGTCATATCCTCCACCACTGTGCTCTGGCTGCGTATGTAGGGATATGTCATTACACACGAGCAGAGCAAAAGTATCCATGGGTCAGCTCTGAGATGAAGGCTTTTCTCTTCTTCCTACTTCTGTTGTGCTAAAGTCTGTTTTATCAGTCAAGGTGGCAAGAGGCTCGAGTGTAGTCTTGGGTTTAGCCCATGTCCTGGGAAAGTGTAGCTGCTCTTCACACAGGCATAACTGGCTTTTTTTGTCTAATGGAAGCATAAATCCTAATGAGTTTCTTAGAGCGGTATCAGGCTGATGTTAAGGATGGGTGTTTAGAACCATAACGGTTGGACTCGATGATCTTAAGGGTCTTTTCCAACCTTAATGATTCTATGATTCGATGATAATCACGATTTAAAATAAAACCAATTGCCTCAAAATTGGTTGTTCCTGCAATTTGGTTGAGCAAATAATCAATCACCCTTTGACAGCCAGCTGGCTACAGGCAAAGGTTTCACATTCCTGTAGTTTCGGTGCAGATCCTCAAAACTTCTACCACTGCAACAGCTCTGGCAGCTGGCTTGTGCTGCCTGGCACTGTTGATCCTTTGGGGAAAAAAAGTTAAATGTGCTTTCTTTTTTTTTTTTTTTTTCCAAAGAAAATAAGTTGCAATGGTATTTTCTGTGATATTGATAAATTATACAAGTTCCATCCCTGGTGGTGTGAAGTCTGGAAGGGGAAGTGGGAGAATAAGATAAAACTGATTGTGAGATGTGAGGAGTGTACTTTAAAAGTAGTAACATAAATTTTGTGGAGGTCTTCTTCTGTAGTCTGTTTTAAGACTTACATTATTTCTGTTTCTCAAGTTTATACGTATCTCAAATTAGTAATGAATTAATATAGGAAAGTGCATTTGCTGAAAGGCTGTTATTAAGACTTCTGTAGAAAAGTAAACATGAAAAGCTCTGCTGCTGGCCATGGTTACTGCATATTCTTTTCAAAGTACTTCTTTAAAATACTTTGTTTTCTTATATACAAATATTTCCCCTCTTTATGAAACACTATAATGAGTTAGATGATGTTGTATTTCTGGTTTATTTACATCTTGCATGTAGACTTGTCTGGACTGACTTCTTGCTCTGTACAGTACATGTCAAGTTTTTACCAAACACATTAAGAGGAATGGGCAGAAAATGTCTAAAGGGATCACTTTGAGCTTATAAATTTCGTCCTTATAGTGTAAAAATTCAAAGCACCTTGAGTTTTTCACTCTGTAGATGCCCCTGGTGAGTAGGGTTGGGCTATTTTCTCTGTTCTTAGTAATGGCAGAGCTCTTCCTTTTTTTTCTTTTTTTCTTTCATAGAGAAGAACCAAATCATGCTTCTAATACTAGAAGGCAATGTATTTTATACACTTTGTGGGTTAGGAAGCACTCAGGAAAACAAAGATGGCTTTGGTGAGGTGGAATAATCCTCCAGCCTCCTTCTCAGGAGGCTTGGGTTTAATTTCTAGGCTATGCTACTTCAAAATAACCCTTTTCCTCCCCCAATTAGTGCTGATGACCAGACTGGAGTGTTTTGGCTGCTTGATGAGGCCTCCCTGCCATGAATTGGAGAGGGGTTCTCTGGTGGCAGTAACCGCGGATGAAATATCTGCGGCAGCACAGCAGTCCTTCAGCGCTTGGGGCTGCACGCTGCGGATGCTTCACTTCTTTATCCACCAGCTGCTTTTAAATGGGTTGTAACAGCGCTGGAGTCTGTGCCACAGAGCAGGAGCCCAGGCTGCAGGAGGGGTGATGTATGGACTTGCTGTGCTTCAAGTCTGGGGGTGATGTCTCTGCAAATCAGAAACATTAACTTGCTTAAAATGTACTGTATTTTGCATGATTACATGGCTTCATCTGATGTGGGATTCAGAAGATGCCTCTTGTCCACTGACAACAAAACCTTCTTCAGATGTGTGGCCATGATGCTTGTGAGAAACACGTATTTGCAAAAATGGCAGAGGTCCTTCTCGTATGATGACCAGTGTGGGGTCAACTCCAGCCATGGGTTGCCCCAGGACTTCCTGAACTAGGTGGGAGCCTTGTGGGCTGTCTGGTGCCTGCAGGGGTTTTTCAATTACACCGTGAATTTCAGTCACTGAGCAGGACCTTATTTTGCTGCACATTGTACCTATTTCAAGCTAGAGTGGGAAATTAAGGCTTGAGGGTTTTTTTTCCTCTAAGGGAGAGGCCGTATTCCGCTGGGAGGTGGCAGCAAAGGTTTTCAGACCTTTTTTTGGTTTTCATAGGAGTTGCAGCTGGACTACAATGCACAATCTTTTTTCTCTTTTTTTTTTTTTTTGTTCTATCTAAACACCTCCTTTTACTGCTCATAGTGATGAGGGAGTAAATGCAGATCAGCAAATAAGCCCTTGTATTTTTTTTTAAGAGTATGCTTCACCTCAATACAAGTCTCATTCGTTTACTTTGCAAGTACATGACTAGAAAAGCTTGTCCCAAGTTGTGCAGGAGGTTTGTAACTAGTGTGAATTGCTGTCCCAGTACAGCCCTCGTGTCCTCGGCAGTGTGCTCAGGTAGCGCCCAAGCATGGCAATAGCAGCCTGAAAGTGGAAGGACTTGACACACTGAGGGGATTTTGTGTGACATGTCCTCTGAGCAACTCTCACGGGGCTGGAGCTTCAGTACCTTCTCTGGTGTCACGTATGACCAGGGGAGAAAAGAGCTCTTGGGTGCTCCCTAAGCATGGTGCTTTTGGAGGTTAAACCTGTTACCTTGAATTATTCTCAGAGGCTACCCAACAGCTAATGCAGATCTTTTATCTTTGGTGATAAGTGGCATGATCTGAAATTTCACATGGTAATTGGGAGGCTGCGTTCCCAAAAACTTTCCAAGCCAAGGCTGCGTTCAGAGCACACTGTAATCCTCCAGTCTTGAAGTTCATCAGCCAGTCTGGGCACCTGTAGCTTAAAACTGTGACGGGGCTGCTCTTCTCAAGTACAGCTGAAAACATAAAATGATTGTATATGAGATATTCAGAATAATTTTGGGAAGTGAATAAGCAGGGTGTTAAACATTTTTAATAAGTTTCATAGGTCCATGGTCTTTATGTTGCCTAACGATGTTATTTTTGAAATCTTTTATGAGAATCTGTTTTTTTATTTTACATGTTTTTCATTTCATGCTGTTTAAGATTTCACAAGTGAATATGCTCTGCTTCTGTGGAAAAAGGTAATATAAGCTCCAAATGTGATTTCATTCTCTGCAGAGGTAAATTTAAACCTAATGATTCCTTACAGGCTTTGAATCAGCCATTCTTCCTTTCTTTTTTTTTTTTCCTTAATACCTAGCTGATGAATTACAAAAGTAATTCAAATTTTGTTTTCCAGTTCTCTTCCTCTTCTGCTGGCAGCTGGCAAATCTTTTGCTGTGATGCATGTCAAATAGCAACTCACTGAGGCTCCTCAAAAATGGACGTGCAAAGCTCTCACGTTGTGATGTTCCTCAGGGTATACACCTTTGGGTTGAGAATATGCTGGTAGATATGAAGTCATTGAGGATTGTTGATCCGAGAAGCCTTAGAAAGATTTGTTTTCGTAATTTAGAAAAAAAATAAATTACCCCCACCACCCCTAACTGGTAGCCCAGGAATTTGTTACTCTATTGGTGCTTTTTATGCCCTTTGCACAACCTTTCAGAATCATTTGCTTCAGAAAATTGAATGATGAAGCAGTCTTGACAAAATCAAATTGAAGGCTCAAATAACAAAGGGTGTGATTGTAATGTTCCTGCTGCTAATGAAATGTAATTTAACAAGTCAGTTCAATAATTTGCTTAAAAACCCCAGAGTAAAGTTTCATTCAGTGGTTGTCAAATTTAAGATACCCCAAGCCTCACAGATGAAGCAAAGACCATGTTTATTGCCCATTTACACTGGGAGCCAGACTGTCAATGTGGAGCCCTGCCAGCTTGTGCCAGATGAGAATCTGGCTCCATATGGAGAGCACGAGATGTGTGTTTTTCGCAACTAGTTTTTGACCCTGACATCCAATCCAGTAACCACAACTGTAGCTGAATTACTAGCAAACAGCAATTTTTAATTTTTTGCATGGTAGAAGCACATGTCAGGCACAGATGATGAGGTTCATGTGCTGTTACTAGCGTCTTCTGGGAGGTTGGGTGGCCTTCCTCGCATCGCTCTAGCAGAGGGCTCAATATCACATGCAATCACACCAAAAAAACCCCTAAGACAGTAGCACATGAAGCTTTAATGCTTTGGGAAGGGACAGAGAATGAGGAGGAAGCAAAGCTGGCCAAAGCAGGTACACAGGGACACAGTTCAAGTATTTTGTCTGAGGAGCAGCAAAACTGCAATGCCCTTGGCATGGGTGGGTGATGACATCACAGCCGAGATCACCAGCAGCTACTGCTGTGTGGGGCCACACACTAAACTTTCTGAGGGAGCAGCCAGCCATATCACTTACCAGTTCAATTAAATATCGTAGGAACTTAGATGGCAATAAGCATCCTAGCATCAATACTTTGCTTCAGTGGTGATGGATGAAGTGATTTACCTTCCATGAACTTTTACATGAGAAACAATTCTTTCTCCATTGTGGGCAAAGCGTCATTAAACAGGAATCTCAAAGGGATGAGTCAGCTAAATCTGTTCCTTTCTCCAGCTTCCTGCTTTTTCTTCATCTTTCATGTCTGATATTAATTTGATTCTTTTGGAGACAGCCATTTTAATTGATTAAGTAGACCTGAAAGGTTGGTGGTGTGTTGCCAACATTTTTAACAATATGTTCCTTCAAAAAATCATCCATCAGCTTTGTGCTCTTTTCAGAGGAAGGGAAAAAAGAAACCTATCAATTTGATGTCCTTCGCCTCATTCCCCAAAAGATCAATCATTCCTCCTCATTCCACATCTGGTTTAGTACTTCCTAGCTTGCACTGATTTTTGCGTGCCTTCACGCAAGGGTAGTTAATGTTCCCAGAAGCAATGCTGGAAGAAACGTACCCTGTTCCTTCTGCAGGAAGGTGGTTTGGGGACCTTTTCTAATGAAGGCTTCAGGAGCAGAGTTTGCATTGCGTTACTTGGGATGCCTTCGAAAGCAGTGGATGCTTATCGGCTCCCTGACTGAGTAGTTGCCAGCTCAATCCTAGGCTTGGACATGAGCTGTTAAGAGGCATGCCAGGATTCAGGTCTGGATGGGTGGACCTGCCAGGTGACTTTATGCTCCAAAGATTTTTTTTTTTTCCCCCTGTTAAGTGTAAGTGATTCCTGTTCACTGTTACAGTGCTATGCAAAGGATTGAACTTTTGAGGAGCTAGGAAGGGAGAACCACAAAAAGCTTCAATAGCGGACTAGGAGGGAACCCTGTAAAGCTTAGCAAAGAAGGAGGGAATAAGCCTAAGCAACAGCATGGGTTGGGTGATGGCCATCTGAGTAGCAGCTGTGCAGGAAAGCACCTGCAAGTCCTTTTGGTGGACAAGTTGAACATAAGTCAGCAGTGAAGGGCAACCACAGGCAGAGTTGATTAAAAAGAGCATAGACAGCATGTCAAGAGAAGTCCCCTCTACTCAGCAATGGACAGGCTGCATCTGGAGTCCTGTGCCCAGTTTTGAGTCCTGCTCCCATGCAAGAAAGATGGATAATCTTAGAATGAGGACCATCAAGATAGCAAGGAGGCTGAAGGACAGAATGACAGACCAAGAGGGAAAGTAAGTGTGGCTTTATTTATCTTGGAAAAGAAAAAATTAAAAGAGGATCTTAGGAATGGTTTATAGATAAGGTGGGTCAGACTCACCTTGAAAAGTGCATGCCAGCAAGGGCAATTCCTTCTAGGTGTAAATAAACAAATTTCACAGTAAGGATGGTCAAATATCACTGCAGGCTGCCCAGAGTGTATGCAGATTTTTCATCCTTGAAAACACTCAAAACTTTACAGAAAAAATGCTTGACAACCAATCTATCTTTGAAGTTAACCCTGCTCTCAGTAAGGAGATTGGGCTTGGTGACTTTCAGAGGCCACTTCCATCCTGAATTATTCAATGATTTAAATAAAATCCTATGTTTTGTGAACTTCGTTCATTTTTAGCAGGAATGACTGCTAGTCTGGTGTTTCTCAGGGAAGGTGTTTTTCCACCCATAATTATTCCAGATTTGAAACACTTAGGCTAACCGCTTTATCCAAAAGGAGTGTGTACCTCGCCTGGAGTGGAAGAGAAGGGTTTTGTTTTTTCCCAAGTCAAAATTATCTTAATCTTGTTTTCAGGAAAGAAAGGATAATATATTATTTTACCTATATTCAAATATTTTGACAGTCTTTTCTCAAAAATTCTATTATTCTCGTGCTTTCAGGCAAAGCCTATTAGCCTGGCAGGGTGCATGGCTTTTTGGCAAGGCCACGCTGTGTGAAATACTGCATGAAAACTTTGTGTTCAGTGGGGATTTGAACAAGTTGAAAAGGCTAGGGCTGGATGGAAGGAAAGCCTCCGATCAAAATGTGGGGGAAAAGAAGGGAGCAGAACAGAAACAAGTCAGAGGAAGGGACCGGAGGGTGGTATCTTTGCCTTATCCCAGGTACGACTCATTCAGTGGTATGCTTGAAAGCCAGCGAGCCTCCCATTTACTTTTTGCAGAAGGGCTGTAATAAATGGGACAAAGCAATGCAGGTGATGAAATAGCAGACTTGACTGATCATTCAGTCCAATCCATTGCCCCAGAGCTCCCTAGTGATGCTATGTCGTTTTATCTGAATTTTCCCTTTTCTGAGGTTTGAGCTGAGATTTGAGAATCACAGTGCAAAAATGATGATCTGTAGCTGAAAAGTATTGGGCTTGTGCTAGAAGATACCAACTGCTGTAAGCACTCTTCCCTGGGTGGCACAAGTTGGGCATCCCAAATTGATGGATGCTTTTGACTTTAATGTATGTGGCTCAGTCTCCTGTGTAAAATGGTGACTGGAAAGATGGTGATTATCAGTATTGATGGCTATTCTTGCAGTGCTTGTTTATCAGTGTTAAGCGCTACAGGAAAGCATGTGAGGAAATTGATAATTCTGTCTTCATAGCTCAATTCCTTAAATACTATTCACCCTTTACACTGGATGAGGCAGCAATTCCTGCCTGGCAAGAAAAAAAAGGCGGGGTGGGGTGGAAATAGTGCATCAGTAGAAGGCAACTTAATTCTGGCATTTTTTTAAGTACTGACTTCTGTAGTATTAATGTTAATTTAATATATTGTGGTGGGTAATTTTACCTATAAAATTGCATTCCTATTTCAGTTTTGTCAATTTTCTGTTGTAAAAGTTGGCCCTAGTGACGTGTTCCTCTGAAGTTTGTCGATCTGTTTATGTCCTCAACCTTATCTGTGTAAAAGGACAAGGCCACAAATGTCTTTGCCCTGTCCAGTTCGCTCAAAGAAAAGGAAAAATGGTCTTTCAGAGGCCTAGTGGGCCTTTCTCCTGCAGGGGCTTCCACCACCCCTTTCACCCTGCTGATAGTGAATACATATTTCTTCTGCATTTTGGCTCCTGCTTATGATACTGTTAGAGCCTTTATTTTTAGAGTTGCTATCTTTTCTCCTGCTGCCATATCTGTCTGCAGAGTATTGCATTCCTGCCAAGTTACACTTGCTCTAGACACAACATAAACAAAATTACATGTAAGAAATGTGAAGTTGCTTGGATTCACTGCGGAAAAGTGTTCTGAGTTTCAAAATAATTTCACTTCAGCCTTGTTGCTAATCTTAATCCTGCCTCTCTAAAGCAAGGGTTATCTGTTGTTGATGTGTACAGGGTATAGTGTGCTTTAGCTCTTACCACTGCCTGGAGTTCTGAGATGCTACAGGAAAAGAATTAATAATGTTACTTATGTGTATCAATAGAAAAAGCTTTCTCGTTTTCATACTGACACCTCAAAATTACCACTAGAACTATTTAAATAAACTGGGGGTGGGGAAAAAAAAAGATAAGAGAAAAATATGGTGTGTTTTTTTTTTTTTTTTTTAAAAAAAAAGTGTCCCAAATAGTAGATGGTACTAAGGACAAAAAAGATTTACTCAGTGTCCTCTGAGGTCTGTCTTCATCCCAAGTCCATTAGTTTTCTGATTATTAAGACTGTCATGCAAGCCATAAGGAAAATTTAGACATGTTCTGAGAAAGTAAAATACTTGTGCTTGAGGACACATTAATGCTAAGAAAAGAAAAAAGAAAGAAAAAAACCAAACAACTTTGGCTAGTGTTAGTTCAGAAAATGCCTGCTTTCAGTTAGTTTTGAAGAGTAAATACTTTGAGGCTGAACTTCAATAACATGTGTTACTCAAACGTTGCTTTGATGACTCTCTTTTTAACTTGTGGAAGAGTCACAGAAACAACTGAATCAGTAATTTGGATGGGTCCTGGTATCTGATTCAGTGTTGGCACGGAAGGGTGTAGCTGCACGTCACAGCTATTATGGTAACAGAGACCCATTGAAAGCCAATTTTTGTTAAGGCTGTTTTTGGAAAAGATGTGTAGATGTTATGAAAACACATATACAGTTGAGTTTAAAAAAACTTCATTGAGAGACACAGAAGTAGTTGAGCATAATGAAAATATTAATTTTATTCCTGCTTCTCTTCTGTTTTGTGTAGGACGGCCTGGTATCTGGTGGGACTAAAATGGGTTTGACTCTCCCTCATCTAGATAGTGTTCTGCAGTTGGGAGATAAATGTGGTGCCACAAGCAATGATGGAGGGAAGGAATTTGATTAACTAATTTCAAAGCAAGGGACAGACGAGCCCTAGTCCAGAGGACCCTAATTCTTGGGGAGGCATGGAGCTGCACAGTTCATGGGTGATGTTCTTCTCTGGGACTCATTAGAATTAAAAAAGCTCCAGAGAAGAGGTCCCAAACTGCTCTGATTCTGAGTGAGTGAGCCCAAGAAAACCTTATGTTGTTCTTGACAACATGTGGAGCAGTGTCTTACAGTGATTTCAAACAAAAATAAAAAAAGCTTACGTGGCCATTCATGTGAATCTGTGAATATTGGCAGTGTTTTTGCTGGCCTGAATAACTTGCAGACTCATTTCTGAAGCTCCTGGCAGAGCAGCCCTGGAGCTGTAGGGGCTGCTCCCCCCTTTCCCCTCTCTTTTGCTTAGGGGCTGGTGTCAGCTCTTATCCTGCCTGCACCCAGCCCGCCTCCCTGTGTGCAAACCCACCACTGCCACCCTGCTGAAAGGATGCTATGTGTGCCTTCTCTCTGCTGCAGCGGACAAAAATTAAGCTTGGGAAAGAGGAATACTCCAGACCGTGCATTTTGCAAGTTCTCCTCTACAAGAAAGGGTTGGTGTGGCAGGATTGGTGAAAACTGGCTATTCTGTGTCTGCTTGCTGTATGCCAAGATAAGATATAGTTGTGAAGTGGAACAGCCTATTTAAAAATGTTCTTCATAGTTAAAGAGAAAAGCATGGGTATAAAAGAGGGAAAAAGGGTTGTGTTATGGCCTGGTTGTGCGCTTGTAGCACCCATTTAAATTCACATTTATATTTTCCTAGTACACTCATCTCCTTTTTGCCTCAGAGCTATTTTAATTGAATTTGCTTGTTCTGCCTGCCATTTAGCTGCGAGCTGCCCTGACTAAAACCAGTTCCAATGCAATAACAAACCGAGCTGTTTCACTAAATTTCCGGCGTTAAAAGCAGCTGACCTTCATGTGCTGCTGGGGGAAAGGGGGGGAGAGGGTGTCTAGTGGGTCTAATGCTGACAGCCACATGCAAAATCATCTTGCGCACATAACTTGGATGAGAAATTATTGTAATTGCACTAACTATCCATATTAAACACAGTTGCTGTCTTTTCTGTGCAAGTGTGTGTGTGATTTTCAAATATTGGCTGCATTTGGAATTGAATTATCAAATGGGCTGTGATCATGCTAGAATACGTTTGGGATGAGTATGTATTTTGTAATAATTACTTCATTACTAGGGATAACATAGCTGTTTCTCTTGAATGTGCTTTTTTCCATTTTTTTGGGGGGAAAAAAGAAAAATAGAGGCATTTTTAAAAATTGAATGAATACACCATTGGGTAAAACACAAATAAGGGGATGGAGTCAGAATTTAATTTCCCATGGTACATATTTATACAACTGTACAGCTATTAACATTATCTTTGTTTAGTTTGTAAAACAGAACAGTCGGCCAATGCACTTTTTCTGTTTGACACTGTATTTCTGTTGGATTTGTTGGGCCAACTGCTTGACCACCAGAACTGTCAGACCACATGGGGTGGGGACACCCTTGCATCATTAAACTGATGAGTTTTCCCATCCATTTCAATGGTCCAGGACTTCACCCACTGAGTTGTCAAGATTAGACCTGTTCTGTTGCAGGGGGGAGTATCATGTTTGCTTATGCAAAACTACTGTGGCAGATATTATAGACATAACTGATTCTATTTTTTTTTTCCATCTCTGCTGTACCCTCTGGGACTCCCGATAGCCTGTTTCAGCCTCTTATTGAGTGAGTGATAAGATTTTCAAACAGAGGTTTAAAAAGTCTCTGCTGCTTTTCAATGGTTTGGTTTTCTTAAGTGGAAAAGAACGTGTCAAGATAAGGCATTGCAGTAGCACCGACACTACCAAGAATAACCTATGTGCAAAAAGGCAGAGAGGCTGCTTATTTGTGCATTTTATAATCCTGCTTTAATTCCTAGTTTTATAAACAACACAACTGTTCAGGCAGAGAAGTGATCTTGCGAAATCTGATATAATTATTGAATGCTGCCTGAGAGCAGAATATGCATTAGGAAATGGGTATGGAGGAGGGATGGCTGCTTCTGCCTGCCCCCTCCTTCCCTCCAACCAATGCGTTCAGGTTCAGTGCGGCTTTCAAATCAGATTTTAAATCTGTTCATTTAAGAAAACTGCTTGGTCTAGCTCTGGCTATGAAAATCCTTCTATTGCTTATAATAACTTGAGGATAACAACTCCTAAAATCATTTACTAGAAAACGTAATAGATGTTAAAATAGGTTGGTGTATTCTCAGAGTCATGATGGACAAGATGTCCTGATTATTTTTTTTTCTCATTCATGTGGACATGATTAGTTGGAGTTTCTTTTATGCTAGAAAGTAAACTTTACTGCAGTACAACAAAGACCACAGAAAAGTAAAGAAAACTATAGTCTACAGAGATATAAGAAGCCTGAATAAGAGCAGGTCCAAATAGTTTACACTGGTTGTCCACTAGGGAGTCTGAGTTATACAATGCTGGGTTGCTGTTATTAACTAAAAATTTTTAAAAAGTTAATCTTTTTGTGAGTTAAGAAATGTCACATGACTCAGCATGATTTATCCCACCTTTCCTTTCCATGTTTAATTTTCTTATTCTAGTAGCAGACTGTTGCAGCACTTGCTTCCCTTCCACAAGTTACTTTTACTGCTCTTTGGAGCTGTGAGGGTTAAGCAAAACCAGGAGATATAGAGATCTGGGTGGGAGGAAGAAGGGGGGATTGAAACTCTCAGAAAGACCTGGTGGTTTTTATTTCCCAAAATATGTGTATGTAAAGAGAACCTGGTATAGAAACAGGTATAGGAACATTGGAGATTTGGGGAAAAGAATATACAGTACAGTTAGAAATATTACTGCTACATTGCAATGCCCTCAAAACGCTTTCTCTGATAAGTTCAGTCAGGTTTTAGTCCTGTCCACTAATGGGTATTTATGGCTCATCTCTTCCACAGAACCAGGGTCTCTTAGGTCAATTTGTTATTGGTCCTTCAAAATGAGCCAGGTTGACCACATCCCAATACTTGAAATACAGGCTTCCCACAATGTGTTCTCTTTCCTGGTATCATTGGGAGTCGTGTTTAGGCATGTGTTTGCTCGGGTGCCCAAGCTGCTGGCTGTGTTCATCTCTCCAGCTCTCTTGCTGTTGCGCGTTGCAGTCGTGGAGATAAGTTCCCATTACAGGTCTCCAGCTTGGTGGCCCAGAAGGTGGAGGTGATCTACGGGCTTGTCCAAGCTCAATGTTGGCTGCGCAGTTGTGAGCAGCTGTTGTTTCTCTCTCACGTTCCACTTCAAATATGTCATCTCTGTGCACACAGTGTACAGTTGTTCCCCATATGTAAAACTTTCAGATACTTGGGATTGCATAAGTATAACTATAAGGACTTTCTGTGAGCTAAGGAAGTTGTACCCAAAACATTCCTTATCCTTAACTTAGTAAGTTTTACACTTGGTAAACAACTGCTGTAGAAGTTCCAAAAATTTCCCTATTTTTCATCACTTTCTTTTTCTTTTCACCTGCCAGTGAGGAATTTACTGGTGACATGAAAACACTTTTTCACTGAAGCTTATTTCAGAGTACTATACAAAAATGATCTTGCTGTCTGAAGGTTTTTGGCAGTCTTGCACCCCAAGAAATACATCGCCACAGTTGTGGTGGAAACTCGAGGCTGAGTTCTCCAAGAATAAGCCCCTGTATCTCCCGCCTTTTCGCTTGGGTGGAACATGAGAACAAGAGCTCAGGTTTCATCATTCATCTATATAATCATTTTCAGATTCCTTCAAAAAGTGGCAGAATGCCCCAAAAGGAAAAGAAAGCAGGACTTTGTATGCTTAACGCAAAGCAGAGGGTGGGTGGTGCAGGGAGAAACATGGAGGCTCTATACCATGAGACACTGCTACAGCATCTTTTATGTTATGCATTCAAATCCATCCTGCGTAGTGGTAAGAGAAATAAAGAACAGTGGCTGTGGTATAGCCACGGTAGTCTAGAAGAGTCTAGAGGCAAACCTTGCCTCTCTAAGGGAAATCTTTTGCTTTGGCACGAGCTCAGCCATAAAATGTCCTGCATGGCCGTAGCAGGCAGGTGGCCTGTTAGACTAATCAAAGCGTATGTTTTGATAGACGATCAGCATGTGCAATGCCGCCTGTCAGCATGCATATAGCTACCGCATATGCTCTCTCTTGCCTGACAGAAATATCTAGAGGGATATTCAGAGTGCTGGGCTCGGTGATGGTAAGGATTGAGTGTAGATGACAAGGAGCAGTAATAAAACCTTAGGAACACAACCTTTCCCATACTTAACTTTCCTCTTTCCAACTTTTCTCCCCAAAATATGAAGGGAACATAGGAGAGCAACTCATTGAAGTCATCCAAACCCTCTGAAGGCTGTTTTGTGAGTTCATTTATCTGGCTTGCTTACCTTTCTTTTTAATTTCTTTCTAACACTTAAAATAACTCTTAGATGTAGATTAGCTGCCGTACAAAAAGCAGTAAAATGGCCCAAACCTCCAGAAATGGATTCAGTACCGAAGTCAGAATTTGAGGATTATTGGTACATTTTATTCCAAACTAACTGAATAGTAGAATTTTCTTAAAATTGCAAAGAAAACAACTGTGTGCTGCATATTGTGTAAACCACAGAATAATAGAATCATTAAGGTTGGAAAAGACCCTTAAGATCATTGAGTCCAACCGTTAACCTATGCAGTGCTTTGTATCAATGCCACCATGTTTTTCCTTTGAGAAAATGTTTGTGGCTTTCATTATTTCTGCAGTTATGTGTCTTGTCAGGAGAAAACAAAGTCTTAAAGTGAAAATACTCTTTTTACCACCTTATTGCACTTGTCTGGCACCTCAAGCGGCAGAAGAATTCCAAATATCATGAGCTCTGGTTACTTTTGTTAAGAACACTGATAGTTCATGCTACGTGTCAATAGGTGCAATGGCAATGGCAAATTTTTCCTAAGCAGCTTCATGGGTCAAGATACCAAAGCGCAAACTGATGTGATCAGTCACCGTGGTCTCATCAAAGTCCTGCAGACAAGTTGGGAAACTGAGGACCAGTGCTGTTTGTAAGCCCTGACATTATTAACATGATTTTATCTTGCAACAGAGATTCCAGTCCCACTTTTTCTGTTTCTTTGTTTTGGGAGAGGAGCTAGCATTGAAACCTTGAAAAATGTGGGTGTTTGGCTGCTCTGATGGTTATATTAAAGATAACTTTGGAAATCATTTGACTGACACTTGAGCAAAATGAGTTCAAAGGAAGGGAAGAATGCATCCTGGATCTCTTTGGTTCCCAGGCTTTTTCTAAGTACATTATTTTTATGTTTTGTTTGTAGCCACTGAGATATGCTTACCTTTAACTGTTACCAGTGGCACTGTGTTGGCCCCCAGATAGGCTGAAATCAGTGTTTGCTTGTTCCTTGATTTGGGTAAGGGATGGGAAGAGAGTATACTTTGTCTGTTGTCACCCCACAAATTGATTTTTCAACCTGTATCTTTGTTTAGATTTCAGTTTCAACCTTAGGAACTCTGGCACACAGATTGCTTCCTTTTTTTGGAGGTGATGACAGGAATTGCTACCTTTATTTTACTACCAAGAACAACTCGTGCACCCAGAAATTTTCTGGGAAAGAGGCAGAGCACCTCTTCTAAATGCATGGTCCTTACATAAGCTTGTGCTTTCCTATCGGCCTTTTTCCCAAGTAACTTTTTTAAAGCAGGCAAGTTGGCCCGATGCTTAAGGCATCGAGGACGTTGCTTGGCAACTTTGGGCTGTGCGTGCATCTCTCCGGGAGCAACCGGACAGATGTTTGCACACAGGCTGACTAGGAGCAACCTGGTGGCCGCCAAGCAAACTCGGTCCTAAAATTATCAGTTCGGGGGATGTGTGGTAAATTAAACATTTGCACGGTGAGACGCTGTTCGTGACACTCGTTATTTGCAAAGCGTAAAAAGCTTTTCAAAAGGGTGAGAGGCTGAGATGCCTTTCTTGAGTATTTTCCAGTGCCTAGGACACAAATATGTATCATTGTCGTTTGCAAGAGTGAAATTTGTTTAGTTTGTTAAAGCTGTGAGTTGAAGATGATGGGGCTGTTCCCTTTTAATGTAACAGTAACATCTTTGTGCTATTAAGAGGGTTACTCTTCAGAGATACAAACCCAGATCCCTCCCAGTTGTTTTGCAGGTTTGTGTCCAGTTGGCAATTAGCTGCATTTCAGTTAGAAAGAAACCAGTGGGGTGTGGCTCTCTGCTACTTTTCTTTCCCAGGATACAATATGCTGGGTGTACACAGGGCACCCTACCTTTAAGGTGTACCAGTATATTTTGCCAAGGGAAAGACACGAAGAGCCTGGATCGGTACCCACGGATTTTCCCTCCATGAGTACTGACAGTGAGAGTGGGTTGCAGGGGGAGTAAGCTGTGGAAGCGGAGGGAAGGGATGGGTTGCTCCTCTTCTCACTACCTTCAACTCAGTTTTACTGGCACTGTCCCATCAACTGAATGTGAGACTTAAACTGTAAACTGAATTAGAGCATGTTTTTAAAAGGAACTGTATTCTGAAAGCATCTGAGCAGCTATAAACATAAGGTGGAGGAGGTCCTGGCTGTGTGCAGAGGCTGTTAGCTGAGGTGGACTGGTCCCTGGGAGCCTGGTCAGGCAGGGCCTGAAGGTTAAGGATATCATTTTGAGCAGTCGCTGACACAAATAAAGGCTGGTGGCCAACACCGGAGTCTGACGCCAGCACAGGCTGGCACGGCTGCCAAAAGAGGCGGCAGTGTGACTCTGCCGTCATCCCCACTCCTCATGTCACACGCCGCCCCCCGCCCCCCCCCCCCCCTTTTCAGCCTCGTATTGATCATAGGATCATAGAATCGTTAAGGCTGGAAAAGACCCTTAAGATCATCGAGCCCAACCGTTAACCTAGCACTGCCAAGTCCACCACTAAACCATGTCCTCGAGCACCATGTCTACCTGTCTTTTACATACCTCCAGGGATGGAGACTCAACCACTTCCCTGGCCAGCCTGTTCCAGTGCCTCACTACTCTTTCAGTGAAGAAGTTTTTCCTAATATCCAACCTAAACCTCCCCTGGCGCAGCTTGAGGCCCTTTCCTCTCGTCCTATCGCTCGTTACTAGGGAGAAGAGACCAACCCCCACCTTGCTATAGTCTCCTTTCAGGTAGTTGTAGAGAGCGATAAGGTCTCCCCTCAGCCTCCTCTTCTCCAGACTAAACAGCCCCAGCTCCCTCAGCCGCTCCTCAAAAGACTTGTGCTCTAGACCCTTCACCAACTTTGTTGCCCTTCTTTGGACACGCTCCAGCACCTCGATGTCCTTCTTGGAGTGAGGGGCCCAAAACTGAACACAGGACTCGAGGTGCGGCCTCACCAGTGCCGAGTACAGGGGCACTATCACCTCCCTGGTCCTGCTGGCCACACTGTTCCTGATACAAGCCAGGATGCCATTGGCCCTCTTGGCCACCTGGGCACACTGCTGCCTCATGTTCAGGCGGCTGTCAACCAACACCCCCAGGTCCTTTTCCGCCAGGCACCTCTCCAGCCACTCCTCCCCAAGCCTGTAGCGTTGCCCGGGGTTGTTGCGACCCAAGTGCAGGACCCAGCACTGAGCCTTGTTGCATCTCATACAGTTGGCCCCAGCCCAATGATCCAGCCTGTCCAGATCCCTCTGCAGGGCCTTCCTACCCTCCAGCAGATCGACACTTCCACCCAACCTGGTGTCATCTGCAAACTTACTGAGGGTGCACTCAATCCCCTCATCCAGATCATCAGTGAAGATGTTGAACAGGACCGGCCCCAACACTGAGCCCTGAGGAACACCACTCGTGACCAGCCGCCAGCTGGATTTGACTCCATTCACCAGCACCTCATGAGATCCCATGGGGAATCACAGTGAGGAATTGATCATATTTATTGTCTCTCCTCCCTTTTTAGTTTTAACTTGGATGGGTTTGCCTACTACTTCCCATGGCCTTAATAAATGCTTGTGGTGGCTTGGTGAAGGGGACAGAACAGAGGTAGGAAGGAGCAGCCAGGAAATGGGGGGAAAGATGGAGACTTTTCCTCCTGTTGGTAAAGCAGACCTTTAACTGGCTGGGAAAGCGTGGCAGGCTGCGGGACGGGGACAGGCTGTGAGGAGCAGGGGCTACATCTGGCTGGGTGGGCTTGGAGCAGCCAGGCACAGCCTGGACACAGGCCTGTGTCCTTGGTTTGTGTAGAGCAGCCACATCTGCTCTTAAAATATTGGGCAAGTAAAGGCATAAGAGCAAGAGGAAGCAGCAGACTGGGAACAAATGTGCACTTTTCTAACTAGAGATGAAGAAATTGCTCTGTATATTTTGGGGTTTTGCTTTCTTGTTGTTTTCTTCAATATGCATATTTGGTAGATTAAAAACACCAGTCCTTTCCCTTTCTGTGAGTAAAGTTTGCTTATTGTCAAACACTGGATCTGGGTTTTCTACTCTTCTGGTACTCTAAGAGAAGAAAAATGGAGAAGGGATAGTTTGACAGGAAAGATAGCCAAAGAAACTAAAATTCTTCTTTAGATGTGCCAGGTCAGAAAGGTTGTAATTCTAAGGAATACTTGGAACTAAAGTGATCTTTTAACCATTAAAGAAAACAACCTGTGACATCTTAGCATGTGTAACTGTAAGACAATACAGATACAGGATAAATGTGTTCATTCTTGAGCAGGACTTCTTATCTTTTCTTAATAACACTTTATTATTATGATAGGCATAAGCATAGTTATTCGTTGTACTTTATATAAGAACCTACTAGCACTTCCCTTAATTGCTATTAACCTTCATTAAGATGAGAGGTGAACTGTGTTGGGTGCTATGCAAACACTCATTAAAGCGCCTTCCCTCCCTGGTAAATCTTGCAGCTTACGAAGACAAATGATATAAAAGCAGTTGGGGGCTGTGCCTGTTAATCTGGCCACTGAGAGTCATTTTATTATAGGTGTCATGAGGAAGAGGTATCTTAAAAAGAGATGTGTAGAAGGCAGTTGTGATTCAGGATGGCATTTCTATTTCTGATAGTAATAAATATGTGCATTGATTCTCCTTTGAGTCAGTGAGACTTTAGCTTAGGCTCAAGGTAAACTCCTGCTTAAATCCTCATCTGAATTAGATGCTTCATGAAAAGATGATGTAGAAGGGGTAAAGATAGCTTTGTAACTAAAATGCAAGACTGCGTTTAATGGCATGGAGAAGGGAGAAGGAAGGTATCTGCTTTAACACCCCACAAGTAGAGGAAAACAGCACACACTGTGGGAATGAGGACAAAAAACCAGAAACAGATGGACTCAACAGAGAACAGCCCAATAGAGCAGAATGGCCTCTGTTGATCTTGGTAAGGGTGGTCACCATCTAAGATCTCAGTCCTAGAGCTGCCAGTAGCAAATGAGAGTTGTCCTTGCCTCCCTCATTGTTAGGCTGTTTAGGAACCTTACTTAAAATAAATTTGTGTTAACTGCCTATTGCATATCTTCTGTATCCTGTAGTCAATGTACATTAAATCGGAGTACAGTTAAACCATATTAATGATTATGCATAGACAAAATAAATTAAAAATGAAAACCTTAACTGAGATTAAAAACTTCAGTTTATTACTCTATCTGAAAACTAATTCTTGTCTGTTTTGGGCACAGCCTCAGGTATATCCCAAAGCATCTTAGATCCATAAAATTTGGTTACGTTTGGTTCATAATGGGAGCTGGAGAACTGCAGCAGGAGATAATCGCTTAATAATCCAGTTAATGCTCTCAGCCAGAAAGTAGCTACAGATATGAAAGTGGCAAAGGGCAGTGCTGAATTAATTGCAGTAAATCTTCTGTAGGCAGGATTTCAGCTGCAGAAGCACTGGGGCCAAATTTACTGATTGTTCCTTCAGTAGTCTTAAAATGGGGTGAATTTGGCACTGACTGGCAGAGTGAGACTTACTTCAAATGACAGACCAAATAAATCCCAGCACTGAGGTCAATAAACCAGCATTAAGAATAAATCTGACCTGCTGTGTCACTCAGTTGCACTAAGGGATATCTCAGCTGAAGGTTTGCTACTGATATATTTGAAGGCAATGGTAATATTGGCTGATTAGAGGTCTGTGGGCATTATGTTTGCAGTGAGGGAAGACAGAAATAGAAGATTTGGTCAGATTTCTAAATCTTACCTTCATCTGCTGTCTCACAGTGATCGCTCTTAATTATGAGAATTTTGTTTCATTGCCATGCAGAAAGCTAAGCTGCATGAGTCATGGGCAGAACAGTTTGCTTTTAATAAATGGAAGTGGATACGGTAATAATAATAAAAAAAAAGAAATCAGTTTGACTCCAAACCCATCTACCCGTCTAGACAGATAGTGCCAAGCTCCTGTCTGCTAAGAAATATCTTCTTAATAATGCTGTAATAATGCTACTACTTTTACAGTACTTGCCATTTTTCGAAGTGCTGTACCCAGCTAATTCATCGTTGGCTGGGCTTGAGACGGCCTTTTGCTGAGTTTGATAGCATTTTTGTGTCTTGCTTTTCTGTAATGTGCTATTTTGAATGCCATGTCCAATCAATTAGGGAATCACAAGAATGTTTTAGGCAGCAGTTCCCAGGGCTGGGCAATAATCCTTGTCCCTGCTCTTCCAGGGTTGCCTATTCATCCTTTCCTGGCAGAGACCGTGTTTCTCCCCATTCCCCTCTCTAAAAAAAAAAAAAAAAAAGAGCCCTTGTGGTGGCCAAATATTCTGCTCGGGCCATTTTCCTGGCAGCTGCCCCCCTCTGACTGGTACCCCATGGGGAAGGAGGGTGCATGTGTTGGCACCTTTTCCTCCCCTACCTCTAATTTACCTGCTTCATGTCAGAGGCTGCCTTTGCCTCTATTCTTCCCTGGCTTTTCATGCCAGGAATTCCTCCTTTCCTGCCTCCCTCCCTTTGCTGGGCTTTCCCAAGAAAATTGTATGTGTTCATCAAAGGGGAGAAACTGGAAAATTGAAAGGGATGGATGGATGGAAAACGGAATGGAGGGCAGAGCTTGCTGCATGTTTTACCCATTTCCCCAGCCTAGTGTCAATCTCCTGGGTGACTCTGACTATTGCTCATACAGTTGGGTCCTGGCGTCTCAATAGTGATGTGCCTTCCTCCCCAAAGGATAGGGTGCTGGGAGCAGCCCGGCTTCCAGACCAGCACAGAAGCAGTTTGGATGTGTATCCAGCTCCTTGCATGGGTAGGAAATGGAGGATCCTGGCCTGGGAAAAACATGCAAGAAACATACATGGCACAAGGGGAAGGAAGCTGCTTTGGAGGGGATGAAGGTGAAGAGATACCTCTTGTAAGGGCAAAGGAGGAATAGAGGGTTGGGAGGCCCCTGGCCAGGAGGTATGGTGGTAATGGAGGGAGGGCAAGAAGGGGCTGAGTGGGGATGAAGAATGAGGCATGCTGGATGTGGGAAGAGGAAAGGGGATGACCTCGCAGGAGCAGGCTGGGAGAGGTTTTCTGTGGTCACCGGAATGGAGAGGAGATGGTGCGTGGGTAGCAGCACGCAGGGAGCTTGTGTCTGGAGCAGCAGGATGCCAAGGATTCAAAGGCTGTGCATTCAGGGCAACCGCGAGTGTGCGGCATCCCTCATCTCACCCAAGCTGGTGCTGTTTTTGAATGATCAGGATGTAGGAGCTAAAAACTTCTCTGTGGCAGGCAGCAGGGGCTGTGTGTCTGGCTGCCGGCGGGGCATTTTGTGGAGGTGAGAAAGGACTGCCTTGGGCTGCACCAAGCCTGATACGTTGGGAGTTGAGATGAACAGAAACTCAAATGGGACCATTAAATTCATTTGTTCCTGACATCCAGGTCTGAAGCACCACCTCCAGAAAGGTGAGAAAATAGCAAAAATAAAACTGTTGTCCTATAGCAAGGTGGGAGATCAGAGTCTCTTATAGTGCTGCCTGGACTTGTCATCCGAGCTTCCTTTCACGTAAATGGACACTGGGATAACTCCAGTGAAGTGCGGGGGGATCATTCACGTTTCCCACCTGTGTGAGAAGAGTATGGATTTGGGCTTGCTATGAATTACTGGAAGAACAGTTTTTTGAAATAATAATTAAAAACTGCTGACTCATGGAAACCTAAACTTCCATGGAGCTCCCGTCTGACAGAAGTCAGGGCAAGCTGGCCAGCTAACCCACTTTGGAATTAGAAAGTAACATTTGAAAATGAAGAAAACAAAAAAAAAAAATACTGAGTGTTGAGAACTCTGAAACTTAGGCCTGTATTGGTAGCCCAGAGGTACCACCTACCTCATATCTATTGCAAAGATTTCCTGCTGGTAGGAACAGCCTGTTAATACCACTTTGGTGTTTTGAGGTTAAATTAATGTGCTGAAAGCCTTCTACATCCTCGGGTGAAAGATGCTATTGTATATGCAGTCTATCCACAAAAGGGATCACAGAGTATATTATAACCATGGGGCAAATCCGCCTGCAGAGCTGCTCAAGGCCTACATGTGTTGCTGTGAAGCGCTAATGCTCCAGCACTGTATCTCTACTTAAAAGCAGCGTCGACACCTTCCTCTGTCACAGGCAGTACAAGAGCTGCAAAAGGTTGAGCGGGTAAATTTTGCATTGTTTTTCAAATAACATTTTTTAAGTCTCCTAGCTTACTTTTGAGACTTGATTTGATTCAAACCAACTCAGTCCTTTTCTTGCCTTTTTTTTTTTTCCCAAATCAAACCTTGTTAACTCTAATGTATGTCTCAGATGTCAAGTCCTTTCCCTTGTGATTCATGATGACTTCCAGAGCTCCTGGTGGAGAAGAGTATACAAGTCTTTTTATTTCAGCTGCATGACTAGAGGTATGCCCTCTCTTAGTTGATGGCATGTATTTTCCTTTTGAAGTCTGTCTCCTTCTTATGCATGTCACGCTGTGCCAGATGTGCTAAATGGCACTCCTGAATAGCAGGTGAAGGGGGTGTGTGTGTGTTTCTTGCTACAATTCTACGTTAAATACAGAGCAGCGCAGTTTTGCAGATCTGAGAAATGGTACGTCTGTTGCCTACTGTCAAAACCTCTTTCCCTTCTTAAATCCCAGAGAGATGCTGCTAATTAAAGATTATTTTTTTTCCCCCGCCCTGATTCATATCACAGGCCTGAATATAATTTGGATCTTACCAGTTTTGCGAGCTCTCAAAATACACTATCTAAAGAGAGAATAAGCCTAATTTATCCACTGTGTTGCAACAGCATTGGAGGTGCAGCATGAGAGCGTGTCGGTCTGTGGCTCTCCCACAGCCAGCCATCGGTACCCTTCCCGTGGCCAATTCCTCCCCTGGAAAAGAGCAAGTTCAGCCACTTCGGGTCCCCCAGAGAAGCGAACAAGCAGTGCCTCTGAGCGCCGTGGTGCGGCAGAGTCTCAGATCTGATAGCTGCTTGCATCGTACGTAGTTAGTGGAGAGCTCATTTCTGTGCTCTGAGAGGAGCTACGTATTTACCAAAATGAGATGGTGAAAGTAAGATTATCCCCTCCCAAATGGCTTTCGTACGCACTAGGAATTTTTGATGCTTTCTGACATGTGGCCTGTTGTGGTCTGTATTGTAGTGAAAACTCAAAAGTCATTTTCAGTTTCACATTACCCTTTTTGGATTGGGAGCCAATGTGTGGCAGGAGCTCTGTTTGTTTATTTCTGTTTTGGTGATGCTGTTGAGTGAAATAGGTTCCAGATTTTAAGAGCATGTGGTTTGTCATTGGAAATTAAAATCGAAGAGGCTGGTACCCCCCACCCCCACACCCAGCGAAAAGCCCACGGGCAAAATCAAAGCCAGACCTTGCCAGCACCCAGCTTGCTGCTTTTCAGTTCGCAGGGAGTCTCTCCATCGCTAGGGTTTGGTTGCAACTGCAGCAGGTAAGCTCATCTATCTAAACAGAAGAATTGATTTAGCTGAGCCAAAAACCGGCCGGATCCCTCTGGACGCAGGTGGGGAGCCCGGTGCCGGGCGGGGGGGCCCTCCCTCCTGTGTGCCCGGGGAGCAGCCCTCGCCGCCCTCCCCGCTCGTACCGAGGAGGGGGTCTGGCTCCAGAAACCTGCCGGCATCCAGCTTTTGCCGTTCTCCGCGGAGTGGGCTTCCCTCCCCCCCCCCCCCGTTTGTTTTTTTTTTTTTTTTTCCCTCTCTCCCTTTTTTTTTTTTTTCCTTCTCTTCCCTTTCCTTTTTCCCTCCCTCTCTCCGGAGGAGCCTCCGCAGCCCTGATTTGCTGGGAAGCGGCGGAGGCTCGCTCTGGGCAGAGCCGGGCTGCGCTGCCGCTGCTGACGCGTGGCCGCCGCCGCCGCCGCCGGGAGCAGCCCCGCGCCCCGGTACCGGTACCGCCGCCGCCGGGCGCCCCCGCCGCTCCCCGCCGCCGCCGCCAAGGTACCTTCCCGCCGCTCCCGCCCCCGGTGCCAGCAGTGTCCTCCCTGCAAGGGGAAGCGGAGGATATGCCCGGGGGGGACGCAGGGAGATTGCACACCACCCCCCCCCCCCTTTTTTTTTAAATATATACGTATTTTTCTATATATGTATATATGAACCCCGCATTCCTAGGAGCCATTTTTAAGTTAGCAGCCGCGGAGGGGGTCGGAGGGCGGTGCGTGCGGAGGCCGGGGCGCTGGGGGAGGCAGGGAGCGGTGCCCCCCGCAGAGCGGGGAGGGCGGCGGGGGCTCCGAGGGGGCCGCTCGCTGCGGCCCGGCGGGGGCTACGGACACACAGACACAGGGCTGCTCCCGCCGCAGCTGTGCCGCGGGGAGGGGGGGGGAGGGATGTTGCAATTTTAATTTTTTTTTAGGGCGATACGCATTTCTGTGGGAAACTTCTGTAGGCGGCAGAGGTACGGCGAGTGGGGGGGGGTGGGGTGTCTGGCTTGGCCGGGCACACTCCAACACCCCCCCCCCCCCCCCGCCCCGGGGGGCTGCCCCACCGGGTGCCCGCTGCCCCGCTCACCTGGGGGGCACAGCGCCTGGGCGGTACAGGGGGAGCCGGTCCCCCTCACCGCCCGGCCGGGGCTGGGCACCTTGCGGTGGCGGGGAGGGGGGGGGGGCTGTTTCCCTCCTCCCCCCCGCCCCGGCCGTGGCTTCTGCAATGCGGTGGGTGTGGTTATGCACGGAGCACATCGCAGCCCCGGACCGCTGCAGTGGCAGCGCCGCGCCGCTCCTCCCGGCCCACGGCCCCCGCCCCACGGTCCCGGCCGGCTGCGAGGGGCCCCGCCGCCCGCGGGTGTCGGAGCCGCCGGGCCGGGGCTGCTCCGCCCCGCGCTGCCGGGGCCGCCCGGGAGAGGAATCACGCGTGGGGCGCGACTGCCTGCCTGCCTGCCTGCCTCGGCGCGGGCTGCAAGGTGCGCTGCCCCCCCACCCCCACCCCACGCGTGGCCCCGGCGTGGAAGTTGCGGTGCTCGGGCAGGTGTGCGGGGAAGGGGAGATGGGGCACCCGAGGGTGCGGGCGCAGGAAGGCTGCACCGTCCCCTCCGCCTGCATCCCGGCTGCGGCCCCTCGCCCTGGAGCGACCGGAGAGGGGCTGGGTGTGGGGAGGGGGAAGTAGTTTTTTGTCTTTTTTGGTTTTCTTAGTTTTCATTCAGAGTTGAAACTTTATCGTATATACCGAGAAGCTTGAAAACTCACACTCCTATGATCATCACAACTAGCAAAATAGAGCCAATCTGGCTTTGCCGTTTCTTGATTTTTTTTGCTTCTCTCGCAGCTGTGCTTGAGGAGGAAGGTGTTCAGTAAAGGTGATTATCGCTCCCAATGCCGTTTGCCAGTGCGTGCTTGTGTTTGAGGCAGGGATGGGAAGTATTTCCTCAACCCAACATGCATGTCACTTTTAAGTCAAAGTACCTACGATGTTTGAAGTCTTTGCTGTCAAAATGATTGCGAGCCAGAGAGGCCTGCTTGGCAAAGGAAAGCTCTGGGTGAGGTGTGTCCCACGTGCATCTGTTCTTTTACAGTGTGGCAATCTGTATTACATCTTTTTTCATTTTACTTTTAATATTGTCAGCATTTGCCTGTGTCCACAGAAAGCTGAAAGATTTGTATAAAGAAGACAAGTATGACTAAATCTCATAGAAAATGAGAAAATGAGCAGAACATGTAGGTTTTTGACCAGTAAATCTTAATCAGATGCAATCGAGGGCATGCTTTTCCTCTAAATCTATGGAGAACAGTCCTTTTGTAGAGTATTAAAAGGTCAAGACTATCCTGCTGCATCACCAATGTTAAATTCACAGGTCTTGCTGCACCTGTGTGTGTACATGCGTAATATAGTATAGGCGAATACCGCTGTGCTGGTCTCCTTGGGTTGGAAAGTTTCAGCTCTAACGTGAGGATGAGACCTGCATGGCAATAAGGGGAGACGAGAGCCCAAGAGCACCGCATTAGAGTAAGAGCCACTGGAAGTTTATTCCTTATGGCACCGCTTGAGCAGGAAGGCTCCTTGAGCTGTCGGCATGCTGCAGACCTGCTCGCTGCAGCAGAGAACATGAAACACATCGGGAAGCATTAAAAATACATTGGTTTTATTTAATCAGACCGGTACAGCCCAGGCCTCTCCCTGAACTAATTGCATGCAGTTGCATCTCTCTGTTAATGATGCAGCTGATGGCTTTTTCTCCTCAAAGGCTGCCCCGTATGACCGAGGAGCTGGTCGGATGCGTGTCAGGAGCTCATCCGATGGGAGCCTGCTTCTGCGGTGAGCGGGTTTAGCCTTTGGGAGGAGGAGGAGGAGGAAGAGGAGGAGTGGGGGGGGCCGCAGGGTGTGGCACCATCCTCAGTCCCCGTCGTCCCCCCCCACCCCCCGTGCCTCCGCCTTGGCGGCTCCTCGCAGGGTAGGGCTGTGTCTGTCTGCTGGGGAACTGCAGCAAAACTGAAGAGGTCTAATTTTAGTTGGGGTTTTATTCTCTCTTCTGAGAAGGAGCAAGTGAAGGTGAAGTTACAACTTACGTAATTTTTGAATTAAACAGGGTGAGGTCTTTTTTTTGTCTGTAGTGGAAACCTGCTGAATATTTAGTCTTTGATGAAAAAGAATTACTGTTTACAGGTTTTTCTTTGAAGGCTGGGAGGGGGGTTACAGATAATACCGGCACCGATGGTAGGTTTGACCCGCAGCAGCATGCTCACACCTATATTTGTTAGATTTGTTGTTTGCTGCAATGGTCATGAATTCCTTGGGGGCTATGGGGGGTTATTTTTTTTTTAAATACGTAAAATGTCATTTCTTTATATTTCAGGCATGATCTTGAGTTAACGGAAAGTTCTTGAAATGTGTTAAATGTGTTATTCACAGTGGGTGACATTCAGCCTTGTTTCATGGAAATCTCATGAACCAGTAAATGACTGCTTGTTGTCTCAGGGAAAACATCAAACCATTTATAAGCGGTTATAAAAGAATACTTGTTTCTCATGAGATGAAGCATCAGCTTTATCTCTCGAGCTACAGCATTTTCAACATCAAAGTATTAATAACTGTGTGACTTTATCACATCGAAATACAACCTTGGGTGAGAATCTGTGTACGTTCAGTGCGCGTTCAATGTATGTTGGGCTTTGAAAACAAAGGGTTGGTCCGTGCAGGGAGGGCTGTTGTAAGTCTGCAGGATTGTGCTTTTTCAGTGTGTATAGCATGGCCCTGGTATATTGTGTTTTAGCATCTTATTTATCAAATTTTTAACTGGAAATATGTTGTGACTGCAGAGTTTGAATTTTCAAAGTGTTTTGTTCAGACATAATTTCTCTCTAATCAAGTGAAAATAAATACATGCGCATAACTGAAAAAATATGATTGCTGTCAACTAAGCTGAAAATTAAGCTGAAAACGTGTTTATTCCGAAGGATCATGATGGATTGTTTTTCTTTGGTACAAAAGTCATAGAGCATATAAAAGAGTGTTACCCAGAACTAGACTTGAATAAGCATTGCTAAGCAGTTTGAATCAGTACTGTAAAGGAAGCCTTTAAAAGAGATGAACTGCTGAAAAGATGATGAATTAGCTAGGTTTTATAGCGTGTTTCTCTTAATTTTTAATCTCCAGTATTACCCATTTCTAATGGCTGGGGAATGGTCCAAGTCTAAATGTGTTATATGGACCCATAGCACTGCCTCTTGCATTAGCTGACTAGAAACACCCAAAGAGAAATGCTTATTTTCTTTTGAAAGATATCCATTTCTTAAAATGAACAGAACAGGTAGTGGAGAAGAAGAGTGTAAGCACTTGGCTTCAGTAGGAGAAATCCTACGAGCCCTTTGCGCCTGCTTCTGCCAGTCTCAATCGTTGTCACCATAAGCATTGGTGCAGAGGAAACTGGGGAGGATTGTCGAGGACTAAATATCTGTGGAAAAGCAGAAATGGGTCAGTATTTGGGACAACTGAGTTAATCTGAGACAATGTGCTGTATAGACAGCAAACTCCGTATCTCCTACACCCTTCCTGAGTAATTGATATAATGCAATTTGAGTAATTGTCAGCTTTTTGTCTCTGGTGGAAAATGAAATCTTTACTTTTTACTTAGTCTTTGACTGTATCAGCAGAGCTGGTTGTTCTTGAATAAAGCAGATAAAAGCAAAAAGGAAATTATGATAATCTTCTAAATCACTTGCGAATCTATTTGCACCCTGTGTGACACAGTATATGAAAGGATAATACATAAATAAAAGTTTAAAAAATACACAGAAGTAAAAAAGGGGAAAAAACCCTTTTTACATAGACCCCTTCCATTTTTACCCTTTCCTTTTTAGATCTTGGAAATACTTTGTGTGCCACAGACAGAGAATCCCTTTCAGTGGCTTCACTACCTATCAAAACTGATCTGTTGGCAAGCTGAGAAACAAAAGAAGTACTGAAATCTGCATGAGGATCACCCACCAGATGTTTGATCCCACTGAGGAAAGTCTTTATAGTTTAGAGGGTTTAAAGAAGAACGTGGAAACCGGGGACTCAGAGCGCATGTGGGGGGTAAAGGGCTAGAATAAATGGAAAGCATATGTGAATATAAAGAAATATTTCGAGAAGAGAGGGAGGAATGTAAAGAGAAAAAAGCAGGATACAATTTTGGATATGTGCTCATGTGCATGTACTTGTATGAAACGTGTTCACTGACAAATGTGAAAGAAGGGAAAAGTCATAGCACTGCTCTAACGTGTTAGAGGTGGGAGAAGAAAGCTCCCACGTGGAATGGAGAATGGTTGATGTTTCTGTTTTCAGGCTACGTTAAAATCTGAACTACCAAGGTATAGCGTGCATCTATCACTTGGCTTTTACTGCAGCCTTTTTCCTAAAACAGGGGCTGGGTTTTGATCCCAAATGGGCTGCAGGTAGCAAGTGGGGGAATATATTTGAGGTGGGAACAGCTGACCCTGGTGGGGTCTTGGTTGGAGCCCAGCTGACGGACAATGGGGTGTTCATGGGAGAGAGGAAGAGAAAACGCCCATCTCCGGCCCATGTCACACCAAAGCAAGCCGCACACTTGCGCCTGTGGTTTTGTTGTTCTCTTTAGTTGTGTCCCACTCCCCCAGCCAGGCTCTTGCCTATCACTCCCACCACACGTCCCCTTCCCCTGGCTGTGGTCACTTGCTGGGTGCCCCTTCCCTTGGGCTCCCTGGCAGGGTCCCTGCTGGGGCAGGAGCCTCTGGCACCATCCATCCTTCCCATCACCCAGGCAGGTGGCCAAGCACCTACCCCCTTCTCCTCCTCCTGATTTCGGGTTATCCCTCCACATTGCTCATCCTCAGAGCTTCACCCCTTGCAGTGGCTCAGCCTCAGTGATCTCCAGTTCCCCAGAGGAGCGGAGGAGGTGAGTAAATCCTAGGAGGCAGCCACACGCCGGGGTGCTCCAGCAGCCTTTCCCCGGTGGCAGGAGGTGGCACTGCTCCTGGCAGCCAGGGAGCATGACATCGCTGGTGGCAGTGGAGCAGGAGTCGTCCCTGGTGGTGGAGGTTACCTTGTTTACTCCCTATGAATCTGAGGGCAATTATGTGTAACACCTCCTGGTTTCCTAGGACATACTGGCTGCAAATAAAATCTTGTTTAATAAGCCAGCAAATGCAAACAGGCTGTGAAGAGGGGAAAAAAAGCTTTTCCAGACCTAGGAAACATATGTTTATGCTAACTGAGAGACCTGTTCTTGCACCCTGACTCACGTCAGGGAGTATCTTTATCTGCCAGTCTTCCCACAGAAACTGGTAAGCCTGCCTGTGAAGCAAGGCTCGATTTGGTTTAGATAGAGGTATCAAAATCTGACCCTACCAAATCGTAGCTTAGGTCAGGAAGCTGTAATCTCTCTAAGGACCCTGGAGATGATTACTTCACCAGGTCCGCTGAATTCATCGCTGTTTTCTTTCAATTAAATTACCGCTGTTGCAGAGCAAGGGTTGGGGCAGGCAGTGCTCAGCCCCTCTGCTCCCCAGCACAATGTGATTGTTGCAGGTGCCCCACAGCTGCGCTGGAGTCAGTATATGGACATACACATCTATACAGAGAGAAATGTTGCTGCTTGCCTATAGGAATTATTTGCAGCAAGAAACCTAGTACCTCTGGTCTGTTCCTAGTAGTGGTTCTTAACCTTACATATCAGTAAATACGAGGTTTGATAACGGTAAAGATGGTGGGTGAGGTATGAAAGTGTGCTCTTAGGAAAGCAGGGTATTTTTGGTTTAGCCAGATGGTCTTGGTAGTCCAGGCACTGGTTGCACAGAGCCCTTCGCATGGGGCATCTGGCACTGGTGTTGGCCGGGGAGGTTGGGAAGGTGATGGGCAGCAGCCCTGTCGGAGGTCAGCACGTCACCTTGTCTCGAAGCAGGAGTAAAACACGGGTCTCGCTCCCACTGGAGGGGCTGCCGGAAGGCAGAGTTGCCTCTTGTTGTAGGCAGGTTTCTTAACTGATCACTTTATTATGGCAGTACGTTGCTGGTTTAACCACGTGGCTCGCTAGGCAAACAGTGGTGTAAAATCTTGAGAACAACCCTGGAAGGAGAGGCCCAGCTGCGGGGTTGAAAGGTGAAGTGAGATGGCATTTTTTTTGTCTTAGAATTTGTCTTTTCCATTTCTTCTCTCTCTCTCTTTTGGATCATTCCAGAAGACTGAAAGTTTTGGTTAATTATATGTGCTTAAAGGGAAACACTGTAATGTAGTTTCCACGTACTGGAGCATTATTCTTGTACAGCTGGAGCTGGCAGCCTTTCATTCCCTTACCACCTCCTTTTTCTCCTAAAAATAGCAGCACACTACAGTGGGATTACAGGAGAGGCAGAAAAACGTTTCCTGAGCAACAATTTTTGCCGGATGGTGGTTGTGGTAGCATCAAGAGCAGATTTTGGGGGAGTTAGAGGGAGATCTAAATAGGAACAGAACAAAATGGGACAGAGGCAAAACTGGGGTGGAGAGGACGAGGCTGGTAGGTGGGACGGATGGCAAGGTTCGCTGGGCTGTGTAACAGCCTGCCCGGGGAATTGGGAGAAACCTTAGCACTTGAATCATTTAGGAGTTGCCGAGACAGAGCACTCAGCAGCACTGTATGGGTAGCAAACTCATGGTGCGGATAGGAGGCGCGGGCAAGATGACCTAATTTCCATCTCTGATTTCTATGATTTATTAAAGAGTTTTGCAGGCTTTCTCTTAGGAGGCTTAGAGCTGGAATTTGAGGCATGGCCATTAGCAGGGTCCTTTAATACTATGCCAGCATGCTTGTCAGGGTTTGATCACTTACTTGCAGAGGTAGTGAGCTAAGTGTGGGTAATTCTCTGCTCCAGCAAACAGAGGTAACAGACAGGCTCTGCTACAGTTTAGGTCTGGTGCTGATGCTGACATTATGCGTTCAGCCCTGCCCTTAATGCCACTAATGCTGTATGTAGATTATGCATGTACATGGAATGACAATAAATAATATGTTAATGTGCTATAGCAGATATCTTGGAAAAAGTAAAAGTAAAAAAGATAACCACCTAACCACCACCCCAACCACTTCTCATGCCACCCTATTTAATGGCACCCTCAAGAACTAGACAATAGTTGATTTGTCTTAGTTTATTCCAGTCTTGGCAATCTCTTTCTGCCTGTAATGGGTGGGCGAAGAAGAGCCAGCAGACAATGCTTCCGCCCCCACCAGTTGTCCAAGTCAGGGAGAAAAGACATCGCCCACCTCCTTCATCAATATATTTAAATTTTAAAACTAGGCTTCCCGTCTGCATGAACTGTGTGCCTACTTGCATTTGCACGTAACTAAATACGCCACACAATTAATTATTGTGATGGTGAAATACTGATACCGCTGAAGTTACTTGAAAAGCCTGGCTTTCTCCTGAAAGTGTTGGTGTTAAGGTTATTATTTCTAATCTGTACCCACTGACCACAGTTCTTGCAAAGCCAAATGAAACCATCCAGAATTTCACATTTAAAGTGTTAAAGTGGTTTATCCCTATTTGCTAGTGGTGTGACACAGATTTCTTGACTTGTTCTTCTTTGTACGAACCCAAAACTATTTTTCTTACATTATATATAAACCACGAATATGGTACTTTGCAGTTTCTCTGCTAACATGGTAATGCAGAGCAGTAAAGCCAATCCTTTTCTCAGCCCAAGGGGACGCTGATTGAATTAAGGATGCAGAGCTGAAGAATAAGAAGTTGTTCCTTCTTTTTAAATTTTTACCAACTTCACACTGCTGTGCTATAGGAACAGACATAAAATGTCTCTTGCCAGTATAGGGCAAATGGTGTGGTTTTAGGGATACCCATGGAGTCAAGGCGGTTGTAGTTTCTGCGTTACACTGGCCAGAAGGATACCAGCAGCTTCTGTAACAGGAGTGTCTGTATTAAAGTAAACTTTCTGCCTGGTTTTGGACTCCCTTCCTCTTCAGCTCCAATCTTGTTTTTAACCTGTCTGCCATGCAGACATGATCGTGTTTTCCTCATCCCTTGTTCTGAATCATCTCACCCCAGCAGCGGTTTGGTTATTGCGCTATATTTTTCTGTTTGCCTGTGTCCTGTGTTTTCCATCATCGGAAGCACCTCTTTCTAACTCTCGCTGGTGTTTCTTCTATCTAAAAGCAAGGTAGCTGGTATGAAAGACGATGCCCCCTGTGACCTTCTGAGCCTGTGATGTTGCTTTGAAGAATGCAATCAGTGTAGTTACGCTTCCTCCTTCTAACCAGTTTGTGGAAATCGATACAAGTGTTTCATATCTCTGTAGATTTGTAAGAAATCTTACTGTGCTTTTTTTTTTTTTTTTTTTTTTTTTTTAGTAAAGAAATGCTGGCATGCAATAGATGATGCAGCAACATGCCGTCACGTTATAAAGATACAAATTGCACTAAGAATGTATCTGTTATTCTCTAGTTTCCAAGCAGTTATAAAGGGATAAAATAGATATATTTACTACATGCTACATTACATAGTTTACTAAAAATGCTTTGGTACCTTCTTTTAAGGCACGCCAGGGCTATCAGTGTTCCTAACCTGCAGAACTGTGAGTCTGCTTCCTTGATAGTGTCCTCTGCGCCTGGGATGTTGTTGTAAGAAGAAGAATCGCTGCAGGATGGGACTTGGCAAACAAATCAAGGTCTCGGCCAAGGAAATGCATTGTCTGTTCATTTTCTAAACAAAAGTAGTTCAGCCGAAGGCGAGTGTTTTGTATCTGGTTTCCACTGGCTGTATTTTGATTTTGTAAAGTAGATGTAATAAGCAATTATTTCTGCTTACATGCTGTTGTTTAAAAAATACTAGTGGTTAAATATTTCTTAATTAAATGTTGGCTGTCCAGAAATTCAGAAGGGGTAGCACAAACATTAACAAGAGTCTGAGTAAGTGTTTACATGATGAACAGGATTATTTCCTACTTAAAAACATACTAGTTTGAGAAGTGGGCTGAGCAGAAGTCACTCTTTGACTAGTGGCACATTTAAGCTCAACAACTTGAGATTCCTGGCAAGGACTCCTGCTTTCTGGTGGCATTTGGCCTTTGTTTTAAGACCTTGTATGACCTACTCTAACCTAGTATTCTGAAATTGTGGTGTATGGAAACCCCATTTTAAGTTCTTCTGTGGAAATTTTTAGAACTTCATTTCTTTCTGAACTCTGGTTAGACACATAATAAGGAAATTATTGATCAGTAATATTAGAGAGATACAAAATTAGTACCTAAGAGTAATATTTAACGTCACTTAAGATGACAGCTCTGCAAAATGCTTGGTATCTTCCAGAACTGGGGTGGCAAGGCATCATGAAAAGTGTACTCTGTTAGAAAAAGGCAACTCCTTGAAAACTCAGCAGGAGCTTGGAGTATTTATTGCCTTCCATAGGGAAATGAAGTAGTGACTGGTAATAGGTAGGGCTTTCATTCAGGCGTGAGTAAAAAGCTTCTCAAGCTCCTTGGTCCTCCCTGCCAGAGATGCCAATACAGAAAGAACCACTCTTTCCAGGCGCAGATAAAGCCCTCAACTTTGTTTCTCTGTCGCCTTCCTTGCAAACCGCAGCATTTCTTATCGGTGGGGCTGCCCAAGGTCCTCCCCTGCTTCAGAAAACTGAAGCTAGGAGGTAGCAGTGGGGGCAAGGACAGAAGTCCTGGGCCCTCCTGGCTGCTGCGCCTGCCGAGGAGAGGTGCTTCACCCCGGGGTGCTGCAAGACGCCGCTTCCCCATCTCAAGGATGTTCTGTAGTAGCTCCTGGGGCTGGTAACTGACTGCCTACTCCGCTTGATCCTTTGTTGTAGGTGCCGCAAAGATTAATAATTCAATTTGTCAGGTGAAAATTTAAATTGCATCAGTCACACCTCTTGTAGAGTTATCCTGTGATTAAAAATGACAAACAGTTTTCAATGAAACACTGTTTTCACGTTCTCCTAACCTCTCAGAGCATACGTATTTGAAGCTTGAGCATGTCACATGCACTCTTCAAAATTAACCTTTAAAATGGTATGTTTAATGTAAGGAGGGATGAAAGTTTCACCTATAGTTTAGATAGAACTGAAAGCATATTAATTTCCACTTAAAAAGTTGACCTTTCTTGCCTTGCCGCTAGGGACAAGCCATAGCTGTCCAGGCTTTGAATTTTTGCACCTGTCTGGTATGATCTCTTCACTGAGCAGTGATGGTTTTAGACTTGACAAAACACGAATGATTAATCTTCTGGTAGCCTACCAAAATAGTCTTACAGTAGCTGATAAATCCTGTGCAGTTATCGAAATATTTTGCAACATTAAAACCTTGTTGTTTAATTGTTAGCCCCAAACAGCAGGATAAAATTGAAAACAAATGCATTCCTTTCCTGAAGGTGCCCCCACTTTGTTTAAATAGCAGATAACTTTCAGCAGGGCTGCAGCCTTCATCCCCTATGAAACCAGCCTGCGGTTTCAGAAATGCGAAGGCTGGATCTAAGCACTCAATTTATCTCTGCCACGTGAGGCAAAAGGCAAAGCCAGAGCACGCTGCGACTCCTAAACACGTTAAGAGGAGACACGGGGGTGGCTGACCCCGAACGTCCCCACGTCTTCGTCAGCAGGCGACGCGATTGCTGTGGGCTGGTGGGCTGTCAGGATTGCCAGTGGACGGTCGCCAGTCGTGTTATGAATGGAGCCCACTTGCTGTTCGTCACGATAGCACTTCGGCAGTCAAGCGAATGTTGCCCTACTCTGTAACAGATAATATTTGGAGATGTTGGCTCCTGTTTTGTGGTACACCAAGTTGCAGAGCTCTGGGATTGAGGAGGCCGTGCATGGTTATCCAGCCTTCAGGTTTAGGGTGGGCGAGCTTTGTGGACTCAGAGGCTCAGCAGATGTCCCAGACATTTGGGGCTCGCAAAAGTAACACGAGTTTGTAGCTATCTGGCGGGCTTTTCTTCTCCTGGCTCTGGAGGGCTTGTGAATCATCATTCTCCTGAAGCCCACGGCGTGTGTGTGCCGGGTGGTAACACTGCTCTGACCCACTCTGTTCAGCTGTGCTCCAGTGTCGTGTTGTGTCGTGTTACCCAAAAATACAGTGTTTGCTTCAGACATCTTCTCCCTTCCTTTTCTAACTGTGAAGCCAGTCGTTTTCTAATACAGTATCAAGTCCTCTTGAACACTGTAACAGCATCATCAGACAAAAACGTTGCCAACCGTCTCTACCCTTCATGTAATGATTTACGTGAATGTGAAAAACACATTTTCAGGATTGAAGCGCTAACACCGATTTAGTGTTGCGATCTAAAGTAAGATGTTTGGGTTTTCATTATATTTAGTTAGAAGGTCTTTCCAAATCCTAATGCTTTCATGGCAGAGCTGCTGTTTAAACTTTGGGCTTTGTAAGTGATGGTGGTTATACCGTTCTTTCCAGTGTATTTTCTGTGCAAAATGTGGAAGCACTTGCAGCTTTTATCTGTCAGTTCTCAAGCCTTTGCACTCCACGTATTGGCACTATAAAAATGCATTAGTTTAATTATTAAGATAATACCACTCGGCCATTTAATTTCCCTAGTAAAAGATGGGACAATTTGTAAGTGAATGGAAGGTTTTTAGCCTAAAACCTGGAAGTGTAAGAGGCTTTGGTCCTAGCCCATGGTCTTGGAAATTGGAAAAAGAGCTTTTTAGGGACTGTGTAGAAGCAAATGATGGATATTGGTGCCATCTCTGAGTGCAGCAGCTGGAAAGTTTAATTATAGGCTGGAAAGTCAGTTAGGGATTAAGGAAAGTGTTAGCAGAAGGGGTGAATGTTAATGACAGCTGTTTGCTCTAGGTTTCAGGGAGGCAAAGTACATATAGAACATAAATAAAGTGTAGGGTCAAACATACACTGGCTTTGAACATTCAGAAACTCCAGGTCACTTCTTCCTTGACACATGAACCTGGTTTGTATGAAATAATTTTAACGGCTCGCACACATGGAGAGGTGTGTGTCGAGGGGGGAAAAATTCCTGCCTTTGTTTCAGAGCCCTCAGCACGGGCGAGCTTGTGTTCGCTGTTGGAAAACGGCACCTGGGCCAGGGATAAATATAAACCCTGAGAGAAGCACACGTCCGCATTAGGCGAGAAGGAGGTCCGTACAATGAAACGTTCGGGGCTGAGGACCTGACATCCACGTGCTTTGCACTGGCTTTACCCTGGTCCCAAACAACATGCTGCCTGTGCCTGCCAAGACCTGCAAATTAAAATGAGTTAGAAAACCCATGCCACTGAGTGTGGGGTTTGTAAGCACACTGTAGCTCATGTTGCAAACCTGCATTGGTAGTTTGAAGGAAAATTCCAGATCCTTTTGCCTTTAAAAGTGTGTAGGTTGGGAAATAGTGGAAAATTCCAGATCCTTTTGCCTTTAAAAGTGTACAGGTTGGGAAATAGTTCTGCATCTGCTTAGGGTATCTAAGTCCTGTTGTACAGATCAGGCACTGGTGCTGAGATTAATAATGGTGCAAATTGCTAGGGCATTTATAGCCAATACAGTGCTAAGGCTGAATCAGTCTTCCTTTTCTGTCATTTTTCTCAGGACTGAGTTTAGTTTTTTCATTCAAGTACATACGGTCTGGTCTGAAAATAGCTTTTTTTTTTTTTTTTCTTGTATGGCACAGGTTTTTCACTATATAAATTTTTTTTGAATGAGGAGGAGTTGTGAGGGATGCATGCCAGACTTAAGCTTGCTAGGTGCATACATGACTTAACAAATTTGCTTTTTAACACATCACAGTAACCAGAGGTCATTCTTTGAGAGGAGAAAGAATGATAGCAAGAGCCATCAGGAGGGGGGGAGCACAAAACAACAACAAAAAAAGCCCCAAACACCCAAAACCAACCAAAAAAACAACCCCCAAAACCTAAAAAATCCAGCATTTTTGTTTTGAAGTGTTTAAGACAGATGTGCAATAGTGACTTGATGGAGTTTCTATTCTTATGTCGAAGGGTAGTAGCATATATGGAGAAGTTTGGATTTATCCCTGTTGGATGTGAGTTTTAAGATTGCCTTTTATTCAGCTGCACTAATAGACGTGCTGTACCTTTCAGACTGCTGTGGCAGTGTGGTATCCCGGCCTGAGCATTAAAGGAATAAACTAAGGGAATTGTCTTCCCCATCAAATCAAACTAATTTGAACATGTGGCATTATTTATACTGCATTTCATAGATTTATAGCTGTACATGATCTTCCTTGACAATTAAAAGCTTGTAGAGCACAAAAATGTGTCTAGTTTAATAAGCTACAAAATTGTCCCATATGAGACTTCTGGGTGTTACAACACTGAGGTTGTTGCAAAAAGGTAATAATTCAGCCTTTCTACACATAATTCAATATGACTAGCCATAATGAATGTATGGCTGCAGTGTATAGGGTAGTACAACCAGCTGCTTGAAAAATAACTCTGTGATCTTCATACCAAAAATTGGTAGCTTTTGGGTACTTGCCGATTTCAGTTACAACTGGAGCTAGTTGGCGGTGAAGTGGCTGATTATCCCGCTGATGGTATTTTCTTTCTTCGCTCCCCTGAGCATGGGCGGAGGGGCTCGGGCAGCACCCAGCGCTTGGTGGGAGCCGTGGCACGCAGGGGCTGCTGGCCCCCTCTCTAGCCCAGCTGCTTCCCGCTGGTCAGGGAAGGGCAAAAGTATTTACACCTCTCTTTCTCGGAGGGCTTATGGTCCTTGGGAAGCTCTCTGGCAATGGAAAGAAAGCACTTCATGTGGTATTTAAAATGCTGGACAAGAATTCACAGCAGGCATTTCCTCTCCTCTGAAGTGTGAGCAGAGGGAGAGAAAAAAGAAAAAAACCCTAATAAACTACGGCTCACTTTAGGGATGGTGAAACTGCATACTCGAACCTGTTTTACTTAAGGTTATGTCAGTGTAGGTCAAGCAACGCGGTGAACTGCAGATGAAATAATAAGAAATAAAAGAAACCTCATCTTCCCGGAGGCAGCACGCTTTTATGAGACCGTAAAAGATTACAAATGGGGTAAAACAGGGAAGAGCCTCAAGTACATGTGTTTTGGGAGTTTTGCGCTTTCTTGTATGATTGCGTGTGAGTGCATATATGTGAGCAAGGGAAGAAATCCTTAACTTGCTCAGTCTGCAGGCTGCTGGGGTTTTTTGGGTTGTTTTGGTTTAGGTTTTTTCCCCAGTTGATTCTTTTTCCCCTCAGCTTGGAAAAACCCATTAATTACAGCTGTAATTCTGAGGCTTAGATGCAGTTCTGGGTACAAAGGACCCTGCCATGTTTCTGGTCTTATTTAGTACTAATGGATTAGACAAAAAACAAAGTCTCAGAACCCCACCCTGAAATATTGCAAGCTGCTTTTCTTCTTAAGAACTCCTAAATATCCAAGTCAACGCTTGCATCTACTTAAGCCAGCTTGAACTAGCTTCTCTGCAAGTTTTCAGTCCTCTGAATGCCAGCCATTGTCTAGCAACTGGTTCAAATGCAATGGTATCCTATATTGGCTCGTCAGCCCGTTCCTCAGCATCGTGTCCCCATGGCACGTGTACTGTCAGTACCAGGGATAGTAAGAGTAGGTGTTCTCCTTAGTGGTGTAACATAGGTTGGGGTTTTGTTCCCTCTTAGGAAACCAATATGAAAACTGTTCTTAAAATACAGGTTAAAGGAATCAGCCTCAATCAGTCTTTTGATTTTCCGTTTTTCATTGGCGAGGCATAGCATGTAGTTCATTTCATGAGTGTATTAAGATGCCCAGATTAACCTGAAATTGCAGTCTTTCCTCACCATTTAACTTTTGGTTCAGTAAGGATTGAGGCAAACATTTGCCAGCATACCAAAAGGGACCTGACACTTCTGTTGCAAATAATTTCCCCAAAAGCACTGCTTGTGTTCAAACAGTTTGGGTTCTGGCTTGCAGCCATGGGTTCACCTAAGCATATTACAAGAAGTGACAGGTAGGCAGAAGTAATACATATTTTAATGTGCTTGACTTGGCTAGAGACCATAAAATGGGGTAGACTAGACTTTCCTTTCCTAGCAGATGTGAGCTTGCTCCCAATTTATTAATAAGTTACAATGCTGCCAGCACTGCCACTCGAGTCACCTTAATGGCCCTGAGGCTCTTGAAAGCAGATGAGAACGTTGAGTTCCTGCGTTTTTTTCAAAGACGTTCTCAGCTCCTGTGAAACCGCTACAGAAAACGTGCTGAGGGCTCGGCCCAGCCAAACTGCTAATGCCCCTAACACCTGCCAAGGACTGAGGGGACTGTTTCTGGAGTGGGTATTTCAGCAGTGGATGGAAGCTATAACTGACATTGGAAACATTTCCAATTGGTACTCCCTAATATTTTAATAAATAAGAGAGTATCATGCCTTGAATGTACTTCGGATACAGGGAGCCACAGTTGTTCTAATATAAATCATGTGCACTCTGTCACTGAAACTAGATCTTGTACATTAATAAATTCTTTACTACTTTGAATGATACTCGGCACAAGAGAAGGAACTTTTTAAATATAAAATGAAAAAAAAAAACCAAATAATATCTACCTAGTAGATGTTTTTTTTAACTTACTTTTTATTGAATATAATGTAGTTAAGACAGCTCTCTTCCACTTGGGAGATCTTTAGGCAGGAGTTTGGAGAAAACAGTGTGGAATTATGAACAGACCAAAGGTTACAACTAAGTTGATAAGTGTCATAATATGGTGAAAATATTGAAAACTCTACTACCGGGAGGTATAAAGAGGAGTACTGTTTTCAGACATAAAGCCATCCTTGCAATCTGTTCAGCACCAGTAAGCACAGCTGATCTTCAGCTGAAAGTAGAGTTTGGATGCTATTGCTTGGGAAAGAGGTGGACTGATGGGAAAGAGAACAGAGGAGAGAGAAAAGTGCCTGAGAGAGGACTAAAAATAGGACTTGCCAGAAGAGGCAGAGGAGAGAGTGGTCTGAGGGGTGAACGGCAGCTGTCTGCAAGCTGCAGAGCCATCTTATGCATCCACTGTCGTCAGGGTGAGGAGGAGTGTGCCTACATTTTAAGTAGGAAGAATTAGGTCAGACATTTGGGAAAATTTTCCTAAACACTAAGGCTGGGGAATCAATGGAATAAACGGCCTGTGGGGAGCATGGAAACTTCAGCATTGTGGGGTTTTACTAACAGGTGGCATAAATATATACGAAGGAGAATCTAGCCAAGGGGGCTGGGAAGGGGACCATGAAGCACTGATGTTGGTATGCAAGATGCTTTGAAACGATGAGCGCCTTAATTAAGATCTAGCACATATCTGATGTGCTTGTTTTGTTTGTGGTGCTTTTGACATACTGGCATGGCTGTCTCTGTCCAAAAAAGTTTGGTGGCTACTGCTGTAGGGGTAATTAATTTCTGTAGCTGGGAGAAAGATTAGTTGGTTACTTGCTTCTTCGCAAACCTTTAAGAAAACGATTTCTTAAGGGTAAGGTTTCTGCGGCCCCAGCTGTGGTGAAACACATGCGTATAGCAAAGGCAACGGAGAGCAGAGTGGGCTGGACCCCAGCTGCAGGGTACTGCTTCCCCAGGGCATTCGTGACATCCAGGGAGGGGGTGGATTACTTCATTCATTTTTTAGTTCAGATGTAATGGCCATGTGAATATTGGCATGGAGATTTCTGTCCCCACAGAAAACAGACTGCAGAGTGAACAGAAGAGGGGAAGGAGAGGTGAAATGCAACTCTGTCGTTTATCTAGTATCAGCCATAGCTACTAGAAGAAATTTTTGGTTGTTGAAACACAAATTGAAAATTGAACCACAATTTATGAGGAAATAGGGAGTAATTATCTGTATTTTCTGCATATTTATTACCTCCTGAGAAGGTTGAATTGTGCAGTAAGATATCAAAATTGTTTGATAAGTTAAACTTTGAAATTATAAATGCCTTCTTGGGCAAATCTTTCCAGTGATGAGTGAGACAGTTACCTTTTTTCCCCCCCCACACACTACCACATAGTATAGAATATAAATAAGTTGAATTTTACATGCCATGATCTGAAGGGTACTGAAAGAAATGTATTTGCATAAAATAATCAGTAGATACAATGGACAGCAGTCCTTTGTCACATGCCGGTCCTGTTCAATATTTTCACTGATGATCTGGATGAGGGGATTGAGTGCACCCTCAGTAAGTTTGCAGATCACACCAGGTTGGGTGGAAGTGTCGATCTGCTGGAGGGTAGGAAGGCCCTGCAGAGGGATCTGGACAGGCTGGATCGTTGGGCTGGGGCCAACTGTATGAGATGCAACAAGGCTCAGTGCTGGGTCCTGCACTTGGGTCACAACAACCCCATGCAATGCTACAGGCTTGGGGAGGAGTGGCTGGAGAGCTGCCTGGCAGAAAAGGACCTGGGGGTGTTGGTTGACAGCTGCCTGAACATGAGGCAGCAGTGTGCTCAGGTGGCCAAGAGGGCCAATGGCATCCTGGCTTGTATCAGGAACAGTGTGGCCAGCAGGACCAGGGAGGTGATAGTGCCCCTGTACTCGGCACTGGTGAGGCCGCACCTCGAGTCCTGTGTTCAGTTTTGGGCCCCTCACTCCAAGAAGGACATCGAGGTGCTGGAGCGTGTCCAAAGAAGGGCAACAAAGTTGGTGAAGGATGTAGAGAACAAGTCTTATGAGGAGCGGCTGAGGGAGCTGGGGTTGTTTAGTCTGGAGAAGAGGAGGCTGAGGGGAGACCTTATCGCTCTCTACAACTACCTGAAAGAAGACTATAGCGAGGTGGGGGTCAGTCTCTTCTCCCTAGTAACAAGCAATAGGACGAGAGGAAAGGGCCTCAAGCTGCGCCAGGGGAGGTTTAGGTTGGATACTAGGAAAAACTTCTTCACGGAAAGAGTAGTGAGGCATTGGAACAGGCTGGCCAGGGAAGTGGTTGAGTCTCCATCCCTGGAGGTATGTAAAAGACGGGTGGATGTGGTGCTCGAGGACATGGTTTAGTGGTGGACTTGGCAGTGCTAGGTTAACGGTTGGGCTCGATGATCTTAAGGGTCTTTTCCAACCTTAATGATTCTGTGATTCTATGCCTAGGGTGTCTTGCAATACGTCCTGCACAATGTCAGGAGCCACCGTTTATGGACCTGTTTCACTGATTTGAGTGCTTTCCTGGTTAGCACACGAGACAAGTTTGAAACTGAGCATACTGAACAGGGTCTGGTATCGAAGTCTTTCACTTTATTTCTGAATTGTAGAATTCTCTAAATTCAGGTAGATCATTTGGATTATTTAGTAGCTACCAAATTAGTGGTTTGTAGCCTTAAAAACACACTGTCAAACATTTAGCAGAGCTATGTATAAGGAAAAGTATGTGGGGATGGAAATAATTCAGGTTGTAAAGTCATTCTTTCCTGAATTAGGAAATAGCAGCATCTAGCTTACTTACCTTCACTTCTGCTTTCAAATTACCAACTTGATACAGAATAATTTTTTGTTTTTTTTTTTTTTTAAATGCTCAATTCCTGTTGAGTAACCTAGAATGATTTATGTGACTTACTTTCTTTTTTGAATCCCCAGTGATTTAAAAGCTGCAAAGAGCTTTTCTTCCTCTTTCTGCTGCAAGAGTTTGTCTATTCCCTCTTACCCTCACTTTTGTCATTAAGCTGCATCACGGCCACTTTCTACTTTCTTATTCTTCCCCTCCTCTGCCTTTTTTTCTGACCATTGTCTTACGGGGGCTCTTTTCAAGCCACCTGGCTGTCCCCACTGCCTCAACCCCTTCTGTCCTCTCTGAGTTGCTGTCACTTCTGTGTGTCTTAAGTCCAAGATAGTTATACACGTCGAGGAGGAGTTGCCAGATGCGGTGACATCCCTCTTCAGGGACAGCATAATCCAGTATAATACTGGGTCAGGAGTATATAATGTAATTACTATATAGCTGTATGGATAGCATTTCAGGTTTTAGAGGGATAGACCCTCTTTAAAGATAGCTATTTTCTTTGCCAGGCTGTATTGGATGATAAAAGATGGTGAAAGGTTTTGGCTTTATTGGGATCTTACATGAAGATACAGAAAGCTTGCTCTTAATTCCTTGTAGAGGTCATCATGCAAAGGACCCTCAGGACTTAACTGGTATGCACTGGGACAACATGTGCACGAGCTTCCCATGCTTTGAAAACACATAACTAAAATGGTCCTAAAACATGTAACCAAAGCGTAACTGAAGCTGGGAGAGAATCCCGCTTACTCGGTGATTGTAAGTGAGATAGCTGTACTCTTGTAGATGCCTGGATCCACTGTAAATATTCTTGTCATCTGTGTGTTTCCACTCTGACCGATCCGTTCCTAGAAGTCCCTGCTCCCACACCATCTGTAGGTCTTGGTTTGCATCCAACAAATTATTTAACAGCTGGTGGCTTTGAGGCATCAAGGCTGACTGCTAGTATGTGCACTTGAGTTTTGGGGGGGACATGTTGAACTGCGTTTTCGGAGCTGGCAGTTTCTCCCGGTTGATGGTCTGGCGCGCTGCCCTCTGCATAGGGCTGGGAGGATGGTTTTGGAGTGACAGTATAACCTGGAGCAGGGGTGTCACGGGCTAGCTGATGGTGCCAAATAAACGCTATTTTTATAATCTGTAGCAGGTAATTAAAGCGCTGGGAAGCACAGGGATCCCAGAAGAGTTTAAGTATAAAAAGCTGGCTGTCTGATGCCACAGGTTTGGTTGTTTAGACTTGCAAGATTTTAATTTGTTTGGGGAGCCAGTGATTTCCTGATGCGGTGCTCCAAACTGGAAAGTCTATTACTTGATATTGCAGGGTGTGTTTTACATTCAAAACTGACGTGGATGCCCAGGAGATTAAAATCTAAATACGAAGGGAATAATCCATTTCAGAAAAACAAAAGCTATTACGACTGAACATGCTGTCATGCCTCATCATGTAGCCTTACTGCATCAGACCAATTTAATGCCTTCAAAAGCTGAAAAATGGGATGTGAAAGTAGTATGATATTGGGGAGGGGGGCGGGGGGGGGGAGAGGAAGATGAAGTAGGAGCACTTTCAGCCCCAGACCTCAGCATGATTGCCCTCCTCACGCAGAGCCGCCTTTATTTAACTAGGACCCAGTATGGATTCAGGGCTGGTTCCTCTGGGTTTTTTTGCCGCCTGTGACTTCTTACTTCCTTTCGTGTCTGCCTGAGTTTGGAGTTTTCCTGATTATTTTAATCCAGCGTTCAAGAAAACCTGCAGCTCCCCAGTGATGGAGAGCAGGCACTGGTCTGGGATGCCATGGGGGAAGCCATCGCTTAAACACCCTGTCTTACATGACCCGTGTCGGACGGCTGCCTCCAAGAAGAAATGATCGATGACCCCCTTAAAAAAATTTTAAAAGGCTCAGTTCTGGGCAGGTTTATGGAAAACACTGTGGCCTGCTGAAGCTGAGCATGCTTCAGGGCAGCAGTAAGTGTATGCCTGTGCCGGGGTTGGGAGCTGGGAGCAGAGCTCTTGGCCACAGTGCTAATGTGTGTCTTGCTGGGACAGAGCAGCAGCGGAGGATGGAAAGGGCAGTGGCTGCCTGGAAGAGGCATTAGCCTGCTGACTGCAAAACATCTGTCTTCCTTGCCCCAAATGCTTCCTTTTTTCCATCTCTGAACCACACTGAATTGGAGAAAAGGCTACAAAAAACATAAAAAAGAATCCCCCCCCCCCCCCCCCCCCCAAACCATGAAAATGGGGGAAAAGTATCCATTCACTGCAAAAGCAAAAAAAAATTGTAATATTACATCGCTTTTGCAAGTAATAAGCTGGGGAGGGTTTAATTCATCAGTGAGCAGTCTATTGCGACTTTGTCAAGCACCACTCAGTAAAATAAAGCAAAAACAACTGGTTTCTTTGCTGAATTCTAGAGTTCCAGGAAATCAGAAAAGCCATGTTGATATTTTAAATTATAGTTCATCATTTTTTGTTTTACTTTGTAGGCTTTTACATCACTTGAGCTGGAAAGATAAATGTCTGGTGGGAGGGAGCAGGACGCCGTTGGAGGAGATGGGCTTGATGGCCTGATCCATACCTTGCCTATCTGATTCCCTTCTTTCTGTGAGGTTAGGCAGGTCACCAGCTTGGGAGCACTGGAGCACAGTCTATTTAGATAGGGTATGAAACAGAAAATATTGTTCACAGGTGTTACAGTATTTTGGCCTGAGGGTAGTGTGATAATGTAGCACACCTGCCATGTGTCAGCAACTCATGAAACTTTTTTTTTTTTTTAAGTTTGAACTAATTCTATTTTCTGTTCAATATAAGAGAATACGATCTCTAACAGTCTGGTGCCTAAAGCATGCTCGGTCTCTGTAGCATTAAATATAACTTTTAAATAGTGAATGATGTGCAAGGGGCCCCACGTGAACATTTGGCTTCAGAGCAATTCAGATAGGTCAAAACCTCATGTAAATGTAACCCAAGTAATCACAGTCACTTGTCTGCAGAAAATCAGGGTGTGCCGTTGAGGGTTCTTCTTCCCTTTTTAGGTGCTGAATGAAATCTTTATCAATCAGTTGTATTCACAGCACAACACTACAGGCAGTTTTGCTGTGTTTCCTTTTGCCTGGGTTTATTTTTTTTAACTGAAATGAGGAAGGGGTCAAGTTAGGGGTGTTTCTATGCAATTCTCTCATGACCAGCATCTGTGGGATGCTACTGTAGTCTCCGTTACTGGTTCCTTCATTTACTTCTCCTCCTCCTCCTCACATCTGCTTCCCCCCTGTAATTCCCCATTGTTTCTCAGCAGTCTTATTTATTGAGTTATTTGTGTATTATTTCTGTGCCACCTTACCTTCCTGCAACTCCAGTACTTGAGCGAATTGAAGCTTTTCAGTGACAGCTTTCAGTGACACTTTGCAGAAGTCTGTTATAAGCAGCAGTTCTCCTTTTCACCTTTTGGGTTTTTTTTGTGTTGTTTTTTGTTTTGTTTTAACTGAATGAAATAGTTATCAGGCTTAGGTTTAATCGCCGTGGTCTTCTAATTACATCCAGCACTGCTAGGCGTGTGTGCGTTTGTCAGCTTGTGTGTGTGGTTTCTCCTAGATGGGAGCCATCTGCAGGAACCATGGCATGAGCATGCTGGGCAGTGGCCATGATCCTGCTTTTGGAGCTGGTGGATGAATCCTGGTACCAGGGCATGAGGGTGCAGAGCCAGACCCCATTCTTGGGTGCAGGAAAGGTGCAGCGGCAGCTGCAGCCCGTGCCTGGAGCCCTGTACAGAGAGTTTGGTGGGAGATTGCAGTTCCCTTCTTCCTCCATGTCTGCCCATGGGAAAAACTGCTTGGATCAGCAGGGCGGGAAAAAAACCAGCCAAAACAGGTTATGATGGCCTGATTTTTCTTGTCCTGTTCAGAAATTAGGGTGGCCTTGGGGAAATCTAGGTGATATGACCTCCAAAAGGTGATCTGATGTCTTCAGGGAACCTGGTCAGTCATACTCTTCATAAACCTTGTGTGCAGGAGGGGCAACAGAAATTGCAGTGATTCTGGGTTTCATTGCTGTGGGAAGCCACCCATCAAGAGAGCAAAACAGACCCAGGTAGTTTCACTGAATCATAGAAATGAAAGGTAAACAGGAAATAAAAATGTTATCCTGTGCATCCAGATGCTCTGAAGCAGAAGCAAATATATGCATTTTGCAAATTCAGAGTTGCCAACCCAAGTGGAAGGGGTAGCAAAATCAACAAAATTTTAATTGCTTATGCTTTATAAGGTTGCAAACAGAGAATTTTGCTGCTGCTGTTTATCTGTATGTAAGTCTCCACTGATGACTCCACACAGCTATAGATAACTCTTCTTGACTGTCGTTATAGTGGATACACTGTCTACTCTAAATCCCAATTGATGCCAATCAAATTCTTTCTCCACTGTTAGTAAATGCTTGATTATTTTCTGTCTGCAAGAAGCTTGTATGTATTGCAAGGCGCTTACCAGCTCCCCTCTCTCTATTCCCTTTCCTAGGGTAAACAAATTCAGCTCCTTAAACCTCTTTCCGCTGGTCACATTTTCTAAACGTATTATCCTTCTTCCTACTCTCTTCTTGACACTCTTTAATGCGTATTTTTCAAAAAATATGAATCCCCAATGGAAATACAATATGCTATATACTTCTCCCTGGTGCTGCAGAAGGTAGAACAACTCCAGCATCATGTCCCAGACTGAAATTTGTCTTGCCTAACGCTTGACTTCAGACCCTCACGCTGCTTCATTCCTGCTGCCTAACCCATAGCTTCCCCATCACTTTTCACTTCTGAGGTCCCCATTGCTGTTGCCGTTACCCTTACGAGAATGTAGTCAGATTCAGTGTATATATGGTTTTCTGTCAGACTGCTTTTCTCTTCTTTAAGTCTGGTGAGGATGCTGGCAGCGTGCCCCAGCCTCCCCGCTGTGATGCTGAGCATGGATCAGGCACTCTCTCTTCCTTCACTGGTGCTCAAAGGGCTGTGATTCCTCAAATCGATAAGTTCTCACAGGTTGTCATTGTGCTACTGATAACTGTTCGTAGGTTAGGGTTTCGGGTTTTTTTAATCACTTGTACACCTTATTTTTTTCTTTTTTAATCATTTAAACTATTTCTGTGGTTCTCTCATGAAAAAGTCATCCAGGGCTGTTTTAAAAGCCTTTCTAAAGATAGGCTCTGTCATCTGTACCACTTTCTTTTTATCAGCTGGGACAGATGTCCTGTCAGAGAGAGTGAGAGAGACATTACACTAGTTTGACATGACTTTTTGATACATTCATGTTGACTGTTTGGGGGGTTTTTTTGTTTTGGTTTTTTTTTGTTGTTGTTGGGGTTTTTTTTTCCCCTAATCTCATTTTTGCAGGATTAGAAATCCTTTAGCAGTGTGCCTCCAGTAACTTCTCTGGTATTGAAAGTACACTGTAATTTCTGGCTTTTCCATCCCCACTTTCCTTTGTAAGATCAGGTGCTGTGTTGGGTCTTTTAATTTCTTTTAGACCTTACCTGGCTTCTCTGGCACCTGCAAGGCAGTGGTTAATGGTTTAGAGATGATTGCTGGTAGTTCCCCAAGAACTGCAGGGACATTGCCAGTGGTTCCTGCTGACTTGAAACCGCCTAGCTTACTCATGTGTTTGCTCCGTTCTTCCCTTGTTCCATCCAGCCTGCGCTTGCACATCCTGCACGTCAGGTGAAAGATGCCCTGAGTATCTGGTCCCAGCTAGCTGCTGTGAAATGAGGCGCTGAATAATTCAGCCTTTCCTGTGTTCAGTAGCAGGCCTGGTTTTCCTTCTAATGTATTTATAGACTCTTTTCTTATTGTTTGCTGCAGCTCTTGCTGATTGTAAGTCACTTTGCATCCTAGTCTTCATTTCTCCTTTTATGTTGATGTTAGTCTTTTATGTTCATCCCTCGGTCGTGTGTCCTTGGTTCTGCTTTGGTGTATAATCCCTTTTTGATATATTCCACTCCCCTCTCCCCCCAGTCATTTAAAAGCTTCCTAGCTTCCCATCCCCACCCTTGCTAGGCAGAGGATAATCTCTCCAGAAACACTCAGCTGCGTTTTCTTTTGGTGGTGGTGCTGGTTTTAAGGTGTCTCCTCCATCTCCTCCGGATTACATGACTCCTTCCTCAGATGGTGCCTCTGTTTTTCCTTCTTTGATCTTCATGAACAAACTTTAAAAAAAATCTGTATCATGCACCTTCCTAGAAGGCCAAACAAATATTTTAATTCATGCTATGTGTCGCAACACCTCCAACCAGCCGTTTTTTGTTACTGCTTATTAACGTCTCCCCATCCTCCCTGAAGTCTCTCTCCTGCACCTGTGCTTGGGCCCATGGCTTGTGCCGCCAGATCTGTTAAGTCATTTAACCCACAGCATGCTGTGCTGGCACAATTGCAGTTCATCCTGAAGCTTAGCACCTTTCTCCATTGGTTTTCCTCTTTTCTCTCTTGTTATTACTTTTTGGACTTTCTTTTTGTGTTTTTTCCTTGTGCTGACTCTAATGTGTTTGCGTGTATGTTATATATATATGTTTAAGGTGCAATGCTAAACTCTGAGTATAGCCCATGTGTTTGTGAGTTGAAGTATAAGGGGTGCAATCGCTGGGTTGGCACCTCCCAGCCGTGTTAGGTGGGGTGCCCACCAATGCCTGAATGAGGGGTGCTGCTTCCCTTTCCCCATGCTGGGGAGGTTCAGCCCTCCCAGCTGAGCCGCCCACCCCCCAAAATGACCCTGGTGCTGGCATGAGAGAGGTGACAGGAGTGTGCGGTTGCAGGGGGGCATCCAGTTGCTCTTTTTGTGGTCATTTCCCACCGGCATCTCTTCAGGCCGCAGCTCTGCAGTTGCTTCGGCTTCTCAGCATCCACTGGAAAAACCATAGCGCTGTGGAGATGCCTCCTCTATAAGGCCTCCAGTTGCTGCCGGCACTGGAGGATGGCAACAAGTAAAGAAAGAGTGGCTCTTAACTCCTGGTGAAGTGCAGCAGAGGTCCTGCCTCTCACCTCTCCCAGGGACCCTACGCCGGGCTTTTGTGGCTTAGGTGCCTCCTGCACGTGAGGGCAAAGCTCACCCAAATTAAAGATGATCAACAAAAAATGGTCGTTTTCCTAGTAAGGAACCCAACTGGAATGAAGTGAGCTGAGACTTGAAGCAGTTTGATGAAAACAGTTTATATTTCAAGCTTAGAAGTCGGCGTTCTGGCGCGTATTCTTGAAACATATATTGACATTTCTGTTACTGCTCATAGCAGCAATATTGTTCTCCATATGCTCTTCTCATCAGCATCTCATCGTTATTGGATAAATATGTCTCTCATTATGCAGAACATTATTTTTGAAGTATGGAATCATTATTTTGTTACATAACTTCCAAATTTGGTCCTTTGCAATGATTTATAACAATCTTTAGAAATTATTGTAATTAAAGGAGAACTTTCCTCAAAGAGAATGAATTAGATCAAAGAAGCATTTAAATGTAAATCATTAATCTGTGCATTACAGGAAATAGTTAGTGGCTATGTATAGTTCATTTAATTATACTTGGTTCAATTTTGTTTTGTCATTACATCACAATTTATTCAGAATTAATGTGCAGTTTCTTCTGTAATGTGATTTCCGTTTGCTTAATATAGCAGATATTTTCACTAGCATGTATTTATATATAAATAAAGGTTTGTTAACGACTGCTGGGTTAATTAAACTGTGGACTCTGCTGTCAATTAGCTGTGAATTTTGTTGCTCTAGATGCAACCCAGAAGGTGCCTGCTCTGAGAATGGGAGGCAAGGAGTCAAATAAATTGTTGAATGTATGAATATATATGGTAGATTGTGACTGTCGCTTGCTGGAGGGGACCAGGTGACATAGCCTGGGCTTTGCCTGCTCAGAGAATTATTAATAGAGGACAACATGATTTTGTTTCCCATGGGGAGAAAAGGAAATTATGTGCTTTATAGTCCATAGCAAGTAATTGGTAATGGAAATGGTAATCTCCTAAACTGCAATATGTTGGTAGCTATAGGTAACAAGGACTAGGTGTGTTGAAAGGTTTTAGGTGTAGGCTTTGCGCAAGTGGTTTGCAGGTTTTGCCATCCATATGTAAAGTCTTTACTTTGTATAGTGTAAGGGTATGAAAAGATTTCTTTAATGTGATTTAATCTAATAAAAATTATTTTAAAATGTCATGTAGTTTTTTGAAGTTACATACCTTGATAGTATATTAATGTTTATCTTCCCTTAATTATTCTTCTGCAGCACTCTCAAACTTATATTTTAAACCTTTACACTGCTGGAAGTACATACATTTGTAACTTAATTTTTAAGTAGTAGATTAAAATAAGCTAGTTCTTGGCTATTTTTTTTTCTGTCATCAAAAGACTTGATTTTCATTCTGATTGAATTCTGTAGCCAAATTGACTTTAGCCTTAGACTATCCAGTATTAACAGCATCTGTGTTAAGTTTGGACTCAGCTAATCTTTTGGAATCTTTGAATATTCGGTTGTAAGCCAAAACTTAGCTATCCAAGAGCACATCTGGCTTGCATAGTATTACCTCATTTGTATAAGGTGGTGCTCTTAGTTTCTTTTCATTAGTTTGTTTTCTGTTTGCTGGAAAGGGGAATTTGATACTGGGGTTGTGCTGGCAACAGAAAAAGTTTAAGGAACTTAAGTGATTTCTTTCTTCCTGTACTGAAATTCACATTAGAAGTCATGATTTTGGTACATAGCCAGGTATAGTAAATAAACTAATAAAATAAGAATTTCTCAGCCAATTATATGTGTTTGACAAATGTCTAGACACTACTAGCTATTCTGTCAGGTTTGCTGCGTACAAACAAAGGTAGAGTAATATTTATGTTGTTACATTTCTTAAGATCACTTTTATTTCTTCCAAAAAGTAAAACTACTGCTTCCTAGGAGGATTGTTGTGCCATTTATAAAAAATGAAATGCTTTCAAAGTTCTTTTGGATAAGCAGCTGCTTACTGAAGAAGGCAAAACAACCTATTGGTTTACGCTGAGAGAGGAATGTTGTTTTCTGTCTTGTAATTTAGGTATTTTCAACCTGCACTAGATGGAATGAGATGAATCTTAGCAATACAGTTACCTGAGGAGTTTGTAAGAAATTGGGTTCAAAATGTTTTTGCTTTTCTTTTATTCACATCTGTAAGATAACAGCGTGAAATAAATCATATTTTATTCTCAGTATTTGTTATTAAACATATTCATGTACGTAGGGAAATAAAGAAGGCATTTGGAAATGGGTAACCTTGGGTTAATTAAATCCATCTGCTGTCTGACTAATGACAGGAATATTGTATCCAGGGAATTGCTTATGTTAAAAGATTTGATAATGCACAAAAAGTTTTCTAACAAAGCACTCTCAGAGCAAGTAAGGACTCGTGTAACTGGAGAGAAAACCAGTCCCAGAGAGTAACTCACAGTATTGTAAGGCTCTGCTTCATGTGGAAATGTCCCAGAAGTTGTTAAGAACCACATTTATTGTTCCTTGAGATGCAAAATTATAACTGGCAAGAAAAGTAAAACTTGTTTTCAGTTCATGCTACATGAAGTTGAGTTTCATGGGACTAGTTTAATGACGGTTTCCATACTCACGGAAAGCCAGAATACAAATGTTCATTAGGAAAGAAGCTGTATAGGGTGCAAAAATGAGCTTCCAGAGATGCAGTGATGGCAGCTGAAGGAAGACAGACTTTGCTTCATATTGACAGGCAACCTGATCCTATATAGATTAATGCCTCAAGATACTCCAGTTGATTGTATTTTAAGACAGCAAGTATCATAGTTGCTTTCTATTTACACTGCTCTAAGTCATATCAATAGCAAAAAAGAAAAAAAAAAAAGACTGTACAACAACTTCCATGCTAACACTTTGTGTTGATCATTTATGCTGTTTGGAGTTGTTTTATTAATGATTTTGTAGCTGTAAATTAGTTTTTTGTTACTTGCTAATTCGTAGTTTCTGGAAAAGAAAATTAAATGCATAGTTTGTTTTTATTGAATGAATTATTTGATTAATTTGCATTTAATATCTTCATACACTTGTACAAAACATGGTTTGAGAGTAGGGGGAAAATCTTGTGAATTTTCTGGAGACCTGGGTGCTTTTAAAGCAAGGCAACTGTAACAGCATCAGATGAAGAATAGCTTATTCCATGTTGATCTGACAGATGGGCAAAACAAAATTCTGAGAGATTAACATTGTTCTGAAATTTAATTTTTAAAGCATACAAAAAAAGAGTGGCTTAATAGAATTGAAAATGGAGGATGGGTTTGCTTGATCTACATCGGAGGAACTTGTTAGGCTTCTTTCGTAGCAAGTCGGATGTAGTCGCGCTAGTATGTGATTTATCTCAGCTTAAAGCAGGCATCTAAAATAGGTCAGATGAATCGCTCTCTGAAACGTCTAGTTTTCTCTTCTGTGTTTAAAGTGACCATCTCAGATGTGGACATCTGAAGTTTTATTAGACGAATGCCTTTCTGACTGTCATGTTTTAAAAGACATGAGTTAGTTAATTACTGCTTTTTGTAGATGCTAAAGACAATTTGTTAAACAATACACTTTAAAAGGTATTTTTTGTATAACTGTACCAGTTTGAGTGTAGAAATTTATGATGTATTCCTAAACAAGTGTGTCGCATGTTAGTACTTTGAAAATGTGGCCTGAAGCATAAATCTGCCATGTATGCTTTCTAGTTCTGCTTTTCTCTCATGCTGTTTTGGCATGCAGGAGGTAGGAACATGCACGCCCCTGCTCACAGGGAGTGCAAAAACTGAGCACAGGGTGAATGCTGGGCACTTGCTTGCTGTACAGAGACGTATTCACTGGAGGACTTAGCCTTGAAAGTGCAGAATACATAAATGAGTTTGAAAATAATTGGCCTCATTTAAAACATTTTCTGTCAAGCAATGTAGCTCATTAAACATTTAAGTTAAAAAAAAAAAGAGTCCTGTACTTTTTTTTGTGATCTTTAATAAACCTGTTTCTACTAGTAAACATTGTAGTGTATGTTAAGAGTTGATAGTGACTTACTACCAGATGAATAAGCAGATGTATATTCTGTGGAACTGCTTATAATTACACAGTAGCTATGGTTACCAGGTTAAAGAAATCATGGCTTGATGATGAACAGAAATAGACTGCAGCGGACTGGTTTGGTTTTGAGTTGCTTAAAAGCGAAATGCTCAAGGATAAGACCATGAGGACTAAGAGCGTGCAAGTAACAAACATAAGAGCAGACTCTATTTGCTGAACTAGCACAGAGTCTGCTTTTTCAAATCCTTGTTTTGATACAAAATCACAGTATTTTTTAAAGTTGGGTTTTGCTTCTATATAGTTTGAGAATTGGGTGCCAACCACACACTTGTAATGAAACTATTTAATTGAAACACTTAAGATTTTGAATGAATATTGCTAATATTTTCATTTTGATTTAGTACTGGACAAAGTTAAGTTCAAACAGCCTTTTCGCAGTCAAGGAAAGTCATATCCACTTTATTGTAAATCTAACACTTAAATACTTCCATTAAGTCATTCTATCTTTTCTTTTGGATGCTCCAGCACTTAGAAAGAAATGACAGAAGTGTGGGTGAATTCAAGCGGGAAGGACAGAACTGTGCTTAAAGACAGTTATACATTTGCACTGATGTTGGCGGGCCCACTTCAGGTGTTTCTAGCATATATGTTGCCTGGAAGCATCAAAAGTACTTGAGTCCATTTCCAAAAGGGCGTGCAGGTGTTGAGGAGTTCAAGCCTTGTTGCCTTAAATGTAAAGAACAAAAGATTTAATGTTTTCAAAAGTTTCACATGGTTTGGAAACCCAAACTGCAGTGAATTGTATTGGATTTAGGGCCCTCAATCACACGAGCTTTTCTGAATGTGTTGCTCTACTTTTATGAATTATGACCTATGTAGAACTGTGTGTCTGTATGTAACTTCAACATAATTCCTATAATGTCTGTATATTATAATGTAGAGTAAGATTTTATGGCAACATGCTCTTCCTCAGAGTACAAATGCATTTAGACCTGGTCTTTTGCACCAGGGAAGCTTTCCTATGGATCCTCGTTGGGCCAGTAATAGCCACTTTAGTTTTAAAGGCTGGGCATATTAAGACTAAAACTTTGCGCCTAATGTTTCTCCATTTTGTAAGCCTAGCCTACAAATTCACAGCTATGAGATTGTACTCAGTAGGTCTGCTCACCTTGTTTTACAGAATAACCAACCATGACTACAGAATCGGGATCGGACTCTGAGTCCAAGGATAAAGAGCAGGATCAGCAGGAGAGCCCTGCGCAGCAAGGAGCAGCGGAAACCCAGCCGCAGGACCAGCAGCAGCTGAGTGAAGAGCATCAAAACGCACTCGAGCAGTTCTCGGCTGTGGCAGCCCACAGCACGCCGGTGAAAAAGGAGCAGGTAAGGGAGCCCATGCACGCATGCTCGCTGCATGCAACTAGTTACGTGCCCACTTATTGCTCCTGGGAAATAATGAGCCTGGTGTGTTAGGAGCAGAAATATATGTTCAGATATGCGTGGAAGGCTGTTTGACGTGATGCTGTAGATCTTGACTGGTTGGTCTTTTGCATTTAAAAAATAATAGTTCTCACACAGAATGTTTTGAAATTCATGTCAGGTCTTTCTGCCTCCAGTGCTTAAATATAAGGGCAGTCTTATTAACTAAGCAGGAGACGTCTTCGATCTTGCATTTGCATTAGATAGCAAACAGTGCCAATTTTTAAGAAGCTGAAAATGTTTTCAGAGTTCATTTCTTCTTTGACACCTGCTGAAAACTGATTTCATGCTTGCTTGTCTGATGTGTGAGCCATGAAGAATCTGTGGTCCCTTAAGCTTCTCTTAGTTCCGAAATGACTGCATTATAATTACTTTAACTTTTCATGTAATAGGTTTCAGAAGAGCTATCTCATGCTTTTCCATTTGGTTCATTGACGCACTTATTAAATTTGCGGAAGCTGCTTTCTTTTTCCCGTTAATAATTTCCAGTCAATAGGATTAACAGGCATTGTTCTTCATGGGTAAGTGACACACAATTAATGAGGTACCTGCAAATCGCATCCCTTAGCTCCATAAGGTTATGACCCCCATCTGATCGCATTCACCTTTGAAGAGTGGAATAAGTCAGTCTAACTCCTCTTTTCCTCCACCCTTTAAAAAAACAGATTGTTTGAAGTGAGGTCCTGTTATTTTACCTAGTTTGGAGACAGTGCTGGTGAAGCAAGCAAATGTAAGGCGTTACTTAAAATCAGCGTGAGTGCTCCCATCGAAGCTGTTTGGGGCTGGCTGTGGTCTTGGGTTTTAAGTTTTTGTCCAAAAAGGTACAGCCCAAACTTGCTGTTGGTGGGGAAAAAATGGGGGTGTAAGCAATTTCAGTTACAAACAAAGTATTTTTGTGTCTTCCTGGTTTATGGGTGCATTACCTAAATGCTTGGGACAGCAAATGGGACCAAATTAAAAGAGGTGTCTCATGTCTGATATCTCAAGAGGTAGACATAGCAGGGGAGAATTTCTGATGTTTATTGCTATTGAAGATCAACTATTGGAAGAACTGCTTATTTTTTTGATTGCTAACAATTTTTACCATTTGTAAACCCTGATCAGCCTCACTTCCATGCCCACCAAAGACCTCTCTGCTCTTGCTCTCACATCCACCAATTATGTGTTAGAACAATTTTGGTCTCTGAAACAGATCAGAAATTGCATGTAGTTAGTTTGGAGAAAAGAGGCAGGGCTGCTTCTCCAAAAGAGAAAGGTGCTGCACAAACTGGTTATTAATTTAAAATATAATTCTGTCAGGCCTAGGCATAAGTATTACTAATTTTTTTTCTTCCAGGCATCTTCAGTAATCTTTCTGCCCCAAGTTTCTTTTCATCTTAAACAAAACAAAACAAACCCAAAAACCACCACAACAAACAAAAAAAACCCCTTAGTCACCAAACCTGTCTATCTGTGTTACGGAGGTCTGAGTTTGGAGACCCGAGATGCTCTCACTTGCTGCGTGATCCCTTCCTTTCCCAAAGATCACCTGTGGGCAGGTGTCTGCAGAAGCCGTGATAGAAGAACTAGGTTACTGAAGGGATATGGAAGACCTTCCCATTGAGACTACCAGTTTGAATCCGAAAGTCTGTGTTGTAAGCTGACTGCCAAATCCAGCTGCAGTGGTGTCTGTATCACAGGAGAGAACCACTTAAATGCAGCACTAAGAGACAGCGCTGTTGGCAATGGTGTCATTAAAAAAGCCAAAAATTGAAGAAGTAATGGGTATCATTCTCTCTCTCTGCCACCTGTAATTGCAGTGAGGAAGTTGATGGGTTTTGCTGTCACTCATGTGAGAGAACCTTGGGAAGAAAGATTTAAGTTACCGATCCATGACAGTGACTTTTTGTTGTCATTCTGTACACATAAGAAAGAACATTTTAATGAAGACAGAAAGGCTTCTTCATGTTGAGATTAGCAGTTACTACAGAAATTAGTCCTTTCTATCAGGTATAATAATGCAATCTTACTATCTTCCTGCCTTCCTATCTCATTGAAAATGAGCAAGAAGGCATTGCATGGGCTGGGCACTGACATTTCTGAGCAACTATCATAAGTAGATGGGTTTCATGCATTGTGCAAGCTTGGTGATATCATTTCATACCCCAGTGAGAAGCCGTGAAGTGTCAAAGATCATTACTGCTGAATCCTGTGACTTCAAAGGCTTGCTTCGAGGGGGGGTCCAGCTTCAGAAGGGGCTGAACATACTGTGTCATAGTAAGGTACAGTAATATAGATAGAGATAAGACAGCTTATGTTCGAAAACCACAAACCCTGAAGCAACTTGTGCTGCACTAGAACTGAGTCCATGACACTGAATATACTGCAGAAATACAGCACAGAGGTATCTTGGGGAAGAATTTAGGAGAAAATGCGACTATCCTTGCAGAGTTCAAAATAATTCACCAAGTACATGGTTTGTTCACTGACTGCTTTTTTTTTTTTTTTTTTCCGAGATACCAGGATGTCAGGTTTCTTTAGGAGGAAGAGGCTTAATACAGTCTGAAAGTACCTCAATGCCTGAACATGTCAGCATAGTTTGGGGGATCTTCTCTAATAGTTCTTGGCATGTTTTGTTCTCTAGACAAATGAGAGAAAATTCTTTGTGTGATTTTAACCTAGACACATTCCCCGATCTTAATGTGGACGGGATCCTTAATGAACAAAATAACCTCAATACTATTTAAAAAAAAAATAAAATATAAATAAGCAAATGTCTGCTTTAGTCTTGAGATAATGAGTGTCTTAATGAAGGAAAATAATCACCAATCCATTAGGATTCACAGAAATTGTTTACAGGCTGAAGATGGTGCTAAAATTTAAATGGCTGCTGGGTGTCCTTGTTGTTGTGGGCTTTTTTTCTCAAGCGGCTTTCCCACTTTCTTGAAAAAAATTAATTCCATGCATCTGTGGTTTTTTTGCTGTTGATTTTTGTTGGGGCAGGGTGTTAACTCTCACATGAGAAATCTAACGAGCCACCGGGTATGACAGTATATTTTTTCCAGCCCTGGAATGACTTTTGCACCCACGCATATGCATGTGTACCTTCCCTGGCAGATTTCTTTAACAAAAGGTACGGAAATCATCAAAGAGCCCCTCTGCCCATCAGCAGCAGCACAGCTCTTCACAGAGGCCCTAGCAGGAGACATCTTCAGTCTTGTTTTTCTCTTGATGCAGTAGGTTGGTCCACTTGCCAGCTGGCCGTGGTTGTGGTAGGGTGGTAGCTGGCCTCAAGCCTTACTTTGAGCCTGGGGGGGCTCTCCCCCTTAATCACAACTGCTCTGAGCATTAAATGCTCAGCGAACAGCTAATCTGCTGACATACGCTGTGCCTTCATCTCCCGCCAGCCTTCAGGGTGTGTGAGGACCTTGACGTCCAGACACAGAGCTGGTGTCCAAGTGCTGGAAGGAGAAAGTCCTCCAGGGCTGGAGCTAGATGGGAGAAGAGCGGGCTGGTGCCAGGCTGCTCCCGGGGAAGAACATCCACAGCTCAGGGGATGCGGTGGATTTTGAAAGCAGCTTTTGTGTTGCTTTTTTATCTTTATAGTCCCACTTTCTTCTAGTCTCCCCACCCAGGGAAGCCCAGGAGACCTTTGCTATGTTCTCTGTCCCAGGGAAAGGAGGAGCCTGGGTCTTGCCTGGCCTCTTTGCAGTTGCCTCTTTGCAGTTTGCTGGGGCTTTGGTGGGAGCTGGAGGTGTTGGTAGCAGAGCCGATCCCAAATTCCTCTTTCCCGCATTCACCCTAAGGCAGAGGGGAAGCTTATGGCTTGTTTGTATGAAATCTCTTGGGGAAAGTTCCCTGTGATTTAGCGGTACACTGTTGTTGCTGGTTATACGATGCAAGGTTGTTCTGGTCTCAAAGCAGATTAAAGCTTTTGGACGGATTTGCTCCACTCTCATGAAGGTTTATTATACACAGTGAATGGAAATGGACTTGGAGGATTAATTTACAATATATTTCCAGCAATGCTTGTTGCTTATTACACTAAAATCATTCAGAGCCAAAACAGTTGTTTTTTTTTTTTTTCCTTGTAGGGAGATAACAGAAAGATTTTTTTTTTTTTTTTTTTCTTTTCATTTAAGCTTTAGCTTAGGTATTACTGCACTCCTGTTGAGGTTTTGTTTGGAGACTATCAGGGACATAACTGATGAGAAGGGTAATGACTGCGGCATAGTGCTGTTGCTAGGAAGGGTGAAGTGCTGTAGAGCTGTTCTGGCTTTCATCTAGTGCCGTGGAGAGGACCATGGGCTGTGCTGCGTCGCGGTAACTCTTCAAATGGTCTGACCCTCAGATAAACCCAAGCAAAAGTAACCTTGGTTGTTTCTTCTCTCCCCTTTCCCCTGCAGTATATTTGTCTTTCAAATAGCACCTACTTCTCGCCAGCTTGAGGGACTTATCGGGCATCTGTGGAGAGCAAAATTCAGCCTCTCATCCCGTAGTTATCATCCATTAGCCAGCCGGCTGCACATAAAAGTCGTTTGGCCCCTCATTTCCATCCTGTTTGTTTAACCCTTTGCTCAGGCGCTTGGGGAGCCTTTTGCTCTCCCAGGCACGTCAGCATCCCCCTGCAAATTCACAATGTCAGGGGCAGATCTTTCCCCTCATTCAGGGGACTGTTTTCTCACTGAGAGCGAAATTAGTGCAAACCTGATGTTATTTTCCTATTCCATATGACACCATGGAAGCATCATATGATTTAATAGGTGCAGGACTTAAAAGTAATATCAAGAAACTGTAGGAATATCTGTTCATCACAACGTTTACCAATTATTCAGCATTTCCAACAGACCAAAAAAACCAGGTCCAAGAAGTCCAAGTGGGATTTTGTACCTTTGGAAAAAGTAGAAGTCTAAAGTATTTTCATGCATGCCCCTCCTTCCTGGCTATTCTGTACATTTTGGAGTGAGAAGGGAGGGCTGGGAGGAATATGGGGAATATGGGAAATCTTTTCAACAGATAAAGAAGACTCTGTCCTGCATCAGGGGCTTTATCGTCCAAGCCCCACACTAGGCTCGCTTAAATGCTTGGGTGCAAGGTGCGTAGTGCACTGCATTGCGTGATTGGTTTCTCTCACTTCAAAACGTATCTTTCTTTCTCTTAATAGGCCACAGACAAAGAACAGGAGTTTGCTGCTGCGAGCGCAAAACAGCTGGAATACCAGCAGCTAGAGGACGACAAGCTCTCTCAAAAATCATCGTCTAGCAAACTTTCCAAGTCTCCTCTAAAGATCGTCAAGAAACCGAAAAATATGCAGTGCAAAGTGACACTCCTGGATGGATCAGAATATGCATGTGAAGTAGAGGTAAATTATATTTTCACTTCTTTTTTTCATCCTGTCTGGAGGAAAATATTTGAAATTAGATTCCTAATTTAAGCAAAAATATGAATGGGCTGATATTTCACCAATGCCAAGCACAGAGATGCTATCATTGTTTTCTCTGAAGACGTTGAAGACGTCTGGTTGAAGACATTGTACAGATTTGAGCTGGGTGAGGGATTGTGAGCAGTCTCTGGAACAGCCAGAGACTTTGGATTACTTTTATGTCAGCACATGCCACAACAGAATGCAGAAAATGAATTATGGGCAGCAGAGCCCATAAACAAAGAAGGGTTTGGTCCCGTAGGGCTTCTCTTTTCCTTGGTACTCTGCTGAGTTGAGACTCACGTTGAGTCATTGTCCAAACAGTAATTCTGACCATCGTGAGATTAGCGGGGGTATGAGACACCCAAGGGAGGCAGGGGAAGTATCAGGAGCAAATAGCAGTGAGAGTGGTGAGATTTATGTGCTTCTTCACGATGTCTGTGAATCATAACTGTGTCTGAACGTTACTGGCAGAAGGTTGCTGGTGGTTTTCTGTGGCAAGGAAACTTGCCTTCCCTGCTGGTACTTTGCTGGGAACCTACTTTTGGGAGGGATGGTCTGCTGCACTGTCACTTAGAAACCAGTCTGTGCCGGCAGGCAGACCCATGCTAAGAGGATGCCTTACCTTCAACTCCAGGAGGCCATGGAGAAGTAGAGCGTAAGCAAATTTAGCATCTCATAGTGGGCATGAGCAAATTCAGCATCTCGGAGTGGACCCATTTCTCCATTCAGCCTTTCGAGCCATGTCACTGAGGTGGTCTTTGGACAGTGGTACACCTGTCCTGAGCCTGCTTTAGGTCAGGAAGGAGGCCACAAGCAGCGGCCGGGAGGGGAAGGATGTGTGTTGGAGGGCTCTGCAAAGCCAGCCCTCCTTCGGGCAACCACAGGGTGCAGCAGAGAAGAAAAGCCACCTGCGGAAGACAGAAGAGTATAAATGTAGAGATGGGATAGTCTGCAGGCTTGAAAAGGGAACCCACAGGAACATGAAGAAGGAGAGAAGGCGGAGGAAAGCAGGTATGACTGGGAGCCAAATCCTGATGTCTTTACAATCAGATTGCACCCAGCCCTTGCATCCTCCAGCGGCTCTTGTTTTAAGCGCTTTGGAGAGTGGCAGGTGAGGAAGAACTTTTTGATTTTTATTTAACCGCGGCTTTACAGTTTGGGCCAAATTTTGCTATGCTAACACAGGAGCTGTGATTTTATTACTCTTACAGCGACTTAGCAGTCATGCTGTCGAGTATCTTTTAGTTTCACTGGCCAAGTCCTGTGTTGTTTCCTTCAGACTAGCAATAGCTATCTGGCCACATGCTTTGTGACTATTAAATTGTCATTTCTTGAGCTGCGGTCCCAGTTTTGTCTGTCAAGAATAGTGTGCAAACCATTAAGCTGGAAGAATGACTAATACTGGTTTTGATGGAAAGAGTCAAACTTGTTTCAGCTTTTGCCACTTGGTTATAGAATGTGAGTCACTTTTTGGAATACAATCAATCAAATTTTACTAAATAGGATTTCTATGGAAATCTTGTCTAGCAGGCTGAGCTTTATGAGAATATAAGATGGAGCAGAAGGGGAGATTTGTTATGTTAGACTTCCACTTATGCAAAAAAGTGCTGTGAAGAATACTTTGTTTTAGGAAGTTTCACTTTTTTGCTAAACTTGGACTCTGTTGGAGTTGACGTGTCAAAATGCTAGCATATAGAAACCATCATGGTTTATTGCTTGTCAGATTTCTCCGCTTTGCAAGTTCTGAATAGCTCTTGAATAATGTCCAATATAAATTTGGTATGCATACTTCCACTACTGAAATATTTTGAAGTCGTATTGACTGTCATCAATAATCACTTTATCTGCTTCTAAGATAGTTAGACTTCCTAGGCAGAATGTAATATTGATGAGAATAGAGCTCCTAAAAGGATGACTCCTCAAATGACAAAGCTAGGATGATGAGCAGACCATCGGGTGCATTGAAACAAAAGTTAGTTAGGAGGCACAAATATTTCAGGGAGTGGTTTAGAAGGCACAGATATTTCAGGGAACAAGTGCAACTGGAGTGACGCATGCATTTACATACCTTAAATGGATGATCCAGACTTTGCATCCTTCCTAAGTGGTATTGTCAGCATACTATGTGTATTGAGGATGCAACTGCAGGTACCTCTCTGGCACAGCCCGCTCTGGCCCGTGGGAACATTTGGTAGATCCCCAGGGGAGTCCACTTCCCATGTGCATGAAGTTCAGCTACAGCAGAAGGATGCTGTGTCCAGCCAAGTGAGATGATGTGACTTTCACTGTGCTTTTTCTCCCAGGGAGAAAAACTATATACAAAGGGAGTTAGTAGGTCAGAGGGAGACTGAAGGTCTGTCTCAGGAGACATCTCAGGAAACCATGTAGGAGGCTGAAGGTGAAGTTCTCCTACAGTAATTTTGGGTAGTAACAAAGTTCTGTTTCACAGAAGCTCAGTGCTGCAGCACAAGAAATAATCTGTCACATTGCAGAAAAATGCTGTCATATTTTAAGGATAACCTGCAAGTGAATTTACTGTATCCCTTTAAACTGGGGGGAAAAAAAAATATAAAAAAAAGTATACTGAAAGACCTAACAAATTATGGAGGTCAGTAAATTCCCCAAGATTAATTCCTTAAAAGAAAGGAGAGAGGGGCGGACAGCACATGGCAGTCAAATATCTAATATTTCCACTCCTTGTGTTTAACCCACTGAACTGCATCTTTCAGTGTGGATGGTGGCCCAGGGTAGGGATGTGACAGTCAGTGGATGTGCGTCAGAAATGTCATCCCATGTTGTCAGCTTCTGTCTTCCAGCTCTGTCTGTGTGTCATGCTTCTGCCCAGTGAAGGCTACAAAGCAGTGTGATCTAGAAGGACCATAAACTTAGAAACCTAATTCTGAGCTAGAATGATAGCTCTGTCAGTGAATCTTGGTTTGGATGTGGGCCAGATATTTATCCCTCTAGAATTACATTCCCTGTCTGGGAGTTGGGGATCATTATAGAATCCATCAGTTACTCTATGGAGTGCTTTGCAAATGACAAATGCTTTTATATATGTTAAATATTAATATCATTTAAAGGAGCTTATTGCTGTCAAGTAGAGCGCAACCTACAGCTTATCAATTTTGTGTTCATCCAGTTAATGACCTGACAGCCGAAATTGCACATACTCACAGATTGAGATGTGTCTGAGGCAGGTTTGGTTAATCCATTATTCCTTTGGTGTCCTTTGTTTCAGAAGCCCTTCTTTCTTATTCCATATGAAATGCTGAGCATCTTCACTGTCTTCTATTGTGTCTTTCAGTCTCTCTCACATCCAGTACTTTGCATTTGTGACACCAGGCGTTTTTCATATTGTACGAGGTATGTCTACAGGGGAACATGTAGTGGAGGTAACTTCAAAGCTGAGGTTAACAATGCTTCATCTAATGTGGTATCTACTCAGTGAAAGGATCTTAAGTAAATGCCAGGTAAAAGCTTTCTCCTGAGGCCCCACAGTGTTAACTGCCTGTGTGTTGTATCTATCCTGACCTAGAAAGTCTCTCATGCAGTAAGACATTACAAGCCAAAACCAGGTTAAGTAGGTAACCCAACCTGTTCATTCATCCTCCTCCAAAACCATAAACCGGAAGCCTTACCATCTGTACCCCCACTGCCGCTCTTGCCTGGGAGCCTACAGATGGTAGCGGCGGGCTTATTTAAGAGAGGTATTTCCTTTCAGAGGTGGGATGGCCATCTAATGGTGCTTCACCTGTCCAGGGACAGCAGCTGTATTTGCTGTACGCTGACATTGTCTCTGATACTCCATCAAAGAAAAACAGTCTCAGGGTGGCTATGTGGTTCTCCCATGTCATGAAGAAGCTGGAGGTTTCTAATGGGCGCTCAGTCACAGGAGTCAACACAGTCTGCTCAGATGGATGCTGAGTGGTGATTTCCATCTAGATGTCCACCCCTGCTGGAAGTGGTTCTCCTTGCACTCTTCATTGCGCTCTCCCGGCCAGCATCAGGACCAGAAATGCTTTTTGTCAAAAGTGGCCAAGTCCACAGCTGGGGCCAAAACTGCACAGCAAAGAAGGTGCTGAAGACTTCTCTGTTAAGCAAGCTAGACCTATACTTCACATTTGTTGGTTTGAAGAATCAAAGATAAAGCAAGATCCAAGACTGCAGATTGATTTCAGATAACCTTAAAAAAGACAGTGAATGCACTGGTTCAGCTTTTTCCTAAGATACAAGAAAACATGCAGAAATAACTTATTTCTGGGTTCCTCCCACTTTAAGTAGGGGTTTTCAAGCACTGTAGTACAATTACACTATTTCTAGGATTTATTTCCCCCCTCTTTCCTCTCTACCCCATCTCAATTTTCTTTTATCTAGACTACTGCATTTTAATTAAAAGATTCAAGTGGAACCAGCTGTCATCCTCTCCCTTATATGTAGCCTAATTTGAAGTGTCTTCCTAAAACAGGTTGGAATTTGCCTTCATCGTTTCTGCTCTAAACATATACATGTTATTAATCACAAAGTGAGATCAGAAAGCTATAACGTAATCTGTCTAAATAAATGGTAAAATAATTAGATTTCATTTTCAAAGGCTCAGCTGTCTGAGCCCATTGGTAATTTATACTCTTTCTTCGTTCTTCTACTGCTCAGACTTTCTTATCGTGCAGGACAGCAGTAAATGAAAACAAATGTTTCCATGGCAGCCTGTCTGTGGCATCTCCGCAGCCCTACATCAAACAGAGAGAGTTGCCACAGGATTCAGATAGGCTGCAGAGCACACAGAAGGCCGACGTCTCAGAAAGCATTACTGGTATCCCCTCGTCTTGGTGGGTGGGGGTCAGCCGAGGTAGGAGGGGATTGGTAAAAATACACTGTATTTGTGTTGTGTTTTGTTTTGTTTTGTTTTCATCCAGTTTTCTCAGCCATGCTGCCACTGGGACCTGGGCAGTAGTTGGATGTCCTATGCTGTTGGTGGCGATAGCCCCTGCTACACCTCTGTGAGGAACCTCTGGTGACTCCGTGATGGACACCTCATTTTCTTAATACTGGGTTTCCCCACATCCTCAAGTGACTTTGGAGTAGTGTACTTGAGTTGCAATGGTGAGGTGTTTTATTTCCACACCTTCAAAACCAGGGTTTATACATGGACAGAGGCAGACTGAAGTGAACAGGCCCGTTTCTGCCCTGCACTAGTATGTGCTGAAACCGCTTTTTGGAGACAAAATGGGCATGAAATAGATGGATTTTCAAGCAGGATGGAGAGTGCTGTTTCACATGAATTTTTCTTTTTCCTGTAGAAAAGTACATGGGTGCTTCCTTAAATAACTCATTAAAGATAGTCATAGGACAGGCTTGAAGAACAGAGAACAAGCAGACTTACTTCTGCTCTGCCACCACTGCCAGAAATGAAAGATTGCAGTGACTGACTTCAGTGCTGCATGTGTTTCTTTTCCTGGTTTTCCAAATCTGGCTTGCAAGACTACCTCTGGAGAAAAAACCCTTCAGTGTTTCTGTATGGCATGGGGGAACACATGGCCCTGTTGTCCCCCTCCCCGCGCAGCGTCTGAGCTAACCCTTCCCCAGCACCCGTCGCAGCAACAGAACTGCGCTCCGCTTTTGCACGGGGAGTTTAATAACATTGAATTTCTCATCCGTTTTGAGGTAGGCTTTAAGGTCAGGAAGGAAACTGCTGTAATAAGATGCACTCTGCTTTCTGAAGGATACAGTTTCAGTTACCCCCTGCACATTTAATTGTTTAATGAATTCCGCACAGTCTCTTGCAAATGGCTTTACATGTGAAACTGATTACTGAATGCAAGAGGGAATTTTTTTAATAAGTCTTTTCCTTTTGACCTACTCGTTGCTTACATTTCAGTTAATTTAATACGAAGAGCTTTGTTTTAGGTTTTTGTTCCTTCTCTGGCATGTGTTTCAGTAAATGTGACTGGGTTGAGATGCGTCGTTGTCATTACACAGAATGTTTTCTGTCCCCAAACCCGCTAATTAGGGCTGACTTAGATTAGCCAGGGGATTCGATTAAGATCTATGTTACTTGACACATGTCAGTAGGCATCTGAGTATTGCCTGAATGTGTTCCAGCTGAAGAGAGTTAATATACAACTCTTCTGGTTTGCTTTTTCCAAATACTGTAGGCAGCTTTTTATGAGTTAAAGTACTTGTCAATTCAAGAAGCCTAATGGTCTGGAAATCGATACCTATGCTGTCCAGCTCATAGTAATCAACTGTGAAAAAGGTTTTCTGCTTCAGTTTGGTAATTGAAACAAAAATAAAAATGTTCAAGCTCCCTTTTAGTGTTGATGATTATTATTAGTAGTAGTATTATTATCATTTCACTGAAGCTAAAGAAATCTAAATCAGAAAAAGTCACTTTGGGTTGAGCGAAGCCTTTTGGAAAGGCCACAAGGCAGAGGGAGGATGCTGGTGTGGCGCATGTGGGGCTGGAGTGTTTCCTCCTTGCCAGGAGAGGCTCAGCTCCCCCGCAGCTCCTCACAGCTGGGAACATCTGGGCTGCATGGTACTCAGGGAGAAGGTCTCTTATAACCTTGGTAGGAAAACCCACCTAAGTGGTTAGGCAGCTGGGGTCTCTTGTATTTCTTCCAGTTAATATGCAAGTATTTTACAGAGACTGAAGGAGAACCAAGAATTAAATCCAAGTCACTACTTCAGATATCACACCAAGTAAACAGCAGGATGGGCTTTAAATTCCACCCTTAGGCACAGCAGAGGGCATGGTCGCAATCAAAACAAATGGCAAAAGTTTAAAATAACAAAAAAAAAAATATTTGTATGTGTCCTCTCCACATCTGTTTTCTGCATCTAGTCCTCTTATCTCTTGCCTTTCATTAATAGTTTCTGAAAATGATTTGGGCAGTGAAAGGATGGGTTTAGCAGACAAGAATCTTCATTTTGATACTTTGGAGATACCATCCATTTTTCATAACAGTGAAAACTATTGTGAGAGGTCGACCTACATTGACAAATATTTTCAGCTGCCCTGAAACTACATTTTCTAGGGAATAAATGATTAGCTGAAAACTTCCTAGCGAAATGTTGCCTCTGGTTCCCTCCCCTTGGTGTACCAGTTGGACACGATCCAGGCAACAGGAGCTTGTTCTCTATCTGGCGAAGTTTTTAAAAATTTTTTGGTCATGCGCACTCAAACACAGGTACTGTAAGGCTCATTGCTGGTTAACCTGTTTGCAAGAGCCCAGGAGAGGATGATCTTTTATTCACCTTTTACTCCAGACAGATCGAGGTCTGTTGGCTCCAGGGGTCCTGTCCTTGTCACCGTCCTTGCTGATGGCCTCACCAGGGTGAGACTGCGTCACGAGTGGTGTACCCCAGGGCTCAGTGTTGGGGCCGGTCCTGTTCAATATCTTCACTGATGATCTGGATGAGGGGATTGAGTGCACCCTCAGTAAGTTTGCAGATGACACCAGGTTGGGTGGAAGTGTCGATCTGCTGGAGGATAGGAAGGCCCTACAGAGGGACCTGGACAGGCTGGATCGTTGGGCTGGGGCCAACTGTATGAGATGCAACAAGGCTCAGTGCTGGGTCCTGCACTTGGGTCACAACAACCCCATGCAATGCTACAGGCTTGGGGAGGAGTGGCTGGAGAGGTGCCTGGCAGAAAAGGACCTGGGGGTGTTGGTTGACAGCCGCCTGAACATGAGGCAGCAGTGTGCTCAGGTGGCCAAGAGGGCCAATGGCATCCTGGTTTGTATCAGGAACAGTGTGGCCAGCAGGACCAGGGAGGTGATAGTGCCCCTGTACTCGGCACTGGTGAGGCCGCACCTCGAGTCCTGTGTTCAGTTTTGAGCCCCTCACTCCAAGAAGGACATCGAGGTGCTGGAGCGTGTCCAAAGAAGGGCAACAAAGTTGGTGAAGGGTCTAGAGCACAAGTCTTTTGAGGAGCGGCTGAGGGAGCTGGGGTTGTTTAGTCTGGAGAAGAGGAGGCTGAGGGGAGACCTTATCGCTCTCTACAACTACCTGAAAGGAGACTATAGCAAGGTGGGGGTTGGTCTCTTCTCCCTAGTAACGAGCGATAGGACGAGAGGAAAGGGCCTCAAGCTGCGCCAGGGGAGGTTTAGGTTGGATATTAGGAAAAACTTCTTCACTGAAAGAGTAGTGAGGCACTGGAACAGGCTGGCCAGGGAAGTGGTTGAGTCTCCATCCCTGGAGGTATGTAAAAGACGGGTGGATGTGGTGCTCGAGGACATGGTTTAGTGGTGGACTTGGCAGTGCTAGGTTAACAGTTGGGCTCGATGATCTTAAGGGTCTTTTCCAGCCTTAACGATTCTATGATTCTATGAAATGTTCACTTTATTATCATCCACTAAAAAAACTAGGTGTCATATAAAATCCTAACACCTCATATGGGTGATTTTTTTTTTTTTTTTGCAGCTGAGCAGTGTTCGCTGGGCTGCTTGTATGTTTTCTTATCCCTGTCTGTTGATACAGCGAACAAAATATCAGACATGGAACTGGGTGGTGAGGAAATACCTGCTTGCAAAGCTTTGATAGGCAGCGAGGTCTGTCTCTCATGGTTTATCTTGCTCTGGCAGAAACGGTTTTGATCTGAAGTGGATAAAACTTAGATGTAGCTTGAAAACAGGCTACATTATTTTTCTTGACAACCCATCATTGATGATGTGATATTGTCTAAGGTACCCCAAATCTAAAAGCCTGATCATCATGCTGCCTCTTCTGCCTCAAGAGCATCTTTCTGTGCTGTGGTTTCTGTGTGATGTGTGTGGGATTTTTTTGGTTTGTTTGGTTTGGTTTGGTTTTTTTTTTTCCTTCACTCCAGCCTGGCAATGTAGGTCAGGGAGAGCTCTGTGGCTTTTAAATTCATATGACAAGATTACTCTGTAAATCGGACTATGTTGACAGTAGAGCTTTTTTTCAGCTGAAAATAAACAAAATGTTTATCGTTTATTTTTGCTGATATATGCCAGTAACTATTTATGGTACATGTAGTGGTTGGTTCCCCCTTGCTGTGTCAGTGCTAGGCTTGTGCATAGTTAACAGTTACGCAAGAGAGATGAGTGTTTGCTGAGCTCATGCAGGTATAGGTAGAATAACAAAAATATTCATATTTATAACCCCCACTGGAAAGCTTCACCTGCTGTATTGAATCCCAAGAGACCTGCTTGAGTTACCACAGAGTGTCTTGCAGGAGGGCAGTCAGGAGGCATTAAGCCAGTGGATCAGCTGCATGTCTAGTTAAAATCACAGCCCAAACAATCTGTGTTCTTAAGAAGGCTGAGCAAGGGGGGTGCTTTCTCTGTTGAAAAGCCTCCAGAATAGTGGAATACGGTTTATTATTTTATGTCAGGATTTAGCAAATGTGTGAGACTAATAAATGTGCTGAGAACTGAACTGCTGTTTGAGAAATAGTATCCACTGTTTTGTTTTCCTTCATCAGAGAGTAGTGCTTGTAAGCTGTTACCAGATCTCAAGTTTTACAGTACGAATTCTGTTGATGCACTTGGGATGCCCAAGTATTTCCTGATCATCAGGTTTGACAGTTATTTCTATAGCCGTTGTACACATGCAGCTGTGGCTGTTATGCTTCCACATATAAAGACATGCTCCAGAGTATTTGTTATTTCTCAGGTGCCCCCTTTTGCTGCTTCGCATTGCCATGAATGAAGTGCCCGCTTTATTCCTAAGCACGCAAACTGTGTGGCGCACACCTCAGTACACTCAGAGCTCGTATGATGCCAGTGCTGGTGTGATCTCTGCTGCTGATGTAGAAGGCAAAAACCCTAATTTGGTTTGATGCCAGAATCGGGACTAGGTCACCAATCTTCTTACTGGGATTTAGCAGTCCTCTGGGCTTTTTTAGATTAGTGCTGGCTTTTTAGGATTGCAGGCTCAAATGGCATTAAAGAAGGTTGCCCCTGATAAAAACTATGTCATGTTACACAATGTCATTGACACTTGGTGCAGGTATGTAACTATAGCGTAGACAATGTTACATATTTATCTACATGCTTGTATTAAATACTTAGGAGATAGATGTCAGAAAAGGTTATTTTCAGGAATATAAGACATTTCAATGTGTTATATTACAATAAATATCAATAAGCTGATAAATTATAGTACTACCATGATGGGGGGAAAAAAGAAAATGATCAGTCATCACTGTATGTCAAAAAAACCCTGTAAGTTTTTCTATGTGATGTTCATTTATATGTGCAGAGAAGTATGGGTTAGAGTTCTAAATTAACAAGCAGAGATAGGCAAAATAATATTGCAGTTTTTATTTCAGAGTATTAGAATATGTTGGTCAATTATTGGGATGTATATGCAGGTTCACACATAAAAATGTCAATAAAGAAATAGAACATTTGGAGAGCTTGTATGCAGCTTTCAGGAAAAGCATTTCTTTACATGAAGTATATTCATATTGAAAAAAAAAAAGTCTTTTTAACACAGCTTTTATTCAACTGTATCTTTCTGAAATTGCCTAGATCTTAGTTCTTCCCACATCTGGCTAAATTGTTTATTCAATAGATTGTATTTGGAAGTGTGACCTGGGATTTTTCCAAATGCAGTTTACTAGTGAAGTTTCATTAGTAGCTTTAAGTACGTAAAAGGTTAAATGGTATTTCCTTTTGACAACCAAAAAATGAATGTGTTTTGCTTTGAAACTTTTATTTCATTGCCTTTATTTTCTTTGCCACCTGAAAGGCTGGCAGAAGGATCTTGTGCAGTATCTCCTACACATGCTGGCAAACTGCTTACAAAGTGGTTGAGAGTATTATGTCTATCCAAGGGATACATGTGTCCTCATAAATGTTCAATTGTAATACTCTACATATGCCAAACCCAAGATTTTTCCCTAAGAAACATAAAATAGTTGGAATAAAAAGACCAGATGGGTTCATTTCTTTTATCTTTAAGCTTTTCTCTGTCTGTGTGGGAGAGGGGAGTAGGGTATTTGTTGTTTGCTTTGTCTCTTTGTATATCTTACTGCTGTCTTTGGTGTACAAGCTTGTACCAGTAACTTCAGCAGTTTTTGTTCAGTAGCAGAAGTGACTCTTTAAAATGTTTTGTATAATGCCTAGAACATCATTCTCAATGCACTGAACTTTCAGAAAAACTGAATGTTGATTTTTCTGGACCTGTCAGTGCCATTTTCAGCAAGCACAGCAGGGGATGTAGGGGCCTAAATTCCAGTGGTTAAGTCATGTTATGCTTTTAAAAGCTCTCATCCTGCAAGTTATAGATGTCATCTGTAAGATGTACTTCAGTAAACCAGAGGAAAGCTTGCTGATTTTCTGCCAATTGATGCTCCAGGAAGATTCTCCATCCTATTCTTCTTCCTGGATGCTCCCCACTTAGCTTCCTGCTGGAGACTTCAGTTGAGAAAAAACAGATTTGAAGAAATTCAGGGTTTCTTTTCTCCTCTGTCACCTTCCTCCTTCATCTTCTTTTCCCCGTGGAGAGAAACTGTGGAGGAGTGTAAAGAACACAAAAGCAAATCCTCTGAAAATGCAAAATACAAATGTGTGGAAATGAAATGAAGCTAAACTTATTTGGAATGACTTCTTCCATTTATCCTCCTTGGGAAAAATAAACGTCCTATTTTTTTCATCTTGTAATCAAGATTTGTTCAAAAAACACATTCTCCCTATTTGGAAATTTTCTGGCCTGAAGTGCAGTGATTAGCTTCTAGAATTGTTCAGTTCAGCCCTTCGTATCTTGACCAGCTCAAACTCTTTCACAAAAAAATATGGGAAATGTCATAGTATGTAGATTTTCATTTCATTTGCAGATAAAAATGCACTCCTTACCAGAATGACTGCATGCGTTTAGGACCTCTGATTGACGCTCTGTAGATGGAGAAGTGCTGTGATGGGGTCATCAGCTCCTCTGCATTTGGAACCACACTGAATGTTCACTTACTCATAGATTTGTATATGTTTGTGTATACACATATTATGTGCATTAAATTATGCACATATTTGCCTTTGCATATTAAATTATGATATATTTGCGATGGTCAAATCCCTCCCCCAGAAATGGGTGTCTCAGTACAAAAGTGATCTTGGAAGCTTACATGCAAGTAATGACTATTTGCACAAGTAATATTTTTCTGGGATTGGGTATATTTTTGTGTAAGCTGGGTAATTCATGAGGAAAGAATGAGAAAGTGTGTTGTCAGGAGGCTGGAATTTCGGCAACTTGGAGACACGGCTGGGGGAATTTGTGGGAAGAGAGTGCTCACTGCAGTGAGTACAAAGTATTCCTGACAGCCAGCTAATCGTTTACACTTGTTTGTGTTGCAAGAATAATTGCAGAAGCTGCAACATGGGGAGAGAGAAACTTCTCCATGTATATGCTAGTTATTTGTTGCCATGTATGTTTTAACTTTTCTGTGTGTTTTCCTCGCGTTTGTGCAGAGGAGACCAACACGTGGCCCCTGCAGTGTAGAAACCGAAGTGTTGACCAAGCTTGCAAAATGCAATTTAAATTGAAATAAAATCAGTGATCTGGACACAATTGGAATATTTTTCATCATGCACACTGCAAATGAAAAAAATAGCTAATACTTCCCCACCAGAAAGAACAGGGGGAAAACGAAGAGGTTAGTACAGCCACATGCCAAAATACATTACTGCATGCAAGGCTAGAGCCAGCCCACACATTTATACAGTGCATTGTTAAGATCCATTGGAAAGTGCAAATGCTAATTAGGAATGTGAACCAGATAACCTCAGCATCAGTTAAAGTCCAATGATTCCTACCGGGATTTCATGATACTAATCTGTTTGTCCTTCTTCCAGCAATCGTGCCCAACTAGAGTTATTATAGTAATTGTACAGTTTAACGCCAGGCTGGTGCTAGTGTGGCGTTGTTCGCTGGCAGCTTGACAGCTTTTCCAAGTAAAGTGGCGATGTCGTGTTTGCATATGTATTTGCACAGAAAGATATGTGCAAACCCTTTCCATTTAAAATCCAGGTCCACAGCTGTGATACTTGTTTGTCTTTGCTGTGCTCCTGGACTGAGCAGAAAGAGAGGCAAAGTTTCAATTCATTGGGGTGCCCTGACCTTGCAGTTACTGTACAGTGGAGATGATGGGTATTGGTGGCAAAAATAAATCCCTTTATAGCTGTTTGGCTGTGGGGCTTTTTCTGTCTTTGGGTTTTCCGTTGTCTGTAAAACTCGGTCTGAATGTGATCTCTTGTAATTGCTTTCGAACAGGAGGGCTGTACCTGCGTGCTGCAGACAGCTTCCTCCCCCAGCCTTTGCTCAGCGTTTTGCACCCACATGAGACTGCAGCATCGGATGCAAAAATAGAACCGCTCCAAAATGCAACACTTGGGAGATTGCAATAGCTTTTATTTCTAGGAAGCTGAGAGGGCTGTTTTCTGTTCTTCAGCTCCTCATCCTAGTTCTCTGTCAGTGAGAGGAAGGTAATCTGCTCCTGAGTAAAAACAGAGTGTGAGAGTAGACTAACACTCTATGCTTTAATCAGGTATATGACGATTAACTCCTTAGTGTCTGTGGAGGTGCACAGGGATCCCAGTATCACAGCCATGCTGGTTGGAAGGGACTGAGGAGGCCGGCTGGGCCAGCCCCTGATTTGAGCAGGGTGATGGCTGGCACAGGGTCAGGCCAGCTGTGGCATTGCCTGGCCAATGCCTTGAAAACCCCCAAGAACGGAGGCTCCTCAGCCTTGCGGAAATACCGGTCCCAGTATGGCATTGCCCCTCCAGGGAGAAATTTGTCAGACAGAGGCTTGGATTCGGTCTGGAAGAAGCCCAAGTGGTGACAGGTCCTCAGCATGGATGCCTCTCCGCTGGAATAAAGCTAGGAAAGATGACTGGTCCGGTAGACTGGAGGTTACCCAGCAAGCGAAGGTGTGTTGCTCAGGGTGAGAGTACATCAGAAGAGAGGTTCAGGCTGCATCACCAAGGCAGGTGCCAAAATGCCCCAAAAGCAGTTGCAAACGGTCGTGTTTCAGGGGCAGGGCAGGATTGCCGAACCCCGAGCCACACCAGCTTGAAGGAGACATTTCTGAGAGATGGTGTCTCCTGGCTTGGGGCAGCCAAGCCTACACTCTTGCACAGAAACAAAATTTGCCTCTTGGAGGCAGCAGTTCTGGATCCTGATAAATGTTCCTCCGGCCCAACTAGCTTCCAGTCTGGGAAGCACTGTCCAGCACAGAACATTTGAAATCTTCCTGATCTCTTCCTTGTATCACACTAAATAGCAAAGAGGGTTCCTGGGGTCTTACTAGCACCTGCTAGTAAGAAGGAAGGTGGTGTCACATCTTCGTATTACATTGTTGGTTGCTCGTTTCCTGTGTAATTTTCCTTGTTGCTTATCACAGTACAGTAACATATGGTTTTGGTAGCTTGATTGCTGCCATACAGGGTTTATTATTACCGGAGAGTCCTGATGGACAACAAGGTGAACAGGAGTCAACGATGTGCCCTGGCAGCAAAGGCAGCCAGTGCCACCCTGGGCCACGTTAGGCAGTGTGTCCAGCAGGTCGAGGGAGATGATCCTTCCACTCTACTCAGCACTGGTGAGACACTCCTGGAGTGCTAGGCCCAGTTCTGGGCTCCCCAGTACGAGAGAGACATGGACATACTGGAGAGAGTCTAACAAAGGGCCACGAAGATGGTGAAAGGGACTGGAACATCTCTTCTGTGAGGAAAGGCTGAGAGAGCTGGGACTGCTCAGCCTAGAGAAGAGACAGCTCAGGGATCTTACCAATGTGTATCAATATCTGATGGGAGGAGTAAAGAAGACAGAGCCAGATTGTTCTCAGTGGTACCCAGTGCCAGGACAAGAGGCAATGTATGAAAGCGAAATACAGGAACTTCCATTTAAATGGAAGAAAAAAACACTTTCACTATGAGGATAGTCAAATAGTGGCACAGGTTGCCCAAGCAGGTTGTGGAGTCTCCATCCTTAGAGATATTCAAAACCCAAGTGGACACAATCCTGAGCAACCTTCCCTAGGTGGCCCTGCATGAGCAGAGGGGGTTGGACTAGACAATCTCCATAGCTGCCCACCAGCCTCAGCCAATCTGTGATTCTGTGGTTATATTAATGTGCAATACATATTTTGTGACTGAAGTGACAATGTATCTATAGCAAAGGCTTGCATTTTTTCACTTTAATAATGTTCATTTATCATAAGTACATTATAGCTTATGGGCTTAATCATAATAAAGGAAAACTTCCTCATTTTTTTTCTGCATTAAGAAATACCAGACCTGGCACCCAAATGTTCACCAATGAAAATAATTGACTTTATAATAATCTTGTTATCCAGGCAGAGCTAAGGTGGAAGTACTTAATTTTTGAGCTGCTCACTCTCAGTGATGTATAACGTGTTATCTTGGTCTGGTGGTCTTGCAAGGGGATAGGGTGGGATGGAGGGATATGGGCTGAAGAAACCAATGGGTTTGAGCATGGACTATTTCTGGAGAAGCCAGTTAGGGGACAGGAGAGCCTTATGTGGCCTTCGGCCTCCCAAGGAGGGAGAAGCTCAGCTCCAAAACTGGGGGAGAAGCTGGCAAGGAGAGAGGCCATTTCTCCTCTCCCTTGCATGTGGGAATTGCTGGCGGGCACAGGCTTGCCAAGTTCACTGCTGCTGGCTCCTTTCACTGGGAGCTTGACCAGGAGGCTGTTTATTCCCATTCCAGCTTTGAGTGAGAGCCCTGGCCTTTAATAGAGCTGCAGGGAGCAGGCTGTGAAAAGTGTAAAGTTTTTGCTACCAGACTTTTGTACTCATTTACACTGTTCAATCTATGTTTTGCATCCTTTCTGTTGCCTTGATTTCCCAAAGCTTAAGCAAAGTGTCTCTTTTTCCACATCTGCACATTTCATTTCATCCCATTCATGCCTGAAAAATAGCTAAGAATATTTCTGGAGGAGACTCTTGCCATATTTACCTTTCAGAAAAACTCTTCACTTACCTGGCAAGTATTTTATAGCATGAAGTCTAATGGTTTGGGGTTTTTTTTTTATTCCACATTTTTTGGACTGCTGAGAATTGCTTGGCACTTTCGGCATTAACCTGTGATCCATAGTAATCAACAGACTGTCAGTCTTTCATCACCTTAGACTTGTCACCCCAAAATGGTGGAAAGCAAAGGTTTCCGATGGTTTGAGGAGCTGTATGAATTTGTAACTTGACCTTTCTTTCCTCCTCCTCCCATTCTCTCCCTGCCAGAGCAATGATACTCTTGCCTTGTCTGGCATGCTTATTTGAGCACACAGTAAAATAAAAGCAGTTAACAAGAACATAGGAGGTCTGTTCAGTTGTTTTAATTATATATTCCTAACTAAACCTCTTAATTCCCCATGGATTAATGCAGTAGTCTCCCCTCACTGTGTTTTTGTGCAACGTTGTTTTTAGAAAGAGGGTGCATGTGCTAATGCTCTGTGGGTACAAAAGCAGCAGTGCTGCGTACATGCAGGTACGCGAGGATTTGGAGGGCATCGGTGGTGGCTCCATTGCCAGGCAGCCCCCACTCCCCAGATGACAGAAGCCCTCTAAATCCAGCTCCCACGGCTCAGCTCTGACCTGGGAAGAGGCGCCTGGGGCAATAGCGAGGCTGCAACATGAGGCTCATCTGTCTGGACAGTGATGGGTGTTTTTGTGGAGAGAGAGAAGGAAAGTGGTCCTGGGAAGGCTTCTCCTCAGCCCTCACCAGTTCACACCTTGGTGAAGAGCGGACCCCAGGCAGGAAGGGCTGTCCGTTATACGTGGTATTTCTGACGTCCTCTCGCAGCACCGGCAGGGTTTTCCAGTATCCTAATGCAGCAGGAGTTTTGTGGAAAGTGGCTGAGTACAACTTGGGCATCTTCCTACAGGAGGAGGAGGATACATTTTGTCACGGAGAAAAAAATGAGCCATGCAAATTATTCCAGGCTTCCCGTACTTATTCTCATTTGCCCGCAATGTGTAGCCAAACAAGAAATTCTGAGCATTGGGTTTTTTTTTGGTGAGTTGCTTTTTATTACAGCCCAGCCCCACACAACTGTTTCCTGCAATTCCCTACTAAAACACCATACCTTGCAGCTGCTAGCTACTGTTTCTCAAAGCTGACATCTGTGTAGCTGCACAGATTGGCCACATAAACCAGCTCCTGTGTTGGCCTTGTGTGACTCTTAAAATTCAGAGGACATTGAAGTGTCACAATTCAAATACATGTAAATGGTGCAGTTGTGGAGGCATAGTGTCTCTCAAAGGAGGTACCCTGTAGAGCTAACCTGCTTATTTCTCTCTGTTCATTATAACCACTTGGTTTGTTATCAAGTAGAAAGGCAAGAAACGTGTCAATTTCTGCTTATAGCTTGAACTTTGGCTTGAAGCTCTGACTTTGTTCCTCTCTGCACACCAGTAGTGAAATCTTTATCCTCCTGATCATCTCCATGGAGCATCAAGTATAAAACCACCAACCTCTTATTATCTACTTCCAAGTTTGGGATGTGCAGAATTAACTAAACATTTGTTTGAAATTATAAAGGAGCTGGGGTATGTTTATGCTTCCTACTACAGGGTGGAAAGCATGTGACAAGCAGAACAAGGCCCTAGAGCTGTTTGCTCAAATGATGCTGGAAGACACAGTAAATGAAGTTACAGCCATATGCTTGCAATGCACTTCTGTGCCTGTGTTTTTCTCATCTGGAGAACACTTGTTAGACTCTGTCAGCCACACTCTTCAGTTTCCCCATCGATAAAAACATGGAGGATATTTCCCTGCTTCCTTTCTAATATACTGTCATAGCCCCAATAGAAATACTGAATTTAATATAAATTAGATCATGCTGCACAACTCCATCCATCATCTCTGGTAATGTTTTTGCAGGGTGTTAGGCAGCAGCCCGCAGTTCTTTTTTTTTTTCTTTTCTCTTGGCTCGCTTACCACTTCTAAAATAGTTTGAGGCCAGCATTGGACTCCACGGGTTTGTTGGCATAGCTATGTCAGTTTGGATTGTGAAATATCCATCCCCCGGCCAAGGCTGCTGGGCTGGCAGCACGGTCCGGGTGCAGCTCTGTCGGCGGAGGTGCGTAAATTTGGAGGTGGCATTCTCACCTCTTTTGTGTCAGTCTCCTGCGCTGTGTTTGAAGCAAGCAGCGTTATTTGCAGTCTGCTTCAAGTCATGTGTATGCTACAAATAAAGAAACGGCAGCGCTGACATCTACGAAAATATTCATATATGCGCGTGTTTGTTATAAAGTGGGGAGATTTTTTCTTTTAGCTGAGTTGCACTTAGGGAAGTAGGCAGTGATGAAACAGTGGCCCAAATAATTTTGAATTGTTTATCATAATTAATGCATATAAAAGTTGGCACATGTAGCTTATAAAGAGGACATTTCTGTCTGCCTTTGTTTTTTTGGAGATTTTTTCTCAATGTCATGTGTAACGCTGAGAACTAGGATGACCTGAATTTTTACCGTCCAATACGAGAGATACTACGAAGCTTCTGCTGAGAGCTCTGGCTGTTGACAGTGAGAGATCTTCTCATCTAACGTGTTAGCAGTAAAGAAGGTTAGTGGGACACTGGAAAGCTGCTTTCTCACCCAGCTGTGTTCCCAGTGAGATACTAGGCTCTTTCAGTGATTTCAGTAGATAGCGTATCGTATTTCCCCACATATTAGACAAAAAGGGATCCTGGAATCAGTGCACATTGTTACCGAAGCAAGAAATACCTCCACATTTGGCTTTTCCTCTTCCTTTTTTTTTGGATTGCCCCCCAGTCACAGCTCTGGTAGGCCATGACCAGGAATATTTTGTACGGTTGTTTGTTGCTACTGTTGCACACAGAGAATGCTCGGGTTTGCTGAGATACAGCCTCGGCATGCATTTGAAGTTGCAGTTCCTGAAAGACACAAGAGATCTTCTAATTGAAAATTGAAACATGACTTACATTGACTTATTTTTAATTCCACAAGGCGACGTGAACTTTTATGGAAAGCAGATCTGCCCCATTCAGCAGATTCTTATGAAGCTCCAGTTCAATAGGTTTGAAAGATGGATGACTTTAAATAAATAATTTTGGGGTTATTGATTTGAGAATTAAACAGAAAAGGTGTTATTTTAATGCTTATATTACTTTATTTTGCAAACATGATTTTTTTTCCTGTTCATTTCCCACAGAAACGTTCCAGAGGTCAAGTGCTGTTTGACAAAGTATGCGAGCATCTGAACCTTTTGGAAAAAGACTACTTTGGGCTAACATACAGAGACACAGAAAACCAAAAGGTAACCCACAAAACTGTGGCTGGCCTTTGGCATGTGGACATGAGAGTTCCGCGAGGCACCCCCCCAGACAGTTGTAAACAGTTCAGAAGTTGTTACCTTCCTTGCCAGGTTCCATTGACATAGCTCGAGCTATTGTTTTTCGTAACTTTCTACCCCTCAAAAGCATCCCCTGTGTTTCCCTGGCTTCCCTCTCTGTTGGCTATTTATGACATGAAAGAAGTTAATCATATAGCTGGTTCTCTTTCTAGTATGATTTATTTTATTACTGCCATATATGAAAGTCAGATTTACATTCATAGATACACTACTAAACATATAATACTAAAATATGGCTTAATAATACTATGGTTGGGATACAGATAGGCAGGAGTTGATTGACTGCTCCTGCTAACTGCTAAGATAAAGTAAGGCTTTAAGTCTTGACTTGCTTTATCTGAGTGTTATTGTTGATTTGGCTAAAGACATAAGTCTTCAGAAGCAGTTGGCGGCAATAGTGAATCACATTCTGCTTGTCTGCATCTCAACTGCAGTATTAAATAAGCTATGTATTAATAGTGTCCAAGATGATCTAACATGCAGGTGATATATATATATTGTTTTGGACATGGTATGATGGAAGAGAGAGCATCAAAGGATAATTTAAAATACGCTGTGTGATTTTGGCATTTTAAGATAAATATTTTGAAAGAAACCAATAACAAAACATTTTAGCAATATGTGCTGTAGCCAAGGAGAGCTCACCAGTTGAAGGTATTTTGTGCTTTGCGTGGCCTGAAAGGTCTTCCCCCATGCAGCTGGAGCTGTTACTGCTTCTTCAGCTGTTTGTCTTGTGAGAACAACAGTTTTATTTTCTAGGCTTCCCTTTGTTTCATATGATACAGAAGAAAACAGTCCTTTTTTCTCTTTTTTTTTCCCCCTTTTTTACAGACTTCTAAATATAAGGATTTTGTTTCTGATTCAGAAAATCACTTAAGCAGACATTTGGTCCATGCCAGTGCAAGATAACACTTTAGCATATGCTTAGTTTTGAGTTGTGGTAAAAGGCAAATGTTTAAGTGCATTTCCAGATAGGTGTGCTTTCCTGTGCTGGAAAGAGGAGAATGTATTCATTATTAACAGGTACTTTAGAAGTACTAAACATTTATAGATCACCAGTTACTTTACAGAGCTAAACAGCTAAAAGAATACTACCTACCACCACATTTATTGATCAATAACATGCATATTTTTAATATCAAAATACTTAGCAATTCACTTCCGTCCCCTGCCAGATAACTTCCAGACAGACAATATGCATGCCCACATCACATGTCACCTTTGAAAACAGAAATCCTGATGCATCTTTAATTTCTTGGAGCATAGTGTGCTTTCGTGCTCAGCACTAGCTGGAGCTCTTCAGGCTCATGTTTTGCACCACAGACTGGGTTTGGACAGCTGCAAATTGGTTGTTTTTGTTGGGGGGAGATTGTTGTGTTCTGCTTGTTTGATATTTCTTTAATATTTTTTTTTCTCTGATACATTTGTTTGTCCTTCTTTGGAGAAAGTGAAACTTTCCTAGGGGAAGCGAACTTTTTGTTCTGGGTTGTGTGATGCATTTTAAATATTAATTTGATTCTGTTCAGGGGACAAGGCAGCGACGGCACTGAGAGAACCCAGGCTGCTGTGTGCCTTCTCCAGGGGAATTTTGTCTGCTTCTTGGCATCCATGGAGTAGCAACATATTGCCATGATAATTCCTCACCTCCTCAGCAGCGGTTTTGTCTTGCATAGTCATTGGGCTCTCGGTGGCATCAATGGGGGCAGCCCCGGTGCTGCGGTTCTGCCTCTGGTTTCCCCCCTGCGCTCCCTCTGCCTCCAGGGAGCCCCTTGTGCCCACGCCGGGTTGCAAATGGGGTAGTACCCTATGCTGCGCTTGCTTATCCTTTTTAGCCCTTCCAGGATTAGAGCAAAAGAACAACCAACCAACCAAACAAACAAAACCTTCTTAACAAGCTTGTAGAAACCTAATTTTCCCAGAAGATACTCTGGAAAAAGGTTTCTGTGGATTTATTTTACTAATTTCAATTTTTTTCTTTTTTATTTCAAACCATTCAGCGCCTCAACATCTGGGAAGGTTAATAAAAATCCTGCTTCTACCCAGGGCCACATCTTGAAAGTTAGTGTTATCCCTGCCTACTGCTGCTCCAAGGAGAAAGGGGTGGGAGACCTTCACGTGTTATAGCTTTGACTCATAGCGCTGTTTCAAAAAGAATGTTTATTGTGTTTTCTAATTCAAATTGAAAAAAGGAAACATTTTCTTTGCAGAATTGGTTGGACCCTGCCAAGGAAATCAAGAAGCAGATCCGAAGTAAGTTTGCTATCGTTTGTGTGTTTATTTCAGGGGGTCTGGAAAACTTTCATTCTGGTGTATCCAGACCCCAAAATCTACACAAAAAGGTGTCTCCCTCCAAACTGCTATCTGTGTTTGTGAAGACCTTGGACCTCTGTGGTGCCAAGTGGGGATGTGAGAAGCAGAGGGGGATCCCTGGCATGCGAGCGGCCTGTCGTGGGTACCACATGCCCATCACTGCCCAGCCCCTCTGATCCTCTGGGCTTGTTCCTAAAGCACTGGGGTAACTCACTGCGCTTGGGTCGAAGGGCCCATCCCACCAGGGTGCCCCCAGCACCAAGGACTCGGCAGCCCCCACTCTCCAGGCCCTCACCCCAGCCCCGCTGCCCACAGGGTGAGGGGACAGGCAGGACAGGGCCACGGCCCCCTTCTCGATACCTTCCCCCAGGAGAGTGTGCTCCCTCCAGGGCGACAAAGCCTATTTCACAGTCATCTTTTGCATCTTGTCCTGAGTCTCTGGCAAAGGAATTACCGGCATCTTTTAGGTATTTTACCCCATAATGAGTGCAGGAGGTTGCTGAGGCTTGTAACGCGTGAACTTGCATTGCTGAAAACAACTTGACATTTGCAGAGATGCAAAAAACTGAAGTTTGACATTAAGCAATGTAACCTTAGGGACTAGGCCATATGTATAAATTATTTCGTTGCATTACTGATATTTGTATCATACCCAGGAACGCTGCTCGTGTCCCATACTGAAATACTTCACTGATGCAAAGATAGAACTCTTATCTAAAATATCTTTTCTCCTGCATTTCAAAAGCTTGAACTTTGCTCCTAAAATGACCATTCAATTCACAAAGAACCAGTCAATTTTCTGCTTCACATGAATATTTTAAAAAGCTTGGTTGTTAAATTTAGCCATCCGCTACATTAGAAATTCAAAAACCTCTAGAAGGAAAACCTTGTCAAGACTGCCAGGCTCTAAATTTCACCTGCCTTTTTTTTTCCTTCTCACTTTTTGAAATTGATGAAAGATTTGTGTGTGTGACTTCTTTGGGCAGGAAAGCCTCAGCAGTTTTTTTCTTCGCATGTTTTGTAAATGATCTCTTCTAGCACTTGTGCTTCCACAAGCAAAAACATCTGGTAGTTCACATTTGTTGGGTCAGGCCCAGGAAATGAATCACTTCCCTCTGCAAGATTCGAAGGGTTAATTTACACTGGCTGGAAAACTTCCCCACTTACTATGAGAAACCACACCTTTCCACCAGTATTATTTCCATTAAGAGTAAGTGTTCTGCAACAAAAAGTAATGAAAATCTGCCCTTTTTTGGATCTCTTGAGAAGATGGATCTGGAGAGCAAGGTGCTGTAGACCTCGATGAGTCAGGTTACGCTGAAGGTCAATACAAGTAAAGCAGCTCAGCTCCACATCACTGATGCGAAATACATTTAATATGTGCCTGAGCCGTGAGATAGACAATGAAAGGTTATGACAGCAAGAGATTAACCAGGGCAGAAGAGTCTCGTCCTGGACTTGACGTGGGGGACAGTTGTATTTGCAGAAGATGACAGCAATAATTTGCTTGCTCTGTACAGGTCACCCGAGAAGTTTGGAACAGGACAATGGTGGAAAAGTAGGGCTGTTAGCCATGACGCTTCCAAAACACATATACATAATTCTGCTAAATGATGGTTGAGTTGTACAACAGATATCCGTGACTCCACTGCAGACCACAGGAATTTCATCCCAGTGGTTCAGAAATTAGGCTGTTGCTGTGTGTGCGGCCCCTGGTTCACACCCCATTAGTTATAACCCTCTAACTTGTACAGTGTTAGGTTTTATTTAAACCCCTGTAAGTGAGGGGTGAAGGCCTCTTACTCTGGTATCTTAAACCACCCATGCTGTATGATAGGCTATAACATAGGCTTGATTTATTTTATGTGTGCCAAAGGAATAGATTTTCGGGCCATGTCCCCTTCCCTCTGTTGTGGGGCCAGGTGTCACCCACAGGCTCCGCTCCCACCTCGGGGGCAGGTCCACTCCTCAGTGGGACCATGCCCCATCCTCACTGCCAGCCAAATCTTAGTTCCACCAGCTTTTATGGCCTAACAGAGTGGAAAAGTTCCTAAAATCAAGGAGCCCAAAAGTCTCACCAAGAGCTGAAGTCCTGATGGTAAATGTCAAAAGTGTCTTCTCGCACATTGAGCCTGTTTTCTCGGGTGCATGGATGACCAAAGTGGATGGGGCTTTGCATGGGATGAAATTTCCTTATCGTCTCTAAATAAATACTCCCCAACACCCAGTTAGGTCAACAATAGAGTATTTCCAGACAAGCAGACCTGTCCAGCATATAAGCTATCTTACTGCAGAGTGCACTGGATATACCTTCAAACCCCATACTCTTTAGGAGGTACCTAGGCACAAGGTGGCCCTGAATTGAAGATCGTGGGAAGGCACTACCCTGTCAGGTTTATAAGGAAGAGTCCTGTTTTTCAGTGTTCATGAGCACTTCCTCATTACATGGCCAGTATGGACTTTTCAAGAGAGATCTATTTATTTCTAGTTAGACTGACATCAGTTAGATTGACTTTGACATCAATGTGTTTCAGAAAACGGAAGTGTCGTTACTTTGGCTTTGGTTTCTTGACTACAGAAATACTGTAATTTATGTGGTAGTAGTACGTATAAGAGGTATATCCCACAACAGAGGCCTCGGTGAAAAGTCTCGTTACTGAAAAACCACTGTGTTGCTTGTAAGAACGTTGTGGTTTGGGGTTTTGTTACTGTTTTTTATTTGCATTCGAGACATACTAGTATAACCTGTCCCTTTATTCAGAATAGCTTTTATATTTACATACTATGTTCAACTCTTCCTTTTTTTTTAGTTTTGATATTCTTTCTTTACAACATTTAAAGCTAACACTCCAAAAAAAATTTCACAAACTGTGGTGATGCAAACCAGTATCCATCCCATGGGTCACCTAAACTTACTGAAATAACTAAATAAGAATTCCCCAGAGTTACGTGCTGTTTTTCAGTCATGCTCTCTGTCTTTGTCCTTGCAGTTTTGTCTGCCCAATAATTTATGTCTGCTGGAGACAGGAGCTATGTGCTGAGCCAGCGCTCTGAGAGGATGCTGTGAGCTGGTTTAGGCAGCCAGAACTCGGCACATCACCCCGCTCCAGAGCCCATTCGTACTCTCACTCGCGGTGTTTCCAGCGCCTCTGTGTTTTGGGTTATTTGTTTTTAAAGCTTGTATAGGCTGTGTTCTCAGATGGTTAATTCCAGCAAACATTGGTTTTGGACTGAGGGTTTTTTTAGTGTTAGTAATAAATTACTGCTCCCTTGGGGTCCTCACTTCAGTGGAAATCTTACTAAAGAAGAAAAGAACTGTAAAATCTGATCTAATACTTTAATTGTGAGAGGGAAAAGCAGTATCTTCAGGACGATGTATGGGAAAAAGATACTATATCGTGTTCTTATGAATTGCTTGGCTGGGGTATTTTTAAGTCTACTGGTAATCGAACAGCATGAGCATCTCTGTTTGCGCTTGCAGCGTACTTTCAGTCAATCTGTGTTCTTTTCCAGGTGGTGCTTGGCAGTTTGCATTTAATGTGAAATTCTACCCTCCAGACCCTGCCCAGCTATCTGAAGATATCACCAGGTGTTTAAAACATTAAATACCTTTCTAGAAGGGGCTTAAAAGCTGTTCGTACTAGCGCTTACACTCTAATTATCCAAGAAAAGGAATGCTTTGTATTCCCATTGGCTTCCTTTAACTTATGAGCTTATGGAAAATATGCGATGCTTTGGCAGGAAAGACACTATGAACAGTGTCTATCCTCTGAGCTAAGAAGACTTTTGTGTAATTTAACCCTAAAACCCAGCTTTTCCAATATACGTGTTCCTGAGAGTTGATTTGAATTTTCACAAAGATGCCCGATGCCCATTTTTGCCAGTGGTAACAAGTTGTTATTATAAGTAAATTCATAACTATGAAAGAAAAGAAGTGGGATGGGAATAAGCATGCATGTAAATTTTGTATGTCATTTGACAAAGTAAGCGACTGATGTGCATGGTGTAGGGAATATGGTGGTAATGAATGCCTGCTCTCTGCTATCCAAGTCACTTATCTCTGCAATGTGCACCTCTGCTCTCTGGTTTTGTATTTAGATTGCAACCACAACCAAAAAAAAAACCTCACCTGGTTCCCTCCTTGGTATAAGGTGGCAAGCTTCTGATCCATGAAGAGTTTTGTGCCACCAGCAAACCGTTCCCTAGCCTGTTACAACATTTTGCAACCTGTGGATATTTTTAACCTTCATTGCTTTGTGGGCTACTTGTTGCTTTTAAGGTAGCATGAAGCCTTTGGCTTAGATCAGAGGTCCCCTGTGCTAGGCACTGCACAGAAAGACAGTGTGCCAAGAGTTCACACTTCAACAGAGGTCTTCCAAAAGTCAGGATGGCTTTTTTCCTCGTCACCCTCAAATCTCCCCTGGGAACTCTGTGCCTTCTCCACCAAGCCAACGCCTTTCACTTTTTTTCTGTTTTCTTCTATCTGGTGATCTCTTTCACTGTTTATCACCGTGGTTTTAACAGCATTTACTGTTTAAATGTATTTTTAAGAAAGCTCAACAGTTTGCTAAAGAGGCAACTTTTTTGAACAGCTTGGAGTTCAGCTACCCTTTAATGAACAGTATTTGGGGTTCTTAATTATTTTTTTCTCCTTAAATAAAAGAATTATCAGGTAGCTATATGTCTTAGTGATTTATGATAGAAACCTGGTATGTTTAATGGGTAATTCTCCATCTAGGTCACTAAACAAAGTAATAACCTATTTTATTAAGAGATCTCCATGCTGCTTTATAAAGATAAATTAGGCGTTGCTACCCATAAATTAGGCAAGCTGTTTTTTTTTTTCAAAATTATTATTATCCTTGTTAATGCTTGAAAATCTTTGGGCTTGGGAGTTGTCTGCAAATTAGTAGAGTAACTGAGGCCTCTTGCCGGTGCTTGGGTGGTGCTCCTTCGGGGGCAGCAGTGGAGGAGCACTTTCTGAGCCATCTTGGTGCTCTATTGCAGGTACTACCTCTGCTTGCAGCTGAGAGATGACATCGTGTCGGGTCGGCTGCCCTGCTCGTTTGTCACCCTGGCCCTGCTGGGCTCCTACACCGTGCAGTCAGAGCTCGGCGACTACGACCCCGATGAGTACGGCAGCGACTATGTCAGTGAATTTCGCTTCGCACCGAATCACACTAAAGAGCTGGAGGATAAAGTGATCGAGCTGCACAAGAGCCACAGGTAGGCGGAGGGTATCAGTGTGGGCTATAACCTACCTTCAGGTACCGTCCTGGTGCATCTGGAAATGTTAAAACCTGCTGCAGTATACCCAATAAGAATATTTTTCGGACAAGACTCCTCTCCGTGTCTTTGGTTAGAGAAGAGCTTTGCAGCATGAAAGATAACAGGATCTGCACCAGAGCTTTGGCTCTGGTAGGTACCCAGCCATCTAAGGGGTACAGCTGTAGTTCTGACAGGCTGAAAGTGTTTTCCAGGTGCTGGATTTTATTTTGGACTCTTGTTTCCTTAATATTGATACTAGAATTGGTTGCTTTTCCTCAGGGGAATGACACCTGCGGAGGCTGAGATGCATTTCCTGGAGAATGCCAAAAAACTATCAATGTATGGAGTAGATCTCCATCACGCCAAGGTATGGATTGTAGTTCTTTCACCACTCATCTTTCTCCTGTGGCATAGTACTTGAATCTGCATGGACTCCCTGATTTATTCTTTCATGTTGTTTTGAGATGGGCATTTTGTGGGATACATCATGTGCCAACATGAGGAAAGGTGACTCATGGGATAAGCATAAATACATCTTGTAACTGTAACATAACCTAGCCTATAGATTCAAAGACATTGCACATCAACCTTTCACGTCGATTAAACAACCAAATCCTTTGGGAAAATATTGAATGGATGGAGTAATGAGGAAGAGTATTAGAAGCTGTCCAGAGAGTGATCAATTGTCATTTCATTCACCTACATTTTCCAATTTAATAAGGCCAACTACAGTATCTTAACTAGATAAGTAGATCATTTCTAACGCTGCAGAGAACTTTCAAGCAATTATTTAGCTGTGCTGGAAACCTAATCAGATTGATAGTAATGAGGAGACAGCAGCTTGTCTCTCTTCTGAAGTGCGGTTGTTGCAGTTGACTGGAAGGGCAGTAGTTCTGCTGGAAACATTCTCCCATGATGAAGTAGTTTCTGTAATCATCGGCAGGTTAAGTTATGAATAAAACATGGTCATTTTTATTGTGTCGTGGGAGAGTCACCTACCAGCCTTGTGTTGGTTGTCTGGTTTTTGTGGGGTTTTGTGAGTTTTTTTCAAAATAAACAATTACTATTTTTTTCTTCACTCTTCAAAGTAAGGCTAATGGATTTTAACATCTCTGAGATTAGCAGGCATCCTTGGCAAATGAGTGCTGAACAAAGAATCCTGAGCTGTGGAGAGCACTGCATTTTCTGTAAAGGTCAAATTACTGTAAGCCTGTTTTTATGCTGCAGCAGATCCTTTCAAGAACCAAGACAAATTTGCAGCTCAGATCTTGAAAGGGCCTGCAACTGTGTTCCTGGGGCATTTCGTAGGAGCTGTGCATATGTGTTACAGAATTCAAGGCAATCTTTTGTGTTCTGTTAATTGCCTTCACTGAAAATGAAAAATCTGGGTATGGCTCAACGGGCAGCGCTCTACCAGGAGGCATGCTGCTGCTTTCCCTGTGTCTTGCAGATAGGCACAAAATCTTGAGGCACATTTGGAGCAGAGATAGAAATGGATTGGCGAATGTCACTCAGTAGCTTTTTTTCGACATCCTTTGTCCAACACAAAGAAATCTGAAAACCAGCAGCAAAGTGAGTTCCTGTTCTAAATATGTTACGGCTTCATTACTGAAAATTTAACGTAGCATGGCATTAAGGCCTAAGCATTTTTTTTCAGAATATTGGAGAAAGGCTGTGAAATTGAAGATGGGATATCTTGAGATAACCTCCCCCACCAAAGTATCATTATCCGGTTTTACTCTTCTGTTTTTCATGTGGAAAGACTCAGAGCAAGAGAAGTTGGTTGACAAGCCGATCCCTTTCTAAAGTGATGTTCTTCTTTTAAAAAGCTGCAGTGCTAGCCAAATTCGGTCTGTCTGTGGGTTAAGAAACCCAACAATAATTTTGGAAACTGAACTGAAAGTGGAAAAAGTAGACTCTGCATGAGAAGTAATGTTTAGTTTTAATTAGGTCTGCCAATGAGATCTGATGGTACCAGGCTAGGGGACAAGCATCTCTGTGGATGCCTTTTTGAAGTCATGCTGTGGCAGATGTCTCTATGTAAATGTCAATTCATTAAGGTTGTCCCAGTATCTTAAGTATTCAACAGATGCTGGACTCACCAGCTGCTGTTAAAACTATTTCTCAATTATCCATACAAGGCTACGATAAAAAATGTGTTCAAACAGACAGATTTGTCCTCTGGGCTCTCACCGCTCTGATAAAACCTCCCATTCGTATGCAGAGCTGCAGGGATCTGCAGCTCAGCGTCTTGTGCCTCATCCATTACAGCTATACAGTTTTCTGTTCTGTGCAACCGCATCACTCCTGAAAAAAGCCAAATTTTCCTCTTACTCAGGTTTCATTTTACACCAGTAGTATCCCATTGGAAAACAGTCTCTGATGCCGACAAGTGAAAGAAGCCGTGAATGGACTTAGGTCTTCTGCAAAGGTGGGGATGAGGGAAGAAGGCATTTCTCAACAAGTTTTCGAGAAAGTGTATCAAAAGAAGGAGCCCCTTGCACCTGCAGCTGTGTGCCATATGTGAGCACGCATTCATTTCAGGCATTCACCAGGCAGTGGGATTACTGGCAATGAGACTTAATTTTTTCAAATATATTTACTGTATTTAGACATTACTCTTTGCTTAGGAAACTGTGAAATTGAAATCCTCTGAAAAAAATTAACTTTGTGTCTTCTGTAGTACCTCACAATGATACCATGTGAGTGCTTTGTTTAGAAAAAAAATCTACCTGTAAGGGGTGATACCATCATTGTTGGAACATACATCCTTTATTGGTGTGTTTTCTAACACTGGAGCGACTTTGTGGCACTAACTGTATGTTGTGTCTCTGATTTTAAAACAATTTTTTTGTATTTCAAGCTGTGCCATAGCCTTTTCATCATGACTGACCATGCGTGCCTTTGTGTTCATCTCAAAATGTAATCAGATTTTCAGTCTGTGCCTAAAAGATGGCTTGTCGGGAAAAACAGAGGAAAATGATGAATTCATTTCATGATTATCATAGGGTGACATCTTCATAGCTTCTGTTGTCAGACTTCTGTAACTTTAAGTTATTTCAAAATAATTACCGAAGAACTCTGCGCTTTAAGGTGGATCCTTCTTTTCTCCAGCAGTATTAGTACTTAGGTAAATGAGAAAAACAGAATTATACAGGCTAGTGGTGACAGCAAACAGTGAAGATTGGTTTTAGACTATTTGAAGGTTTCTAAAGGAAAGAGAGGTGTATACTTCCTACTTAAAAACATCTTTTATAAAATCTTTTATAGTACTAATGTGTCTGACCTACAGCTTCCCTGTCAAAAACGGGTTGTAGCACAGGCACAGTCGCATACTTTAAAAAGAATCTTTCTGGCCCAAATGCCCAACGTTCTGCCGGCTTGGTCATTTCAAAGTGAAAACACTGAGCATAGGAACAACAGCGTTAAAGAAACTAGCAAACCAACTAAAGCCAAGATGAGCAAACTACAGAAGAACAATCTATCTAAGGATTCACAAGGCTTAGTCGTGGAGATGAGTGATGCCAGGAGAAGTAAATTTGTATGCTGTCCTACTTAATTTCAATCTGTTATTTATGCTAATAACACTTTTTTATTATGCTAATAAAATTTTGCTATATAGTTAATATCATTCTTTTAATAATGTCTAAAATGTTCCCCCTCCTTTTGGGGTTTTTCTAAAATAGAAGGAAACATTTGCAACACTCAGTTTCTCTCACCCTGCCCAACCTTACTATTACTTGCATGAATGCAGTCAGTGAGTAGGGTAGCTCTCAGAAATCAGGTCACTACAGCTGATGCATTAAAAAGACATAGCTCAGATAGAAACACAGTATACAAGAATCTGTAGTGCTGTGGAATGTAAGGAGAAAAATATTCAACAAACTGCATTGCTTGCTTTTCCAGGATTCCGAAGGAGTGGAAATCATGTTAGGAGTCTGTGCAAGTGGTCTCTTAATATATCGAGACAGACTCAGAATAAATAGATTTGCCTGGCCAAAGGTTCTGAAAATTTCCTACAAGAGGAACAACTTCTACATCAAAATCCGACCAGGGGAGGTAAGGGCATCCTGACACTCTTTAGTGAATGAACCTTTAAAAAAAATGGTGTTCTCATGGATTTGTTGATTTGTCATGTCTTACAAGCCTGTAACATTTTTCTCCATTTATATTTTTTAATTTGTGCTGATTTTCTTAGGAAAGATTAAGTAAATACTTTATTTAAAATACAGGTAAAATCTTCTTTGGTGTTTTTCTGTTTACATCCATGAACTAACGTAAAGAATAAATACGGCCATCTGCATGTACATAGCTCATCCGTATTATGAATACTTTGGGAATTTAAGTAACTTTAAGTAGCTTATTCATGGAGTACTTGTCATCCACCACCATATTGTATATTAAATTAGTGTCTGTTCATCTTACCCGCTAAGAGATGTAGACAGGCCATACCAAATTTTATAAGTGTATCAGACAAGTAAATTTGGAGTCTGAGTAGAAATATGGAGACCGATAAAAATGGAGTCAAGCATCCATCATTCAGCATTTTTGGTAGCTACATGCATTAGCCTCCCAGGCCCGCAGGAGCTCATGTCCTGACCCTGGAGAAGGTGATGTGAAATCTCGTACAGTGAGTGCCCTCTCGTGGCTCAGCCAGATGCATAGCAAATACCTACCTCATGGGTTGAGTGTGCACCAACCCAGAAATAAGATGATAAATCTTAGGAAAAATCCCAGGAGGAGTTCAGGATCATCAGAGGCAAAGGAGTGTCTCCATTTTAAGTGCTGGTACAATAATTGGTCTGTGATAGATGAAAAGCCTATATCCATTTTAGGGAGTGGAGCTGTATAGCAGGACAGAAATCACCTGGATGAGGACTGGCATTTCTCCCTTAGTGCAACATGGCAGCTGGGAGTCCCAAGCCAATGTCTCCAGTACTGGCTTCATAAGCGACCTGGGAAATCTGCTGGGGCCCCCCACCAGCCCCAGGGCCTGAGCCTTTTTTAGAGTCCTAAACCAAAATCCACAAACCTACATCTCCTGCCTCTCAGCAGACAGTTTTGGTAACCAAATTCCCAGTCTTGAGTTTGATTTTAAAAAAACACTAATAGCCACTGATGTTCCCAATGCCTGCACTCAAGCTCCCCACCACTGAAGTCCTATTGAGCTCTGCTGGGCTTGGTATGTAGCATCCTGTGACCTTATGCAAAATAATCAATGCAGTCTCTTTCCAAATCACATTAGATGATAATGTGATTCACCATCCCATGTGTCGCTTATATCATCTTTATTGTTTTGCTGTTTCCTGCCTTGTTTCTCTCTGTCAGCTCCCCGTAGGGATCCAGGCTTCCTTACAAGTGCCCTTCTGCCCACCTTTCCCCGATCACAGCAACACTATTTCACCTCCTCAGCTATCTGCATGTAGCCATCAACATCTTACAGCAATTGTAGCTGGCACAGCTTTTGCATCTGGAATATATAAATCTGCAGCAAAACCTGGAAAGGTCTCTTAGTATCCCCAGTCAACTCTTTTCAATTACCTGTCTTTTCCTCATCCTCCCCAGGAGATAAATTAGCTAAAAACACTGTGATTTACTAAGTGTAGTTCTTTCACTGTAAATCTCCTTAATCTAAGGCTGTGTGAGACCAGATCAGTCCCTGGGGACTGTTGCTCCCCTCCAGGCTATTATCAGGCTTCCCACTGTTGTTTAAACTGGTGAAGTTAAAACAACAGGGTTAAAACACTTAAATGATGTTTTTCTCAGAAGTCTCCCAAGTTGTAACTGATATCTTTGTTACTACAGGGCATAAAACATCACTGTCGCCATCAAAAATCTCTTGCTTATTATCTCAGCTTTCTGCAAAAAACAGTCCTCAAAGGTTGCCATTGATTATCACTCACAGCTTCCTTCCCAGACAGCAGTCTGCAGAATATGTATATATGTGGTTATATACATGAGCATATATGTTCACCCTTGCAGTGAGATTATATAGATGGAGGAAATGAAGATGAACCTGTGTACACTGTCTAAAAATAGATACACAGCATCAAATACATACTTCTTCTTTTTTCCTACCTAGTTTGAGCAGTTTGAAAGCACTATTGGGTTTAAGTTGCCAAATCATCGGGCTGCAAAGCGCTTATGGAAAGTGTGTGTTGAGCACCATACATTTTTCAGGTATGTGGATTTCTTTTCCTAAAGGTGTGATAGAAAATGCAACAGAAAAGACCAATTCTGTCAGCAGAGACAGAAGCCTTCAAAAATCAAATTGTCTTTTTGATCACGAGGTATCTCTGAGCAGACAAAGGAAGGTTATTCCTTCTTCAAAATTTGAAATGTTTCACCCAAATTATTCATACTATTTCAGATAGATACTGAATGTTTAAAATCACCATATGGTCCCAATTAATCGTTTTGCTTTATCTGTGCCATGATATTACCAGCCGCTATAATTAAAGAGATGTAGGACTCTGCTGCACTTCTGCACATACGCTTGTGTAGGGAGAACAACTTATATGGAAAATTACTGGGGGATGTGGGTAAGAGTTTAAAAGAAAAAAAGGAGACTTTTATTTAATTACATATGAAAATACAGACAGTAGTCGGTGGTGTATTTTTTGGTCACCCAGAATACCCAATCCATAGCTGTAATTTTCATATTACTGAGGAATTTTGCAGGTATGTTTTTGACATCTAAGAAGACCTGAGAAAAGTTTGGGACAGTGGAATAAATGCTATAATTAGTTTGTGCTGAGATAGTCAGCAAAGAGATACTTAACAGTGGAAACCCAAAAGGGTGAGATTTTCAAGGGCGTGAAAGGGCGTCCAGCGCTTAAAAACCCCTCTCAAGATGTTTGGGAGGACTGAAGAATTTCTGTCCTTTCTCAAAACTATTGGTTCAGGCTGTCTGTACGTTCATATGAAATGCAGTCTTAGCAGCAAAAGATCTAAAAAGAAATTGAGTGTGCATTTTTGGGGTGTGTTCTGATTTTTAATGGAAAGGCAATATCTAAAGCATAAACACCATATCAGGAGAATGGCTTCTTCAGCAAACTCCCATAGCCAAAATATAGAGGGCAGGAAGGCTCTAACCCAAAAAATGTCTGCGTCCCTGTGAATGAATACTGCCTGGCATTCACTGGAAATCTGTTCTGGCCCTGTCCTCAGAATAACAGCACCATGTTAAATTTGAAGTTAAGAGATATATGTGTATTTCAGCCCAGATCAGGGTCCCTGATAGAAGGAACACCTTATTTTTAGTTTTGGTGATTAGAAAATAATAAATCTGATTTTCAAGCAGGAAGGGACTGAGTGATTCTTGCCCATTAGGAAGAACTCAGATCTTCAAATGCATTAGCTAAGCGGTTTTGTCATGCTGTATGAGGGGCATCCTTTGATTCCCTTTTAGCCGCAGACCTGTGAGGCACAGGTTATGATGGAGAGTGGTACCCAACAGTCATCATCTCTCTTCTGCAGAAATAGTGGACTGATTTTTGGAGGAGGGGGAGTAACAGGTGCACTGCTTGGTGTGTTTTAGGCTCCTGCTGCCTGAAGCACCTCCAAAGAAGTTCCTCACTCTGGGCTCCAAGTTTCGCTACAGCGGCCGGACGCAGGCCCAGACGAGAAGAGCCAGCGCCCTCATAGACCGTCCCGCACCTTACTTTGAGCGGTCTTCTAGTAAACGTTACACTATGTCTCGCAGCTTAGATGGGGGTAAGGTCCTCTCAACTGATTTTGTTAAAAGTTATCATCACGGTGGTCACTGCTTTAGGTTAGGTATAAACCTCTTGTCATCTCATCTCCTTGAGCTTCAGCTAAGTGGAGGCTGTGAGTACCTGCACGTTCACTGCAAGGGTAGGGGAGGATGCAGAGAAATACTGTGCTAAATGTACTGCTGCAGTCCTTACAAAGTGTTTGCTTGGAGGAGGTCCTTGGAAGCCTACTCTTCATGGCGCCTCTGTCCTTGGCCTCACACCTGCAAAGCACTTCCCTGCTTTGGGAAAGGACAGGGCACCTGGACCTGCCAGCCTGGACCTGCGTGCCCGAGCAAGTCAGGCTTCAACACTTTTTCAGGGTTTGCATGAGTAACTGTTTGGGGTTTGGTTAAACTTGGCTTTTTTTCTGATGTAGGTTTTTCATTTAAGTCTATGTTAAAATTCATAAATGAATTTTTTCCCTTGATTGAGTAATAACACTTGCTTCCGATTACCTCGCATCCTAGTTGGATGAGCGCTAACAGACTTTTTCCATACATCACTTTTGAAGGTGTGAGATGGAGAGTAACATATGCAGGTTTATAGTATGTCCTTCCTCCTCCTCTCTTCCTCCGTGGTTTTATGGAGGTCATGGTTCTGCTGCTCCCTTAGGTTAAACCAGCATGCGATTCAGAGTCTCAGCAACTTCATCAGCTGTTACTGTTGTCAGCTATTGAGTAAAAAGAGGTTGTAGCTTATTTTTGTAGAAAAAAAAAGACTGAGACTAAATTCAGAACTACTACAGTTTAAAAAAAAAAAGGTGAATTCTCCCACAGAGTATCACAAATGAATTGCAATGAATATAGCTGATGGTGGGGAGGGGGAGAAGCTTTGATTTAAAAGTACTAGTGACAAGCCTTCTTTTCTCCCCCTAAAGGTGCTGCTTGTCATTAATTATTTTGGAATCTTCTAATTCTGATGTGCTTCTTGCTCATACCAAGCAACTGGTGACCTGATGGCTGTGCATGTGTCTCAAAGCAGAAATTATCCTTCTGTGTTATTTTGTTTGTAACATCTAAACAAGATGTCTCCCTCTACTCCCTTTGCTTATGCCTGCCTCCTAAGCTCATTCCCAAGAGACAAGATATCTAAAACGCTTTTTCGCAGCATTTGTTAGACTCTGTAAGGTTTTTTATGATGTTAATTTGCATAAGTGCAAATGGAGAAAAGAGGTTTTTTAATCAATGCATATGATTTCTTCACTAACATTACTATAATGCAAATGTGGCTGTAGCGTTCTGCATCATGATTACACTGTGATCCTGGCCCTGTCATTTGTTACAGATGCAAGTAACTATAAATTTGAATAGTCCTATTGACTTAGAAATTAGTTACACAGTAGTCAAGCAAGGCCTGGGTATATTATTAATGTTTTGATTATATTCTATCTGTAAATCTACCATTTATTTCAAAAGCATTTATATATATTTAAGTTTGCTGAGTTATCGAATGTTTACATCCTAAAATATTCTGGTTTGGTCCACTGAATTGAATGTCATCACTTCCCAGAATTTTTTAGGATAATGAGCTCACTTAAGTGGCAGACTTTAATATTTGATAACACAAAGATGCCATTTCTTGATTGTCAGATATTATGCCTGTGTTACATCAATAGCATTTCTTATAATGCAGCACGTTACTCACTGTGCATTTGATCTGCATTGTTACATTCTGACGGATTTTCAAAAAAATCTCTTCCACCCCCATGGCTGATGTTGTAGCTGGTTCTTCTTATGTTTCCTGCCTGATAACAGTGGCAATGCATTGATTTTTTTCTGATGTTTTACTACAGTAGCACTTTTAATGGCTCGCTAACATTTAACAACCGTGTACTGCACACATTAGCTACAGTAATGTGTGTATACACATCCATAATATATGTTTATGCATATAAAAGCTACAAGCTTTATTTCAAGTAAACAGTTTATTTAAATGTATGCACATGCTTCTGGTTTCCTGAAACATGACACAGTTGTGTTTTCAGCAATATCTCAAATGTTTTACTAACCCAGCTTTTTAATTTTATGCAGCTTCTCAGCAAAAGCTATTTCAGACTTTCCCTCTTTAAATATTTGCTTTTAGCATCAGTGAATGAAAACCATGAAATGTACATGAAGGATTCTGTGTCTGCTGCAGAGGTTGGTACTGGCCAGTACGCCACAACAAAGGGCATCTCTCAGACCAACTTGATAACCACTGTGACTCCAGAGAAAAAGGCAGAAGAAGAGAAAGATGATGAAGAGGGCAAAAAGAAAAGAGCAGAAGAAGTCACCCCGGTCTCGGCAATACGCCATGACACCAAGGTAGAGTTTTGAGGTTTTTGTATTAAACTGACCTGCCTGGAGAGTGCTCAGAGAAACACAGAATTGTTAGGGAGGGAGGAGATACCCAGTTCCGTAAAAGGAAACTGGAACGTACACGGTTGTATGTACGTGTATATACGTGTCTTGAATCAATATTTTTATAGTACTATGGAATTTCATATAATGTTGTAAAAGTCAATTCCTGCCTCGGACTGTTTTTTTGAAACCCGTTTAACAGTCAGCACAGTGTTTTTTACATAGCATTCAAGAGCTCCTTAGGAAATACCCAAAGGTAGCCTAGCAGCGCATGTTTTGCTCCTTTGGTCTTCAGTCGTGTTTTGACTTAAGTATGGACATCATTTTTTTTTTTTTCACAAGGCAAGAAAATAGTTCTGTGTTCTTGTATGTAGCTCTGTGCTTTAAACTATGGTATTTTTCTCATTTACTTCTCATAACGCTCTGTTTCCTTGCATGTATTTCAATGAGCATTTTTCTGTATTGACTTTTGGGTATTAATATACTATTATAAGCTTTTTTTCCTCGCTTACAAAAGCATTTGCTTCCCTCATTTGAAGTTTTGCATTGAAGAAAACTGTTTTTGTTGATGATTCTCTGCTCAGTTGTTAAATTCGATTCATCCCTCACCATCTCCAATGCCACCACCACTGCATACACGTACACACATGGCTGTGCATTATATCTACTGTGTAATAACACAGACGGGGTAAATGAAACAGGGGGACAGAGAAGATACTGAATTTCAGAGCTTGACAACGAAGAGAAATAAGGTAGAATCAGAAAAGATCAAGTGTAAAATGTCTTCTGTTTCTTTTACATTGAGGAGAAGAAAACAGAATATGAAATACTGAATCTAGGATACCATTCAAAAACTGTACTATGGAATGCACTTGCTAAACAAGTAAGATTTACCGTCTTCATTTATGAGGAAAAACCTTGATGTATACCTTTACACCAACAAAACTGTCAAGCATGCAAATGTTAGAACCTGAACTTCTAGCCCTATCATATAAGGCCACAATGAGCTACATGGCTAAAGGATCGAGTCCTCAAAAAGAGCTGCAATTAAGGTACCAAAAATCAGAAACAAATTGAAATATTGAAATTGCAGATGAGAAAAGATTTTTCTTTTGAAAGTGTAGACTGTAATTGTAGCATTAAAAAAATAATCTCAGTAAAATTTCACTGGGGTCTTCCTGAAACTCCATTAGTTTCTGCATGGAGAAACACTGATGAAAATCAAATATGCAGAAAATATCCAATAGAAAGTAATTCTGTTCCAAGTGTTTGTTAATTTAGGTCAATGGAGAGATCAGCTGCATTTCAAAGATCATATGTTCCTTATATACAGCTAGAAATAGTCAAAGATATTTTTAGGAGAATATTTTGATGGTACTTAAACATGCACAAACGAATTATTTTTACACACACACACCCCCCGCCCCAAAAGGTGGCTTCTGTTTAAACCACCTGCTAATAGAGCTTCAGTTTTGTAAGCCTACAGAAATCTCAGTCCTGCTTCCACTGGACCCGCTAACACTTTCATCATTCATTACAAAGAGAATAGGGTCTCAAGAAACACAGGACAAATTTGAAATCAAATTCCTATTTAAGGGTATATAAATTTTATAGGTAGGTTTTCAACTTCTCCACTAAGACATTTTTCCTTTGTTTTATCCATATGTATTTAAGTACCAGAAGTTATTCTAAATATTAACACTGCAAAGATGTCAATAAGTGAATAGACTGTATTTGCAAAGAATAAATTTACTTTAGATTTTTGGTCTTTACAATATAAAGAGAAGTTCTGTGTATTTAGCTCACGTAAAGTCCTGTGAGTCCATCAGCATTAAATTTTGACTTGAGCTTACTGCGTTAAGCTCATAAAGAAGATGTTCATAAGCAGTTTGAAGTTAGGCTTGGTTTTGGTTGTTTAATTCAGGAATACAAATTGCCTGACCTGATAGATTGGGTTTTTTTAACTGTTATGATTAGACGAGAGAAGGAAAATGTTAAGGGGAGGGGAAGGGGCTCTTCTGTGTAAATATTGGGCTTAAATCCCATCCTACTGTTGATATACCTGGTAAAGATTAGGCTTAGTAGCTAGCATTGGTACAACCTGTGTCTAAATCCTGCTTGTTGGCTCAGATTTGGCACCAGCTTGTACAGGCAAATGCTGTTTTAGCTTTGAAGTCATTCTGCTCTGGGGAGTTGGGAGTGGCAGTGGGAGTGAAATGCCTTTTATAGCTCCTCAGGGAGATGCGTGGTGGATGGAGTCTTTAGGGTTCGGTCATGGAGCCAGCGTGCCACTTCAGCTAAGTGCGCCTAGTTGACTTTGGCCAAAACATCTCAGATCCGTCAACATTGTGGCAGGTCTGTTGTACTGGGGTATTTTGGTGGCGATGGCTGTTGTTGTCCTTCTAAAGAGCAGTTATGGCTGCCCTCAGGGAGCATGTTAGGTGACAGTCTCCCCTCCTGCTGAATCACCTCCCTCCTCCTACCAATTTTTTGTCCTTGAGTGACCTTAAAGACTGGTTGAATGCCCTACAAGTGGCGTATCAAAGCAAATCCTGCTTGTTGGTAGCCAATACTCTTTGCATTGTGGTAAAATTTGTAGCAAAAGCATTGAGTACATTCTTACTTCGCTATGAGTAAAGAGTCACTTTTTGACTATGAGGAGATATGGCTTGGACCTCTCTCTGATCAGCCCCCTTTTGGATCCCCAGCAAGAAAGCAAGGGGTCTGCCTAGCCAAAACCTTCAGATCCCTTCTTTCAATGTGCTGCCAAAGTGGTGGGGTACAGCGTAGTGGGGGGCAGCAGGGCGCATGGCTGGGAGGGGGCCAACCCCCCCAGCGCTGCCTGCTCCGGCTCACGGTGGGCAGAGGTGAGGGCAGCGCTGCGGGGACGCTCGGGGGAGGCCAGCCTGGGCAGTGATGGGAGCCGTGCTGAGGAGCTGGCAGCTGGGGTAGGTATTGAGCTAGTACAGTTTTTTCCATTGGTAACAGCTGACATACCGATTTATGCCCCTCCAAACCAGACTGTGTTTTATTTAGGTTTAGGGTCTAGCATTTTTTTTAAATATTGTAATGGAGGAATTTGTGCACATACAGTTCTAAAATCTTTAGGGTTTTAATTATCACTGCTGAGGTTGTCCAAGGCATAGATGGGAAGCATCTGGCACCCACTGGGTCTCCTCCTAACTGCAGGAATGCTGTCACAAGCAGTGTTGGTATTAGAAATACATTCCCTTGTTTCTTTGTTGCTCTCCATGTACTTCATGTTTGAAAGCTCCTTGTGATCTGAAGCCAGACTTACAGTAAGTGGAAATTGGCAGCACCTGAAACTCCACATATGGCTGTGAAGGTTTTTATGTAAATCATGTGCTGCAGATGACTAGACAAATGCTGAATCAAGTTGCCTTTTGTAAGTTGTAACCCTGATTCACTAATACCTGTGGTGTGTGGCATGGGAACATGCACCATTTAACTCAGTGGAAAGCTGTGGTGTTAAAATACTGTTTGTAATTTTTTATATATATATAATTTATCATCACGGAAGAAAATTAACTAATTACAGTTTTCTTTTTGTCCTTTTGCTTTTGCGCCTTGTTTGCTGCTCTTTCTCTGTCTCCAGCCATCTTTGCTTGGCACTGACTCCCGCCACCCTTCGCCATCCTCGCAGCCTGGCCCCCATGCATCTTCAGCAAAGCTTCGCAGGAGATGCAAGGAGAGCACTCAAACAAAGTCGTTAGGTTGTGAGGCGCCCAAAGAGAGCGCTCCAAAGCATGGCGAGTCAGAGCCGGACTCTGACAGAAAGGGGCGAGTTTGCTCCGCCGAGCAAGACGTGGCTTTCGGCTATAAGCAAAAAGCCAGCAAAGGCGGAACGCTGTTTTCCTTCTCCTTGCAACTTCCAGAGTCATTTCCTTCCCTCCTGGATGATGACGGCTACCTGTCGCTCCCTAACCTCTCCGAAACCAACCTCCTGCCTGCCAGCGTGCAGCACTACCTTCCCATCCGCTCCCCCTCCCTGGTGCCTTGCTTCCTCTTCATTTTTTTCTTTCTGCTCTCTGCCTCTTTCTCAGTGCCATACGCCCTCACTCTCTCCTTTCCTCTGGCTATGTGCCTCTGCTACCTGGAGCCCAAGGCGGCCTCCTTGAGCGCCTCACTTGCCAATGACCTGAGTGACAGTTCAGAGGAAGAGGTGTGTACCTCGGCATCGAACACACTCTTTTTTGTGTTCAGTGCTTCAGTCCTAACCAGTGTTAGATTGCTGCAATAGTGGTCCTACTTTCAGAGCCTCATTTCTGTCTGTGCTGATATGTTAGAAGGGGTGTTTCTGGGTTTTTTTTTGGTTTGGGGGTTGGTTTATTTTTCTTCTTTTTTATTTTTTTTCTCGTGTTGGGAGTGCAGCTTGGGGCCCAGGGTTAGGCACAACACTGTGTGGAAGTGGCTTGGTTTGAACTGTGTCGGCTGATGCAAAGTGACTTGCACTAAACAAATTGCCACTGATCAGCTCTGAAATATTGTATCTGAACCCACCAAGGCCTTTTCTTCCCCTATCTGTTTATACTAGGGTTAGAATAGTTATCTAAATAGTGGGAATTAAGTACAATTTCCTGCATAATTATATATGTTTATATAAATATAATGTATGTATATACATTATATTTATATAAATAGCTAGCCAATAATAATGGGCACCCTCACCAACTTCAGGGGGTTCGAAATTCAGGTGGACTCAGCTTTTTGCAAGAGACCATCAGCTGTAGCCTGAGCCCAGAAAAGGCTTTCCGGTCCAGCGAAACCTGGATCTAGATTTTCAGCCTTGATCCCGTCTCTGCTGCAGATTAAATTCTTTTCCCATGCTTAAATCCAGTGTATCAGTGAGAGGTCAGATTGGGACAGCTGTTCTGCAGCTGTTCGGGGAGCTTGCCATGTGGGCTGTCTTGCCATTTGCAGTGTTCCGTTAGCACTGCCAAAACCGATGCCTCAAGCCACCAGGGTTATCGCAGGCAGATAAACCAACTGCAGGAGGAGTCCACAGTGGTTCTGGGAACTGTGGATATGATAATATAATATCCAGAAGAAGGAAAGGAATCTGCTTTTAAGTAACACAGTAGCTGGCATCTCAGTTTTTGCTGGTGCCTAGTTATTCTTTGTCGACAGAACTCATTAGAGTTCATTTTTCCTTTTTCCCCTTCATCTTCAAATGCAAAAATATGGTTTTGCTTTGTATGTAAAAAACCCCCAGATCAGATAATCACAGACTAGTTGGCCGTTTGTAAAAAGCCATCTTGGCCACTTGTCGATGCCGTTGCAGTAGTTGTTTTCAATAAACCAGCTTGCGCATCTAAACATTTGTGTAATCTGCATTGTTGGTTTTGTAAGACTTGGTGCAGGATTTCATTTCCTTTTTATGGAAAGCCAAAAGTCGCATGAATTTGTCTTGTAAAAACATTGTCTTTAGATGCTTTTGGCTCTGTGGTGCCTAACAACTAAATAATGATGTACAATTTCTGATAAAAGGCATCCAAAATGTTGCTGTCTCATTTCGTGTCCTCGTTTTGAGATAGTATTTAGGTCTCAATTTGCATTAGCTCTGCACTTGGATTAAACTAATAGCAATAACAGCATTAATACAGTGCCAGCTCCAGAGGCAATAACGAGGCAGTGTTTATGTAATACATTGGTCTGTTCCTCTTTCAGAAATGAGCACTTCTTTTCATTAGTAAAGTTAGGAAGTATTGAGCATAAAAACGTATAAAATAGGCTTTTTAGTATCACTTTTTTATGAGGGTGATAACTCTGGCAGTGCTTCCTGGCAGACAACACAGACTTGTGCCTAATCCAGAGGGTATTTCTTGTTCAAAATATTGCATGAAAGTGAATATGTTTTAAACTCGGGCATGTCTGCATTACATTGGCAAAACAAATCACAGCAATTACGATCGCAAGTTAGAGGAGGTGCAGCCACAGCATCTCAGGAGATAGCTGCCTTCCCTTCCTGCTCGATCCCTTGCCTATCCATGAGCCCCACCAGCAGCTGCACTACAGCCTGTCTCAGAGTTGAGCCCGGCCTTCTTACTCTCCGCTCCAGAGGAAACCTGCCTTGCTGAGCCTTAATTCGCCATTCCCTGCTCTGCAATAACCCCGGATCTTTATTTCAAGTAACTCAGTAATGCTGACTTGGACTCCATGGCCATTGATTGCTTATTTAGGATTTCATTGCTGTTATGGTAAAAGAAATAGAAACCTTTTTTTTTTCTCCCAGTTCACAAAAGATTGCACATAGTGATGCAGAAGGCTGCAACCAGTACCCTAAACCAAATTCATACCTTTCTGATCTCTGTTCTCCCTCGAGCAGTGCATCTGGAGGCAGTCCACGCAGTCAGAGACAGAATCTTACCCCTTAGATTTCATTAGCTTCTGTGTTCGTACCTTAGTGACTAGTATTTCTATCGACTAAATGCCTAGATTCATTAATTCCTCTTTTTTTTTTTTCTGTAAATAGGAGTGACAACGCATAGATTTTTTTATATATTGCCATACCTTTACAATTGCTTATGGTGTTACAAAGATGTGAGATCCTTCACTAATAAAGAAACAATTTTCTAACACTTTAGTGAAAGCAATTTGACCAGCTAGGTGAACTATTTTGGCATTACAGTTTCATTTAAAAATAAGCGATCTGTCTAGTGAGTGGATATTGCTTGAAAAATTGCATATAACTTGCATTCATGCACTTACCAAATAGTCACAAATGCCTGCTTATTCTTCCTCCTGTCGTACAAGCAATACAAATTATTCAAAGGAAGGAATGATAGAGAACAAAGCAATGAAAAGATATCCAAAAAGCAGTTTTATGAAACATTGGAGTTGTCAGAAAATGACAGAAGATAGGAAATTCAAAGTTAAGACTGATACTCCATCCACCAGTAGGTTGCTTTTTTCTCTTGTTTCATATTGATGTGATTTGAGGATGAGATGTATTGTCCTAGCTTTAAATTACCTGCCTGGGTTACTTTAGATTGTCTAAGGACCACAGAAAATCACTAATCAAAACCAGAGCTTTCACTGATGTTAAAACAACTTGGATGTGCCAGTCTGGAGCAGTAGGGAGCACTTTCTTTACTTACTAGTTCTCCATTAAGCTTGCATAACATCAAAAATAGTCATTTGAACTCTCTTCTCAGCCTGTAGTAACCTACACTCAACTCTCTATTTATTAAATCTCGACACTTGCATTCACCACTAAAATGTTCTTCACAGTGTCGAGCAAAGCAGGGATAGATCAGTCTGTGCAATGCTGTGCTTTGTTTCATTTTTATCACTTGTACCTAGTAAGTGTTTTTAGGGGGGGAGTTACTTTTATTTTTCTCCTGCTTTCATCCATATTCTTAAACGGAATGAGAAGTATTTTTGATTCTTTTAATGGCAGTTTTCTTTCTTTTTACTATCATGAACAATATCAGCTGCTCTTTATTGGAACTGAGTGGGATGTGATTACTCCGCAGACAGACAGTAGATGGGCTGGGGGTATGGTTATTTGAACTCCTTGGTAATGCAGACAGCCTCATGGTGTATAATTGTGGAGACAAGAACAACTTCTGTACAAATGAGGGGCTGAAAGTCAGGTGACTGTTAAAGTAGCCTTTTTTTTTTTTTTAATTAATCTTTTCCCCCTCCAGATAAAAAGTCAAATACCACATTAATCTATATTGGCTAGAACAAAAATTTGATGAATAGTTTTCTTTAAAAAAAATTATGGGAGGAAAAGTTTGTTTAGAAAATATTAGCTTTTTTTTTTCCCCAGTTTTTTTTTAAGCCACCTGGCTTTCTTAAAAAAAAAAAAATTTGCTATTCAAATAACACTTTTCCAGTAATGTTTTGTTTGGCTTATAAATTTGTTCCAGTAAAGCCATATACTGTGTACAGTACGCCTCGAGTCTTCCTCTGAGTCTGTTCTGTTTACTAATATAGCACTTTTATTTTGCTTCTTTGACTTGTGCGTGGTTTGAAAAACAATGCTAATGCAGTTCGCAGGGATGTTGAATTTAACAGCTCCCCGTGTGAGCCGCGTGTACTGATGAGCTGGGTTTATTCTTTATTCCTGCCTTCCTCTTGGGACCCGGTTACTTGTCTAACCAAATAGACTGACAGTGAGCAGACGGATACTGCAGCTGATGGTGAGACCACTGCCACCGAGGTTTGTACAGTTGCCAGCACCCAGTTATGGCAGGGGAGAGCATTTTGCCTCATCTCTTCCCGACCCTGAGTGCCAAACTGCATGTCTCCTACGGCAGTTCAGGATCCCTCTCTGCACCTGTGTGCATGTGCGTGCGTGCGAGAGCTTTGCTCGGCGAGTTGTGGTTTTGGTGCTCCCCACGGGTTCCTCTTCTTTCTGTGTTTGGTTTGGAAACTGCGAGGCCTCCGTGCTGCGCAGATAATGGGGTGGTGGCAGCATCACCCATGCCAATGCTGCCCACCTGGGACGGTCGTGCTGGCCAGATTGTGCCCTGGGTTGTTCAGTTTGCTTGTTTGCTCTTATAATCTGCAGCTTGTGTGGGAAAGAGAGGGGGGAAAAAGACAGTAAAAAGCAGTTTTCAAATTTTATGAATAAAAGTATTTCTAGGTTATAAATATCTAAGGTTTTCCTTGAATGTAATTTCACGTGTCATCTTCACATATTGCCACCAGTAGTCCAGGTATTGTCTTCAGAGGAGGAATGTAAAAAAATTGCGATTTCCTTTGCACTGAGAAGCCTCATATCCATAACACAGTACATAGACTGTACAGGCAAATTCAACCCTATGTGACTCCAGTGAAGTGCATATACTGCTTTCATAATTAATATGGTTGCAGCTGCAAACATGAGCTGAATTTGGTCTGACATCTGGTAGAAGACAGAGTCTTACCACAAACACTACTGTAGGTTTTCAGTAGGATCTCATTAATATTTCAGACTGTTAAAATTATTGTCAAGGAAAAATTCTCTGTATGATGTGTCAGGGCAATTTGGCCTTGGCTGTAAATAGAATAGATTTGAACTGAGTTATAAAGTAATCAACAGATAAAGATTTTCCCATGGGTCATTTGACTAATTAGGACTATATAAAAAATTAACAATAAAGTAGTGGCACGAGCATTAAAAGAATCCAAACAGAGCAGCAACATAAAGTCTGTTGAGACTAGTCAGGAGTATAAAATGCTTTGAAGTGCCTCTTGCACTGTACAGCTTCAGGCCTTGAGCCATACGGAAAGTAAAACATAATCCTAAAACTGTGACATTTAAAATGTTCATTTAAAACATTTAAAATGTTCAGTCTATTAATCAAAAATGTACAATAATCTTCCTACCTGCCATCTTTATTTTAGGGGAGAAGATTATGTGAACCTCAATTTTCCTTATGGATACCTCATTTTTCAAAAAGTGTGGTATACTTGCCATCTGAAAATTCAACCCTCAGAAATGAGGCTGCTTGGGCAGTCCGTATGGCATTGCTTTTGAAAATGTGAGCTGAAGTGAACGTGAGGTGTATGCCATTCCAGAAGACCACCACTGCAGATAGATCCTGAAAGTATATATACAGGCTAAATATTAAATCAAATTATTTAAATAAAGAGTGGGGCTTTATTTAAATAATGTGGAACTAGCATTTTAAGCAAAATACACTTCGTTCTCTAGAAACTGTTGCAGGTTGTTTACCTGTGGCAAGTTTATGCAAAGCTTTGCCTGTGGCCCAGGAGATGTTGTATGTTTAAAGTCTGGGGTTATGGACTTCCAAAGAATTTGCTGTTGCTATTTGGTCCTAAACCAGACACAATCTCAGTGAGAAGGTCCAACTGCTGCTCCCTAAATAGAGACCTATGAACGTGGAACGCACCGATGATACTTATAAAAGGAAAATGTTTAATATTCCTTTGTTCGCAATTAACAAGTTTAAAAAGAGGAGGCTTGCTCTGAGCTAGGAGAACCGTGCAAAGTCAACCAGTGCGTCTGCTCCTCCTCCTTAAGCCCTTAGCATAGAGAAAATGTGACCTTAACCGAGCATGTTCCTCTCACCAATTTTTGTAAAGCCTTCGGCCGTACAAGTGGGTAAGGTGTTGTTTTCCAATCTTTCTCATGCTGGCAGTCGGATCAAGAGGAGGACGGAGATCTAAAGGCACAGGTACAGAAACAAAAGGTCCAGATGTTGCTCAAGTATCAATGTTGGAGGTGTTCACCTCTCTCAGCATGTTATTGTCGGTTCTCTGTGAAGAAATGTGTAGAAACAGCATTTTGTATCCTTTCAATACTGTGTCCCTTACCTTTCCCTTTCTTTTTCACTTCTTTCAGAATAGTCTGATTAAGCGAATACAGGGTGAAAATGTGTATGTCAAACATAGTAATCTTATGTTAGAGGTTGGTATTGGTATATACCAGTGCATGTACGTACATGTGTGTTAGTTTTAGTGGTAAACTGTGAATCTGCACTATGATGCATGAACTGTGTATTCCCACCTGCTAATAAATCAAATAGATTTTTTTTTTCTCAGATTATGACGACTCCTCTAACTTGTACTATAAATATATATATATGCGTGCGCGTATGTGTGTGTGCATCCACGCGCATATGTATGTTTGTTTGAAGCCTCTTTATCAGGTGTAAATTATGGTGATACAGATAAGCTCTTTAAGAGTATTTTTATACTCACTTGTACGAGATATGCTATGCTGTTATCTTTCAAAATGCCACATTTTCACAGAGTGTTGTGTTAGTGCTGTGCTCCCCAGCTCCCTGAGATGTTACTTCCCTCTTTACTAACCAAGTTGTGTGTTTTGGCTCTAAAATTCAGTTGGCTTAGGATGTATTACAAACTGCTCTATTCTTTTAAAACTGTCCAGGACCTAGACAAAACCCAGGAAGATCTGATGAAACATCAGACCAATATAAGCGAGCTGAAACGCACCTTCTTGGAAACCTCCACAGAAACGGCTGTGTCTAATGAGTGGGAGAAGAGGCTTTCCACATCTCCCGTTCGGCTTGCAGCAAGGCAGGAGGAAGCTCCTATGATTGAACCACTAGTGCCTGAAGAGGTCAGCGTGAGCTGAAAGGCTTCATTACGTATTTGTCTATTCGTTTTTGCTTATAATAGCTCTCAGCAGATTAGAGGCCGTAGTTAGAGGCCATTCCCCACTTGCAGGTGCTCCCTTTTTCTCAGCACTCAGCAGCAAACATGCAAGGAAGAGCAGGCACCTTATATAGTTAGAGTATGAAATTCACTGTAAGCTGCCTGGCAGAATTGGGTCTCTCCGAGGGTGTGAAACGCAGGCTTCCTTACGGGTTCGGTGAGCTTGAGGAAGTCCAGCCATGCGTGAAAGAAACCATGAAGGTGATGGAGAGAAAATTTAAATAATGGTGACTGGTTGGGAGCAGCAGTGTAGCGGGACGGGTGGGGGCACCAAGCTTGACAAGAAAATACAGAGAAAACGGCAGAACTCTCTCAGTCTTTGAAGGCAGGGAAGAAATAATGATGATAATTAGACCTGCTTGGCCAGTTCCATAAGGGAGCTGGTAGTTGCTGCAGTCTGCTGGATACCATTTCGTTGAAGACCCAATGCAGATTGCTAAGCGTGTGCATTTTAATGCAGTGTGCATACGTGAAAAAATCTTGCTCGCTGTGCAGTCTTGAAGCGTTCGCAAGAAACTTGCCAATTGAAAAGCTGCCTCTATTTAGTTTGTGGGTAGATAATGAGATGTAGAGGTAACAATATAACATTCACGTTGCTGTAAAATACATAGATCTTCAAAAAAAGCAGAGAGTCTTGGTTTAAATCCAGTGGAGCAAAAAGAAATATGCTTGTGTGGTCTGCAGGAAGATTAATTTTTTTATTCTGTTGTGGATGGATATCTGGTTTCTGTCTCACAGGAATCATCTTTATGATTACCACTTGTTTTTAGCATTACAGACCAATAAATGGTCATAAAATTTGCTTCTGTCACCTCAGCACTGATGTAGTGTTGTAAGGAACTCTGCAAAAATTGGCTGGAAAGTATAATTTGAAAGAGTCTTCTGCTTTCCCACCTTAGAGGTTGGCATTGCAGACCCGCAGCTCTCTGGGGAAGGGAGTCCCTGGAGGCACCCAGATAACACATCAACTTCTCCTCTTAGGGAGAGGGATGTTGCCAAGAAAAAGGCCCCAGCTCCTTTTCTCCCACATTATACCCATCTAACCACTGGCTGATACGGACGTCAGACCTGCATTAGAGTGGCCATCAGGTTGTACTAAAATACCTAAAAAGCGGACTGGGTGCCCAAAGCTTAGCTTTTGGAGAGCACTGAGGAGTCTTAAAATTGCTCCTACTGCCTTGTTCAGGAATCATAATAGATCCTATGACCGTGTTAGTTTGGTTGTAGTTGAAAATATAGGTTTTCTTTCTTAAAAGTAAAACTGTAAGTATAACAAACAGGACTCATTTAACATATGAAACAGATGTAAAGATCTGTTGAAAGGGAGCAGCTGACTAGCTGAGCCTGAATCAGAGGAGTGTAGGTGAAGCAAACTTATACACGCCCCCCCCCCCCCCCATTTAGTTCACGTCTTTATTACTTTAGAAATGTAATAACAATTTGTAATTAAACTGCACAAGCAGTAGCAAGGTATTACACAGTTATGTAGGCTTCACCCTGAGGAAACACATCCAAATTTAACTATTCATTTGGAAAGGAAAAGGGCAAGAGTTATCCTTACCTGGTACCTCTTCTCTTACTGGAAGAAAAGGACTTGCTCAAAAGTAATGTCCAGTTACTATATCATATATGGATCTAAGTAAACTCCAGCTGTCCCACAGAATCTCATCCAAATGAAGGCATTTCTGTGGGAAAATGTGAGTGGATTTGAGCTATCAGAGCCTAACTCTGAGGTGACTTCTGGCACTAAGGGGCCCTGGCTGTAGATAACATCTGACTGTCCTTTTTGGTCCTGCTAAGCGAGATGGTTTCAGTTCACATGTCCTGCTAAGAGAGGAATTTTTCAGGAAAAAACTAAAGCCAAGCATAGGTCAAAATCAGCACCTTGATGTCTACGAAAAAATGTGGAGGCATTCAGGATAGAGAACACATAGAACTGTGTTATGTAGTAGCTTGTTCTAGTCAAAGAAGTTACACATTTAACTTAGCGTATCTGTATTCCGTGCCGTTACTTGTAACTCTTTAATAGACTAAAACAAGAACGGAAGGGAAAATATTCCTTTTTCTAAATGTGTGCTTTGAGCATTTGGCACCTGTGTGTGTTTGGTCAGTTTGACTTTAAGCCTGTCTGGTCACCAGTTGGTTTCTTACAATAATAGGATAAATACTTTGGTTTTCTGTAGTTATGAAAAATACAGTTTTAAATATCTGCCATAATGGTGGCCAGATAGCTGCAGAACATGAAAGCTATCGTATTAACAAACTCCTTGACAATGTTTAGTTTGACCTGGATTGGATTAAACCAGCACTTTAGAAATGAAGAAATTATGCATCTCATTACAGTCAGGGAGGTGAGCCATTTCTCCCTTTCTCTCTCTAGTTTCTAGAAGTTTTGTATCTTTCTTTAAACGTGTACCTTTCTTCTTGAGTATGTGGAGTGTATTCATTTAAAACAGTACACTAGGAATGGTACCTTAGGAAATTGAGTCTTACCAACATTTAAAACTGTCCCAGTTGGTCAAGTTGCAGAGATACTCCTCATTCTCACAGCATTGGCAAGGCACAGATGGGATAAAGGTGAGGAGGACTTTGGTGTCACACTATAGAGGATAATACAGCAATGGTTAGCTTCCTGCATGGGAACAAGACTCTGAGACCTCTTGTACCTGTAAGGAGAAAAGGAGAGCTGAAATCTTTGCAGAGCACACCTTCTGCCTGCTTCAACAGGGAAGGCTGCAAACTCAAGAAAGAGCTAAGTCTAGGGTGAAGGTGGAGGGACCTGTTCTAGGCTATTGATGGAAGCCATGGAAGTTGGCACCCGACACAGTTATATGAATAACAGAAGATGAAATGAACACAGTGCATCCACACCCGGTGTTATTCAGTTTACTGGTTTTCCTGCTACAGAAACAGTATGCTCATGTCTGCTTTGCATTCATCACAGAGAGACACTGATTTCACCTCTTATTGGAAACGTCTTTGCTGTAAAATTATTCTGTTTAGTTCTGTTTCCTAATTTACCATGCAATTAATAATTTGTAGAGTGGAGAAATATGATGAGCTATTGTAAAGTATAGTGGACTATATACCCTCCATTTACTAAAACCGTTTATTCCCCTGACATTAGACCAAAGAAGAAAGAGAAAAATCAGAAAAACTCATATTTTTGCAGAAGGGAGGTACTACATTCCTTGAATTGCAGGTAAAAACAAATAATACTTTCTTGAAATGCAGTCTGATAGGCTGGCAATGATTTCTTATTTTATTATCTTTTTTCCTTTCCAAGCCACTTTTTTTTTTTTTTTTTATTTCATAAGTTCCAGAGGGAGATGTAATCTGGGGCCAAATTCTGAGGAATGACTACCCTCCAGAGCTTATGGCTTCCTAATAGAGACTGATTTCTCTGCTAGTTAGAAATCTACTTGCACGGTGCTATTTGTGGATGTTGTTTGCAGTTGTGCATGCATTTCCAGCATAAACCTCACTGAGAGCATTATGGTGAATGGGGCACTTCTGTCATTAAAATTAATTTCCTTTATACTGTCAAGTGAATTCAGATTATGCTGAGTGATGGTGAACTTTGTATTCTTATTGGTTTTTCTATTAGCCAAGTGTGATAGAGAAGAAGCTGCAGGAAGGAGAATCTGCTGGCACTTTGGTTACTTCTCATCAAATCATTATCCAGAAAAATATCCCATCATCCCTAGAGGTTATTTTTAATTCATTCGATTTTAAACTAGCATATTTACTTAGTTAAATACAGAAGTTATGGTCTTAAGGTCAAATAACTGGATGCTGATTGCATAGCCAAAGCAAATCACATAGCATATTTACGTAAAAAGGAAAAAAAGGTGCATTAAGTTCAATTCAGTATCTATAGTAGTATGGCGTTTACTGTGTTGTACTACTCAATTTAAACAATGCTGAAGGGGATTGATGTTATTCTAACGAAAACAAGGAAATTCAGTGCAGGCTACAGCTACATACAAATGCCTACTATTCTAAAACCTCATCAACGATGTGTTTGTCACAACTGGGGAGAAGTTGAATGGGCTTATTTGCTGTATTTTTTAAATTTGTTTATGACTGTAGCATTATGAACCGTTGCAATATGTGATTTTTAACCTCAGGATGGTTCCAATCATAAGTTTAAATGATGCACTAAAACGTTACCCTGCTTCAAATGACTACAGAAATAGGTGTGGCAAAAGTAACTCTTTGTGTCCACATTATATGGGTGTCTAAGGGGAGGGAATCTACAAAGGGCTTGTACTTTGCCTAAGGTGATGCTGTTTATTTGTTTCATAACTGCTCTAAGAGGTACAATGGTAAAAGCTATTATACGCTTTCAGAAGAGACAGAATTGATTTCTTAAAAGTCTTCATACTTTAGTGCTCCTGAAGTAGAGATAAACCTTCAGATATTCTAATTTAGCTTTTATATCTCAAATATAGGGCACTGAGGATTGGGTTATTATAGACAAAATACCCTCTGAGGTAGTTGATGGTGAATCGAAAAAAAATCTGGCATACAAAATAGTGACTGTGAGCAGTAAAACTGCCTTTCCACCTGAGATATTAAAATCCAGTACCATTCTAATGCAGAGCTTTGAGGACTTGGAAAGTGAAATACAATCCAAAGAGGAGAATAAGCAGAAAACGTTCACCCTAGGAAAGTCGTATGATACCGTATCCGGGAAAATTGTAACCATGACAAGTAAAGCTAAAGAGGGCGAGAAAGCAGTACAGCCTTCAGTACAAGCTTTGCAAAAAATGGAAGGGGAAGTGCAAGAATCTGTGAAAATCATTCCGGTAGTAGCCGAGTATGAAATCCTCGAGCCTGTCACTGATGAGAAAGCCAGGCGGGGATCCGACGTGCAGAGCACAAAAAGAAAGCTGTCCGACTCTCTGACACCCATAAAGGAAGCAGAATCTCAGTTGCGAAGTCCTGAAGAGGAGAGTTTGAAAAAGGCACTAAAGATGGACCAGGATTTGCAGTTACATGGTACACTGGGAAGCTTGCAGCTTGGCAAAGCAGAAAAACACCTTGGCAGTGAAGCTGTAAAAGCAGGGGCATTTGCCCAGAGAGATAAGAGCCTGTCTGAGTGGAGATATTCCAGAGAACAGCCATTTACCTTTGCTACTGCTCACTATGTTACCGAGTCGTCTGCGTCAAAAGTAGTGGTAACGAGTGGCTTTGACTTCATGCCACGGTTTAAAGATTAAAGCATGACTTCTTTTAGGCAATCCCCTCACACCACCCTACCTTTCGGTTCTCTTGCTGCCTGGCTTTATGTTGACAGCAGCCAACCCAGCTTATTTTTTTTCCCTCATACTTTGAATCCGTCCCACAGTCTGAAGCAGACATTATATAAGGCTTTCAACCTTTCTGGTTTGTTTAAAGATCCATGTTACTGAAATACATGTAGTTCTGCTGCTGTGGCTTGTTAATAAAAGGAAAAAAAAAGGTTTGCTTGAACCAGCAAAATGCCAATGCTAACAACTATGCTTCGTAACTATTGCTTACTACAGCCATTATGAATTTGCTCTGATTTATTTTCCCATTCTTTTCCTGTTTCCAACCTCTCTGTGCCCCCGCAACCTTCTCTCCCTTCCCTCCGTCTCTGCCTCTGGTTTTGGCAATTAATATGTCAGTGCATGTGGGTCTGCCTTTCTTCCGTGTATGACTCTACATTTCTTTGTCTATTTAGACTAAACAGTCCACCGGTGAAAAAACCTTGGATGGTTCAGATATCTTCAGTTTAATAGAGTCTGCCAGAAAACCGACTGAGTTCATAGGAGGGGTTACTTCTACTTCACATAGCTGGGCTCAGGTGGCCGTTCGATTCCCTCCATCACTGTTATAACTGCACACCAATTACTTTTACTTTTCTTTTGTTTCCTGTTTTTATGCACAACGTGGAACCTGTATAGCTAATGCATGTATTGATGTGCCTTTTCCTTTGTTACAATAGATCACAACAGAAACCACCAAAAAGAAAAAACAAAAAAAAACCCCAGGTTTTGTCTCATTTCACTTTATTTTGGTCATTTTGCAGGGTGCTGTATTTTGCCTTTATAAAACTCACACGAAGATACCAATGAGAAAAACACTGTGGCATTTCTATTCACTTCTAAAAGTTGTGATTCTTGCTTTGGTTTTCATTTCTTCTATTCCAATGATGTCCTGAGAGGGAAAATCCATGCAACGTGAGAGAAATAAATTGGCAAAATATAATACCCATTTTTTAATTTCTGTTCACAGTACACTAAGCTGAGGAGCTATTGCAAGTAGTGTTGTCTGCTTCTGACACTGAGGGGTTTTTTTTCTCCTTCCCTGCAGAGAATAGACACGACGACATCTCAGGAGGTAACTTCCAGTGAAATGAAGCAAGCTGTTCAGCCGCATCAGGATACAGTGAAGAAGATTGTACAGGAGACTGTGGTTATCGAGGAGAGACACGGGATGACTGTGCATGCAAGCGGGGATCCTGCTAAAGCGGCCGGACTTGCGCTGGATGCCCAGGCTGAGGCAGCGTTGGCGGTGGCCGCTGGCATGAAAGGGAAGGAGAGCTCTGCTGGGACTGAGGGGGCGAAGGAGGAGAAAAGGGAGGAGGCTGGGAAAGCCCTAACCAAACAGGAAGGAGTCGCTGCTGCTGCTTCGTGTGAGCAAGCGGAGGAGCACAGTACAACAGTCCAGCTTTCAGAGTCTTTGGAAAGAAAATCTCATTTTGAGGTAACTCATTATTAAATCGGTTGTGTCTGTGCTGAATTGTAAGTGTAGGCAGCAGCGGACTAAGTTAATTCCTCTCATGGAAAGCAAAGTGTACCAAGCTTGTATGATTGCATCTCTACAGCAGGCAGTTTGTTTCGCCTCTTATTTCCTCCTTCCATGGCACCTGCAAGGGTTGTTGCTGGTTTCCAGTATTAGCAAAATGCCATTGCATATTTTCCCTAAAAGCACTTTCCATGCTACAGAGAAATACCTAATTTGGTGGCTTTTTATGCAATGAATAACAAGAATTCATCTGGCATTCTCTTTGGGAAAGTCCATCAAGATTGGCTAAGTTCACATGTCCTCAAAGACAGAAAATGCGTTTTTTTCCATGCTTGGTACCATTGTAAATAAGTGTCTTAAACAACCCGGATTCCTTATCTTAGCCCCACTAGCAGAATTTCAAGAATTATTTTGCAGAGAGATTAGAAAAAAACTTGTTCTTGCTCTTTTTTCTGAGAGCTGAATGGAAGACTAAGCCTGAGTAGGGTTCGTTCTCTTTTCATTTTAAGAAAATGTATAATCCCAGAATGGCTGAGGTTGGAAGGGACCTCTGGAGGTCATCTGGGCCAACCCCCCTGCTCAAGCAGGGTCACTCAGAGCCAGTTCCCCAGCACCATGTCCAGATGGCTTTTGAATATCTCCAAGGTTGGAGACTCCATAACCTCCCTGGGCATCCCGTGCCAGTGCTCGGTCACCTTCACAGTGAAAAAGTGTTTCCTGATGTTCAGAGGGAACCTCTTGTGTTTCGGTTTGTGTCCACTGCGTCTTGTAGTGTTTACATCTTTTCTGAAGTTTGTTTTCCTGAAATCCAGGATAACACTGAACGCTGCCAGCATTGTATACATGTATGTATCACTACAATGAAGAGAATTTTCTCTTTTCTTTTTTTTTTTAAATGCAGAGCACTTTTTAGTTGTTCCCCGTCCTTTTCCCACGGGGAAAAAAAAAACAAACAAAACAAAAACTATTCTGAGAAATCCAGAAGCTTTACTAAATGTTCCAATTCCTTTTTTTTTGTTCACGCAGTCACCAGTTGTGAAGACTGAGACTATCAGTTTCAGTAGTGTTTCTGCTGGTGGGGAAAACCTTGAAATTTCAACAAAGGAAGTGCCAGTAGTCCATACAGAAACAAAAACCATTACCTATGAGTCTTCTCAGGTAAGAAATTCTGCAAAACCCAGGGTCTAATTTAACATGGCCTTAAGAAACCCATGAGAACCTTGTTGAAACTACAGATGTCAAAGACCCAGCTTCTCATCTGTCCTTCCAGAAGCAGAGTCTCCAGACGCAGAGACAACTACTGACACATGATCACCCTAACAGCAGTTGTGTCCCTATCATTAGATACTCACTTTACAAAGAACTGTAGAAATAGGGACGTTCAGCCGGCCCAATTCTTGACTCCCTGTGCTCAGGAGCGTGATTTTGATGACTGGTTTTCTCTTTCGGTTCCCTAGGTGGATTGCGGTGCTGACTCAGAACCAGGTGTATTGATGAGTGCACAAACTATCACATCTGAAACTACCAGCACTACAACCACTACACATATCACCAAAGTGAGTCCTCAGAAAACGGGGCCCGGGGCAGGTTCACAAGGCTGTATGTTTTCTTAACTTCAATTCTACTTTTTATTTTAAAACATGGACACATGCTTATATTCTCTGGACAAAATCCTGTCTATTTTGGGTGCCTGTCTTCATTCACCTATCTTTGGGTTTACTGGCTTCATTAACGTCCAAGGACTTGATATGAGTCCTAAAAGTCATAAAGCCTTAGGGTATGTCTACACAAGCACAAAACGTTGCTGTGCAGAGACACTTGAATTAGCTGCAAGTACTGTCTGGACCTGGAAGCGGTGTAGCCACACTGGCATCATATGGTAGCTAGGAAGGAATAATTTGCCTGAGCATGAGACTCCATTGACATGACTATACTGCCTTTGAGTCCTGAGCTGTTATCCCTGCACAGTGTTGAAAACACAGAGTAAATCTGTATCATGTAGTCATAACAGGACATTCAGTCAGCTCAGACGCCACAGTCGCATTGCTGGGTGGTACCCTAAGGAACTTGCCCAGAACCAGACAGAAAGCTTATGGCTGCACAGGCAGATGATTTTGGGTCTCCCAAGTTCCAAGATAGCATCTAAATAACAGTTCCTCCCTAAGCAGAAACCCTTTTAGTGTTGTGACAGCTCTCCTACCAATATTCACTGAGGACAGGATTTCTTCCATCTTTCTGCAGTGAAATTCACCCTTCAGTAGATGAGCTATATAAAAGCCATACTACCCTGTATGTTCTTCTGAAGCCTGCAGTTGGACTTAACCAGGTCTTAATATGAGCTGTCTGTATGTCCATTCTTTTCTTCATGGGATGAATTTACCATAAATACCTGCCATTTTTGACACACAAACATCTCTCCTGAAACATATGCAGATTGATTAGTATCATAAAATTATCTGTGTTGGAAGGACCTCTGGAGGTCATCTTGTCCATTCAGAGCAGGCCAACTTCAGAGCTCCTCTGGCTACAGTTCAGGGTTGTCCCCACTGTGCATGCTGTTGGAGGTAGTTCAGTACAGTCACATCGGGATTCCTGGATCATTCTCTGGACGAGTAGCAGCACTCTTTAAGTTACTGACATGCATTTGTCTCTCCCATCTAGACTGTGAAAGGAGGCATCTCAGAGACAAGAATTGAAAAACGAATAGTCATCACAGGAGATGCAGATATTGATCATGATCAGGTAAAATCTGTAAGCTGCTAAAGGCTACCCTGAAGACTGCCAAAGACAACATTTCTAAGCATTGCATTAAAAGATACTATTCATACTGGCATGCCTTAAATTAAACTGTATTAGTAGTTAAATGAGTGATGGTATATTTCATATTTTAATCATTTTCCTCATTTGTAAATGGTGTAATATCTCATGAATCTCTCCACCTTGCTACTGATCATGCATGTTCCACCTCCTTTTTGTTTTTGCCCTTCTGTGGTTTCCTTGGGATAGGCGCTGGCTCAGGCAATTAAAGAAGCCAAAGAGCAGCACCCTGACATGTCAGTGACCAAAGTAGTGGTACATAAAGAGACAGAAATCACACCAGAAGATGGGGAGGATTGACCACAGGTAAGAGGACTAGATGATTTTCCTAGGCATTTGCTGAGCTGGCATGTTGCAAAGGTTGTTTTCCTACCATAATTCACCTCTAACTTGTTGCTTTCTCTCACTGGCATTTGCAAGTTGCATTTGTGTTGGTTATCAGTTCTGGTATTTGAATGTAAACTACTTTCAGCTCTAAACATCTTCATTTAATGGTGCCAGCTGGAGAAAGAGAAACTACTCATTTGCTTTTGTTGGCTCTCTGGAAAGTCCTCATTGTCCATGCTTTGATATAGTCTAATTTTCTAATTCTGAAGTAAAAAAGAATCTGTTGTCTGCTTTTATGTCATTTAAGAACAAAAATAGTTTGTTCTTAAAGGTATGCATTTTGTTTAAAAATGCCAAGGAAAAAACCTACTGCTGCTTTTTAAATGTCCCATGCAGATACGTTACAAGTTAAGCTTTAATTCCTAACTTGCAAATATATGGTCCAAGCTGCTTTTGATTTTTCTTTTAAACCCAGTGAAGTAGTGTGTTGATATTTAGATGTCTTGGGTATCTTGTATTTGAAAAGAACATTTTATGTTTTAAAGCAACATTGTCAGGATAAGATGATAATGCAGCTTTTCTTGTGTCAAGCTTTTTTTCAGTAAAGGCATGCTCTCCAATTGTGGCTGGCTAAACAGACGTCTCAATACTACTATATTTATTCTGTGTGCAAAAACATGTCATGCATACTAACCTGCTATGCAAAAGCCATTAATGCCAGCACCATTGCACAAATTGCTTTGAATGCTGTATGCAGAAGGAAAAATAAAAAAGCTGCTTGTCTGATTTGTTTAAATCAACAGCAGCATTTTATTGTTAAAACAATATATATTCCCTAACATTTGGTATAAGTAACAGAGTACAATGCACAGCACCTTTTGAAGCTGTTTTGCTCTCCTGCTTTTGGATATAGAGACTCTAAAAAACCCTGAATTTCAGTATCTGTTACTTATTTGGAAGGTGGAACCAGTCACTGAGGAGTGAGTAGCTGTGATTCTTGTGGTATTCTGCTAAGTGTTTCAGAGGCAATGTAATGTGGCTTGCTTAAAAGTCTATTGATGTCGCTAATTCTTTCCATTGGCGTCAGTGGATTATGGATTTGGTCCAAGTTGCTTATACTGGGATGATGCCGTTTTCAAACAGCTTTTGTTACATGACCAAATGGACAAAATCTCTTTTGCAAGAGTGTAGTTGCTTCAAATAATTAACTCAGTTCTCTTTCCTGCAGGAATAACCTAGATTGCATATGAATCCAGACATGCACACCAGTAGGAATACGAGAGCCTATACGGAGTCTCAGTTCCAACCTGACTGACTTGTATCTGTCTATGGAAAATTTCAGTACAGAAGAATTGATCTTGACCGTTAATAAAGAAACTGGCAGAGATACCTTCCCATAGAAAGCAATCTGAATCAGCAGCAGTTAAACAATATTGCATGAAGCAACAATAAAATTACAGAAAAGCAGCATTTTTAATTTTCTTAAAATGTCTAAGTTTTCAGCTATACCTGCACGTTCATAAACAATATAAAGAGTGATCTCATGTAACACATAAACAGCTCATGCCTTTCACAGTTTATGAAAGTCTAAACAAATTAAAATTTGTTAGGTGGCAAGCCTTTTGTTTACAGATATTGTAAATGAAGATTACCCCCAAAATGCTAGAAGCTGTATAGGTACTGTGTATAATGTTTTACCACACATTAGATGTGCCAATAACACAGTTTATTGAGTAAACAACTTGAATCTTATATTTGTTTCATCTGGTTTTATTACTGCCCGATAAACAATGACAAATCTTTACTCTTATCAAAATATTTAAATGCTTACAAAGTGTGCTTTGTATACCTGACTGAATACCTTATGAGGTAGTAATGATTTTAGTATATTAACTTTAACGATTTTTGTCAGCATTGTTCAGAGTCAGCTTCCAGTCACCCTTCACAGATCTTAACCTTGTAAATTATATGTAGTTATTTTGGAGAAAAAAAATCTGTATTTTACTTAGTTTGCAGCATTAGAAGATTATTAATCTGAAATAACCGTGATGGTTTTCTATTGATTTCCCTTTTGTTCTCAGAGGAAAAAAAGAAAAAAAAATCGGTTTGAGAATCTGGTCAGCATTTACTATCTAGTTCAGAGTCAAGCCTTAACCTGTACAGAACGTCCATTGAAAACTCGTTAGTGTTCAGCTATAATACCCACTGAAGGGACAGCGTCCATTACACTGTCAGCTGCATCACAACACATGGTGAATGTATGTTTCTGCATAGTGAAATAAAAGTGGTAAATGCATCCAAAATCGTATTGTTCTGTGTCTAACAGCACCTAGTGTTTTTTAATATTCAAAACGTTAAGTTACGTTTGTAAGACACCACAGGTTTTACTCATCTGCACAGTAGACATGTTTTGTCTTCAGTGGCTGACACTGCACTGTGCAGACAGTAGGAGTTAGCGGAGCATCCAAAGGCACGACAGTGTTCACCTGTGGGCATATGATGTTTGCAAACAAAAAGGAGTATTTGGTTCCTTCTGTTTTCTCTGGTTGTGTAACGTTTCACCGAAGCTAAATGAAGGATTTTGTGGTTGCTTAGAAAGTAAAGGCTAGTAGCGCTTGATCCAGTTCCACTCTCTTTTTGTACTTTTGCTCTGAAACACGGATAAAATTCTCCTTAAAGCAGTATTTACTTATCTGTTCCTTTTTCTTGCTCCTTTGCCCCATCTTGTTGACGCTCCCCTGGTAGTTCAAGAGAAATTCGTAACAATTAATTCACCCTTCAATCTGTATTTCCTTGCAGGATTGAAAGAAATGGGTACAGGCAGACTTTTCAGGACATAAAGGGCCAAATTCGCCCTTCGTTGTTTACACGGGGCTCCCTCACATTGAAGTCAATGGATTTGGCTTCAGTGGAGAGCAGGATTTGACCTAGTGACTTGTTAATAAATGTTTATTTTCTTAATTTAGAAAGAAAAATAGTCTATATAGAGAGAATAACCTGTAGATAATAATTAAAAGTAATATCCCAAGGCTTTTAAAGCTTTGCCCTTAGTCTCTAAAACGTCTTCCTTCCACCAGCTGTTCTTCATGCCTTTAATCCAGAGTGCTAACTATGTAACTCCCCCTACCACCGTCATTGCTTACCTCTCGCCTAATGACTAACGCAAAGATTACGGTCTGTTGTCATCTTTGATTGACTTCTCCTTCTCCTAGCCCAAGAGCATCTATGTTCTCAGCCCTCTCGGTGATGGTAGGCTCAGCGGCAGCCGGGGATGGAGGAGGTGCTCGCCCTGTGTCTCAGCAGACAGCATGCCAGGTTCTCGCTACTGCATCAGGAGTTTAAAAATAGACTCTGAAGCCATATTGATCTTCCCTCAGGTGCCCCTCATGTTGTCAGCTAAGAAACAGCATTATATTACCTCAGAGAGATGCGAGGCGATTGCACAGCCTTCTCTCCAGAGTTAGCGTTATATTTTAGCATGGCTTGAGGAGATTGTACTTTGGTGATACTGCACAGTATGTATGCTGTCTAAAGATATTGTATCGTAAGAAGTTAGTCTCCTTGGAAAGGATGCTCACAGCTAAGATACGGCCTAAGTGTATGCAACTATGAGGAGATGAGAGTGGACAGGCAAGGACCTCTCAGTGCCACTGTTGGCAGTAGACCCTTGTCTGGGGGATGGTTCCTGGAAGTGATAGCTTTGGTTTTTGTTAGAAACTGTTTCTTGGGTTGTCTGCCTAATGCTGTGCCACATGAAATAAAGAACACCTGCCTGTTTCTACCAACCATCTTTTGTCTCCGTCTCTTCTCATTTATTGTTGGTCTTTGTCTGGCTTCTTGACATAAAACAGCTTAGAAAACAAACCAGCAAATACTGTGTTACTTGAAAGCACCATTACCAACACAGACACCAGTACAGGAGACAGCCTCACTTGTTACAGCTGGAGTCACAGCTTCAGCCCCGTGAGAACTGGCTGCTCTGCACCATTCAGGTAAGGGACCAGGATGGCCAGGCAGGGCTTTGCACAGCAGGCAAGAATGGGCATAGGAAGGAATCCCAGCCAACTGTGACCACTACAGATACAGAAGGAATTAATACATCACCTTGGCATTTTTAAGGCTCTTTGGAATCACTTAACATTTATCCCTCTCAAGTTTTTTAAGGCTTTCTCATCACAAATGGCAAGTAATGGTGTTCTGTGCTCAAGCATATAAAAAAAATTTAATGGGCCTCTAAATCCAGATATTAGATCAAAGCAAGGGTTTAACAGCTTAGTCTTATTTCTTCCCAGAGCAGATTTAGGCAGCTGGTGAGATGATGTGGCTCACCTGTACAACAATTTGTATCTGCTGAAATTATAGTTCCTTAGAAATAGTTCTTCATGGCAAATAAATTGGACACTGAGTCCAGGCTTCAGTTTGGCAAACACCCTGGCAAATCTTTCTGCGGATTTAACCCAAAATAGTTCTGTCAGTTAAGATCACAAGGCCCATTTACAAGCTTTGACTTTACATCTTCCCTGTTCAAAGATAATAAGGGTGAGGTAAAGAAATGTCTTCCCCTTTTTTATACAGCAGCAATAATGGTCAAGGTTCTGCAGAGCTAGGAATCAAACCTTAATTTTTAATCATTTTTCCTAGTCTAGTCTATTAAAAGTTTGTGGTATGCCTAAGGCAATGCTGAGATACATTGCATGATTTTTTTTTTTAATATTTGTTGAACACACCAGCAGCACATACTATATACTTTTAAATCTATTGCCCAAACAAAATCCTGTTCAGTCAACTACATGTTCGGTCAAACTGGCTGGCATAATTTTTATATTGTTAGTTACCATACACTCAGACACCCTACACAAAAAACTATCTCAAGTGAGCAAAGTTCAAATTAATACCAAAGGAAACCCCATTTTCTTAGCTAGACTTTAGCTATTACAAAGCATTAAGAAGAAAAGTGGCTTTTTTCAAATTACATATGTCCCAAACTACAGTTCACTGTTTTGAAAATTGATCTCAGCTCTTCCATATTGTTAACTTTAAGGAAAATCCTTAATTGGGCAATTTTCCATTCCCACGTCTTAGATCCACTGTCTCCTGAAGTACGTGAAAGAGTAACACTTGGCTAATGAGATTAAAAACAATTGCTAGATTTTCTTCCTTCCCTTCCCCTCCATTACATAAAGATGCAGATACTTGTTTTCAAGTAATCTCTGTTGGTACTGAACCTCCTCCAGTTGACTCCAGTGATCTAATCTCTTGAGATGCCTTTGCAATTTCTTTTGCTCCTGAAACCACTCTCTCTAGTTACAGGCTTCCAGTGTTGGTGTTTTCTATGGCTATGTGCTAATGAAATGACACCAAACAAACTCTCCGTCAAGTGGAGTAAGACCAAAGTCCTCTCACACAGGATCTGGGGCTGGGTGAACATGAAGAAATGCCTCCTATGGCAACAGGAGCTGAACTGGACCTCCTGAATTCCTCTATAGATCCCAAGGTACAGTGGTGGATTGAGGTACTATGGATGGATTATGAGATGACTATGGATTGACGAATGGATGAATATGAGAAACACTCCATTGCACACTTTTCTTAAAGAAAGACAAAATGAAACACTTTTCATAAATCTATATATTCCAAAGGCTATACCAGTCTTACACTGCAAATGATGGTTTGCTCTGTCTTTTGTCATTAGTTAACACTAATGACACTAATGCCACATCAGCAAAAAGGTTGTCCGTAGTTGCTCTGGGTTCCCTCAGAGCAACACAAAATACCAGCCTTTCTAATAAAAACTTGGTCATACGCTTAAAAAGGCTGTTATTAGTTATGCACCTATTAATTCTGTCTCAAATAGGGATTTAGGTTTAAATAAACAATGAGGCATATTGCTGGTAGTTTTTATATAAAAATGTTTTCCACAAATTCCTGTATTCATTAACTGAAACAAGATTATTCTGTTCTCTTGGAAGTACTGTTAGCCCTTGTTCATACTGTAAATTACTCTGGTTTATGCCATTTGAATCCTCCTTCACCCTTTTTTCTGTCTCCCATTCAACATCAGTCCTGCTTCTCAGCTAGAACTAATGGCTGCTGTAAACAGTTAGGAGCAGAATTTCAAAAATCCTTGTTTAAAGGAAAACCAGTATGCTCACATTATGCAAAAATCTCAGTCAACTCTCTTCCTTCCTCTCATGCTCCCAAATGCAGCTGTAACCTCCACAAATCAATGACCTCACTCCTGCAACCGAAATGACCGTCACTCACTGTAAGTAGGATTAATGGCCTGTCGTTGAGAATGACTACAGTGACATAGAGGGCAAAAGAAAAAAAAGAGAAAAAAAGGGTACTGATACTAGAAATTATTTTCATTTTTAAACACATTAGACTTTTATTATTACAGTCTACCAGCTCTGTTTTCTCCAGTGCAAAATAAGAACCTTTTATTCTTGTTTCTTTTTGTCCAGAGTTTACTAGGAATTTATTTTTTGTTTTCTGAAGTATCTTTGCGGTCTATTCCTGTGGCGAGGTGTACCATGGCTCTTAACTTTTGCACACAACCAAAGCTCGGGCAATGATGTCAACTAATCTGAACTGCAAAACGCAGATCCTGGAACATGTGGAGCTTTGGAGCTGCCTGAGTTACAACCCAGAGCCGTGTGCTTCCACATAAGTCCTGCCTTACAGTGCACATGTTGCTTTTAAGTACTGGGCGTGTGTTCTTTGGTGCATAATCCTGGGTGACTATAGTATAAAAGATACATGATTAGACAAAGCACATTAAAGGGCTCAGGGAAGATTTATGTGTCATAAGTCATACAACAGAGCAAAGAAAAAAATGAAAGCAATATATCTGAAAGTACAAAAGCAAATTGTTAAGAAACCTTCAAAGCCTTTTCCAGTAGGAAGAGTCCAGCTAATATGATGCTCACTCTGTCCTTAAATCAAGAGTGCTAATAGCACAGATATCGTTCCTCGATGGATTTACGAGGTTGTTTTGCGGACATAGTGGTTTTCTGGCCAAATTCAGTTGATGGATTTGGCATATGAAGGCTTCTAAAGGCATTTATATTCCTTTAGTCCAATCTTCAATCCACATACCACTTAGACAAATGTGAATCTTGTTATATAGTCACAGAAGTGTTGACAGTTTCACCACTCATCCTTAGAGCTCCTAAATCCCAAGCTACTGGACAAATACACACACACATACGCACACATGTTCCCACAGAACATTATTCATTCTAACAGTGTTTCTATGAAATCATCCTTGAATATGCATTAGACAATGGATGTTTTTGGTTTGTTTTTCCATTCAAAATGCCATCTGGTGACTGACAGGTCACAAGATTATTTTTTTCCTGCAATCAGATGCAATATGTCAGTACAGATACTTTTTGTCATGTCGATCTATAAAAGAGAATATGTTACATGAAAACACTGCAACATGTGGCCTGCCATCACAGAAATAAGGGACTGTCTTGAATATCTGCATGAGGTGGTCCTGTGACAAGGAAGCTTCTGCAACCTCTGGGAAGACAGCCTGTAATAGTGGCTTATCCCATCACTTCACAGTTACTTTAAATTCTCTTTGTCCCTTCTTGCTTTCTTTCATATTCTCCAACTTAACCCATCTGTATCTGATCTATCAGGCTTCTCTCTTCTTTCCAACTTCTCTCCCAGCTTTTGAGTAGACTGCATCTGCTGCTTCTCTTTCCATTCATTCTGCTGTTACATCCTATCCTACCTATCAACCTTCTTTAAAGTCTTGCTAATTCTCTCTGTCCTGCAGTCTTCCCCATTCATCCTTAACAATTTCAGCTCCTACAATGATGATACATCCAACCCTTAAGTGCATAGTTCTTTGCTTTCATATCTCTCTTCAAATTTCAGCCTTGGTTCATTCTTCTCTTCTTATCACTGGCATCTTTCCCATGACTGTTTTTATCAAGCAGTACTCTCTTTTATTTTTTTTTATAGCCACTTTCTCCCTCTTCAGCCATCATCTGGTCTCTTTCAGCCCATTCTCTCTCACATTGACACTCGGCCCTTTCATGTTTTCTGGTCCATTAGCTTTGATGGGTTGTCATCTGCTTTCAGACCTTTCAAACCCCAGCCCTAGTTTCTCTGCTCCTCTTTCTGACCTGTCACTGAAAAGCATTCAGGATGGAAATCCTGTAGATAGTTTTCCTTCAGTACAACAAACATTATTTTCTCTAGCAATGTTAAACAACACTCTTCCGTGTAAATAAATCCCCCCAACCAGACAATTTACATGCTGCCTCGTTGCCTCTACTTCTTTCTGCATGGGATCCTACCCGTACCTTCCAGGAAGAGCGTATTTAAAAAGCAGAATGACTTTTATCCCCCTCTCAACTTCTGTTGAACTCTCATCCTCGGCTTTCACTTGCCCTTTTCACAGACAGAAGTTTCTTGTGTGCTTCAACTTCTGATAGCTTCAACATATCCTCATGATTGCATCCCAAGGGATCTTTCTCCTCATGATATCAGCTTTATTTTCTAATTCTTTAGTTCCTCTTTTTCTAAAAATGTCTGCTCTGGCCCCCACCAACTCTCCCTTTCACATCCAGGACCATGCTGTTGGCATTACCTAGAGCTGCTCTCTCCCACTCCAGGCCAGCATGTTTTTCCCCGCAATAGCTACCACAGTGTCTCTGGTTGTCTTCTCCAGGCTCAGGACTGGTGCTCTACTGTCGTTCTCTGGAACCTGTCCTCTCTGTTAGAGACATACCCCACTTTTCTATCTGAATCCTGTCCTCCTCTCTGTGGTCAGTTAAGTCCTCCTGACTCTCCAACCTCTCTTAGCAACAGGGGAGCCTCCTTTCACTCCACTTTTCTGTAGGAACCCTCAGATCTCATGGTGTGCATCCAATCTCTCTTTATACCGCCTTGCTGCGATCTTCCCCATGAACGTGGATTCAGCCAGCCCTTGTTCGCTTGTTCAAAGTAAGGTTAGTATTGCTTCTCTTTAACCAATCTGTGTGTATTTACAGCTGAAGCACTATTTAGTGGAAACAGCTCTGTCACTCACGTTACCACAATATGACCCCAGTGTGAAGGCAACGTGGAAAGACCCACAGGAAATGTGATATTTATTGGTGTATGAGAACAAAGAGGTAACATCATCGCTATGTTTACACCTAAACCGTTCTGGAATAAACAGCCAGTTTTATTTCAGCCAATAAAGAAGTGCCATGACAAAAAGGGCATCTTTGCTGGGGCCCAGTGGAGCTGGTTTCTATCTGACATGCTCAGAGCGAGAGCTGAGGAACGGGACTGTCTTCTCCCATTCTTGTACACATGACCCTTATATAAACCCTAGGAATGCAGTGAAATTATATTATCCATGTGAGGGAGGCTGCTGTGACACAGGCTGAAGAAGTCAGGTATCAACTCACTGATTATATGTGTCAGTGCATTTGTGCTGAAATGATGCATCAGCATTATTAATTCAGTCATGGCACTAAGCTCTCCTTCAGTGCATTTAATGCTGCACTCACATATAAGTCTGAGTGGTTTTAGGAGCAGGAAAAGACAGCAGAAGAGAGACAGGCAGAGCAAAAGTTCTGCCATAGCCTTGTGGATGATGGAAACCTTGGCTGGCACTCTGCATGTTCCATCTGTGTTGTCAAGTACATCAATCACTCCAGCAATTAAAGCTAATGGATGTTGGGACAACAGTAGCACCAGTTGGCTCCCTACCCAAATTTTATCATTGTATGTCCCTGTTTGGCCAGAAATACAAGTACATTGTGGAGAGCTGATTCCAGTTTCTCCAGTGAAGTAGGTTAATCTCCTATTGACAGCTAATCCTGCAGTGTCAGAAAAGCCACCTGGTGCTGTGGCAGGCCAAACCCCATTGCTCTACTGATTTGAAACAAGGTTTTTTGTTATAGGAAACTTAATTTGGCCAAAACAAAAAAACTTCTGGTGATGGGAAAAAAGAAAAAAACCCCTACCAGCTGCATTAACAAAATTCCTCCAACAGCAGCAGTATCGTTCACGTTATAGTGGGAAAATCAATTCCTATGCCTGCTTGGGTGCTGATCAGATGTCCTCCCCAGCCTGAGGTAGTTACTAAAGGAGGGTTAACTTCACCTGAGGCTGATGGTTGGCCCTCCCTCCAAGGACCAAGAATATAAGAAAGGTCTAGATGAGATGAATTCAGAGAAATAAGATGTGTTCCTTTTGCTGTGTATGATGGAACTTATTTGTGAGCCTGGGGAAGATGATGTGACTGAAAGATAAGGTAGGTGGTAATAGTTCAGGATCAAGAAAGCTGCTTCTTATGACTGAGTCTCAGTAAAAAGACTTTGCTATAATGTCAAACTTTGTGCTGTATCTACAGCATTGATTTTGTGCTTCTTTAAGACAAAAATGATGGTGGTGGAGGGTTAGAAAAGTCTCGTTATTCGTAAGAAAACTATCAGTGGAAAAAAGAAAACCTCTAGAGATATGCAAGTAAAATAAGGGAATAGTGTTGCTGTACTGGGTACTTCAAGGTGGTACAGAACAATAAATAGCTGGGTGGGTTTTATAAAACTTCCTTTTTTTTAAGGACAATAAGGTAGGGGGTACAGTCCTAATTCAGGACTTATGTAGAGAGAACATAATCTATTTGTCTAAGTGGCATTTGGTAAAATACTAAATCAGACAAAACGTTATATTGCAGGAGTAATAAAATATGTTTGTATATGCAATAGAGCACATCTCTTCTGTTAGCATGTATCCTATAAAAACAGCTTGATGTGCTCTCAATAATTTATTACTGCAATGACCTCTAGCATTGCTGTCTCAAACAAGAGTAAAAATAGTGATAGACTAATACCCATCCACCATCTGAAAGAGACATCTTTCAGCTTTATAGATTATTACTTTAAAATCATGATGATTAGGGATAAGAATAGAAAAGGCCATATCCAGAACGTTGGTAACTTCCAAAGCATATTTTCAGTGTATATAGTACTAAACCATATCTCTAATCATGTCTTTAGATACTGACAACTGTCTTACTATTTGATGACATTTTTAATGCATACCAGGGAGATACTAGGGGAGAGATTGTCTATATTCAATTCATGCACAGCTCCAGTTGCTGTCTTAGTGAAGCTACTGGTGACGACTCAGTCATGAGCACAAATGTCCAGTTGTGTCTAGATTCGTGATGCAGTAGTATGCTCATTTGCCCCTGTGTAAATAGGCATGAAACTACGATTTGTGTGAGCAAGCTCAAAGTATTTCTACACTAAACTAGTAATATCTCCATACCTACATAAAATTATGCAAAGCAGCTATCGCTGAGACTCCAACGTGGTCTCATTCCAGCTGTACATCCTTGGCTAATGATGTCTATCTTAAAATATTTGATTGGTCAAAGGAGACCTCTGTGTGCTTAGCAACGCTTGCAAGTAGATTTGTTATATATCAGTCGGTAAAGCAAACATTTGATTGATGTGCGCTCTGTTCGCACCAACAATTAAAACTCCCCCATATCCTTCCTGCCTCCAGCAATGTTTTGCTGCTGGAGAGAGAAATAATGATCTTCTGAGACAACAGTTATGTCTAAGACTTTCTAATATAGATGCCTCATCCTCTGCATCTGTTTCTCCCCCAGCAGAGGAAAAATTAGACAAAGATAGCAGGATTCCTCTCTTGATTCTCTTGGGAATACACTTATGGATAGAAGTCAATCCCATGTAGGCTTTGCTTCTGACAGGGCAAGCCTTTGTCCTCAGAAGATGTGGTATTTGAGAGCATTGGATCTGTTGGTGTCTTTTCTGTCTGGTTTGCAGCCTTCCCCACTCAATTACACCTTAACTAATCTAGAACTGCAGTGGGGAGAAACCTGCCTTTCCTTGTTCTGCTTCTGCTTTCTATATTTCCCCCAGCTATTCTTCAATGTTTCTCATTGTATGTATTATGGGCCCCTTGGCATTCGTCACCCACCATCATCTTTCTTCTAACAAAGCTTTCAGCTTCATCTGTCCTTCCTCTCTGGAAGGAGTCACAGCCACACTTCATGCTGAGCTTTACTGCCACTTTCCTGGTAAAAGAAAACAGTGGCACAAATCACAAGATCTGACCTTACTAGTCTTCTGGATTCAACCTGCAAATACAATATCCCTACCACCCTGATGACAGAAACTTTCATAGGCATCCATATCCATGCAAAGTGACAGGGAAACTTCCCCCATGCTTACTTACTTGTCAGCCAGTACCTGTGGCCTGCTCCGAGCCTGCCATGATGTCAAGCAGGGCTACAATCTTTCCACATTATAAATACCCATGTATTGGGTCTTGGTCCCCTTGGGTCATATGACTGACCACTAATCTTTGTGTGAGCTGAACGGAAGTGCATATGATAGCTACCAAAAGAGAAGCTCAAACCCAAATGATGCAACACTTTCCTCCACGATTTTCAATATTTTTTTTCTATTATTATAGATATCTATAGCAACATATCTATACCCATTTATCAACAACTATTCCCTATGAATGCCTACCATCATTCAGAGCTATTCACACCCTGCTGCTATGGCTGATGAGCAGAAATCCACAAATGCAGTGTGTGTTACTATTATTGCCAGCTAGAGTCAATCAGAAAACTAATGTCAGCCTGAATTCAACATATCCCATTGCAAATATTAAGGTATAAATGATTAATTTCATGGCTGATGGAGAACAAGTTTAATATTTCCTTTGGTATATTTAATAAGAACTTCTTTTAGACTAAGCTCAGTCATTTGGTGTACAGAAACAGCCAGCTCTCTCAAATTCACATATGGGTGACTTCAACAGTCAGAAGAATATCCCCAGCTCAAACACAGCAAAGGTGAAAAGAAGGTCAGTACCTTTCCCCAGAAAGTTGTAGCAACTCATGAAAAGGCTAAAACTATCAGGAGCAATGAGAAAGGGCACTTCATACTGTTCAGCAGTAAGAGAGACATCAGCCTCACAAATGGTTACAAATACGCTGTGTGTTTGAATGTATTTTTCTTCAGTTGCAGAGATGTCCATCCTGTTCACAACAGCCATCTGCTGTCATTCAAGGGTAGATTCCTCCACAAGCCCGTGCTGTATGTTATGCTATTCAACAGCATGGCTTGTCAGGATCTTGCTTTTGCAGATCCTAGGACTACCGGAACATTAAGAGCAACTCCTTTACTTCTCCATTCTCTTTACTGTTATACATCACGTTTTAGATAAAATACTCTGATAGCTATCAGATCAGACTTACCAAATACTTGTTCTAGGCCTAAAGTGCATTTGAGAGGCAACTCTCAGCTCTCGGGTCTTCCAGAAGACTGCCTCTGAAGTAATTTATTTTTCTAGATCTCGCTCTTGGTGACTCTCTGTATCTTCATTGCTCTGCAGCACTTGAATGGCTGCTGATACTACAACACAGGGCAGCACTGCTGGAAGCCCAGCAGTGAAGGTTAGATTACCCTCTTCATCCGATATGCAAGCAAAACAGAAAAAGAGCTCAGTTGATGAAATTCACACTTTGAATGACAACAGTGTCACTGTCCTGCACAAGCTCAGTGGGTTCAGCTGCTAGGGTGGATGCGGTGTTCACAAGAGAAGTGATAAAGTTTTGGGGCATAGCTCTAAAAAGCCATGCTTCAGCCAAAGTTATCTGTGACTGGCAAAGGTAAATATAGAAGATTAGAGTGTGGATATATTTGCCTTACAGGCTACACAATATGTCTCATCATAGGCAGCCAGAAGTATCCTGTGACAAAGAAATATCAGCTGGGTGGAAAACATGTCATTTTGATTTGATATTATTTTCTGTGCCTTTGTCCCGCTGCAAGTACAAATGAATTGGGCATGACAGTGGGAGTTGGGAGGCACAGCTTCAAATATGCGGGGGAGATGTGTCAAGACATGGAAATGTATAATGTGCATATTAAAGAATGCATATTCCTTTTACAGTTCCAGACAGGGAAAGAGTTATGATAGATCTAGAAGAAAACATAGCATCTGCCTATATCACACAGATAAACAGAAATATTTGTCTCTAAAAAGAGATTTAGTTTGGAAAAGAAAGTCTGTAGACCCTGAGGTCTGGGATTCAAACTAGCCCAAACAAATGGGTCTGAAGGATACAACCATAAAAGAAGGCTACAGCATATAGCAGATGTATAGCAGATACACTAGGTTTTACTTGAAGCAGGAAAAGTCATTTGGAACTGAAGTTTTACTACATGTTTACACTGTAAGAACCAAACTTATGAGCAGAACTTGCAGGAGATGTAGTTTCTGTTATTAATGAAAAACAGTTGGAGCATGACTTGAAACTGCATGAGAAAAGAAGAAAGGAATTCTGCTGTGGCAAGTTTTGTCTGGGCAGCAAACAGAATTCTGCAAGGTCTTCCCATTTCTAGATACAGTCTTTTGGGTATTTGGTAAACTTCATACAGAATGAAGTTCTGTATACATATGTTCCACTGTTTACAGGAACTACAATTATATCTTTTTAAAGCCTTCTTGCCCTTTAAAACCATAGGTCTCCAAATGTTTAATGAAACTGTGTAGTATTTCTTTGAAGTGTGATCTTGCCTCAGAATTTTACGTCAGAAGATCAATATTCCTTTAAAAGAGGTTTTTCCACCCAATATCTGGCAGTAACCCAAAACAAATCACTAGAACTACGATATCAGACCAGCCTCATAATTACAGCACAGATTTCAAATGAAAACAAAACCAGGCACGGTCTGAAGACCATAGATATTTGAGGGCCTGAATTGGTGAAGCTGATTTTACCATGTGAAGGTAACTCATAAGGCAAGTACGCTTATGCTTTGAGCTGTGTTAATATTTTGTCCCATGGGAAACAGTTCAAATACACAATCTAGAACCTCCTACCCATGCCACTAGGTTTAAGCCAATGTATTGAACATAAGTTGTACATCTGGCATGATGTCTGCTGACTTATTTCATACTGAAACACAGTAAAAAGAGAGGAACTAATAACAAATTAAGTTCGTCATCATTATACTGTATGGTTTGTTTTACCATACTGTCTTGGAGCTGCAGTCATGGACCACGACTCCATTTTGCAAGATACAACACAAATAATACAGAACAAGAATGTGGATTCTTCCAGCAAACAGATCACAGTCAAACAGTAATGATGCAAGAGAGGACTGGATAAAGACACACACAGGTAAATACAAAGGGATATTAGTCATAAAGGATCCCAGTGCACATGGCTTATCTACTATTAAGAGTTTGGAAAGGGGAATTTTTAAGCAGGGCTCGAGGAATACTTTATGCATGTTTGTAGAGAATTCCCAGAACAAACCCAAAATGGTCCCACAATGGACTGCCTGAGAGAAAAATACAAGGACTGGGAACATGAGGGTTTTTTAGCCAAAAAGGTGGCAGAAGCAAAATACAGAAATGAATTTAGAGTGGGAGGACATTCCACCAAACACATTCTGTGGAAGGAGAGCAGGAGCAGAGGAAGCAATGAGAAGAGTAAGCTTCAGCCAGGGTCTGGCAGACCTCAGAGTGGAGGGGAAAAGAGTCCTCTCTGCAAGGTAGAGAAGAATTAAACATGAAGAAACCAAGGATTATCTCCATTTAATTTCCAGGTAAACTAAGAGAAATTAAGACACAAATTTTGATAGGCTGGACTAGTGACAGAACATAATGATGGGGTCCAAGAACAATGATGCAAGAGACTGAACCATTCCAATATGGAATGGAGCCAAAGATCACAGAGATCACAGATTCAGTGAAGAGCCAAACTGGGTGATTAGCCTTGTGGGGAGTTTTGAGCCAAGCTTCTAAGTTGAACAGAGGTGAGGATGAGGAAATGGGCAGCTAAGGTGCGTCATCAACAAGGAAGTCACTGATGTCTGAGCATGAAGGGCCTGAAGAAGAGGAGAAACAGTTCTCTGTTGAATGTCTAAGTCAAAATTAGAGACAGTGGCCTACAGGGCCTAGGTATCCAGGAGATAATAAGAGAAGAGTCAGGTGAGATCAAATGCTCTGAAAGTCAGAGGAGGCGAGAGTATTTGAAAATAAGAAGACTGGAAAAGGAAAGCTGTCACATCCTCACTCTGGTCTTTCTGCACCAGTGATCTTATGAAGGGGAAATGGCACCCAAGTCTTACTTGAGTTATTGCTTATGTGGAACTCCTGTGAGCAACATACTGTACATTTCAGGAAAAACAAAGTAATTGCCTGAGCAGAATTCATGGTTAAATTGCTCCTGCAAAACAAGCAAAAAGTTTTAATACCATGTTAGAGAACTGCAAGAGAATATTGCTGAATCAAAGCAGCCTGCAATGCCTAAGGCTGTTATGATCATAGAATCGTTTAGGTTGGAAAAGACCTTTAAGATCAGCAAGTCCAACCGTTAACCTAGCACTGCCAAGTCCACCACTAAACCATGTCCCTAAGCATCACGTCTACCTGTCTTTTAAATACCTCCAGGGATGGGGAGTCAACCACTTCCCTGGGCACCCTGTTCTAGTGCCTGACTACCCTTTCAGTGAAGAAGTTTTTCCTAAATATAAATATAAATTATATACTTGACCTCTGAGCTGATCATACATAATCCTGTAATCTTGTAACTGTTACATCAAAACATAGAATCATAGAATCATTTAGGCTGGAAAAGACCTTTAAGATCATCAAGTCCAACCATTAACACAGCACTGCCAAGTCCACCACTAAACCATGCAACACATATAATAATGTTAACACTTAGTGTAGTAGGCTAATAGACAGCATACTGATCCAAAGCTCTAACAGGTGTTCCTGACCTGTGTGGTCCATGAAATACTTCAATATTGTAAGCATGAAGTCACTGATTAAATAAAAAATAATAAAAAAGTAAAAAGTGGCACTAACTTGCCAAGCTGTATGCTTATAAGCCAATAAATTTACTTCCTTTTTTTTTTTTTAACATTCAGCTGCACCTGAGCTTTTAAAGCTAGTGGGCTAATAAAGGCTCTCCTGGAACAAGATGACAACTATGTCAGCAAATGAGAATCTTAGAGAATGCACACTTATATTTGGTGATCTTAAAAAAAACAAACAAACAAAAAAAAACCCCTACTAATTTTCTCTAAATTTGGCTTTGGAGAGAGTTACAACATAGCTAAGTGTGAATTGTATGTGGTACCTCACCTTACAAGCACTTGCCCTCCCAAGTGCCAAAGGGTGCGACAGAATGTGAGGTACCACACAGGATAAAAATGGTGGCTACTGAAATGCTTTGTGGACATCATATATGTAAATAGAGGGGCTTCTGCTACTGAAATGAATGACCTCTACAGAACCTAGATCAATATAAGAGGTGATGTTTATAGCTGCTATCATTCCACTCTTGCTTCTGCCAAGTTTCAGTCTGTTTAAAAGATTTCTCTGAAATTAGAGCTTTTACTGTTAAGGTTCCAATCCTATGGCCTAAGCTGCTTCCAGTGCATGTGAGGACTAGTCCCATAGGCACTGATGGGAGAAATCAATGGTATGGTCTAACAGAAACAACAGCCACATTCCCTCATACGAATATATTTGAAGCAAGAATTATCCTAGCACTTTGATTTGCTTAAATGTGTATGGAAATTTGCTTATTGTCATATTATCAGCTATGACAGCATGTAATTGCATGCACATAAGGCTGACACAAAGAAATTTGGGTTACTTCCATTACTAACCATATACTTTTTTAATATGAGAGCAAATCTGGAAATTGCTGCAGTTAGAAAATATCTCTAACTAAAGAAGTGCATAAATTATCATTTCAGTGAGTGCCACCATTATGAACAGCACTGGCCAGCATATGGAAAATTCTGTTTTGATGATGGTAAGCTCAGAGAATGATAGTCAAAATGCAACAGCAGTTTGCCATGCACCTGCTTTATTTGCACATATCTCCACCTGATGGGTATGAACATCAGCAATGGCTAGTTGCATTTGATTTAGGCAGAGATCATAGAATCGTTTAGGTTGGAAAAGACCCTTAAGATCATCAAGTCCAACGGTTAACCTAGCACTGCCAAGTCCACCACTAAACCACGTCCCTAAGAGCCACATCTACCCACCTTTTAAATACCTCCAGGGATGGGGACTCAACCACTTCCCTGGGCAGCCTGTTCCAGTGCCTGACTACCCTTTCAGTGAAGAAGTTTTTCCTAATATCCAACCTAAACTTCCCCTGGCACAGCTTGAGGCCAAGAGATGATACTTGAGATGATACTTGAGATGGAAAACCCTATGAAGGGACAGAACCTCTCTTAAAGCACTCCATAGACTTTCCATTTACTTCACTTGCATGAGACCCACCATCCAAGAATGATCCAAACTGGAAGTATTATTTTCTGTAAATTGGACTACTTGACAGACAGTGGCCAGAGCTATTATGCTGATACTATGAAAATTGCTCTCCTCTATCTTCCCTGTCTCTTCCTCTTTTGACTTATGTTACATACGGATACTGGGACTTGGAAGGTGCTGTAATAATCATTCCTGAACTGTGTATGTATATTGTGCTATTATGCAAGGTCTTTGAGAAGCTGCTGTATCTTTTTCAGTATCACAGTCAGGTGATCGGTATCTTGGTTGTAAAGCTCCTCTAGGGTTTTCCAAGAAGAGGTTCTTTTTTTACCATGTGTTTCTCTTCCCACGTTTTTGAGACCATCTCTCTGCATTCGTGTCAAAATAAAACAGGAAGGAAAACTGCAGAAGCTAGAAAGCAGAGAACAATGCTTAGCCATCCACCTTGAATTCCATGAATAATAAATTGGGATTGAACAGTAAATACAGATTAGTTTATTTGCCAATGCGTAAAATAATCAGACTGTAAGTTTGCAAGTTCTGTTGTGGATGTACTATAAGTGATTAATGTAACCCTACCTTATTCTGAAATCGTAGCACATACCAAGCAAAAAGGCTTGTTGTTATATTACCATCACAAGCTGTAGTTATATCACTAATAGCTTTGGCTGAGATGTCAGTGGACATTTAAGTCCAAAGTATGCGTTAGGTAAAGCAGAATGAGTAATGTTTGGGATGACCATAAGGCATGATTGTTACTAATCTCTTTGTATTTACAGAGACTGAGCAATGTTCAGTTGCTCCAAGTAATTTGGCAGTCACAGCTGCTGGAAATATTTGTATGTGTTCTGTGGAATAAGACTCTAACCGACTGTGGTTATAAAACATAAATTGTTCAAACCAAGCAAATGTAACTTCTGCTTATTTCCAGGGGACTAATAATTCACACAAGCCTATAACTTATCGCAAGTTATGTTTCCTGTATTTCACGCAGCTTGTACAGTACAGAAGCACACGACTTGATTGTGACTGCAAAGCCCACATACATTTGACATGGTGTATCAGTTTGAAAAACACATACACATATACTGGGGACACAAGCAGCTGAAAGAACTGTGGTCAACCAAGCTGATAAGAAAAGTCTGTTTCGGCGGAAATGTTGACAATCCTGTGGCTGAACAACCAATGCTGTTCTCAGACCAAGTCCAACTGTACAACATCGTCACACTAGGAGAGGTGGCACACCACAGGCAATTATCATTCTAGCGTGCAGCAGCTACATCCCATGGATCTTTTCCAATCTTCCCCTTTTATGCAAGCTCTTCAGATTTGGAAAATTGGTAGGTCTCCTTCCTCAGCAAGAAGCACTCAGCAGTGCTAAAACTTATTGCTGCCGCAGACTGATTGCAAATCGAATTGTTTGCCACACCTGTTGCACTCTACCTTTTTTATGCTGTAGTCACTGTATTTCTAATGTTGGTAACTGTGTTTACCAGTATACATAAGGACATATATTATCCCTGGGGATTCTTGTACATCAGTCGAATGCATCTAAACAGTTTTCGCAGAGGTCAAAGTTAGATTATCTTGCCATAGGTTAAACATTGTCAGCTACAATGTATTGGGATATTTTCAAGCTTCTCCAATGGTAGCAAAGCCAACCTACAGCTATTAGGGTGCCCTGAAACACCGTTGAAGAGTGCTGTGTTCAAAATCAATAGCAAAACACGGGCAGACCTGAGCTTCAGAAAGCCTTAGTATTAGTTTTTTTGACATTGGATTTCACAGGAAACTAGCTGAAAAAAAGGAATTGGTGGTGTATGCTCTGGATCTAACTCTGGTAAGACCAGGTTAAAAAAAAGAAACCAAAAAACAAAACAAAAAACCCAAACCCTGGTCACTTTGCTAGGAATATTCCACTCTGGTAATTCCTTGAGTGAACTGACACAAAGGATGCAGTCATATAAAGGCAAAATGAATAGGTGTCTACAAAGCGAGGAGAATTTAAACTACTGAATAACGTGATCCCTTGAAATCACTTATGGCCACCTGTCGTACTTGTCGCTATGGTCCATACTGATAGTGGAGGAAAGTGTTTTGTTGACCACTACATATTATTTGCTCATAACTGCATTTTTTTGCAGTCCAGCAAATATTGAGGACTTTTTAACAAGCCTCTGAAAGATGCTGAGCAGCCAAGAAAAAATTGAAGGGGAAGAAAAGGGGAGAGCTGCTTAAGTTGTGTTAGTATTTTCTGCACAACATCACTTTGATATAATTATCTTAGGATCTCTTAACAATTTAGAAAACTGCAACAAAGCAATTTGTTGAAGATTGCACAACAAAAGAAATATTGATCATGGTTCAAATCTATTATCCCTATCAGACAGCCCCTTTTCTTCTGGATATGTTTTAGAATTAAAAGTCAGAACTATTAATTTGGATGTATTCAGGAGATTATTCAAAGTGTTTATAGGGGGAATGGCCAGTACACACAAAGTAGGTGATTGCCAACTATTTTCCCTTAGCTATCCTACCTACAGATTTCACTTAATATGACACTAAATTCTGATCTTATGTAAAGCTTTTTCGGGTGTTTCTGAGATTATAAGAATCATTTTTATCTACAATATATATAATTATGCATCAGTAAGGGTTTCTCTGTACCCACCAAATCCCACAACCAACAGTTAATCTCTCTTCATATTGAAATATCACAACGAGGTCCAAAAATGATCACACGGATTTTTTTTCATTGTGGAAGGCAATGTAGTTGGAGCCAATGCCTCTTCTGCTAACCTTTATAACCTAAGCATCAAAATGAGCACAGATTAAGGGAAGAAAGAGAAGGAAACAGAGGTGAGTGACCAAGGTCATGACCTCTTAGAGAAGAATCAAGGACAGAATGCAGCTTTCTGATTCCCAGCCAAGTTCCCAATCCATCACCAAAGCAAATACTTTTCCTTTTGTGTTATTCTTTAACACCTATTAATAATTTACTAATTTAATTTCAGGTAAGAAGCTAATGGTCTTACAGTTTTTTATTTCTCTTTAGAAAAGCAAAGAAATACAAACCTGTATTAACTATGTGATCCTACACTACTAAAAGTAGCTTCAATATTCTGAGATGGTAGTGATTTAAAAATAAAAGTATTTGGGAATTCTTGGGATCTGTAAACTTTCATAGAGGGACGGAGCCAAAGCCACCAAGCAATTAATGCATTGTTTCTTTTGGGCAAGACAATTAGCCATCTGATACAGAGATGAAGCATACACTAATAATGAACACTGGAGGAGATCCAGACTTGTTCACAGGGGATTGCTTCCGTTTTAAACAGTAAATCTGACAGGATTCAGCATAGTCGTCGTGTTATTCCACAAACTTTAGTCACATTGAGCAACACAGAAGGATGCAGGTAGCTTCAATACATTTATTAGAAGTAATCACTTAAATACAGTTTTTGCAAAATCCAGTCCTGAGAAAGACAGAGAAGGGCAGTAATAATACTTATATTGATTCTAATATGGGATTTTTATTTTTCCAGACTCTCATCAGAGTAAATGGAGAGGTAGTTTTTTTCACCTTATAAGACTGTTAATTTACAGTAACATCTTTGGATTTATCAGAATAAAACTCTACTATATCCGAAGAGAGCTAGGATATGCTCAATCCTATCCTTAACACAGCTTGACACTTCTCCCATGGAAATCAGTGGGAGCCATTGCAGTTACTTTGTTGGATGAGATCTCTGAATAATATGACATTTGGGGCAGGCCTAAAAAATAGAGGGGTACACAAGAAATAAACAAAATGTAGGCCTAGGTTTTTCTTTCATACTCTTAAAAATGCAACTTTTTAACGTAATGTTGAGACTGCTAGGAGATAAAGGCAGGGAACATTATAAATTAAAACCCTCTTTCTCTTCCCCCCTAAAAACGTACTCACACCATTATTTTATGTTAAATTACTAAATCTGTTTCTTAAATACTCTGTTATGTACAGAGCCATAGAAAAGGATATCTTTATAATGGTTTTGAAAGATAATTGCATAGCTCTATACATTTTTCTCAATCAAAATTTGATATTATTTTCTAAATATGAAGTGATGTGTTCAAAAATTCATGTTAGTTGATAAGCCAGTTTTATCTCTACACCAGATTATAAATTATAGGCTCACATCTCCTTCCCTTATGAGTGGCAACATTCCCACTGGAATTTGCTGGGCAGCAAATTTTCCCAATCTGTCTCATTCCTTTTCCTAACAGGCATATGGTAGTCTCATGATGTTTGTCTGTATCTCAGGTAACACACATAAATATGAGAAAGAAAATCCTCCCTGCAAAAATACATTGTATTCTGCAACTGGGCTGTGAGTAATGTCCTCTATCTGCACTTATGAACACAATATTTGGTCTTAATATGGCAGGATCGTGCTCTCTCCATACCCATGCTGCCTTTCAGAACAGGCAGGACAAGTTTGATGGCCTAATGGAGTATACTGTCCTTGAAGATCCAGAGTTCCCATACTTTCATTAACTTGACATTGATACAAAGTGGCTTTCATTCTGCCAGTCCTTTATACAACTATTTGTTCATTACACCCCTCTCTAAGGGCTGACCCACATAAAAAAAAAAAAAAAAAAAAAAAAAAAGAAGTAGGCGCTATTTCTTTAGATCAAGCAATAGAAAAGTCTGATTTCTAGGGATTTAGGATTATAACTTTGGTAATGGTCCATGCTGAGAGGAAAATCTGAGTGACTGAGCAGTTAAGAGTGCATCATAATGCAAATGCACAGAGAATCATAGTCAAGATTACTAGAGTAACCTTAATTCTGCCTTCTTTACCCTTGGAGTGCTTAACTTCAAAGCATGATTTTTCTTTTACTGTAGGCCTTTGGCAGTTGCAGTATTTCATAGACTGGCAAGCCAAAAAGAACTATTATAACTGTCTAATTTGACCTCCTACATAGAACAGGACACAATGTCACTTGCTGCTTTTACTTTAAGCCATTTAACTAGCGTGTCACTAAGCATAACTTTCAAAGGCATTCATTTTTTCACTTGAGGATTTCAAGAGAGGGAGAATCCATTAGTTTTCTTGCTGGTTTGTTCCAACAGTTAATCACACCCTCTGTTTAAAAAATGTATGCTTCATTGCCTATCATCTGAATGATTTCATGGTCTCAGCTTCCAGCTATGGGCAATTCAGGTCTTTTGTCTTCGGACTTTATTCACTCAGTATTTTCTCTCCATTAAGTTAAGTAAGTGTCTTAGTCGCTGTAATGAAATCATCCTAATGCATTCTTGTTGAGGAAGCTAAATTGCTTGTGCTTTTAGTCTCTTAACTGTAAAACACTTCCTGCAGCCCTCCAAATAATTTTGAAGCTCTTTTCTGCTCCTTATTTTGTTTCTTGCATCCTTTTCAGAACATAGGAACCCGAACCGTGTGCTGTATTTCAACAGCGAATGAGAGACTGTTACCAGTCACGAGTCCACCAACCGAAACCATGCACACCACCTCCCTGTCTCAGCTTACCCATGTATGTATATGTATTCTTAGGCAACAATTACGCAGCCTCTTCGAGACAGGTGCAGACCTATCACATCAATGAGATTAATTTTATATTATGATACTTGTTACATCCCCTTCTGCAAAACATTAAATACAGAAAACCAAATTCATCTAACAACAAGGCCTCCTGCCACCAATAGTAAAAGGACAAGCAGAGGGTAAGGGGAACGCTTTACCATGGGACCTGCCACTGCCCCAAGGCCAGGATCCATTGTGGAAACACTGCTTCTTGCTCCAAGGATGCTCTGACCAGCCTAAGCTGGGGGGACCCCGCTGATACCGCTGACTTTACCAGACCTGTGCCAGTCCAACCTTAGGTTTCACGATCCTACTTCTGTATTATTTTCCTTCCGTACCTTAGCTTTTATCCTTTCGTTTCTCTTCCTGTTTCTCCTCTGCTTGAGAAGCATTTGGGGCTGCCAGACAAGGCTCCGTCTTCTGCAGCATTCCTGTAACCGTGTGGCCAAAAACATCAGCCAAAAGTGGTACCTCAAACAGCTGTAGTGTTGGTGCAAATTAGTTGCATCTCAGAGTTGCCTGAAGGCAATGGGTGAGGCTTGTTCTTCTGAAAAGGAAAGGTTGTAAGCAAGAGGAAGCACCAGAAGAGCTCCAATTTCTATTTCTGTGTTTGCTATTATTTTATGTATGCCTGCCACTAGAAGGTAATTAGAAGGAAGCTAGTTTGATAACTGACATTACAGACCATCAGAATGAATTCTTTCTCCAGGACTGTTAATGCCACCTTTAATACAACAAATAGACGGTCAGTTCAGGGAAGAGAAGTGGATACTGAAGTTGTTCCTTCTTTTTCTGTACTTTTAATGACTGGTAATGAAGGTTGCGTGTTTGTCCATGGGACTGAGAAAGTTGAAAAGCTAAATGTTAACTCCTTAATGTTGTATGACATCAGGATAACTCTTTTAGCTTTCTAGGCCTGTTTATTCCCTCAAAATTAATCAAGCACTTCTCCCATTACAAAAATCTTTCTTATTCTTGAACAGGTGACAATCAATGATATTTAACAGTTCTGACAGAGCACTGAGCTTTTTTGCCTCTAGCCTGAATCCAGCTCAGTTCAAATATTTTTCTGTAGTTAAGGTTTTTTGGATGCTGTGTTTTCCAGTGATCTTTAATGACTTCACTGTTAGATGAGATCAGTTCTGATTTCCATTTTCATTATCATAAAATTGTTTCCATGCTTTCTACAAATATTCAGATTCAATAGTGACATAAAAAAATGCAGGTTTTAACAGGCTAAAATCTTTCTGATCTCCTTCGGGGAAAAGTGCTGATGAAGGCTTGAAATGTGCAAACTAGAATAGTCAGCGAAAGTGCTCTCCATTCTAAAATTTGCACTTTTTACAAAGTGAAAGTTCATGGTTATTAGCAAACGTGCAGAAAACCCAATCACCTTTAAATAAAATGTCACGCATAGAGCCACACAACTTATTCATCGTATGAAGCTCTTCACCTCTCTTTTTGCCAAAATTGCCAAAATATGCTCAACTGCTTACAAAGATGTCTGCAAATAAACGTCTGCAACCAACTAGTGAAGAAAGCAGCTGTACCACCTAGAAGCAGGCAAGCTGTCTGCCAGGGGGGCTTTATTCCTCTCTACTGATGGCATTTTGTGAGAGGTTTATGAATGCAGGAATCCTGGTCATTCAGTCTCAGCTACAGAATTTCAAGCATTTTGTGTAGCATGGAAAAGGCTCCATTTCCTTCTGTTGCTGCACCCTGTGTAGCTTACTGATGTGAAACTGTCAAATTAGATATTGCTTTTAGTTTATTTATAGAGCATTAAATAACAAAAATAGCAATGGAGAATTTAACAAGTTCTTCTTGCTGTAAACAGTAAAACCTCTAACTTTCAGGAATAACAAAACATGACGTTGACAAAGAATGAAGGCTATAGCTGTGTGACAACTGATTTTTCAATTATAGCGTATCCATAATTGTGAGGGACAGTTTCCAATAAACACAAGTAAAAGGCTTGTTTTATTTGACAAAACAAATACATCGTAGTAAACACTACTTGTTTACGTTTGGCAAGCTTGTCTTCTTTCAGCAAAATGCCATGTCCAAAAATTCACATTTGAATAAAAATTAGTTTCATGTAGCCATGACAAGATCCACAATAACTTGGTGTGGTGGGTTGACCCTGGCTGGATGCCAGGTGCCCACCAAAGCTGCTCTATCACTCCCCTTCTCAGCTGGACAGGGGACAGATAATATAATGAAAGCCTTGTGGGTCGACATGAGGACAGGGAGAGATCACTCACCAATTACTGTCATGGGCAAAGCAGACTCAGCTTGGGGAAATTAATTTAATTTCTTCCCAATCCAATCAGAGTAGGGTAATGAGAAATAAAACCAAATCTTAAAAACACCTTCCCCCCACCCCTCCCTTCTCCCGGGCTCAACTTCACTCCCGAATTCTCTACCTCCTCCCCTCCAGTGGCGCAGGGGGACGGGGAATGGGGGTTGCGGTCAGTTCATCACGCGTTGTCTCTGCCACTCCTTCCTCCTCAGGGAGAGGACTCCTCACACTCTTCCGCTGCTCCAGCGTGGGGTCCCTCCCATGGGAGACAGTCCTCCATGAACTTCTCCAATGTGAGTCCTTCCCACGGGCTGCAGCTCTTCACGAACTGCTCCAGCGTGGGTCCCTTCCACGGGGTGCAGTCCTTCAGGAACAGACTGCTCCAGTGTGGGTCCCCCATGGGGTCACAGGCCCTGCCAGCAAACCTGCTCCAGTGTGGGCTTCTCTTGCCACAGGGCCACAGGTCCTGCCAGGAGCCTGCTCTAGTGTGGGCTTCCCATGGGGTCACAGCCTCCTTTGGGCATCCACCTGCTCTGGCGTGGCATCCTCCATGGGCTGCAGGTGGAGATCTGCTCCACCGTTAACCCCCATGGGCTGCAGGGGGACAGCCTGCCTCACCATGGTCTTCACCATGGGCTGCAGGGGAATCTCTGCTCCGGCTCCTGGAGCACCTCCTCCGCCTCCTTCTTCACTGACCTTGGTGTCTGCAGGGCTGTTCCTCTCACATCTTCTCACTCCTCTCTCTGGTTGCAGTAGTGCAGCAACTTTTTCCCCTTCTTAAATATGTTATCCCAGAGGTGGTGCCACCTTTGCGGATGGGCTCGGCCTTAGCCAGCGGCGGGTCCGTCTTGGAGCCAGCTGGCGTTGGCTCTAGAGGGGGAAGCTTCTAGCAGCTTCTCATAGAAGCCACCCCTGTAGCCTGCCAGCTACCAAAAAATTGCCACACAAATCCAATACACTTGGTAACCACAACTCCACCTCAAAGAAGAGTTATATTGTTCTGCTCTGCCCATTATCACACCAGCAGATCATTCATCCAAAAAAATTTGTCTGCCCTGCTTACATAAACAAACTGGACATCATGTAAATAATTCACAGAATGGCAGTCTCCTCTGTTAACTGCATACTGAAAGACTCTGCCTTGAACACGAAACATGGCTGAAATTGAAATCACTGCGCTGGTGTTATAGGGCCAGATGGTGTAAGTGCTCTGTAAATCAAAAATATACCTGATCTGTGAATGAGAAATCTGTTCTTTTTGATAAATCAGGCATAAGAAAGCTGTTATACTCTTGTGGACCAGTTGTTTCTTAGGAGTGTGTTCATAACGTTAGCAGGTCTGCAATATAAACAGGAATCAAGCACAGAAACAGCTCTTGCCTAGTGAGTATTAACTAATTCACCAAAATGCCTTCTATTCCTCTTAAAATGCATATTATACACTTAAAAGTCAAGAAATAGCCACATTGAGGTTGAATGTGTAATTTTAGGCTTGTGTTCATTTGATACCATTTTTACCCAGGATGAAGGATCCAAATATATGTAGCTCTCTTTCTTTCTCCTCTGGGACCTCTCACGTCCGCTCAGTCTCTTCTTTCCCTTGGGTGCTGTGGGTGACAGTACACATTGCTTCTCCCTAAAGCCTCTATCTTTAGCACTCAGCTTCAGCACTAGAGTACAGGATCACAACTGAATAAGGCAGGAAGATAACGGCACAAGAGTAAGGAAACACAGAGAGAACATTGCGGGAGAGGAAGAGAAAGTGAAGGTTTCACTGTATTCCTTTGGCACTTGACGTCGAAAATTGGCGTCCATCTTTCTTCATGCACTGTCCATATGGTTTGAGTCAAACAAGGATGTCACATGGAGCCAAGAAATGGGCCTAGAGTAAGGTAACTGACAGTGAAAGAGAGGAAGGAAAAGGAAAAAAGAGAAGATGGTGGGGATATAGGGAAGAAATAGAGAAAATGATTAAAGAAATGGAGTGCAAACCCAAAAATGTGATGAAATATACCCAAAACAAGAGGTGGAAGGAGGAAGACAGAGGCAGAGAGACAGTCCAACAGGGATAGTAATAAGGTATGTAAAATTATGCAAGTTACAGCTAGACCTGACTATTTTGCTTAGAAACAGAATATGGAGTGCCTTATGCATGCACAGAGCATGAACTGCTGTGTTCACAGGGCCACACCTCCTACCTACCACAACTTTTGACAAATGCCTGTCATACATGACTGTAGATAAACACGCCACAAGGTGTACTATAATCAATTGGAAAGAAAAACATGTAATTAATATGCTCTTCTACTTAGAATACAATACTACTAAATAAGGTTTTAGAGATCAGGGTCTCTAGAGAGGACTCGTGTCCCTTCTGGCACAGGTGCAAACTATGAGTGCTGTTCGGTCATTCGGGTGGTGAGCTGGCCTCTCACCATCTCTTTCTGTTCACACAGCTTAGCCAGGGGTTGTGCTGCCAACCTCCCTCATCTATGCTCTGCTCCTCATTTGTCTCTACTATTCCCTCTTCTGTGGGGATACTTGAAAATACAGAAGTGAGTAAGTGATGCAAAAACATGACTAACTCGCACGCAAATTTCTGCTGGGAAATTTGCCAGGTTGCCATGGGAAACACACACTGCAAGGAGCATCTGCTCCCTGACTGTCCTCCTCTGTCCTAGCGCGTTCACTTATACTCTCTGGAGGCTTACACACAACGTCCTTGCCGACATGTGGGAATACACTAACAGGCTCTGCAAGTCCCCTTCACAAATATTGGACGTTTTGTATCTTCAGTTTCTTTTGTCTGCTCGGCCTGATGAGAAATCCGCCCCATGAAAAGTGAACACGGAAAATCTGCGTCCTTGTACGATGACCATTTCTGCAAGACCAAGACACAACTGGAACACATGAAAACTGGCCATAAATTTGCCGCGCTCGTATCACCACTTGTAACTCACACAGACTTTATAAACCAAACCATCACAAACACACAAGAACCCATTGACACTCAATATACATTTTGAAACCAGTTGCCACTTAGAACATGTTAGACGCCAACCTTCGGCCTTTCTTGCACGCCATCTCCCATGCCTCACACATGGTTGCAGAAAGTGGCACTTGTCATTCTTCACTCCTGTTACACAATTTTCTAAACAAACAAGCGCATCCTACAAAGGGTTCTCTTTCCCTACAGATATTCCTGCAATCCAAACAGTCTGGAAACAGCCTGTTGGTTCAACAGTTCCACAGTATCTACGGTCTGGCCCATCAGATAGGAAAACAGCACGACTACTTCAAAGCCCAAACGTTAATCTGTGTTAGCTGGGTACAGGGTAACGTAATAGGAAGAGTGTTTCAGTCAGATACATGATGAGGACATTTTTTCCTCCTGGTTACACTTTTTCTCTGGAAAGGTATTTTCCAGTAGATTGAAAACATACTTGCTTTTGGCAACTGACATGACTACATATATTAGCCCACAGACATGCTAGTGGAGATGTGTTTTCTTATTCTTATGCTTCACCTTCAATAATACATATTTCCAATCCCAAGTCTTTTCAGCAGAAATTTCTTTACCTTTTCTCTTTTGTTTCCAAAACCTAGTGCAACATGCCCAGATTCAGACCTGTTATCACACTTCTGTTTTATATATGCAGCTATTCTACCTGTGCTTTCTAGACACCAGCACTTGACATGGCTTGTAGGCTCCCCTGTTACTTTTCAGCACAGGGTGTTCATGGGATGGATAGGGTATGTGTTCACAGGTATAATTTAGACAAGCAGGTTTCACCAGAAACTTGGATTCTCATGTGGCGCTGGTTTCTCTTTCTTGCCCGCTTCACTCAGCGAAAGTAGTCTCGGGGAAATGCGTAATTGTCTCACATGCAGCAGTTTAAATAAGCCACTTATTAGCAGCTGCTTGAACTGCATGTGCAATTTTAGTATTATTATTACCTGGTACTGCTAAATTTTAACAGCCTTTACTCCTGCCGCTCACTGTACAGGTTTTATAATATTATCTCTAGCACTTACAATCCGGCAGCGTTCCAGCACTTCCACACAGAAACGAGAAAGTCTTTCTCTCATTTTGCAAGCTCACCAAACAGCACTGCCAACTTCAGCCCACACAGCAAATACCTGGGACATCCTATGTAATGAAAAATACGACGCAGTTAGGCAGTAACGATGCTTTATTTTTCAATCTTCACAATTCATAGTTAAAACGTCTGGATACTGAACATATGCTTCCTCTAGTTTAGTATCTTAGTGAGAGCTACTAATGATACAATTTGAAACATGCGGTACACATTCAGAAGTAGCAAACAGATAGCCATACCTTTCCTATGGTACCATGCTTTTCTCCACCAGTTTAATTCTGATTGCCTGCATTACACCAGAACCTGGCCCTAGATATGAAGCATATTCATGCTGTGCCAGGTGCTGCACAGATAGAGCAGAAACAGAGAGCATAACAAAATGAAGAGGCGTAATTTGCGGGTCGGCATGGTAAACTCAGCGGTTACATGTTTCTCAGGACTAATAAGGGTATCACAGGAGCGCCTGAGGCACTGTGGAAGAATGAAACGGCATGTCACGAAATTGTAAAGGGGAAGCTCCTTCCATGCTGGAAGGAATTCTTGTACAGGATTCAGAAATCCTTCAAGATTAAGACAGTTAGTTCTGCCTTCTGAATGCAAATCCCCGATGTCACTACAAAAACAAGCCTGGCAGTTTTGACTACCCAGGCAAAATATGGACTTAATTTCATTATATCTAAAAGTGGGTAGAAAAAAAATAAAATCTTTCAATTAATAATTTAAAATAGAGTGATCCAGCTGGAGAGCAATTCACTACGTATATTAGTGCGTCATACAAAAACATCAGAGAGATGACTCAGGAAGGGGCAGGAGTTATCATCAACCTGATGAGAAAATTTACTGTGCTGTTCCCAGAGGATGATTCCACTATTCCAGTCACTTGTTTATATTGCTGGTAATTTTCAACGCAAGTCGTTATTATATTGAGACTTCATTTTTTTTTTCTAGCAGAACTGCTGCATTTTACACTAAGAGCAACATTTTAAAGTTTTATTTATCCACAAATTATTTCACCGAACCCTGTGTCGTCAGCCCAGCACCTCACGAACCATTTCCGAAAAGAAAAATCGGAGGTGGAAGATGAGTAGTGCAATAACAGCTTTTGCTTCGTTCTAGCGATCGTGTTATTGCTCTAAAATTCAGGCCCCTGGGTGTTTAACCAACGGAACGGCAGTGATGGGGCACAGCGGATTTTGGCGGGCAGCCGTGGCTCCCCCTCGGTGACAGGCCGAGGACGCAGCAGAGGCGGAGGGGCAGGCGCGAACCGCCAACCCGTGCAATAGCGCAGCGGTCGCCCCGCAGCGGCAACGCGCGCGGGGGCACCCGGGACTCCGGGAGCCGGGGGGCGCCCGCCAGCGCGCGCTCCCCAGATAACCGCTTTTTAAAAATCCCGCCTAAACTAACTCCGCCGGGCGGCGGGGGCCCCACCGCCCCTTTCCGAGCGCCGCCACACCGGCGCTGCGGGCTCGGGCCCCGAGGGTTGCGCCCCGCCGCGGCCGCCGGACGCGAGCGCCCCTTCCCGCCCGCCGGGGCGTGCCCGGCGCGCGGCCCCGCCCCCCCGAGCGCCGCCTGCCGCCCGTCCCTGGCACCTCCTTCCCCCTGTCCCGCCCGCCATCCGGCTCGGGGCCGAGCCCGCGCCGGGCTCGCACACGCGGGCGCAGGCGCGGCGGGGCGGGTGCTCGCGGCGCGGCGGGAGCGGCTTCCCCGGCCGCCCCTTCGGCGGGGGCCGCCCCCGCGCGCGCCGCCGCTCCTCTCCCCTCCCCTCCCCCGCCCGGCCGCCGCCGCCGCCGCCGCCGAGCGGGCCCCCCGAAACGAGTGATGGAGCCGGCGCGCTCGCCCCGCTCCCCTCCCCACCTCCTCCGCCTCCTCCACGCTCCCCGGCACAGGCGCGCCCTGCTCGCACCGCGCATGCACGTACCCCCGCCCCCGGCGCGCGCGCGCGCACTGAGTGCTCGTGCAGGAGGCGGCGGTGACGGCCGGAGAGACGCGCGCAGACCCCCCCCCCAGCCCCCCTCCCCAAATTCCCCCCTCCTCCCTCCCTCCCTTCCCCCCTCCCCGGCCCCCTCCCCGCGCGGCGGCAGCGGCGGCGGCAGCGGCAGCCCCCCGCGCTCCCCGGGAAGTGCGGTCCCGCGCGCGCGCGCGGGCGGCAGGTAAGCGCGAGCCCTCTCCCCGTTCCCTCCCCCCCTCCCGCGCCCAACGGCAGGGCCGCCGTTGCGCTGCGCGCGCGCGCTCTCCTTCGCGCGCCCCCCTCCCTCCTCTTCCTCCTCCTCTCGCCCTCCCTCCCTCGCTCCCTCCCCCGCTCACTGCCGCCGCCGCCGCCTCCGGCAGCCCTGGCTGCTGACGGCCGCGGCCGTTAAAGCCCAAGCAGCACGCGCTGGGTGAGATGGAGGCGCCGCGAGCGCGCCCGCCGCCGCCGTCAGCAGCTCGGAGCCGTCGCGCGCCTGCCGCCTGCGCGCGCGGCGGGCGGGCGGGGGGAGGGCGAAGAGGAGGAGGCGGAGGAGGACACGTCCAGCGGCGGATGCGCACGTTGGGGCGCGCGGGCCCCGCGCTGCGGCGGCGGCCGTAACAAAGGGGCGCGCGGCCGCGGCCTGGCGGCGGGAGCCTGGCGGCGTCTTGGCCGGGGCCGCCGCCGTCGCCGCCGCCACCGGCGGGGCGGGTGCTGCGCGAGAACCGTTGGGGCGAGGGGGAGGGGAGCGCCGTCCCCGCGCAGCCCCGTGAGGCGGCGCGGGGCGGGGCGGGGGCAGCGCCGGGCTCGCTCCGGAGAGAGGCGGCCTGCTGCTGCTGCTCGCGGGCGCCCCCGACGGCGGGCCCGGAGCGCGGGCGTCGTCTGCCCGCCGCAGGGCCGCGCCGGCAGCCGCGGGCCCCCGTCGGTGGCGGCGCGGGTTCCCGTGGCGGCGGCGAGCGGGCCGCGGCGGCCCGGCAGGGTTGGGCCCCGCCGGGAACCCGCCTGCGCCGCGTCCTCGCCGGCGGGTGCATGGAGCAGGCGTGCGCCTGGCTGCCGCTGCGGGCACGGGCACGGGCACGGCAGTCGGCGCCGCGGCGGTGCGCCTCCAGAGCCGGGAGAGCTAACGTGGCGAGGCAGCCAGCGTGTCTCGGCTGGCGGCGGCGGCGGCGGCAGGAGCTGCACGAACAGTTACAACCCCAGGCATATTTCCCCCGTCCCCGTTCCTGTGGTGGTAACGGCAGCGTAAAAAGTGTGTGCGCGTGGGAACAATGAGAATTACCCCGCGGAATAAATCACCCGGTGGCAATGGGAGTTTTCCCCCTGCCTTGGCTCGCTGCTGGAGGTTCTCTGGTTAAGTGCCTACCGTGCTCCACTCGCCGAGTAGTAACTTTGTTTCCTTCACCAATTGCACACCCTTCTGTACTCAGCAACACTGTTTTCAGCCAGTTGCTTCTCCTGTAATTGGTTCTCCCTTAGTAAGTCTGAACAGAACTGCAGCAAAACTGCATATTCTTTAACAAAACAGGGTGGGATTGCTGCGAGATTATTGGCAGTGACGCTTTACTGTTGGCTTAAAAAGAAAGCAGCGTTCTCCCCAGCTTGCAAAGAACTCTAAACGGATCCTGTTGAAATAGTTGTTTGTCCTGCCCTCCTGGGTGCTGGATTGATACATTTTCCTGGGAGGGTAGACCCAGGCAGCCCAGAGAAATGCATACAGTGTTTCTTGGTTTTGTTTTCTTTTGTGTATTTCAAATATTTATGCACTTCCTATCTGGCTCTCTTAACATCTGATTATGTAGGAGTAAAAAAAGAATTTTGGCTTTCCTCAGATTTTTTTAGTCAGTGGCGCTGTATGCTGAGACGCCAGACCCGCAAAGGTATTTGTAGGGAGCCAAGTGTTTCCATACCATGTTAAGCACCCAGCACCAAGAGTGGAAGTCGCATACCTGTCATCTGCTTCTGTTCTGTATCTGGTCGAGGATAAATTAGAATTTAGGAAAGGAGTTCCCAGTAGCTCTGTGCCAGGTGATGGAGAGAGGTGTCTGAACTAAATATTAAATTTCCCTCCTCTCCGCTGCATGTCCTGCTTCTGTCATAATTAGATGCCCATGGGAGACTGGGATTCAATAATTTAAATTATGAGTTTTGCATTATCCTTCTGCTGTTCAAGTATCTCCATTGTTTGGAGGTCTGGTGTCTTTCCCTGGTCCTGGATGCGTATCCATCCACAGCCCAGTCTGCTGTCCTTTGGGATGCTTGCTCTACTTGCCAGACCCTCCGCTAGGCTTGTGCAGCACACTAGTTCAGCAGGAGACTAATCACCTTTTTGATGGGTTGGGTACTGGGTTAATGCTGTTGATTCCTGTAGAGACTTTTCAGGCTTTTAGATGTAGCGCAAAGTAAGTAGCAGGAAAGTGCAGTCAGGGAAGTGAAGTAGCCAGAGGAAAGTAAACACATGGTTTATGACAACAGCGCTGTCAGATCAATTTATGCAGTCATCTGTAGAACCAGTCAAAATAACTGGATATTTTAACAGTGCATTTTGTATTATTTTAAATAATTGAAAATGCTGTGTTTTAACACACAAATTTAAAACAATTTTTGGATTAGATTTTATCATTTCTTAAAATGTTATTATCTTCCTGTCTTTCAGGCTGAAGGTGGTCCACTGTAAGGGTTAATCATCTTTCAAATATTTAATAATCATTTGTTCAGAAAATTTCCTGCATTGTTCATGGTAAGGCTTATATGATATTTCACGTTTAGTTTGTTATGCTGACGCATTTAGAGTATTTCTTACACATTTTTTAGTATTAACATTTCCTTTAGCTGTACGAATGACTTCTACTGCAGTTGGATTGTATATTTACTGGGAATTGAAACTTCACAGAGAAAGTTTCCAATTTTGGATAACTGAATTGGTAAACATATTTGAATAAATTAACATATTCATACAAAAAATTAACCTTTGTAAATCACTATGGGTCCTGTAAAGTGTATAACCTAGGGAAAGACCTTTATGTATTCACAATTTTAAAAGAAGTTTAAGAGTAATGCTTTTATAATCTGAAAGGCTTTTTCTGGTCATATTAAGCAACAAATTTTATTTGGCAGTTCTTTTGGTGTGTAAATGAAATCGGCTGTTGGGATTTTATGACTTAATAAAAACTTTCCCCTGTTATTTTACAGGAGTTTTTCATCAGTATGTCTGAAACCATTAAATATAATGACGACGATCACAAAACTGTGTTCCTGAAAACACTAAATGAACAACGTTTGGAAGGAGAATTTTGTGACATAGCTATCGTGGTTGAAGATGTTAAATTCAGAGCACATAGGTGTGTGCTTGCTGCCTGCAGTACCTACTTCAAAAAGCTTTTCAAAAAACTGGAAGTTGATAGTTCATCAGTAATAGAAATAGATTTTCTTCGTTCTGATATTTTTGAGGAAGTTCTCAATTACATGTATACTGCAAAGATTTCTGTTAAGAAAGAGGATGTAAATTTGATGATGTCTTCAGGCCAGATTCTTGGTATTCGATTTCTGGATAAACTCTGCTCTCAAAAACGTGATGTATCTAGTCCTGAAGAAAACACACAGTCCAAGAGCAAGTACTGTCTAAAAATAAACCGTCCTATGGGGGAACCGAATGATACCCAAGATGATGAGGTGGAAGAAATTGGAGATCATGATGATAGTCCATCAGATGTGACGGTGGAAGGAACTCCCCCAAGTCAGGAAGATGGAAAATCACCTACCACTGCCCTGAGAGTACAAGAGGCGATTCTGAAAGAGTTGGGAAGCGAAGAGGTTCGAAAAGTAAACTGCTATGGCCAAGAAGTAGAGCCTATGGAAACAACCGAGTCAAAAGACTTAGGATCTCAGACCCCTCAGGCTTTGACGTTTAATGATGGCATAAGCGAAGTGAAAGACGAACAGACACCAAGCTGGACCACAGCAGCTGGGGATATGAAGTTTGAGTATTTGCTTTACGGTCACAGGGAACACATTGTGTGTCAGGCTTGTGGTAAGACCTTCTCTGATGAAGCGCGATTGCGAAAACATGAAAAGCTACACACTGCTGATAGACCATTTGTTTGTGAAATGTGTACAAAGGGCTTTACCACGCAAGCTCATTTGAAAGAGCACCTGAAAATACACACAGGTTACAAGCCTTACAGTTGCGAGGTATGTGGAAAGTCTTTTATTCGTGCACCAGATCTAAAAAAGCATGAGAGAGTTCACAGTAATGAGAGGCCATTTGCATGCCATATGTGTGATAAAGCTTTCAAGCACAAGTCCCACCTCAAAGACCATGAAAGAAGACACCGAGGAGAGAAACCTTTTGTCTGCAGTTCCTGCACTAAAGCATTTGCTAAAGCGTCTGATCTAAAAAGGCATGAGAACAATATGCACAGTGAAAGAAAACAAGTTACTACCGCCAATTCCATCCAGAGTGAAACAGAACAGTTACAGGCAGCAGCTATGGCTGCTGAAGCAGAGCAGCAATTAGAAACTATAGCTTGTAGTTAAAAACTAAAGCAGCAACTTTATCAGAAATAATATAAGAAATTAAATTGAACAAAATCTATTGTTGGTATACGTTTAGACTGAGAATTATCTTTTCAAGAAAATGTATTTTTAGAGGATTTGAATGCTACATAGGAACACACAGCATTGCTCGGTTAGGTATTTTAAAACATTTCAGAGATGGGTATTCTTAGAATATGAAATAGTTTTGTTCTCATTAGCAGTATAATGCACTAATAGGTGATTTAATTTAAGAATATGATCGAGTTCTCTTTGAAACAGGGATCATCACCGGCTGATGTTTTGTTTCATCCAGTACGGAATACTGCATACGATGTAGATATCGAAATCAGTGAGTTATGTTTAAAAACACTGAGATCTCGGAAAATAACAAGCATGGAAAGGAAATACTTGTTTTTCACAGTTTTGAAAGTGTTATATCTACAGTTTTGGAGAAACAGACATTGATTCCCTAAGTTTTTTAATTCCTTCTTTTTTCACCTAACGTGAAAAGGTGCTAGAGGTTGGTACAACAGAGTGTAAGGGGGCATGGTGATCAAAATGAAATCGCTTCTTATTCCATTCCCTCAGATATCCTCTTATTTTAATCAGGGTGGCAAGTTTAATGAAATACTTGCTTTCCTGAAAATACTGCCTTATTCACAGTGGTCCTGGCTGGCAAAGCAGAAGGGTTGTGGCATTCACCAGTCCCTTCTGTGGGGAAAAGTCTGCCTCGTTTGTTTCTATGTTCACTCTTATGCGGGCCCCCAGAGATGGGGCAGAGCCACAAAGGAAAAAGGGTGCAGTGTGGAGAAGGAGACATGTTCCTTACTCGGACCCGGTAGAATTTAGTTAAAGCTAATACAGCCCAAGGCTGGTGTTTTTATTATGCAGCTTTCAGTTCACGTAACCTAGCCCAGTTAAGGCAAAGGAGTGTTTCTGGCAGCACAGGAGGATTCGCTGCACTGGCGAGTGACCAGGTGTCACTGCCAGACCTCCGGAGTTGCAGAGCACAGCCACGGGCTATCGCTTGCCTGCCCGCAGTGTTCAGGCTGGGTTTTGTGTCATGGCTGGTCATGCCAGCTAACAGGTCCCCTTCAAGTTGAAAAACTTCCACGTTCTGACACACCACCTCTCAACAAGAGGGAGGTTTTCAGTGAGTGTTTTCAGTCATAATTGATCCAGAATCAGTGTTCACTAATAATCTGTTACTTAGAGTTGCCTATTTTTTTTTCTGACAAGCTGGGGTAGATGCTGCTAATTTAACCGTTAACTCACAGAGTCAACAAAATACATGGTCTTTGGATTGCAGTCTGCTACGTGTAGTCAACAAGAGAAGACACAATAACAGTGGTAATGTATTCCAAAGGGATATGGAGCCTTTATTCTGAATTTGTAAATACTATAACTGTTGTCAGAACTTCATTTGAAGTTGGAATGGGGAAAAAAAACACACTCTTGGGCACGTGTTTGGATAACATTGGTCACTTGCGATACCTATAGCATACGAAAGTGTTAGACCAGTTTCTGGTAAGTTACTATGTGGTAGATCACATCTTGCTTTTCTAAATAGAAATTGAAAATAGCGATTTTGGAACTGTTATATGGAACTGATTATTGGTTTTTTGTTTGGTTGGGTTTCTTTTACAGCTTCATTTTATTCATGTACTCATCAGGTTAAGCAGTTATCTCAAAATGCCAATAATTGTTTGAAAGCTGGTCTGTACATAAAACATGAACTTAATATTTTAGAAAATGTAAACTTTGGACCTTTACCAATATATTTTTTTAAAATGTTGCTTCATTTTGCATTCAATAATATTAGTTTGTAAACAAACTATACATTTTGTATCTGTGCAACATCAGAGGATGTGTATTCATTGCATTTTATTGGTTCTCTTGAGGAACATGATAAATGACCATTGTTAAAATGTTTTACTGTATATGATCATAGATATAAAGATAGTAGGTCCAAAATGGGATCTACTTTTTTTTCTAAATATATTAGTCTTGCTATGTTTTCTTACCTAAAATTGTGTTCACTTTGTCCTAGATGATAAAATTGGGGTTGACAAGACTGTACAAAACAGATCTGTTGCGATAAGAGTTCAAAAGTGTAAAAGATGAAGAAAGTAAATTTTCGCTAGGTCTCCTATGAAGAGTGCAAGAAGCAATGAGCTTAAATTACAGCAGTGAACATTTACATTAGACATTAGGAAAAAGTTTTAAGGGGTTGAATAATGAATTATTAGAACAGAATACCTGGGAGGCACTGTAATCTCCACTAGCGGTGATATTCAAGAACGGGTTAGGCAAACATCTGTTAGGAATGGTTTAAATATAGTTAATTCTGCCTTGAAGCTGAGGGATAAGCTAAATAACCTCTCAAGAAGAGCCTCGTTGGTATTTTTTGGAAAGTAATAAATGAAAAGAGCTCACTGGGACAGCAGACGCTTGAATGGAAAGACAGAGCTCAAGGCTTACAGTTAAAGAAAATTGCCTTCTGACATTTGAGCACAAGCAGTCAGGCTGTGAATTTGAAATTGTTATAGAAAAGCAGGCGTGCATTAGAAGACATGCAACTGAAAGTGTGATAACGTTGTGTTTTACATCAGAGTAAATTCTGCTATTGTTAAAGCTTACAGCTGTAAGGGTTATACAAGGTTACAGCTGTAAGGGTTGCATGATGTTTGTAGCTTTTTAAAACTGGGACAGGTTGATATTATACATACTCTAATACAAAAGTGCGCAGAGGCAGGAATGAATGTTACCGTTGCACGTTCCTTGGACGGGCATAAACACCTTACATGAGAATTGGTCTTAACAGTCTGTCATAGGAACAAGTTCAGTGAAACCAATGGAATTGCTCCCATGTCAAAGGTTTGGAAAGGGGCCTCAGCCTCTTACTAGCTTTTAGCTGCTTAAGAGTCAGAAGACTGCTGGATGTTCCTGAGACCAACAGTGACAATATTGATCAAGAAGGCAAAGGCTCAGTTATTTTTGTGAAGCTGAGAATTTTATTGGCAATTTCTACTACGGCTATCAGTTTTAAGGATGTGAACTTACCGTATTTTTTCTTTTTTTGAAAGCCAATAGATAATTCTTTCTTCCCTTCCCAATGGCTTTTATTCAAGACAGGGAGAAGGCCTAGAATACTTAAGCTTAAAGTTTTGGCAAAGGTTTCAGAAAGGAAGTGTGGAGGCAACCTTAGCTGTACGTTATTGTTAATGTGTTCTAAATTAATCCTGTTCATTGTGTACATTCTGAAGGGATGTTCGCTTATAAGTTATGAGGGTCTGTCTGTGAAGTTCAGGTAAATCTGTCTGCATCTTAAGACGCTACTGCTCCCAGCTCTCCTGTCTGTGCTGGAAGACACCATGTACCAAAGCAGATGTATGTCAGCTCCAACCTCCAAGCTGGTTTTCCAGTGTGATAAACCGTAAGCTCTGAGCTGTGTTGATTGAGGAATGGGCAAAGTTTTATTTTTGCTTTTACAAGGATGGCAACTTCTTTCAGAATTTATGAGACAGTGGATGAGATTCTGTCCAATTAATGGGAATTTTGCTGTTGACTTTATTGGGGCCAGACTAGCCTAACATTCCGAACAAGGTTTCCAACAGCAGGCAAATTAGCTAATTGGTGTATGTGCAGGAATGACAGAATGCTATAGAAACACAGATGGCTAAAATAGCATTAGAGATGAATTAATTGTTTTTCTCAGAATTAAGCAGCAAAAATATCATGCATGGAATTAGTCCTAAACATACACTTCTCCGTCTATGGTTTGTGAAATCTGAGTCAGTTATGTCTTTAATATACGTAGGATAGCAAAAACTCCGTTACTTTTTTGGCTTATACTGAACGTCTGTCTGTGTTATGATGTTAGGTGACTGAAGTGGCTTCAACGGAACTCTCCGTGTATTGGAAGTAAGTATATGAATAGGTGTGTGCATAACCAGGGCTTACATGTAAGGTAACCACAGCAGCAACATGTTAGGTGATGTGAAATGAGGTTCTTCTGGTGATCCAAATGGTGGGTCTATGTGGTCAACACCAGTTGAGATGCCAAACCAAAGTCTTCTCAGCTGCAAAAAGATCTAAATATTAAGGAAGTATAACCATTCAGTTAAAAAGCTTTGTGTTTCAAAAGTCTAAATAACTTAGAGTAAAAAGAAATATTTGAAACAAGAACTTTGCTGTTCTGTGATCTTAACTTCGTGTTCTTACAAATAGGGTGATTTTTTTTTTTTGTAAAGCGAAAAAGGAACAAAGAGAACACATCTTGAACTCTGGTATCTGATGCAAATTGTGTTAGCCATGGGTATGCTGCTGGTTATTTGGCACAACTCAGTTTGGAAACTGCAAAAGTTCAGGAAAAAATACCTTCTAGCCCCTCTCCACTCCCCACCCCTCTTCTACACACCCTTCTTATCAATATTTAAACAAACATTAGAAGGTGAAGCAATTCACAGTTGAGTACTTGTGTTTTCTGCTTTAATCTTTGAAAAAGGTTTAGGCCTGGAGATCAGAGTTTTAAAGGTTGTTGTGTGAAAGAAAATGCTGACTTCAGTAGCAAGATTTTGAGGAATTCAGCTTCTATTTCACGTAAGCTGCAGAATACTAAATACTCCTCAAAATCTTGCCATTTAGGTGCCCAACCTGGAGTTCTTTTGAAGATCAGGCCCTAATTTTCTAATCTAGAGATTGCATTCATGATTCCAGTGAGGAAGGATATTTAAATTAGTAGTTGGGTAAGATATAGAATAAAATATCAGATGATATCAGAAAGCCTACCCTAAGCTTAGAGTGTGTTTTTGGGGACAGATTATCTGTTCTTAAGTCTTTTATCAATTCAGACGCTTCTCTGTCTTACAGAAGAGACAAAGCTTTTCTGAAAAAAAGTACTTCTACCGCTAACAACATACGACATTTCTGAATGTAAACATTTACACATCGGTACAGAATAGGATCATTCTACGTAGAAGGTAAAGACAGACCTAAGGAATTTTCAGATTTCAAAGAGCTAATCCATAGATCACAGTAGTACGCCCAATCAGCCAGAAACGTGCATGTTTCATTAAAAATTCCATTACAGCAGTTGATCTGTCATTTGTCTCCATATAGAACTAAAACAATTATAATAACATTCTTATTCATTTCAGAACAGATGGAGGATTTCCATGAATAGATTTTGTTAAATATGTGTCATAAGAGTTGAGACATCTCTTCTCAGGAATGATTTTTAAATGTAATGCAAAAAATCTGAAATAATAGGATAGCTAAAAATAGTGGTTTATACAATATGGAAATATTGATATGTTTTTCAGTGTATTTCTTTCCCCTGTCCCTTTTTTTTTTTTTTTCTTTTATTTGCAGGCCCTGCTCCTTTAGATATTTACAGAACTCTGAAACTTTATGAACTTCAGCGGTTCCAATATGAACAGAACTAGAGCTATCATGTTGAGAGCTCTTTAAAATAGAATCAGACTTTTGAAGTCTTACTTTTTTTTAATAATCTGTAGCTAAGCATCTAGTTTTTTGTAGATAAATTTGAAACACATGTAGACCATATGAATAAAGTTGTTTCATGTCTGACCTGTTTGGCGGATGTATATCAAAAAGCATGGCCGAAGCAGAACTTCGGGATACCTGTATCCCATAATCCTTCCTGTATATATGTATATATATTTTTTTTTTTTTAAGTCTGTATTTCTTGAAAGAAGACAAATAAAATGAGTGGTACTAACAAGAAATTAAAATTCTTACCAAATGGAAATTCCAAATGTATTTTCTTTTTAATAATACTGAGCCATTTTAAATAAGAATATAAGACAATAAGTACATATTACATATTATGCATATAAATAGATTTAAAGCTATATTTTAATGCAGACGTAAAAGAAGTTAATGGAAATAATGCATTGAATATAGATTGTCTTTATGGAATCATAAAATCATGAGAATTATGAAAATTGATAATTTCAACTTTTTTCCACCAAAACATCAAAACACTATTCTGTTTTAGAAAAATTTATTTTCTGATGCAAAACCATTCTGTTATAAACAATAACACCACCACCAACAACAAAACGTACCCCACAGTGCTTACATTTGTAGTTTTCTGTCCTCCTCCCAATGGCCTATTTCTACTTTTAATATGAGTAATCTGCATCTGCAAGCAACATAGCTGCAGGGAAGCTCAATCTTCAGAATGTTTTTAAAGACAAAAATATTCTAGGTTTTCATTCATCACTAATAAAGACCCATTTTTTTTCAGGGTCAAGGGTACCATGAGCAGTGCTTACAGGAACAAACCACTGTGGTGGCATTGCAGATTGCTCAGACCAGAGGATGTAGAATGGCAGAACTCCACTCTGAGATCAAAAACTCATTTCTTTCTACTCTAGAAATTAGAAGTGGTACTGACACAAGATACTGTGTAACTTCAGGCAGAAGTTCCTCTTCAAGGGAAGTTATCAGTTATCTGTGGATGATTTATGGCTGTTTTTTACTCATCAGCAGCAAAACTACTCTACAGAGTAGAGTTTTCAGGACTATGTCTTTAAAGATATTAATTGGTTCTATTTTGCATACTGTCAAATCTTTTTTACATGTTTCTGTTGTGTTTAAGGTTGCATGGGCAAAGTTAGGGAGAAGAGTTGGAGTAAAAGCCAGAATATACCGTGAAAAATGTTCTAGACATTGCATTTATTAAACTAATACAATTTACATGCAAATTTTTTTTATTGTATTTAGGGTATGTTATATTTAAGAACATGTTTTCACTTGCTTAAGAAGTCAGTAGCTTCACATGAAAATTTTTTGATTTGTTTTCATTACCTTAACCTCCAACATTTAGAATCAGTGTATAGATTTATTTTTCCTGGGTATGAAAGCCATGAAGTGTCTGTTCATACAGCTCCATTACACTAGAAATATCTGGTTATACTGACTGTCTATATCTAAGCAGCATTTAACCCTTTTTTCTTTATAGTAGGGGATCCATCTTCTTTGTATCCCAAACAAGCCCATTATCATTCCCCCATTTCCCATTACAAAATAACTGAAGTTTTCATGAGATCTGCTTAGGACATTAAGGAATGTTTTCTCAGACGGCAATAGGATTTGATCTGGTTACTTTGCAAAGATATAAAGTGAATAGAGAGTGGCTTCTTCTGTATGGAAAGATAGTTTACAATGGAATGTTTCTCTCTGTTTATTTCAAAATTTAGGCATTGTGGTTGTATTTGTTTCTGTTCTGCTGTAAAGCTTGGGTTTTGAGACTACAGTCTTCTAAAGGCATAGCAAAGTAGACTTTGTATGGTAAAGCTTAATTCTGCTGGAAGGGTCGGTCTTGTTCCTTCTCCCCTGCTTTCCTGCTCACAAAGGTGTCTGGTGAACTTCTGTGTCTGTGCAAGGTAAGTGATGAAGGTATTCAGGCAGGAGCAGGGATGGGGGTAAAGAGGGAAGAGGAAGGAGCAGGACCTTATTTCAACTGTAGTTAAATGAGTGACAGCTCACTCTGTCTTATATAGTCACGCCCTTAAAGTGTGTCTTGTCTGGACAAATCTCATTCCTAAGTTACGTTCTTTTATTGTTGAATTCTTTCTTTTTGAAGACTTTTCAGGGTGGAGAGGTTCAAGTGAAGCTGAAAAGAATTTCACCTATTTCTCTGTGTAGAGTTTACTATGCATAGAGCTATGACAGCTAATATTCTGATTACTAGTTAATATGCTGGATAGTATGTGCTGTTTTGTTAACAAACTAATGTCTGTCAGCTTTGATCCAAAGATGATCTGTTCTCAGTGTTCTTAGAACACAGGAACAGACTTATCACTCTTTTTAACTCAAACCTATTTGTCTTGTCCTCAGTGATAACAAAAAGAGAGAGGTAACGCACCAAGGCAGCAGGCTTCATGTCCAAGGCTCAGCTAAATCATGAGATGTTTCCCTGTTTGCAAGTTAAGGGAAAAGCTAAACAAGGTCAAGGCATCAGGTCCATGGTGATTTAAGGCAACCAAAGTTGTGGTTGCTGCAATTTATTGGTGTTCTTTTGCCTGCAGTAGCACTCATGCAATGTCTCAGTGAACCACTTCATGGAGAGCCAAAGCACCTGAAAACTAGTAACTCTTTTGGGGCATCTTTTTCTCAACCTTAGCAGCCCACATGATTGCCTCAGTGCTAGGGTCAGTGGAAGAGCAGCCCCAATTTAGATTGACTTTGGCTATTGTGGAACTGCCTCCTAACACAGTAGCTTTCTGTTTCGCCTGCCATAGTAACACTGCAAATTGTTGCTAAAAGGGGTAAGCCCATTCTCTCCTTTCCTCTCTTGCTGTTAATTTTTGCACCTGTTTCATCCATCTTGTTTGCCTCAGATTTAATGGCTTTTGTGGCTTTAGGATAAGCCAGTCGAGTGAATTTCTGTAACAAAGCAATTCAGTGCTTCAGTGAGTTAGTTTTAGGTTGACCTACCTTGTCGAACCAATTTGTTAGATTTGATCCAAGGTAAGTGGCAGGAGCACGAAGCTAGAGTTAGGAGAATGTATGGAGCAGGACTTGCCCAACTTTGGCATCACATTAAATACAAGGTGATGAAACGCAGCACTTGTTGCACAGTGTTTCTGAGAAGCAGCTAGGCAACAGAAAGGATCAGACATAACTCCTTTGCAACAACTACTGGTGGTAGACTTGTGGGATTTTGAAGAGGGGGATGTGCATGCTTCGTTTCTGCTTTTTCAGGAGAACAGAATTTGGGTTTGAAGTTGTGGGGGTTTTTGTTTTCTTTCTTTTTTATTATTTAAATTAATCTGACCCTGTTTGCCTCTCATCCAACAATCCTACAAAGGCTTGTATTGTGACAAATTGCTCAGGTTAAGGAGAAAAAAATAGTTACAAAAGACAATAGGTATTTAATTCACTGAAGGACAAAACTGTAACCCCAAAAGAGTGAAATATTATATTTTTGCAACATAGGTTAATGTTTACAAGTATTAGAAGTAGGCAATATTCACTTCATACTTACTTAGGTCTATTTTAGGTCACTCACTGTGATCATCAAACACTTTTTAGTTGTTGCAAATAATATAAATCCAAAGCATAGGGATAGATTCTATATCTCATTAGGTGATGTTAACTAGACTGATTTCATGGTAAGAATTTTTTTTTTCTGCCTTTCTAGTTTAGGTTTCTGTGATAAACTTGAAGTTTTTAGAATGATTGATTTTGATTTCTTTCCAGGTATAAATATGAATCCATTTGAAGGCCTGAATATAAAAATTGTAGGTACTGTTACATTTCCATTTGGTACTTCATCTTAAGGAGTTTTCAAAGTAGCTCTTCATTTGTGTAGCTGGGGCTGCGGAAGGCATTCTTTGTTGAGAGTTGCCTTCTTTCAGTGAAAAGTTATTCCCAGTAAATGAGTTCTGTTCTCTGATATTGCTCATAGTTTTCTGTGCTTTACTTTTAGCAAGACTTTTTTATCCCATCTGAAGTAACAACATTTGAGTATTTTCTTTTTACAAGATACCTTATTTTACATTACAGCTATTATTGGTTTTGTTATTTTACTCAGTAATATTTTACTAATTCATCCAGATTTTCCAGTAAGATTTATAACAATCATGGACGCTATATTCTTGCTCTTAAAGTGTAAAATGGAGCATAAACCAGGATTTTGAGACATAAACTTTTTAATGCTGCTGTAAGGTTTCAATCTTTAACATTTCAGCACTGTATGTGAAACCTTATACTCCTGAAAAGCAGTAAGATCTCATTGAATGCTTCTATTGGAGAGACTTGATTTAAAAAAAAATAAATAAAATTATATTTATATATTTTTATATATATATATATATTCTGTTTCTGGAATTCTTGATCTTAAATCAAATAAGGGAAAAGAGTTCAATCTGTCTACTTCCTTTTGTATTTCAGATGAGTTAGAAATCTGAAGACATCTGGGCTTGTTGACTGGACTAACAGTTATGTACAGCTATACAAATACAAATCATTAAAACTTACAGTTTTTAAAGTGCTTGACAGGCAAGTTTACTTACGCTAGAGTTTTGCCATTTAGTCTGCAAAACGCCTGAAATACATCACAAATTCTTACTTGAAAATGTCTTGGCTGCCATCATAAATAGAGGTATGTTAGACAGAAATATTTTAATTGAAGTTAACAATTACCCATTTTAAGAGAGTTAGTAAATGTTTTCAGTATGAAACATAGATTTAATTTTCCACTTCAGTAATTAATTTTTCTTTTATCCAGTTGTATGACTTTCTCATAGATCTCCCATCGTTCCAAGGATGGGTTAAATGCAGTCAGAGGGGAGCCCTGATTTGATGGATGTGATAAATTCTGCTAAAGTAGAGATGTCCTATTATAGATACTTTTCAATTGGACATGGATTATGCTCTGCAAATCTTGCTAACCTAATTTCAAGTTTTGATACTCTAGTGTTTTAAATCCTTTCTTTTGTAACAAAGTTGATGTTTTCAAACATAATTTAAAAATCATATATTTATCTTATTTGGCCAAGTGGTTTCATTTTTAGCCACACATGGTGAAGTCCCCATCCTTTTGACTCTGTAGGACAAATTAGGAAACCGCATTGTTTATTTACTGTTTGTATTTTATATTGGTGTAATTCACTGTAGTTTCCCATTCTCAGTTCTTGAACAATATAAGCTGTTTAGTAGCATGTTAAAATGATGATTTTGATATTTACATTTTACATATCTTCGTTCTCTTCTTTGAGCGTTAAATTAAGCATGTAGTTTAATATTTAGGTTGTTTACGTTTATCAAAGAGTTATATCTGAATTTATTGAGGACTTTAATGAAATAGTATTTTCTTGCAAGTTTGGAAATTTCTTCATTTATTTTAAAGCTGACTTTTCTTCTTCTTAGCTCACTGGCTAGCAGTTTTGCCTTGGGTCATAAATGCCTCTTTGATTCCCTCCGTTTAAGTTCTTTGAAGACTTGAGCATATGCCTAATTTTATGACTCGTGTCAGGTTGCACACACCAATAAGCTGTGGTATGATCAGGGTCTTAAAACACTTATATAAAAGAGGAAGACACATGCCAAAATATTAGTTTTTAGTCTAACAAATGTATTGTCATGCTGGTAGAACAGAAAAGGTTTGAAGATTAGAATTTTACTTGTGGTAGACTCCCAGCCTGTCCTATGATTTTTTTAGCGTGGTGCAGGATGTTATGGCCTTGTCCATGTCATGAGTCAGTGGTTGTATGTGAGGTCCTTTAAAGTCTCTTCCTATGTTTCACAGTGTCTCTGCTAGATCCAGAGTCATTAGCCAAGGACTTGACTGGACTGAATTCCTTGCTGTATGAAAGTCCCATGTGATCTAAAGGCTCTGAATTTTGGACTGTGATTCATTCATCTCTCTCAGTGAAGGGACTGGCTGTCTACAGAGGTGTGGCAGGTGGGAGCAGCAATTACTTTGGCTCCACTGATTTTTGCACAGTTGTATATGTAGTAATGTTTTAGGTGAATCATTCAGTCTTGTATTTAGACCTAAATTTATCTAGGTCTTTGTTTCTTATTGGTTGGTTTTTACTTTGGGTTCAGCTTCTCTGTAATTTTGACTCCCATCTGTAACATAAAGATACCAATTTACTTCTTATGGGACTGTTGGAAGATAATCGTTAACGGGTGCGAGGCATTCAGATATTGTGAGGGTGGCGATTTAATCAGCTAGAAAGATTCCCTAGATGGAAGTGGGGCTTTTGGGATCCCTTTACATTCTGTGAGAAGTCCTGGGCTGGACTCACCTTTGTGATATTTAAAAAACAAAACAAAAAAACCCCAAAGTGTACAGCTGTTTCTCCTAGACTCTTACCTAAATTTATCCATGTTTTTAAATCTCAGCCCTGGACTACTATGCAGTTTATAAGTTTAATTAAGAAAACTGAATAGAGTAATGTATTGAAACTCTAATGGCCACATTTATCTTTAAACTAATGGTATTCACTTTCTCCTGTCTCTGGCAACGTTGCATGTTCTTGCTGCTGGCTTTCAAGGCCTCGTGTGTTTGGCTGCTGCAAATCTGTGCATTGCTGTTCTTCTGGAGTACTCATGGAAAGGTAACTGGCTTTACTTCCTTTTTCAGGAGAATGGTACTTCTACCAGTTTGGATTTTTCTCTTTTCCCTTCTGTGTTTACTCCCTACATCTGTCTGTTAGAGGTATATTAATCACAGAGGCATTAATTGTTCTAGTCTAAATCTAGGACACTGAATATTATGATCCCTGCTGTACAAATTGCCATTTGACACTTCAGATGTTCATCTAAATAATTCTAGATATTTCTTGCTGACACTCAGTCACAATTATTTCCTCTAAGCAGTTTCCTTGCAGTTTCTGATGTAATGTATTGCACCTTGGCTAGTAAAGGTTTTTATTGTTAAGCTTAACCACAAGATAGTCAGTGACTGTAATTGCTTTTTGTAGACCATTATTATAATATCCAGTTTAGCAAAAGACATTAGTTCAAGCAGTTTACTGACCATATTAATCTTCCCTCCCAAAGAACTACGTTTGATTATTAATGTTGATGAGTGTGAGGAAATAAAAAAATGGCTCAGAGCAAGTTTATTCTTAAAGTTGGGGAGAAAGCTTTTTGTAAAATATATAATTAGCATTTGATAGAGACATTATGAAATCTTCCTGATTATTTCTTTTATCTTTATATTATTTTATTATAAAATGTTTTCATTTATATTTAGGTGGTTACTTCCAAATGATTCTTCCAGAAACATTCAGATGCCTACCAGTAAAATATTAGCTGTACATTCATGTTAACAAACATTGAAACATTGAACATCTTCAGGTAAAAATGGCTTCTTCCTTAAAACATGTTTACTAAGCTTCTGAATCTATGTGACCAAATAATTGTTTTCAGCTCCATTAGAATAAAGGGTTTGCTTCAGATGTAAAACCACAGAATTACAAATAGCAACGGATGATTTAAAGTGACATCAGTCAACTTGATTTTTGTAACTGACTAAAAATGTTGACGTTAACTGTTAAAAATGTTAAAGTTCTTAACAAAGTATGCTCTAAGTAAGTCAAGACTTCTTCAAAAAAATCTTTGAAGATATATACTCAATTTTTAAGTCTCCTGATGTTATACAGAAACTAGTAATTCCTCACTCAAACAGTAAGAACTGAAATGATAACACAAGGCGGGAACTGTGTAATTACTGATAAAAATACATACAGATGTTTTTGTAAGTACTTTCACATTTTCTGTTTCATACAAGTTGATGGTACATCTTTAAATGAACAAGGCCATGTGTTGTATTTTAATGATATAACCTCATTTTTACCACTGTGCTTCATTCGCAAGGGTTTTTTTTTTAATAACTGGGCATAACTGATGTTGTTTTCCACTGAACTGAAGTTGAATGAGAATAATTATTAGTGCACTATTTGTTTTGGTTGTTGTACTGCATTAACTGCATGTTTTTTGAGGTGACAATTCATTACAGAACTCTGTCCTGTGCAATTATATCATTGATTTTTGTGCATTTGAACTTGTGACCAAATCTGAAATTCAAAAATTAATTAAAAGAAAAAAAAGAAGCTCAAGATGCTTTTTGATAACATTCTTTTCCTCTGTCAGAAAACATTAATTGCTGTTAGCTTTTAATTTGAGCAAGAAAACTAAAGACTCTAAAATTAAATGTGCCTGGTTTGGGTAATTTATTAGATTAAATACAGATAGCAGTTAAAGAAAGATGTGTGTAGAACATTATAGTTAATGACCTGTATTCTTCCACCAAAATGGTGTAGGTTCTGTTACCAAGTCAAAGATAACCACCTAGAATTTTACAGGTTACTTGCAGACCTTCAAATCACTGAATCATATTTACTGTTTTGAAAATCTTTTAACAAGCTGCTCTACCATCTCAAAACCCACTCCCTTAGAAATATACATCTAATGCATGCAATATGTATGCAATAGAAATATATCCAATAAAATTTTCTTTTTTTTGGAGAAAAATGGATTAACTTTTTTTTTTTTTAATGATGGCTGGATCTCCATTGGACACATGAATCAAGTATGCAGGGACCACATAACATATGTGTCATAAAAATACCAGTGCAAGTTTTCCTACAGTCTTTCAAAAATATATCTGAGTCCTGATTTTCTAAAGATTTTAGGGTGTCCTTGATCTATCCCTTAAGAATGCTGAATATTGCTGACTGTAATCTTTTCTGTATTTTGTGTGGGAAACTTGTACTAGAAGTTATTCTAATTCAGTTCACAGGTATCCTGTTAGTACTCAGATGTAAGGTGGATGAGAATGACAATAAATGAAAAAAGGATAGATTAAAGATTTTTGAAGTAACATTCTTCAAGGGAACACCATTTTTGAGCAGTCAGAGGTATAATGTTTAGGTTAGTTAATTCAGTTGCCGTCTGAAAGAAGTAGAATTGAATCTCTGAAATACAAGACAGGAGACAAACAAATGGCAATAAAGAAGCTGAAACTGCTAAGGGGAAGATCTTGTGGTAGAAGGAATATCCAGAAATCAGATAGTAGAAAAGGTATGTGATGATGAATCCGGAAGGCATTCCCAAGGAGAAATTATCTTATACAGTGTTCCAAAAAAAAGAAAAAACTGTCACCAGATGATCAGTTTGACTTTGACAGTGATGCCATTCTTCAGTTCTTACTGAATTACATAGGCAGAATTGTTTAAACATGTCAGTGCTTTTCTGTATCCCTACTTTAACAATAAGGCCTTACTTGGAGACTTAAAATATTCCAGATTTAATTGGAGAATTCTGTGTGTATAAAATGCTTGACTATGAAAAGAATGAAATAGGCTTGTAGGAATATCCATAGGTTATGAACATGAGATTGGAAAATGTATTGCATATTGCAGAAATTTACATGTAAACATTCATGCTATTTTTTTTTTTTAAATCTACTTTCTCTAATTTGCACTGATTAATCAATATTTTTCAAAATACCTCTTGCAGGTGTAGGCTTAAACAGGACAGTTAGTTTCTCTACATTGTGTCCCATCTGGCTGTTGTGCTTCTCACTTCTGTTATAGAAGTTCAGAGCCCACAGGAACTCTGAGCATGGGTTTTAGAAATAAAAGCAAATTAAAAGTGAAATTTAAAAGTTGGTGGAAAATTTTAAGTTTTGTCTTCTCTCTGTGCTTACCCTCCTCTTCTTTATTCTGTTACTTACTCATTAATTTATTTACCTTTTGGCCCTGATGTCATCTTTTATATGCTGCAACATTCATGTTCCCTCTTAAATCAAAGCGCCTCTGTTCAGTAGAGCTGGGTTAACAGGCCTGTGAAATCAGAGTATAAATTCCTCAGCGTTTGAACCTTTGAAAACTAAAATACTGTGACAAAGTCCGGTGTCGCTGAAGCCTATTAGCAGGGCTGTTAACTTGCGGTGAAAGCAGCGCATCCCGAAATGTCAGGCAGCGGGGCTGCTGCCGAGAGGTAATTGGGAGCAATTAGCCGGTCTCCCTGCTGGGCAGATCGCTATTACCTTTCTCCTCTTTGCCCTTCCCCCTGCTGCCGCTGCAGGGCAACGAGTTGCGGCGGTGATGATTCCCTGAGAGCGTGGCTGTGGCTGTGTGTGTGTCAGTGTGTGTCCGTCCGTGCGGGTGGCGGCGGCGCGGGGCCGCGCTGCGCCCCGGCCCCCTCCCCGCCCCGCCGCATTGTGGAGGGAGGGACCGCGGCCCGCGGCCGCCTCCGCCGCCGTGCGGGGCCGGGCGCTGTCCGAGGTGCTGAGCCGCCGTGCGGGGCCGGGCGCTGTCCGAGGTGCTGAGCCGCCGTGCGGGGCCGGGCGCTGTCCGAGGTGCTGAGCCGCCGTGCGGGGCCGGGCGCTGTCCGAGGTGCTGAGCCGCCGTGCGGGGCCGGGAGCTGTCCGAGGGGCCGAGCTGCGCCGCGCCCGGGCGGCACCATGGTGTTCGCTCCAGGTAAGGGCAGCTGCTTCCCGCGCCCAGCCGGGAGAGTCCAGGGGAAAGGCCCCGAGTGTGCGGGAGAGCTGCTCCGGGGGGGGGTGGGGGGTAACGGCTGCACCAGGGCTGCCACCGAGCACAGACAGGCGGTTCCGAAGAAGGTGGCTTAGCTTCGGATGTGTTTAGCTGTGGCGCCGGAGGTTATGAGGGTCACCCCTGTGGTTCCCATTAGGACAGGAGCCTGCTATACAAGTGTGCAGGGGACTGTGCTCATCAGACTGCACAAAAGGGTCAGGAAGGGGGACGTGGCCTTGCAGTGACAGGATAGTGAGTTCCCCCTGGCACCCAAAGCGGTGGCTGCCAATGAGACAATCTCTGAAACTCACGGAGATATTTTACAAATTCCCACTGTGCCCCTTCCCCCCAGATATTTGAATGGAAGAGAACAGAAAGTTTGTTCAGTCCAGTTTTTACTGGAACAAAATTGAAGACTTCAGCAGGAGCTCACTTCTAATGCAAGACCTCACTCTATGAGAGTGCAGAATCTCTGCCGTGTAGTGTATATGTGTGACACCATAGAAGAATGGAAGCTACAGAGAATCTGCGTTGGACTTGGTACATTCTGATTGGAAATAGGCTGTTTGTTGTTTAGAAAGGGATGAGAGGCCCAGTAGCTCCAGGTTATAAATGTAAGTCATGCATAATATCTTCTGTAGTGAAACGACTTGAAATTAACTTCTTTAAAGGTATATAATTGTCAGTAAAAATAGTGGGTCAATAGAAAAGGGAAAGTAAAGGCTGCAACTTGACAATGAGTAACTATTAATACCTTTGTTTTGCAAAGCTAACAGAAGTTTTTCTTCCTTTGAAATTCTATATCTAGTCTGTGAAGGGATATGAATCCAAAAGCTTTATACCTTCATTAAAAAAATGATCTTGGGGTTGACTTTGCTAACTCAACAAAGTCTAATTTTTTGGGAAATTAATATTCTTTTTCAACAATCAGAATTTTGTCTCTTTAACTGCCCAGTTGCTGTCTAATTTGATACTTTCCTGTACATCATGTTCTGAAATTGGGACCAAGTTCTTTATCTTAGTAGAACTAGCCACTATTTTTTGTAGTACACCTTTCAGTATTAGTGGCTCTTTTCTGAACTCCTTTTATCTGACAGACTGTCACCATTAACTGTACTCATTTTTGAAATGCACCATGGGACTGGAATACTGCAGGAAGAGATTACCTCTAAAATAATGAAAACATGCTTATTTTCCCCAAAGGCTGACAATGAACAACCCCCAAATCTCATTAATAACTGCATGAATTGTTCTTTTCACAACTCTAATCCATAAAGAAAACAAAAATCTGTCTAAATCTGTCTTGTATAGTCATTCTTCTTCAGTCTGCTTTTACTCAAAGAAAAGCCCATGGTTTCCTTGCAAATGTTGCCATAATATACATAGAGTAACTAAGTAGGAATTTGTAAAAGAGATGATAAAGCAATCAGAGGGGCTTGACAATCTTTTGTATTCAGACAGAGCAAGCCTGAGTAGATTGCATTTTTTTAATCACTTTTCTTCACTGTAAATCAGCCCTGCCCTGACATTATCTCTTCTCCAGATATTAAAAAAAAAAAAAAAACCACAGGGTTTTATACATCTTTAGCATCTTCGTAGTACTTAAGGCCATCTGATATAGGAATACTGTAAGTTTACTAAGAAATTGAGATTCATTTCTTGAGTCAACTTTCTGATTTTATCTCACTGTGATGAATGACCTTATTTTCTGTTTCATTTATTTGTTGAGGGGCAAAGGGGAAGGAAGAAAAAGATTTGCCTAACTATAAATGGTTAGGGTCAGAATGATAAACATCCTTCCAGGACAGGGCTGGAAAAAAAGAAAAGAAAACAAGAACAACCAAAAGGAAACTCTCTTCCAGAAAAAATAATGGAACTTGTTTATCTGAAGACAAAGATAAGATTTTGCATATGAATAAGATGATGCTCTCTTCCTTAAGGTAGTGGATACGTTATTGCAGAGCACTGAATTAACATGCTATGTTTATAAACTGTTAAGTAAAAGAAGCTTACCAAGTTTAAATATACTTTTTAAAAGGTGAAGCCCACTGACTATTGACTGAATAGTGACTTTCTTGTTAGGCTGCAGCTCTTTTCCCTAAATCTTACAGCTACTACATAAAAAAACCCAACCCCCCCCCCCCCCCAAAAAAAAAAAAAAACCAAAAACAAAACCACAAAACAAACAAACACACCAACAATACCCCCCAAAACAAGGCCTGGATATTACTGACCTAGATAGATCAAAATTATTACCAAAAGGCCAGTATTTCGTGTTCGTATTTCGTGGACTTTCTGGCTCATTCTAGACAGTCTACTGCCATTTACAGGTATGCAAAAAGGTACTATTCATACGTGATCTTTCTTTGTACCCAGTGTTATTTAACTTTGGGTCTGTTCCAGAAAAAGGAACTGAGGAAAGTACATTTTTCCTTACTTGGTTTAATTTGCCCGGGGCTTCATTGCACATTGTTGTGCTGGTTGACTAATGATAGATTGGTATATAGGAAGTGCAATCCAAACTCGATGAGATGTCTCGGAGTTCATTTTACCTGGAGAATTCCCAAATGACGTGCTGCCCTTAAAATGGGGAACGATCCATGTAATGGAAATATGGACAAGCTACACATTGCAAAGTTTAGCTTCTTTACTTTTCCTGAATTGAACTGCTTTAGGCAGCCTGAGAAATAGACCAAAAAGTGTTACTGATCATCGGATGTAAGGATGAAGGTGTGCATGGGACTGCAGTAGAGAAGCATGAAATTTCAAGGTTTTGGATTAGGTCAAAAAACAAAGAGAAGTCATCATTGTTGAACGGGCAGATTTTCTTAGGAGACTTCAGAAGATAATGTATCCCAGAATTTAAAAAAAAAAAATCACTGCCAAATTAGCTTATAAAAGATTGATAACTATAAGTAATTCCACAGATTAAATATCTGTCTTCGTAAGGTAAGGAATGAAGAGTTATTAAAACATTTATTTGTTCTAAAGCATCAGCAAAAACTATAGAATGCAGCAAGCTTTCTTCTGGTACCACATCATTAGTTTACAAAGGAGTGATCACTTCGAATATCAGAATTTCTCAGCTTTAACAATATTTTTAAATGTTGCTAATCAATATCATACTACTTCTTTGCAAATTGCTTTCAGTTATTTTTCCCAAAAATGACCTTGGGCATATTTCATGCTTATTTCCAGCCCTAAAACTTCTTCCAGTGGAAAAGTAAAATAAAATTTAAAGTAATACTGTTTACTTCTGATGCTATTTTGCATGAGTCACTCAAACACTTATGTCTTGGACCTTTGCCCTTATGTGTATGTACTGATACAGCACAAAGATGGCCTGCATTTTTAAAACTACCTTGGGAATAAAGTTAGAAACCTCTTAAGGATATCTGAGCTATCTAATGGTTTTTTTTAAGCAACTCTCTCTAGAGTGATTATTTTAGTATATTTTGAGAATTTTACTCTATAATGTAAGTCTGTAAAAAAATTACCAAATTGTAGAGTCCCATCATTGTTTCACCCAGTCAGTACTGTACAAAGCTATGTTTCATTGAATAGGAATTTGTATTTTTGGCTAAATAATGTCTTTTAGAAAGGAATCAGTTTTGATCTGACTATGTCAAGAAAGATTGCAACATTTACGCTGGCAGCTTGTTTCAGTGTCTGAACACTCCCATCCTTTAAGCTTGTATCTACTTTGAATTGTGTGATTTCATCTTTCAGATGAATCTTGTTATTTTTCAGTGTAATTTGAAGAATCCCTTCTTACCTGACATTTTCTCCATAACTAGGAATTCACAGGCTTTACTCATGACCCTGCAATCCCAAAAGAAGGAGGAGGAGGTAGAACTCATTTTTGTATCAATATTTTTATGTAAAAAAAGATGTGTGAACACACTTCAAGTTTAAAGATAGACATTAGAGAAGTCAGAATATTCAGTGCTCAGCACCTTTTTCTTACAACAGCAACGCCAATAGCTTTCAACTAGCTTTTCAGCAGCACAGCTGTTCTCAACATTTTTAAGCTAGGAGCAGTATAGCAGACTTGCATAATGACACTGAAGATCAGAAGCGCATCCTGTACCAAACATTTTAGGAATCTCATTAAACTGCAATTGAAGATATAGCAGCTGCACACTGAAACAGATGTGCTTACTTGTCTGAATAGTCCTGATCTTCTCTAGTGGAAAAGCTGGGAAAACAACAACCTGCTGTGCTGTGGGATGGGAAGACATGAAATTTCTTGATAGCCTTTTTCTTTTTTTGAATATAGAGCTACAGGTACTGTGGAGAACCCTGTCCACAATGCACAGATCAAGACACTATGGAGGGACCTGTTAATGAATGCAAAAATTGCTACCAATAACTTTACTTCTTTGAAGGTAACCTGTTGTGGGATATCTCCAGTGTTTGTGTGGAGTGTGGTACTCTGGCACTCTCAGTTATGAAGTGCCTTTCACCCATGAGAACAATTGTATTAAGGCAGGACACAGTCCTTGGCCCCGTTAATTGCTGTGCTACGTTCTGCTAATGCTCTAAGTTCTGCAGTACCAACCTCCCCGCTGATATAAGATGCAAGAGTATATACATGTAGGATTCTTGCTCATTAGCTTAGTGTTGACAAAGTCCACGTGATGGACATAATTTGGCAGCTACAGACAAGACTATTTTGCAGACCTCATGCAGTCTGATATAATGGTTTTCTTGTCCAGAATTTGTGATGACTGGTAGTGAGTATGGAGGCCACTTGTCCCCCTAAAGTATCTGAATGCATTTGCAGCTAAGAGCTCTCAACAACACTTCAAAGTGTATGCCACCTGGTAGGAAGAAATCATATAGGAGGAAATTTCTTGTTCTTTATTGCTGAGGAAAAATTGTTTCTTGTGCTGACCTCTCCCAATGACACATTGATCTTTTCCCTGCTGTGAAACTCCACTAGCAGATCTCATTAGTGAGGTGAAAGAAAGTTAGTTCATAGATATTCAGAAATGTGATGAAAATAGCAAGCTTAAAAAGTAGTCAACAGTCCTAGGTGCAATATTTCTTTAAAATATAAATCAACATAGTGTTAAAAACTGGCACAGAATTTACTTTTTCAAATTATTTTTAACATAACTGAAGGCTTGAACAAGTGAGGCTGGCACCTTTCACTTCCATATCACTGGGCTGAATTCTATTCAGGTTAGCTGTGAAAAGAATTCCGTCTTCACAGTGGCTGTGTAGTGGCCTATATTGAAGGATTTGTTCATAGTTAGGGGATGGTGGTAATAAGTGATACAGTCATTATTAACATCCTTACTGGCACTGTGTACGAGCTCCATGTATTGAGCAGGAAGGTCAAACGGTGAATGTACGAAAGGAATGAGTTACGCTGACCTCTAAAGTTTGTCCCTCCAAGTCATTATTCTTCTAGATGAATTGCTCTGTTGTACTTGTTATAGACATAAATAATATGATTCCAACCTTGTAAGCTTTATCATGACAATGGAAATTAAATGCACTTACTGTAAAATACAGTGAAAGGTAGATTTATGCCTATACCTTCAATCTTGTCTATTAAGGATTTTATCAAGGACACAATCCGTTGTATTAAGTTTACAAATACTAAGTTAAGCAAAAATTCTTTTCAAGCAACGTATTAATAATTTCTTTATAGGCTTTCTGAAATTATCTGAGTACTGGTTACCCATTTGTGTGTTCTTTCCATAATAATTTGCAAATTCCTACAGAACAAGATTTATTATTTTTTAAGGGATTGCAATTGGAGCAGAATCTTTACTGATGTTAGCAGTAGTGAAAAGCTGACCTGAATTGCCATAAAATGCTTCAGGTTCCTTTAGAATGCCTTGCCAGGGAAGTCAAGGCAGGTGAGGTCTGTGCTGCTGTCATCTGACCCTGCAAATGCCTGTAGTCATGTTATCAGAAGATGCTGTCTTACTTCTTCAAGAGAATCTGAAATTTTCTGCCTGAAGAAGTAAATTGGGCCATATTCTACTCAGATATTTCTCTAATGGTAAGGCAAATATAATCTCCTGTGGATTACTTACATTTGCTTCACTTTGTAGTATGCATATTTGATATAATGACACTGTATTTTCTTACTTTGATCAGTGAATCCACTCATCATTTGTCAGTATGGAGGGGGTGCATATTCATTACTAATTCTGTTAAATACTTGCAGATTGACATTACATTTTGTCTTGAAGTAAATTTTCTTAATAGAGCAGAAAACATTTCTCTGGGAAGTTAGAGAATTACTTCCAAGAAGGGAAAACAGCATGTCACGGCATCCTGTTGCAAACAGGGATTCCGTCAAGATTACAGCGATGAAAAAACCCTGGGTTTTACTCTTTCAAGGTGCACTTTAATTTATATAATGTTTGATTCACTTTCTCTTGTGAGTTTGTGTATATACATACATACATACATATAAAATCTCAGCCTCAATTATTAATAGCCTTATGTACCGCTTTCAAACTCTGCTCACATTCTAAAACAAGCAGGAATGTTTTTTCTGTACTGTTTTGTGCATGTGCAAACTCAGGGTTTTGTGTGGGGTGATTTTTTTTTTTTCAGAGATAAGGAAGGGCTCTGCTTCAGCTGAAGCTTAACTAGACAATTTCTGAAATAAAACTCTGAATAATCTGGTATAAATTGAAACACATCTAAAATGTAGCAGGAAGTTTTCACTGATTTGCTGGCCATTGACAGGTTACATGTGCTCTACAGTAGTGGATACCGAAAGTCTTCAAACGCCTAGCAAAGCTAGGTATTTCAGTGGGGACTTGTGCAAGTCCACCAATGAGCTTTTTGGTACATATTCAGAAGGCATAAATATTATCTAGCTTTCTATGCTTAATGTTTTCTTTTTGGCTAGGAATCTCTGAGTACCTAAACAGTAGAAAACAGAAAGCAGAGGGAGTTAGAAGACATATGGGTCACCTGTATCCGTGCCACTGGACCTCTCCCTCCATGGGACAAGTACAGAATTTGATGCAGAGAGATTTCTTACTTCAGTATTTGAAGTATGTTCTTTAAAAGAAATAGCAAAATTGTACAGATGAAGAGAATTTAAGTTTTTCACTAACTTCGGAGCAGCTGGTCCCAGATGCTCTTTAGGAAGTATCTTGTTTTTAATACACTGAAATCTAGCCTAGGAGTTATAAACCCTCGTAAGTTAATGTTAGTTTACAGTACTAGATCCAGAAATTTTCCTTTTGGGACCAAAATCTGAGTATTACACTTGCGGGTTTGGGTGTGGCAGAATTTTCAGTGACGACTACTACTTTGAACTACACCCAGTCCTCAAAGCTGAGAAGACATAGTCCTTAAGGAGTGGATTTATTGCTATATGTGAAAATACATAGAAAATATATAGATTGAAGTGGGTAATCTGTTTTTTGTTAATCTTATTAAAGTATGGCAAGAAATCTTACTAAAATATATTGAGAAAATACTTAAGAATAGATAATGTATCTGTAGATCCCAAAAACCTCTTAATCTAAAAAACTTTGGAAGCTTCATTTTGGCTGGCATGTTTAAAATAGGATGAAATAACTCACTGTAGTCTTCAAAAAGGTAACTTTTGTATAGCAAAGAGACCAAAGAGACTTCCAGATATTCTTTTCTCTTAAGAAAGAGCAAAACTCAGTAAAAAAAAAATTACAAAAACTCAGTTCAGATATAGCTAATGTCTGGATAAAAAGATACAATGAAGTATTACTCTGGAGATATTATTATGTCCTTTGAGACAGTTTATCTCCATTTCTGCTCTTCCCCCTTCCATTCCTCCTGGATTTGTGTTCAGAGCAGGGTTGTTCCAGCTTGATTCTTATAATTTGTTTTGAAGAGCAAAGTCGTTTGTGCTGTCCCCCTTCCTGATACAGTTCCTCTTCTGTGCTGGTTGCACAGCAGGAGTTAAGGAGTGAGGGTAGGGCAGAAAATGTAACTGAACTGAGCCGTGACTTTTCTAGTGAAAGTGATTGTTAAAATCCTCTGCACAGGAAAAACATGATGATCCTACATGGAAGTACTTTTAGCATTTCTGATACATTCACTGTCCTCCCTTTTTCCTCAAGAATTTGGGGTAACTGAGTATTGCTCTCCGATACTTGACAGCCATCAGCCAGGACCTCACAAGGCTCCATTTTAGAGCATGCGAAACAGTACTGGACAGAATTAAGTCTAATACAGTTAAGAATAACTTTCTTATTTCATTTTTTTTAAGATTAAATTTGCAACTTTGTTGTAGGACTTTTTCATGACGTCTCTGAACTGGCATCATTACTGACATTGAGACAAATTGGGTCTCTAATCCCATAAATAGCTTAATGACACTCATGCATGAAGTTGGGTTTGTGCACATGTGATGGAAAGCCTTCAACCCTGGCTGACTGCCATGTTCATTCATTCTGGATGTAATTAACATGACTCATCAACATTTCCTGATTATGGATGTTGTTCAGCCTCGTATTTTATCTCTTGTTCAAAATAGGCTTCTAGCGCTGAAATCCTAGCACCAACCTATAAAGCAAATCAAAGAAGGAGATTTTTTTAACCATTTCAATTCACAGGTTACAAAATATTCACCAGAAGAGGCTCACCTGGAACTTCCATGCTGTGGCTGGCAAGATGGAGAGATATGTCACTGCCTAATGCCAATGGGAGGTTAAAGAACTGAACTTCGTTTCTTGTAGTAGAAGAATGTCAATATTGATGCAAAGAATGTTACTGTTAATCACTACAACACATACACATACATTATGTCATTACAAGCTTGCCAGGTTTAATTTTTTTAAAGATCTACAGTTTATAAACACAATTTAGGTAATATTGTAATATTAATATTGTAATATCGAGGACATGGTATAGTGATGGACTTGGCAGTGATAGGTTAACGGTTGGACTCGATGATCTTAAGGGTCTTTTCCAACCTTAACGATTCTATGATTCTATGATATCCTGCAACTTTTTTCCATAAGTACAGCTCCATACTGGACCTTGTGATGAAGTCTTATTGTCACAGTCTTGCTTATACTTCCATTCCATTTAAAAATTTCATTAGTACTGTAGTTGGATTATAAAACTTACAGTAGTAATTTTCAATAGAATTGAAATAGATTTACCAGAGAGCAGTATTTTTGTTGGATTATTATTAATTTTTATTAATAATGGAAAAAAAATAATTCTAATGTTGCAATGCTGCAGAAAAGACTATAATGGTTCACTATTGTAAGCCAAAGCAATATATTGATAAAACAAATAGTAAATTTTCTGGTTAAAGGATATACCTGCATAATCTCGAGTAAAAATGAAGAAAGAATATTTGCTTCATGGCTCTTTCAGCTTCAGAAATTTTGCACAAATTAGAATTGTAGCTAACAGGAGTATACATTTTAGGTAATTGTGTGTTCTAAGTTGCTCAGAAGTTTGCTTGGAGTAATGTGATTTTTATTGTTAGCTTTATATATGGTTAAGCTCAAAGCTGTTTACACAAACAAAAATTTCTTTTTTCCAGAAGAACAACTTTAGTGGTATTCATTTGCTGGAATTAAACTGCATTTGTTATTCCTGTGAAGCAGAACATAACCTTTTGACCTCTGTTGCATGGCCCTTGGGATTTATGGAACCAGTCATATAAGTTAAGCTCTTCTCTTCAAATTCAATGTTTGTATTTGTGCCTCGAGACAGAACGTGACCTAACCTGCAGGAAGACATGATGAACTGCATAAATGTCACATGCTTTGAGGAAAGGTGAATTAAAATTAAAGGCATTATTTTTCTCCTGGAAAAAGAAGTAACCTCATACAGGTGAAGAAGCAAAAGGGATAACTGAGGGACAGTAGAAGTTTCCTGAGATTGGATGTACATGCATGCTCATGCATGACTAATGTCTTCTCAAAAAGTATGGGATAAATTATTTCTAGTCCGTGTTCTCCAAGAGTGCAAGGTTCTTTCCTACCACAGCTCATTCACCATTTAGCCCTTCCTCTCTTTCCATGTGAGAAATGTTGCTTCTGTTTCCTTCTAAATCACTGATTCGGAACACACTGAAAGGTGTCTCATTCCCCCACAGTTCATTGCCAGCATTAGTGGATCTGGGATGGACTTGCATCTTTGCAAGAACAAGGTCATACCTGTGGTAGTTTAGCTTCATGATAATATTCCCAACAATCCTATGAAGAGATATCGTAAAGAACAACTGCTGATTCAAACAAGTGACCTGTTGTTGAGTGTTACTTAGTTGGAGTGTTTATAAGGCATATTAAATTTAACTTGTAGCAAGCTGAGAGGGAAAAGGCACAGGGGATATCAACAGAAAGTGCAGGAGACTACTTTGATTGTAGGCTGGAAAGAAAGTTACTCAGGATGCTTTGAAGAAAGTGAAGTGTGTAAACGAGAAAAGGTCCATGTGCAGCCAGAGCGAAATTCTTCAAGATTTAATCTGTGCTAAATGCTCTTTCTCTGTAGCTATCATTTTCCATGTATACTTTTCTAGGCATATTCCATAGTCCAGAATGAGACTGTAAAGAGTAATGTAAAATGTGAAGTATCCCACACAAGATGTTCTTGGACTTAAACTAATATTAGTTCTAGTAATTGAAATGAATACTTGGAATCTACTTCAAATGCTTTTATTCTTTTTCCAAACTGCTAGCATATTTTCCTTCATGGGGAACATCTTCAAGCGAGCCAAGGGAATTTCGAGGTACTGATATATGGCACTAGGTTTAGATGAAAGTGGAAATGTGACCGATTCCTGCAGTCAGTCCAAGATTTTGAGGTTTTTTTGAATCTCTTAAACTGTACTTTAGATTGCAGAACGAGGCTGGAGTTTGCAAATTACTTTTCATCTGCTGTGTTAGTTGGCATAAAACTTACCAAGTGAAAGATAAGGTATAAAACATTCTAAAGAGGCTTTGTCATGTCTTAATGATAAAATTGCTACCTTGCATTTAACATCACTTAACGTGGATATTTCAGTTCTCTATTTACAGAATTAGGGTGCTGGGTTCCTGTATAAGTCAGGTGAGCATTTAAAGACAGAGAATAAGTAGAAAAGATTTTCTGACATCAAGAGAAAAAAAAAGTAGTCATTAGACAAGGATAACTAGCAGGCAGAATGTTGTTTCTGCTATCCTGCAAGTTTTTCCCAGCAATTGCTTCAAGTGACTTTTTGTCATGGAATTTTAATTAAACAAGTTATTCTTCAAATCTTAAAAAAAATCATAGACAAAAATTAATTGTATCTTATCACCCTAGTAACTCTTATTTTGATTAGCTAAATGCTAAATACTTAGACAACAGGAGCGATGTCTCTATTTTAACTAATTGAAAATATGCAGTTCTTAAAATGCCTGATTAATTCTATAGGCACTCAAATTTCTGCCTTTGTTTATGTCCACAGCAGTCTGTATTTCAGCAAGGTGGAGCAGTTTGACGGATATGTTCCAGCTCAGCCCCTTTGGGATCCTTACATGAGTCATCTCTGCTTTCCTTAGTCAATCCCTCTCTTCTTGCTCGGAGTAGGTCCAGCATATCAATAAGTAAATGAGCTTCTCAGAAAACAGCTTTGTGCTAACTGCTTTCCTTGAAAAGAATAATTGGAAGAAGAGGACGTAGTGGGGATACTCTTCCAGAGACTGCTGTTTACTCCTTCAGGAAGTGGAAAAGTTGGGTTTTATGGCAGCCTCACCAGCTAGAATCACAGGAAAGCAGAAGGCTTGAGGTTGGAAGGGACCTCTGGAGGTTGCCTTGTCCCACTCCTGCTCAAGCAGGGTCACCTAGAACCATTTGCCTGGGATCATGTCCAGATGGGCCAGCTGTGATGGACACTGCACACCCAGGGGAGCTGGACATTTGTGTCTGTCTGCTCAATATGTCTGGATACTGGCTGGCAGTCCAGGTCCTACATGTAATGGTCCCAACACAGGCTCAGACCTCTACACAGTGTCAAATATCCTCCTCAAAAAAGGCTATTATTTTCACTGTTGCTTTCTAATTTAAATGGTCAGCATGAACTGCCAATGGTCTCATTGGTCACATCACCCCAGGCCAACATCTTTGACTCTCTCCATGTCCAACGCCAATTAGCTGTTGTGACCTGGGTTACTATCATCCTAACTGTGTTACACAGATATAAAATTGTTAAGTTTGTTTGAGCTGCCTTATTTCCTTTTTGTGCATACCTAAACCATCAGGGCAGAAGTAGTCCAGAGGTTTGGGGTTCTCTGTTCTTGGTTTGTTTTTCCAGCAAATAAAAGAATCATCATCTAATGAGTTAGAGCTGGGCAGATGTAATCTAGGTCTCACTTATCTGAGCAGTGCTTTCAGGCAGGCTTTACTGCATGATAAACAACTGAAAAACTCGGGTAGAAATTCACTGGAAAACTGTCCTTTTTTCAACTAGGTGGTGCTGTGGATGACCTTCCTAATGTAAAAATATTTAAAGTTCAGATTTTGTAGATTAAATGGCAAGAATCAAATAAATAAAGAAGCATCCCTAAGGAAAGAAAACAAAACAGTAATTTTCAACAGCAATGTTCTTAATGACAGTATGTTTAACAGTAAATTTTGGTTTTTTATGGCTATAGGGGTTGGCAAATTTTTCACATTTCATATAACCTCATAGTCCATTCCAACATACTCATTTGTATTTACAATTTCATGTTTATCCATGCTTTTGTTAATATATTATCTTCTGAACATCAGCTGAGTTGGCTGATCTTATTCAGCCCAGCAAGAAGACTAATTCATTCCGTAACACAAAGTGAGTTCACATTTGAGTAATAAAGAAATATCTGTACTTTACTGTTAAGTAACATTGAATTTTATCCAAAAAAACAGTTTCAAGTGCTGAGGAGTGGAACAAACTGAATCAGGGAAGCTGATTGTGCCAAGAACTCAAGTGATTCCATTCAGTCAGCTTTTCCAACTTAAAATGTGTTTTCTAAGTTTTCATGGTTTTAACCTCTTAATTGTAGACAAACTTTGTCACCTCAGTACAGTTTCAGGTTGGTTTTTTTTTAATTATTCAATTTCAAAAGAATTAAACCACATCTGTATTTTAATTTTAGCCAGAAAATGTATAATATGAACATGATAGAAATAAGTATATTTTTTAAGTCCTTTCAAAGAAACATGAGAGATAATGAATTATTTCTTTCTCATAGAGTAAGCTTTGATCATTTTGCTGGTCATTGTTTTTGTCTCACAGATTATGGAATCACAGAACCACAGAATGGTTTGGGTCAGAAGGGACCTTACAGATCATCTAGTCCAACCCCCCTGCCATGGGCAGGGACATCTTTTGCTAGATCATGTTACTCAAAGCCCAGTCCAGCCTGATCTTGAACAATTCCAGTGCTGGGGCATCCACAACTTCTCTGGGCAACCTGTTCCAGTGTCTCACCACCCTCATTGTGAAAAATTTCTTTGTTATGTCCACTCTAAATCTACCTACCTTTAGTTTAAAACCATTACCACTTGTCCTGTCACTACAGGCCCTGGTAAAAAGTCTCTCTCTGTCTTTCTTATAAGCCCCCTTTAAGTACTTGAAAGGCCACAATAAGGTCTCCCTGGAGCCTTTTCTTCCCCAGGCTGAAGAACCCCAACTCTCTCAGCCTTTCTTCATAGGAGAGGTGCTCCAGCCCTCTGATCATCTTCATGGCCCTCCTCTGGACTCGTTCCAACAGGTCCATGTCCTTCATATGTTGGGGGCCCCAGAGCTGAACACAGTACTCCAGGTGGGGTCTCATGAGAGCAGAGTAAAGGAAGAGAATCACCTCCCTCGACCTGCTGGCCACGCTTCTTTTTATACAGCCCAGCATGCAGTTGGCTTTCTGGGCTGCAAGTGCATGTTGCCGGCTCATGTCCAATTTTTCATCCACCAGTATCCCCAAGTCCTTCTCCACAAAGCTGCTCTCAATACATTCACCACCCAGTCTGCACTGATCTTGGGGATTGCCTTGACCCAGGTGCAGGACCTTGTCCCTTCCCTCAAGTGTATCGCATCTTTGTGTCTTCCTTAAGGTAAACAAGTGATTCTACCTTTTGTGTCTATCTTAAATTTCCTTGCAAAAAATTCTTAAAAAACATTGGGAATTTATCACAATTCCAGATGTGGACGCCTCATAAAAGCAGCTGACCTTCAATTCACTCTGTTTTATTTCTCTCAGGACATAATTCTTAATATATGGCGTTAAAACAGACAGTAAAATACAAATCCTGTTTAATGAAGTACTTGAGCACAACAGTCAATTAAGAAAGAACTGAGATGAGTATCTTAAAAACCTTTAAAATGAAATCTAGTGATGTAAATAAGCACCTAGCCTAAGCACTTCAATTAGCAACTGATTCTACATTTTCCTAAATGCCAGTAGGTGTATATCACCTTAATTCAGAATTACTTTTTTTATATCAAGATCAGCTTTGAACATTACGCAGCATTCTTATTGCCCAAATTGTTGTTTGTGTTTGGAGTCAAAATACTTCCAAGGAGAAACCTCTTAACATAAACTTCTTCATTGCCAAATGTCAGTAGTCACACTACATTACTTTGTTCTCCAGATTTTAGCACTTTGGCAAAACAAGGAAGTGTCACATAAGAAATACATATTTGTCAGGTTGCTATAGACAATGCTGTGGGTTTTTTTTCATTTTACCTGTAGCAATCTGAGTAGTTTTAAATGTTTTTGCAAATATTTTTTGCAAATGTAGCTAAGGATTAATAAACTGACAACAAAATTTTGTACCTTGAAGTCAACTGGAATTGGATGGATGAAGGCTTTTATTCTGAAGTAAAAGTAAATAGAAATGTTAATGAAAGCTTTTTCTCTGTATGGTGGTGAGGGAGAACATGTCAGGCTTGCAAAATGAAGTCCAATCCCCTATCCAGAAACACAGCTCAACTCAAAAAGGATGTGATTCACAGCTGGATGAGAAAACCCTCCTTCCCTGTCTTGCTGCAAAATGCAGCTGTGCTTGTTTCAGCTGTGAAGCCACAGCTGTCCCTAGAGCTGGGAAGTGGGCAACTGAGCTGTGTGACTCAAAGTCTCCCCCTTCATTCAGTCCTGTAGCGCTGAGCACACAGAGGCACTTTCTACCCTACTTCATCATCTTCTGTATTAGCAAGTTTCCTACGTAATAAACTGTTCCCAAGCACTTTGTGGGTTTTTTTCCCCTCCTCTTTTTCTATCCTTCAGGTGTTCACAGAGTAGCCACAAATGCTTAGTTCCCTTTCTTTGTTTGGTTCTGTCAGGTGAGAAGCCAGGGGCGGAGCAAGATGAAGTTAAGCTGCAGAATGCCAGCAAGCAGATTGTGCAGACTGCTATCCTCCGAGCAGTGCAGCAAGTGTCCCAGGAGAGCCAGCAAAAGGAGAAGCAATCAAACAGCAGTACGAGCCGCCAGCTAGAAAGAGGAAAATTAACCAAGAAGCATGAAAAGAAATAAAGGAGCAGATTGTTTTTTTCAGTCCTCCAGTCTGCAGTGTTTTCAGCCTTCTCTTTAGTATCAGCTGTATCGCTACTGCAATGTTACTGTTGTAAAGCAAACCAAAGTATAATCACACCTAGACATAGGGTAAAGCTGCAATAGTCCTCAGCTGAGAAATATTAAGTGCATTAGATGACTAACTCCATATTTATGCAGTGCCTCTTAACAGAAACAATAACCATAGCTATAAAAGTAGTTTCAAGCACAAGCTTTCATGGTATGGACTTATTCTCAAAAGCTGCTTGTCAGTGCACTTTCATACAAGTTCTGCGTGCAACGTTTATGTCAGTTCAGCTGGACGGACTCTTCTCTGAGTTACTGGGTTCACTGAAGCTGTCTTCACTGAAGAAACAGTTTACTGTTGAGTGTAGCAGAATGCTTTCAGGCTGCCTTGAAGCGTGAGTTTGTACTTTGTTTTGATTAAACATGGACTATGTGAAATGGCAGTATAAAGTGGATTTGGTAAGTTCCATGAACAACATTCTTTTTTCATCTTGGAAAAAAAAAAAAGCAATCCAGTAAGACTGCAGTGACTGTGATCTATGACTGTGATCATAGACCTATGATCTATGTCTTTTTTTTAAAGAAGTTAAAAGAAGTACTGAAGTTTTAGTCTACATATTAGAAATACTTCTATACTTCTGCATAAAAAATCACTTGTGCCTTGACTATTCCTTTTAATTTTCTTGATACTGAAAGAAGAGGAACTGATGTGCTGATATGGAGTTTGCCAATTTTTCCTTCTGTTTTGCAAGTTTGCTGGGGATTGATTTACAGAAAGTGAAGACTGGAGTGGCTTAAACAAAAAGTGTTTGAATTTATTAATATCATGAAGGATGGAAATAATACTGTGTCTGAATTCTGTCATGGTATATATTTCTGACTTGCTGGACGTAAAGTAACTTCAGATATTTGCAATTGTTACATAGATTCACCTTAAATAGCACTGCTTTAAGCTCATAATACAGAACTTATCCTTTAACTGCTCTATATAGCTGAAGAAATCCATGATGTTTCTGAAAATACAAATTAAATAAATGCAGCTTTCACTTTTATGCTCCCTTACTGTAATGATGATTGCACTATTATACATCTGAAATGAATAACAGTATATTTAATTCTAGAAATGGCTTGTAGCTCTGCTTCAACTGAATTCTTGTAGTAATACACCTAGAAACATAGAGAAGCAGATGCACAGGATCTGCAAAGGAGACAAACTTTCATAATTGCTTTTCTGCTCAGTTAAATGATTCTCAAAGAGACTTTTTGGTTTAAGTAATTGGCTATTACTTGCTGTGTCCTACTGTTTGTGTTAACAGTTTCAGGATTCTTTCTCATGGCCGGAGGCTTAGTCATGAATAGCCACATACTGTAATATTAAGCCTTTCAAATCTGCTTGGTTCCGTTTTTGTTTTTTTGGTTTTTGGTTTTTTTTTTTTTTAATTTAACAGCACTGACTCATACCAGATAATGATTTAGCTCAATCTTCTTTCACTTAAAAATGCAAAGAAGAATTCAACATGATTAAAATTGTTCTAAATCCTCTAATAATGAAAACTGACTTGGATTGCAAGTATGCAGTTGGTTCACTTCTATGGACACTGTGTGAATTTTTCCAGCCAAGCAAACTTTGAAACATGGAGGTAGTTGGGTCTTGAGGCATGTGCGTGTTTGTTGTAACAGTCATTTTTTCACCGTTAGCTTTTTCATCAGTTGACCCTTGGCTGGGAGGTAGCTCTTTTCTAAGCACTCTGCATTTTTGCTTTCTGAGAGCCTAAGAAAACTGATCACGAGTAAAGGTTCAATTCTGAGGTTGATGGGCAGGCAAGTCTAGTCGATGAGGGAGAGCAAGGCTGTTGGAGAGACTCTGTGGTGCAAAATGGCGTTTGCCCTGGACTCACCTACAGTGCTGTAGGAAGGAGAGATATAGAACAGCAAAATCCCCATTTTGGGGGGATTATTCTACTTTTTTTAATGATTTTTGTCCCCAGAAATTTGCAATATGTCCTTTTTTTTTTTTTTAATTTTCCTGGTAATTATTTTAATAACCTTCGTGTAGTTTGGAAACTTGTTTGCATGTCCAATTTTTTTTTAAAGAGGAATTTCAAAAGCCAGTGAATTCAGGCTTTTTCCACTGCTTCATATGAGCCTATTCCACTCCTCCTCCCACTATGCTCTTCTACAATATCCCTTTACTGTCCTAGCCCTTTTAGACACACTATTACTCAATCATTAAATCATGCCCATCATTTTCAGTGTTGTCAGAAATCTAATATCTTGGAAAGATAAAAATGGTAGAAAGCCTAACAGAGCCTTGAGGAAGATTTCTATGGTCTCCTATCAAGGAAAAACAAATACTGTGGCTTAAATAGCGTAGTTTTCACTGAGACCCAAATAACACGTCTCCTATCTACAGTATATATCCCTGAATTAAGGCATGCGTTTAGTATCTCCTATTGACAAAGGGTGTTCTGCACACCACTTGCATCCAGGATATGTAGTTGAGATCTATACTGCATGTGAGAGAACTGCACAAAAGTAAACTTTACCCTTGACTTGTTATATGCTTACTACATGGTGAAAGCGGGTATTTTTGGTATCTTCAACTGACAGATTATATTTTCTGGAGAAAATACAGACTATAGAAATTATTATGGATGTGATACAGGACTGATTACAAATAAAGAAACTCTTAATACCTTACATGTCTCTGGTTTCTCTTTTCAAAAGAAAGGAAGCAATGTTCAGTTTCACTAGACAATCTTATGAAGCAAGCAAGGTGCTCATGAGGTTTGTAGTAATGAATGCATTATTCAACACAATAATTCACATCTTAAAAGTACAAGACAATCAAAATGCTAGCTATATCTATTTAAAACACACTCGCCACCTTTTAGCACTTATCAGTGGTAAGTAGAAGGATGCACAAACATGTGGAAGTACATTTATCACAACTCCTTTCATGAAGAACTGGGTATCCATGCCTGTCCTGAACTGTGCTTGCTATGTTTTCATTCAGTTTGACTACTGCAATTTTATTATCATACTTGTCCTATTCTTTGTAGTGTAATCAAGCAGCAGCACCTAAATGGAAATTCACGTGGCCACAGCAAGATGTTGTAAGAGATGATTGCCAAATACCACTGTTCATAAGGTTTTTGGTTCTGTGTGGTTACACTGGAAATCCCTGCGCTAAAATAAAAAAAACAAATCTGTGACTTGGAAACAGACATCTTAATTTTATCATTTCAAAGAAATAAAAGCATTATGTGATAATGTTATGCTTAAGAGTTGGAAATGCTTGAATCTTCAATAGCAAAGAATGCACCTAAAAATCTTACAGTCTACTCACGTCATGTCTGATTTTTTGGGGGTAATTTTTTTTAAGTATCTCAGAATGTAGTATGTCTACAGTGGTAAGTATATAAAAATAATTATGTAACTATTCTCAATATGACTACCATGAAATATGCTGCAGTTGTTCTTTAAATGTGTGCTGATGTCAAATACAGGGGTTAATGTGTCATTACTTATGGCTTTTCTAAAAAAGTTTAAATTTGGGGAAAAGGTAAGAGGAAGTAGAATAAATTCTTGAAAGGATGTGGGATTCACTCGAAGTCTCTTGGTTACCCACTCAGGTCTGAGAAGAAATGAAATTAATGAAAACTTGACTATTGGCATAGGCTAATTTCTCTCCACAGGTTCCTGCAACACAAGGATCAACTTGTTAAAAGATTTTGTGGGAGTGAGAGGGAAAACCGAGCTGTTGATAATGTCTTCCTGACCTGACACTTGGTAAAGAGTGAGCAGCAGTACTGATGGAGCCTGCTTTGTAATGGATGGGTTTTCTGATTGTTGGCTTTTGGTGTCTCATGACAAGCTCTGGCAGAACCTTTTGCCCTATTCTGGGTTTTCCAGAACAAAGGGATTCTCTGAGGCCTAACAGACTTTTAATGTGTGCTGTATCCTGCTTTTCAAAGGGAGCAGAAGTAAGGTCTCTTTTCTCTACTTCCAGAGCTTCATTCACAAAACCTGGTGGACACGCATGGGCTTTTGTTTTTAAAGACCACTGTATCTCCACCGTATTTAGTCAGCATGACCAACAATTTCTTTAATCCTTAAGACTGAATGGATGAGCACGCATACTAGCTTTGCTTGAGTCCTCTGGGGAACACCAAGAAATAGATATATATTTTAAATGCATTTGCTTCTAAGCTGTTCTTGTCTGCTTGGCAGATTTTCATTGTTTAATTAACATAAGCAGCTTTTCTTTTTTAATAACTTTTCCTCCAGTGAGTTGCTACTTGGATTTTCTTACATGAGCTTGCTAGTTTTAACACTAAAACAATAATCAAACCGAAACTAAATATGAACTATTAAAACCGCTGAGGAATTACATGTTCCATTGTGGTGTGGCTTTTGTCTTTTCTTTCACTAAAGGTGAGTAGCAACAATAAATAAAGTTCTAAAGAAAAGGAAGTGTGGGGTTTCATTGTTGTTGTAGTGTTTTGTGTTGTCATTTGTTTATTTTTTTTTTTCCCCCCCTCAGTTGCCTATAGCAGGAGGCCACATGGGGCTGATCATCATGATTCATTCACGTGCATTGTGACAGTAGCTGGGTGTAGAACTTGTACAGAACAAGAGAAAATTAACTCCAAGCTGGAAACTGAACCCACCTAAGCTGATTCTAAAACATTGAAGTAAGACACTCCTGGTAGCTTTGAGGAAAACATTCTATTTGTGCTTTCAGAGTTGAAACCCATTTAGAAACACCGGCTAGTAAAGACTGTAATTGCTTGCTTTGTGATATGAGGTGGAAGATGAACATTACTGCATTGTTCTGAGGACTTAAATGCTACCTTCTTATGTCTATGGAAGACTTTGAATTGTGTCCTTTGGCAGAGTGACCCATTTGCTCCTGCCCTTGGGTATGAATAGCTGCTATTCTTTGCACACATGCATTCATGTGTGCACATGCATCCCAGAAGGCTAAGCCCCTGTACCCAGTTGCTATAATAGATGCACTTGCCACATGTTTGCTTAGTAAACATACCTCCTACTAATGCTGTTTCTCCTCATTTCTTTCACATGAGACAGCTCATTCTGAAAATCCTCAGCTACAAGATAAACTATGAAAGCCATCTGCTTCCAGAACTGTGACAGTGAATATAGTAAATCTTCTTTGCCTCATTGGTGGGATAGTGACCCTTTCCCACAGCCCACCGTACATGTTTATTTCCAAGGAGGACAGCTGTGTTAGCCAGTGCTTCTTTGCTCTCGCTTGCTGAGGGATTACCCATAAAGCAGTGATCTTTAATATATCCTTCCAAGGCAAAAACTGTTCCTGGAACACAGTTTGCCCTGACTTGTGACAGTTTACTAGGTCTAGCTGACTTCAGATTTCCCAGACATTGCATACCTGGGGTTTTGGGGGTTTTTTTGTTTGTTTGTTTTCTGTAGTGGAAGAGCAGACTTTCAGATGTGAGTATCTACTGTGGTGAGGATCTAATAATCTGCCTGGCACTCCACCAGCTGAAGAAGTTTGTGTACTTGTAGTCCAGCAACCTGAAGTAAAACATGTCAGATCTTGTAATTCCTCCTATTGTACTTTCCAGAATTATAGATACTTTTACACAGCTGCTTTGTTTTACTGAGCATTAGACTTCCTAGATCTATAGACAGGAACAGGGAGTCCTCTTCTGTTTAGATCACTGAAACCTGCATAAAGCAACAGAAGCTGCACTGTTTAGGAAAATGACCTTCTCAGTGCTGAGCTGCTTTTGTGGCTCTTCTCTTGACCTCTTATGTTTCTTTATCTACATGTATTTACTTGCAGACAACAGTCAAATTGAGATATCCACAAAACAGTGATATCTGAGATACCAGAGGTGCAAGGACCCAATGCGTCTTCGTGTCATCCTCGAGTTTAAGGATGTCAGCCCCGTGCCATGCTTCCCTCTGGCAGCTGGGTGAAAGGACACGAGGCTGCAAATTTCCACTTGAGACACTGGGACGCCACTGAGTCAAGAGCTCTGTTTCAGCTCAGGAGGTACACAAACTTTTCCTTCTCTTTGCTAAAGCTGGCTTCAAAGATTAGTGCCTGAGTCGGGCAACAGCTTGCTCATCACTGTGCTCAGAGGAGCTGGATGGGGGATAACAGGCAAGTCTCAATCCAGGCTTTAAGGAGTGAAACTTTGCAGAAGGCACTGGGCTTCTACGTGGCCAGGAATGTTCCTCCACTGGGTAGAGCAGCTAAGTAAGTTCCTCCTTGTGTAGGGTTGTGTTGGTTTTTTTGTTCTTATTTAAAAAAAAAAAAAAAGGAGGGCAGTAGAAAGTCCTTGGCTGCTCCGTACTCTCTACTAGGCAGGAAGGGAAAGTACTCTAGCAAACAAGTTTGGAATTCAAGACCACTCTTCAGGGTACCTGATCTCAGAAAAAACATTTTCTTCAAGGCCAAATTGGCACATCTACTTCTGTAACTTGATTTGTGCTTTCAGTCTTTTCTCCACTTCCTTATAATGCAGGGAAACACTGAAGTCCACAAGATAAAGTTAACCTCCACTGTTTCTTTAATTTTTTTTTTTTTTTTTTTTACTCCAGTTAACCTGTACTCTTGTCTCTCAAGGTCACCTTTTTCCTTGCTCTGAAAAAAGTGCCTGAGAAAAAAATACTGGATCAGTCCTGTAGTCCCTATTTTAATCTCTGTGTTCCAGCATATCTGAGGCAACGTGTTTTTCCTTGATATAGGCAAAACCCTCTGTCATTATTGTGTGTTTCATTCTTTAAACAGTTTTCCCCTGTACCTGTATTGTGTGTAGAAGTAGGATTGTAGAAACTACTGCCACATTATGATTCTGAAGCTGCAAAAACTGCTGTATATCATATATGCTAAATCCTTACTCCCTTGAAAAATCCCTTACTCTTAGAAATCAGATTATATAACTCCATCTGCCCTGGTAAGAATTAGGTTAGCATCTATTTTGCCTGGCATGTTAAAAGGGTGTTTTTTTCTTTTTTTTTTTTTTTTTTTTTCCCCTCCCCCTTTCAAATATCTACATCTTAGGCTATTGTCTTGAATATTTAGAAAGTTAAACGTCCAGCTAGGGAGCACATTGAAAGACTGAGAATTAGGATCTTAGCTAAGGTAAGGGGACCGCATACAAAGCTGCTGACATATAACTCCAGGATCTGCGTGACCTGCGATTTGGAGGTACAATAATAAACAGCCCTTAACAGATTATGATGTCCGGATACCAGCAGCTTTCAGTGTGCAGATGGTGATGCTGTCAGGAAATGTCAGCCTTCGGTCTCTAAACGCCTGTCACATTTCATTAGCGCACACAGATGACTGTGTTTCCTCCACCGCTGAGGCTCGACAGCAGATAACAAATGAGTTCTGCTGGTAATTGCCCTGTTCCTTATTTTGTGATCCGTTCATTTCACCCAAGCGCCTATATCTACAGAAGCAAAAAATGCTTCCATGTATGAGTTTTCACGTTGTTGGTGACAACGAATGTGTCATCACTCAGGGAGATGCCAAATGGTCTGCAGACAGACAAAGAAACTCAGTAGGTCTCTCTAGAGGAACTATGCATCAGCCTAAGGATTCAATGTATGTTTGCAGACACCTGTGTGAGACAGACAGCTGTGCTTTGTTTCATGACTGTCACTTTGGGTATGAGACCGTAATATGTTTCTCCAGCCGTCATTTTGCCTCCACCTTGGACTGAAACTCCAACAGTGCAGACACAAGGAGAACAAGAGGTGGTATAAAGGGACACGAACAAGCCATGTTTTTGTCCTAGAAGTACAAGAACATAGCTAAAAATCCTACTCTCTCCCCATCCTTTCTGGCATGCAGGAAGGGAGCAACAGCTGAAGCGATGGGATGTGGGGACCCTCGCCTCTTCTGTTACATGATCTTCCTGATCAAAGTATAGGAGGACCCCACCAGACCACTAACACACAAAGGAACAGGAAAAAAGGCCAGAACTGGGCACTGAAGACCCTTGAAAACATCAGTCCAAACTCTGAGATGATGCTAGAGCTACAGGGCTAGTCTGAGGAAGAAATTTTCCTGCAGATTTTTCCTATAGATCTTTATGTCTTATAATGTACATCACTTATAGTATGTTTTTTCAGAGAACATTATTTTGGGTGACATGAAGCAGCAGTCTCTTTTGGGGAAATAAATTACTTACCAACAGAAACTTGCTGAGCCCGGAGCCGATCCTCACTGCTCAGTCTTTCTTGCCTGCTTTGAAGCCTGCATTAAAAACATCCACCAAAACAATGCAGTAGTTTTAGTGTGAACACTGTGATAGATGAAGTCTAATGCCTGTGCATGATAACAGACAGCCTGTGATATTATGTGACCTGAAGCTCACAACTGAACACATACGTCAGACTGTCAGCACTGCTTTCATAGTCCAGTACAACTCCATATCAAAAGTCTTGCACACTGCTCCTGGTTGTTTCTGGTTTGCTCATTAGACTTTTGTGTGTATATGTGTGAGAGAGAGACAGGCTGATACCATGCTTTGTCTTTTTAAAAAGTCTTTCTTTTGCTGTTAATGGAAAACCATTAACTTACCTGGAAACAAAGAAAACTTGTTCTGGCTGCAGCTGAACGACATCAAGAGATGAGGGAGTAGCTGCACTTTGTGCCCATGTTTGGTACATTAATAGGTTCAGAAAACATTTGTAACTTCAGAAAACAAAGATTTCCAAGGGTGTTTTCTGGAGCATGTTAGAGCAGGAGTAGCTAATAAATATTCAGTAGGCTTTACTTTCAACAAACACCTTTCCTGTGTACTTATAAATGAACTTCTTACAATCTTACTGTCATCCACAGTGGTCCTAAAACCTCATGCGAGCAGCTGCTGGTTTTACATATATTCTCAAATGCACCTCCTAGAGATAAATCAATAATAGAGAGTCATTATTTTCTAGCAAGTGCGGTAAGAGATTTTTATAAGTCATCTCTTTCCACAGACCAGGTCTACCTGTCCCTCTGCAAAAGGGCAGCCTGCCAAATTAGCCATTATGCATCACTCTGTACTCATCATGGCAAATCAAGAAAAAAAGCCGCAGGCCCCAGCTGAGGTTTAGAAATTGTATGTGCTTATGTTTTAATTGTGTTAAAGGCACATGATGTTTCTGTAAGAACAGCACCTGGCGGAGCACTGGCTCTAGTTCATTCCCATTATGAAGTCTGTAGTATGTCTACTTTTTAAAGTATTATTATTTTGGAAGATTACGTAAATAAATCAATACTTTGAACGAGGTGTAGAATTTTTTTCCTAGGAGCTGAGAAAATCTTAGTCATGTTTGCCTTTATTTCTGAACCTGGTTGCAGTTAATGAGTCCAAGCTCCTAAAACTTCTTGGCAAGATTTTCATCATCTTGAAAGCACCCTGGATTTCACCCAATTACACTTCTAACACTGGCTTCAAAGCTGCTGCTGCTGCTGCTTACGCATTATACAAATTGCAGTCCATATCTTGGCAACAAACCATATGCAACAATGCACAATGAGCTCAGCTGAACCTGAGTTACCCATTTATGTGAACGTCTGAGGTCAGTGGTGGAGTTTTTTTTGCCTGACTTCCTAAGAAAGCGAGGTCTACACGCTCACATTAGCAGTCTGTGTTTGTGCCTCATGACAGCTTTTGTATCTGTTGGCCCATGCAACAAAACCTGACAGAAGGGTTTCGGGATGTGACACCCCTTCTTGTGTGGAGATGGAGCATCATGGGAAAAATAGTGGGGAAGGCTTGATTTTGAGGGATGCTTTAAGGAAAAAAATTTCCCCTGAGCATGTCTGAACGAAACACTCTTTTAGTCTCAGATACACATAACTCCATTATTCTTGGATTTATGTTATTATTTATAATAGGTCTTACTTCATTTTAAGACATTTCAGTACAGCTGGGCTTTTTAAGTTTTGCATGGTTTTTTTTTAAGGTTTTAAATTCTTTACATAAATTAGAGGATCACGCTTTATTTGAGACCTAGACAGCAATAAATGACAGATTAATGCTATCTAAGCCAATTTACAAAAGGAAAATACTCTCCCCATAGGTGCATTCAGCAAAGGACTGGAAATAACAAAATTCACACATTTTACAAAAAGGAGAGAACAAAGAGTTCATAAAACATGGGAATTCATTCACTTCACACAATATTCTTCATATAAACATGGTATACTCAACTTTTGTCAAGTTTCATACCTTCAATAATGCTTAAAACTTTGAAAGACACACACACAAAATCAGAAATAGTAGCTGGAATCAAACTCTGAATACAGGCACTTTGTACTAAGATACACAAACAAATGAAATGTCCTTCCATTTCTTCTCCTTTGCCATTATGGTTTTTAGCTAAAAGATACATTTAGGAACAAAGAACTTGTCATTTATCCTTTGTTGCAACTTACTCTTCAAAGAATGCATTACAGTATAAGCTGCAGCAAATACAAGATCTGATTGCTCTTAACATTCAAACCGTATCATAAGAAACTCCTCATATTATAAAAGAAATATTAGTATTATATATTTATTCACTGGAGGTTTCTCTCAGTCCTTTTAATGTATAAAATAAAAGTTGCAGCTGTGCAGTCTTCACCTGATATACAGATAGAAATCCCCAGAACACTGAAAACACGTTAAGATCCTTTCAACTACAAATACAAAATTAACCACTTGGTGAAGATATGCTTCAGCATTTCTGAACATTCAAGTGAAATAACCCTTGCAGTCTGAAACACTTGGAAAATGTTTGAAAATTCAAATGATGACAGCATATTTTCCCATTATAATGCTTTCCTGCATTATTAGCCACCAATGTGGCATTTACCAGAGTTATATCACTGTAGTCAATCTCTATATTTGTAAATATTCCCAATTCCCTTTCACCGCAGTCAGAAAATATTCAGATGATGGAGAATTCTCCTATCCTGCTAATGAACAGTAACTTTTAGGAATATTTGTATAACTCCTAGGAGTATTTGATATTTCTGTGAATTGTGGTATCAGAGGAAAAACATGTCTTTCCTAAAGAAGTCTTTTATTTCTTTCTACATAGAGATGCCAGCAATACAAGAAGTTTTATTTTACCAGGATATATAGCTCTGGTTGTGTGTGGATGCTAGAAAACAAGATTATTTCATTAGTGGTTGCAGTCAAGCAGTCCAAAAAAGGTCAATACCTCAGAGGTTTTTTTGCAAAAGTTTTCCATTTAGTTCTCCTTTTAAACATCATTTTAACCTCAAAAGCAGCACCTTTCCCTTTCCATTTCTATCACAGAGCCCTGCAGCTTCCTTAGCCATGCAGGCAGCACTGCACTCTGCTATGTCATGCTGTGCCGTGCCACACCCCAGAAACTCCGTGAGCTGGCTCACGCATCTCTGCATGGCTGATAGCTCTGCATGGGAACTTCAGGGAGCTCTGGTGGTAGTGTCCCCCTAGAAACAGCTAGACTTCTCCAGAGGGTCTTTACTTCTTCACTGAACATTTGCAATGAAACACACTGAGAACTCAGTGTGTGGCAAAAAGACTTGCTGTTTTCAAAGCCAACTTTCAAGACATTTCACAGAATCACAGAATCACAGAATCACAGGCTGGGCTTGGAAGGGACCTCTGGAGATCATCTAGTCCAACCCTCCTGCTAAAGCAGGTTCAACTAGAGCAGGTTGCACAGGATCGCATCCAAGCAGGTTTTGAATATCTCCAGAGAAGGAGACTCTACAGCCTCTCCGGGCAGCCTGTTCCAGTGCTCTGTCACCCTCAAAGTAAAGAAGTTTTTCCTCATATTCAGATGGAACTTCCTATGTTTCAGTTTGTGCCTCTTGCCCCTTATTCTGTTGCTGGACACCACTGAAAAGAGTCTGGCCCCATCCTCCTGACACCCGCCCTTAAGGTTATTTGTAAGCTTTGATAAGATCCCCTCCCAGCCTCTTCTTCTCCAGGCTAAACAGACCCAGCTCTCTCAGCCTTTCCTCATAAGAGAGATCCTCCGGTCCCCTAGTCATCTTCGTAGCCCTCTGCTGGACTCTCTCCAGTAGTTCCTTGTCTTTCTTGAACTGGGGAGCCCAGAACTGGACACAGTGCTCCAGATGTAGCCTCACCAGGGCAGAGTAGAGGGGGAGGATAGCCTCCCATGACCTGCTGGCCACACTCTTCCTGATGCACCCCAGGATACCATTGGCCTTCTTGGCCACAAGGGCACATTGCTCGCTCATGGTTAACTTGTGGTCCACCAGGACTCCCAGGTCCTTCTCCGCAGAGCTGCTTTCCAGCAGGTCAGCCCCTAACCTGTACTGGTGCATGGAGTTATTCCTGCCTAGGTGCAGAACCCTACACTTGCCTTTGTTGAACTTCATTAGATTTACTTCTTTGTATATTTTTTTACCAGGATTGTGACTGCTAAAACAGGGGCTGGGAAATATGATGCAACAGGAACTTCTTATGGGATTGTGTTAATGATTTTTGTTTGACTATTTTTAATTCAGTCAAGATAAACTGAAAATTTTGAACTTTATCATAGGTTTTCTTGGAGGATTTGATTGTCAGACTTGCTTTCTACACTGAATGTAAGGTTTAATCAACAGTTACCTCAAATACAGTAAAAGACTTTTGCAAGAGAAAGGGGAAGATCAATTCTTTCGAACAGAAGCAGCAATGGAGGGATTAAAACTGCAGGGGAAAAAAAAAAGGGGGGGACATTTAAACAGTAGAGAAACTGTAGGTTTTCCAGGTTAGGGTGGAAGAAGCTGCTGGGAGGGATTGTGGAGTCTCCATTCCTGGGAAACAGATGAAAGAAATGCCTGTCAAAAACAACTAGGTGTAACTGCTCCTGTCCTAAGATAATGAACAGATTAGAAACCTTCCCAGCAACCTTTCAGACATTTTTTTTCTGTGATTCTGTGATTGTTTAGTGTTGTTGTATACATTATATTGTGAGGGTGACCAAGCAATGGCACAGGTTGCCCAGAGAAGTTGTGGAGTCCTTGGAATATCCTTGGAGATATTCAAAAGCCATCTGGACACGGTCCTGGGCAACTGGCTCTGGGTGGCTTTGCTTGAGCAGGGGAGTTGGAGCAGATGACCTCCAGAAGTCCATTCCAACCTCAGCCGTTCTGTGGTCCTGTGAAATTTGATTGATTCAGTTTCTCCTCATTCATATGAGAGGTGAACAAAATAAGAACTTAAAGAAACAAGGGACTGTCCTTGGAATAAAGGATACATTACAACAGGCAGGAGACTGTTAAAGAGACCCTTGTGATAACCTCACTCTATGAGAGGCCTCAGTATGAGCTCAGCTCCTACTGCTTACTAAAAGTTTCCTTGGGCTGCAGGGTAAAAGATTTAATGGATTTAAAGGGGAGAACAGGCATGGAGAAGAAATACATTGAGGGTTACTAAACACAAAAATACTTAGAGACCTATGGAAATTGGAGCTGAAAATGGTTAGAGACTGGGAAAATATTCAAAAGCTCAGCTTTGCTTGCTTGGTTTCTACTCTTCCCTTGGCGTTTGCATGAAGGCAGGACCTCAAGCTGAGGGGGGGTTCTTACCACAGCCTCTCCCCCATGCATGGGCTGGGGGAGGACCAGCCACCTCCTCCTCCTGCCCAGGGAAATCAAAGCCTCAGGGAGGACCTTGGCTGCCGCAACAGACGCCCACGCCAAAGAGTCAGGAGACTTGTCACGGCTGGTGGTAGCAGGTAAACGTACGTGCAGCCCCTATGACTGCCCTAACTGTATATAAAGCATCCATCAGCAAGGAATCAGACATAGCTAGTGATTATCCACTCTGCAATTTAGATTATAAGTCACTGTTTAAGTCTTTTTTAAGCAGATGACGTGACAGGTCAGTAGTTGCAGTTGTTAATGTTTAGTGCTCTTATTTCAAAATCAGGTTGTCTGCTGCCACAGGTGTGTATTGTTCCCCTTTGCTGATGTAGAGCAGAACCCTTTTAAATCATTCAATTACAAGAAGAATATTTTCCTGTGCCCTGTACTAAGGAAATGTATTCTAACTCAATGCAAATGGAATAAAACTATTAAAAAGAGATTTCCTGTTCCAGCCAAGGCTCTTGGGTTTCTTTCAGTCTTACACTACAGTGTTTTATGCTGAAGTATGGACTTTGTTTAAGGAAATTAATATATTCACAATCACAGAGTCCAGAAGTAGAATTGAACAAGGAATAGCACAGAACTCATTTTGGTGTGTGTCCTCCTTAGCTGTACCTACTAAACTCCTTCATTTGCTAAAGTTGTGTCTGTAGTCCGTAAGTGCAGGGTGACTGGCAGCTGCCACGTAAAACACGGCATTGCATGATGTGCTTGGAAATGACTGATGGGGCACTGTCATGTGATGCTTAGTGTTTATCCAGAGTGAAAAATGGTACTCCCAGCAAGACTCTCATCCTAAGGGGACAAGTGGTCCATGGGGAATGCAGAGGTGAGAAGATGAGAGCAGAAGGGCAGGGCTCAGCCAAAACCAGAGTCACAACCCACACCTACCCCTTCCAGGTCGCTACCTCCAAAATATGGAATGAAAACAGTACTGTAGATGTGTACTACCAATGGCCCAAAGACAAGAGAAGAGAATGGCTGAGCCAGGGCAGCCTTTCCCTCAGGGTCCAGCAGTCTGCCTCTGAAAAGGAATAGACACAAACAAGAGGGGTGCTACAGAAGGCTGGTGTTGGAAAGCTGCTATTACAAGGCCTGAAATAAAGTTTCTGAATTTAAATTCTTGCTAAATAGGAAGAACTGAATGCTATTCAATGCAATTTTTTTGTCAAAATGTAGAAAAAATGTTACTGAAATGGACAATTTATGCTGAATGTGTTCAATAAAACCAGTGACTCAGCTTTCTGGAGGAAAAGTCTTTACACAAATCATTGTTATTCCCTGCAGGGAAAAAAAAAATAAACCTGCAGTTACAAGACAGAACTAAAGCTCTGCGTAGTAGGGTTATCTTTCTTAACATTGTTTTTTTCTGGGCACTGTGAAACATGTGTGAAGTCTTAGTAAGTATTTGCTTAGCACAATGTTAAAAGATGGTAGAGGATGGGAATCTTTTCATAGAATAAAAAATATTTTTTTCAAACTTACCACAGACTAGCACTAGAAGTAAAAACTCTGACATTATTGGAGTTACACAATTAGTAAAGACATTTCTGAGATAATAGTTGTTGAAGAGGTAAAAATAAAAACATCGTCACTTTTTAACTGAGAAGTTACTACAAAAAAGAACAAAATTCCTCTTAATGAGTAGGCTGAAAATAATCAAGAACTAAACCTAAGAAAGGTCCAGCAACTACAGATGCATTTACATGAATCATACAATGTGTTTAATTTCACAATAGCATGGACTCTGATGTACAAATACATAGTTTGTGTTAATGAAACTCATTTTAACACTAATGTGGAAGTAAGTTATCTGTGTGATAATATAACCTATTTGTCCTGCTGGTCATAATTTTCTCTGTATTGGTCCCTCTCCCACCATGGGATGATTTATCTCAATTTCACTGTCATCCTCTTAATGAAGTTAGCCAAGATCCTCCAGCATTAAATTACAGAGAGCACACAGGCCAACGATTTGGAGCTCTAAGCTCTTTAAACTGGCCATTCCTTCTTGGGGCAAACATCTTTAGTAAAGATTTATTTCGTCTGCCCTTTGAAACTAGTGAATTAACATAAAATTGAAAGTTTTGCTAAGGTTATTTCCCGGCAAAAGAGGGGAAGTGGAATCAATCTCTGCTGCTGCAGAGCTGTTTTTTGTGATATCTATATCAGGCAACCTTTAAAAAAATTGGATTGTAGTCAGGTTTCAGACACAGCCATATTATATTTTTTTTTCAGTGTGACTGCAGTCTGGTTTATTTTAGAGCTGTTTAAAATGGGATAATTAGTGCACTAATTAAATGGACAGTGAAAGGCTACTGCTGCCTGCTGCTGACCATGCTGCACCCTGATCTGCCCCAGAAGGAACTGGGGATGCAGGATGGACGTTCCCATGAAGTGGGGAATGGCAGCGCCTGGTTCAGTTGGCACGCTTGAATGGAGCAGTTCTAACTGAGCTCCTGCTCTTCAGCCGCCTTGGGGATCCCTGAAGCTCTCTGCTTGAGCCTCGGTTGCCCTCACAGCCTTGGCATTTTCTGAATCATTTCCCATGATGAAAACAGTGCTACAAACAAGGGTGGAAGATCACTGCTGCTACCCCAAGCACTTTCTTGATCTGACAACCGGGTCATCAGAAGTGGTTCATGTGTCATTTGCAGCGGCCCTCCCTTCAGTATTGTTCAGCCCAAATATTAAAAATTAACCATTTTCTCAACACTTAAATGATTTTTGAGGCTATATGAGGCAATAGTTGAGAATTTGAAAGGGGTATAACTTCTCTGAGCACATCCACGTTAACTGGTCCTTACTTAGATCCCTGAAGTTAAACTGTGTTGTGAACGCCTTCCCCTAAGCTTTGAACACATGAAGTTTTAGTTTTCCTCTGCTCACCCTTGCTGTGTGTGTTTTTACAGCGTAATCTGGGGCCTCACAAGCACTGAGCATTTTAGATCAGTAAAACTGCCTGGGTATCCTCAAACACTTGCATGGTAATCTGGAGCTTCCCACCTTTTGACAGCAGGATAAGGCAGCATCTGTGCAAGCAGTGCTGCCCCAAGGATCTCTTCAGCCCACGAGAGTTGAACAAGCCACCCCTCCGAATCAGCAAGACAGATGAGCTTTGTTTATTTTTCTTCTTGAATGGACATATTATTCTGGGCACTGCAAAGAAAATGGCACTCAACCAAATTTTTAGTTCTTTTATTGCACTTCAGCTAATTCAGAGCAAGTGGTTATTTTAGAGATTCCTCCAGAAAGAGAAACCCTATATTTGACACAGGACAACTGACCATAAGCAACTGTGCTTACAAGGCAATCTGTCTCCCCATTTGGTACTGGTTAGGCAGGAATCACAAGCAAATTAATATCTATTATTTCTGAAAAGCTTTACATTTGATACTTTTACCTATTTTTTCCTATCCGGTTCCTGAGTTGGGGAGAGGTAGTAGGGCAGCCAGCAGCTTCACGTGCAGGGGGGATCCAGGGGCTGTGGGTGGCATGGGCCAGCGGCAAAGGGGCACTGT